>NC_083323.1:31017919-31736982 GCF_963455315.2 Globicephala melas | reverse complement strand
AATGTTGTCTTTTATGGTTGAAACACTTTTCAGGCTGTGAATTCTGTATGCTACCTCTATATCAGGTATTATAATTCCATAAGCAGACAAAGAGAAGAGGCATACGTTAGATGTTTGTTAGAAGTATAGATCCAGGTTGATTTTTTACATGGAAGAAACCATTATTTTCAGAGAAAAGTTCTAGAACCGAGAAAATCTGTTAGGTGCTAATAGTACAACATTAGAATAAGTAGACTGTTAGGGAAGGGGCTACAACCATAAGGTGGCCAAATGCTCCTGTTACCCAACAGCTTTGACTATTCCGTGTACTGCAGTGCGTATTTACTGTAATTATTGGGTTGGCCAAAAAGTTCATTTGGGTTTTTCCGTAAGATGTTATAGAAAAACCTGAACGAACTTTTTGGCCAACCCAATACTATGTGAAAAATGTGCTGGGCAGGATGGATAACACAAAGATGAATAAGTCCTGATATTTTGGTAGGAAAACATAAAAAGCACAAGGGCTTTAATTTATTGATTTCCCCCAGAGTTAACATATCTCTAATTTTATAATGAGAATCAATGGGCAATAGTATTTTTGCTTTAATTGCCATCTTTGCTAGAAACATACTTTCTTTAAACTGCATATAATGTGTCATGTGGTCATATTTTACATCCATTGAGGGGTAAAATTTTTAAAATAATGCTGAATTTTGAGAAAATAATGGTCAGCAAATACATTTTCATGAATGGGACAGGAAGCATATTCTATTAAGGTGACCTTGGAATGGTCCTCCAATTACTGTAAGTTGGAGACAAATATTTTCCTCATACTTTTCAAAGCTTCCCTCACCTCTGCAGAAAGTACTAATGATTTTTTTACAGAGTTGATTTTTGATCACTGGAGTGCTATATTGAGTTGTCTTAATCAGTGGGATGCTATATATTACATAGCTTGGTAATGAAATTATGCAGTATAAGTGATTATTATGTATAGCACTTTCCAAAAGTTAGCTTAATGATCACGTATACTTAAATAGTGCTTTAAAATTTCCAAAAAAGTTTTGGTTTGATTTTGAGCCTTAACAGTCTTTGGTAGATATCCTTATTTTTAAATAGAAGAGGAGGAAATGAGGGTTCAGAAATTCCTTCTCGGGAAACTGAGGTTTAGAAAGAGAACTTGCCTAACATCAACAGCATTAACTGCTCTTTGGTGCTGTGTCTGGTTTAGTACACCAAGCTGGCTGCTGGAAGAGATGTTATCAAGAGAGGTTTACGTATGTACTTCTAGTCACCAAGAGAGGAGGCAGTCTAATGGTCAATAGCAGGAAATGGCAAGGAGCTTTGGAGTTTCACAGATTTAGGCTTCATCCTGCCTCTGCCACTTCCTAGCTGCTTTGAATCTGTTTAACACAGGTAGAATGGAGACAGAGGTACTCAAAATTCAGGGCTATAAGAATTAAATTATAAAACGCTTGTAAAGCATTTAGCACAGTGTCTGGAATGACTCATACATGACAGCCTTAATACAAAGTAGCAACAAGACTACTTGGTAGGATATTGAAAAGCTATGTGAAATAGTCAAAAACTGTTTAGATATAAATTAGTATAACCCTTTGGAACAGAATTTGGCATTTTCATAAAAGCTATCAAATACAATATGCATACAAACAATCGATTCTTATTATTTGCAGTAGTTATGTTCTATAAAGTCAACATGAACAATGAATTAGTGAATACTGAACCACTGCTCTTAGGGAAAATAAACCTACATACACATGCATCTCACATAGATTTCATAATCTTAAATCCTGGAAACAATTCATCCTGTTAGGTCCTATTTTCTTTGTTATACAGGAGAGAACAAGGTTGGGAAGTATCAAGTGACTCCTGAGGCTGCCCTAATGACAGGCATCAGAGCTGAAATTTAAACCCAGTCCAGCTGGTCCCAGAACCAGAGGTTCCTGCCCTGTGCAGCAGTGCCCCCTGTTGTCTCTTCCTCTGGTCATCCTTGTATGAGAGCTAAAACAATGCAGAGCATCACCTTGCTGAATCTCATCTAGGAAAGTGTGGATCATAGAACTTAAATTTTTCACTGCTCTGTGTGTATGTCTGCAAAAGTACCACACAGTACTGATTTGGGGTTACAAGTAAATTTACTGAGTAGGTGAATATGCAAATACAGAATCTGCAAATAATGAGGATCAGCTATTCACTGTATGTGTGTTCACGCATATACATATACATTACATACCTATGTGTATATGTGCATACCTATGCACACAGGAACAGGGGAATGATTAGTAATCACTTCTGAATGCAAATGGAAGAGGGTAGGATAGACTTTTTTACTTTGTAAAAGGAAAAAAGAAAGGATATAGGCAATGTTTACTTATATACATTTAGTTTTTAAATTAATAACAAGATGAAAGTAACATTTAGAAGAAAATGTTCAAAGGGCTTAAAAGGGCCTATACTGAGAAACTGGAAGCAACAAACCCAATATTTATTACTTAGCATTGTATCATGGTTAAATCCGTAACATCCAGATGGAATACAAGGAGAAAGACACTTGAATACTTGCTACTCAATATTACAGACAACTCAAAGGGCTCAATGGGAATATTGTTTTGTGGAAGACAGAGACAGCTTTAAAAACTTAAATCAAGGATTTGATTTTATAAAAGGAAGACAGATCAGAAATGTGTGAACAAACAAGAAAGGCAAACCCTAATTCAAAAACTTGGGTTATCTAACATGCTATGAGTGTGTTAAAAAATATACTACCGGGTATGGTGCTTTGAGGTCCATTCTGGTCTTTGTTAACTTCTATCTGATGGATTAATTCTTCTTTTTCTTTTTCCAGCTGTCTGTTAGCTAATCTAGAACACAATGATAATGTGTTAAAAAAAGACAAACAGACATTGCTCCACAAAATACATGAGCATTTCTTTAATTGTGTGATGTACAGTGCTTAGAACTTGCTGATATTTATAAAGGTAAACATTTGTCCATTTACTCTCCCTGCTGCAATGCTACCATTCTCAGAGATCAGAGAATCAAAATCCTTCATGTTCTTAAAATCTGATCTGATGTCATTTTCAAGAGTAGTTTTTCTCTTGCAGGGAGGAGCCTCACAAAAGTACGCTACACAGAGCCTTGGAAGAATTTTTTTCCTCATTTCAATTAACATTTGCCTTTGGAAGCTAAGGTTTAATATATTCTATGCGATTAAGAAAGTTTAAATTACAAACTTGACACCTATATTAAGATCTGGTTTACCCTTTTTTTAGCATCCATTATATAAAAGAGTGATTGGCATTAGAAGGATGAAATAAGGCTGAAAAACCTATTAGGCAGCAAGGTTGAAAAATCTTAACTGTCTAGATATAGCAAATGTGGTTATATTAAAAAATAATTTTTAAAAAGTAGTCATATGAACAAATAATATACCTAAGAACTTGAAGCTCCCATTGAAGGCCTTGCTCTGTTTCATCACCTTCAGGAACATGTTTGAGAATCTCAATCTTTGGGCACAATGAAAAGTTAGAAGACAAAGTTTGACACGGAAATATGAGGTTTTATAAAGATACTTTCAATGAAGCATAATTTTAAAAGTTGAGTTTTCAAAAGTTCATATGATTGTACATCTATGGTGATCTATCCACTATTTATTCAACAATTATTTATTGAGGAACTACTGCATGCCAGGCATTGTCCTAGGCACACTGGATACAGCAGTGAATAAGCAAAATCCCTTCCTTCATGATCCTGTGGTCCTTACATTTTTAGTGGGGGAAGACAAACTGAGCATGTGATGTGACTTGATAACACTTCAAGATGGTGGGAAGGGCTATTAAGAAAAATAACCTAGGGTAAGAGGACAGAGTGATGGAAAGTAGTATAGGTTTGGGAGGGTCTGAGGAGCTTGCATTTAAGCAGAGACATGAAGTGCAGGGGTGAGCTATGAGAATATTTGGGTAAACAGTATTCTAAACAAGGGAAACAAAAGCAAGGCCCAGTAGTTTGGATGAGTTTGGTTTTCCCGAGGATTGAAAGAATGTCAGCGTGGCTAGAGCACTATGAGTGCTGGAGAAAGTAAAGGTGAGGCTAGAGAGGAAACCAGATGCCATACCATGTAGGTCTTTGCAGGCTATGAAAAGAACTTTAGGATTTTGTTCTGGGGTAATGGGAACCACTGGAAGATTCTAAGGATGGGACTGCTATGATTTGCTTTATACCTTTAAAAGGATTACTTGGCAACTATGTGGAAAATAGGTCAGGGATAAGGAGAAGGTGAAACAAGGCAAGAGCGGAAGCAGGGAGACCAGTTAGGAAATTACTGCTATTCAGGTGTGAGAGAATAGCTTAGACTAGACTGGCAGTGTTGGAGGTGCTGAGATATCATCAGATTTGGGATACATTTGAAATAGAGCTGACAGGATTTAATGAACAAGACACGGGGTATGAGTGAAAAGAAAGGAGTCTATGATCCAAGGTTTTTGACTTAAACAAATAGGTGAATGGTGGGGCCATTCACTTAGATGGAACTTGTAGGAGAGGAATTAGTCCAGAGTTCATTTTTACCTACATAAGACAATGAATGCCGAGGGGTGGTTTGAAATACGATGCATTATTTTATCACATAAAGAAAAATGACATTACTTGCCTGTTGCTCAAGATCTTCCGTGTATTTCTTAACTTTTTGTTCCCTCTCTGTTGCTTGTCTTACAAGCTGTTTAAGATCAGTAAGGCTTTTAGTTTTTTTGGCAATATCAGTTTCCAATTCTTTCAACTTGGTTTCATACATTCTAAAAGTATAAAGAAAAAAAAATGGTGTAGACGTGGAAAATAATTTCTCTAATTCATTTAAAAGCTAGTTCAAGTTACTGCACTAAAAATAAAGAATATCTTATTATACTGTGTCTTCTAGTCAAATCTTTTCCTACATATTTACTTAGCATTAGGTGACAGCAAGGGATAAGTACCCCTAATTAACAGGCCAATTAAATAGAGGATTTAGATGTTTCCCAAAGTTATAACAAGGATGGAACCTGAATTTTACCACTGTCAAAGATTAAAATCAATACCTTTTTCAATCACAAATAGAAATTAAATTCATAAGAATATAAAATTCTGTATTATTGAATATTCTTAGGAATATACTTAGAGATAACAAACTAAAGCATTTAATACACACACACACACACACACACACACACACACACACACGTAGGAGGTATCCAGGTAGAGCAAAACCAAAAGAACACTGCTGGGAGAGGGAAAAGAATGTGTAAAAGCAGGGGTAAGAAAAATGGCATAAGATGCGGGAGGGATGAAGCTTGTAAAAATCTAAATAGATTTGTAAATTTTCAAGAAGTGATCAATAGTTCAAAAAAAAAAAAATCCAGACCCCAAAAGAAACTTCTAAAACACTGAGCCAAAATGGCTTTACAAACCCATCATACCACCTTAAAGGAGACAATGCTTATAACATTCAAATTTTTCCAGAGAAAAGGAAAGAAGGAACACTTTGGCAACAAAATCAGGTAAGGACAGGATAAAGAAGGAAAATTATTATCTCAGTATTACAACAAAATAATACAA
The DNA here is from genome assembly GCF_963455315.2 of Globicephala melas. Lineage (NCBI taxonomy): Eukaryota > Metazoa > Chordata > Mammalia > Artiodactyla > Delphinidae > Globicephala > Globicephala melas. The sequence goes on along the minus strand of NC_083323.1, from coordinate 31,731,396 downwards.
TTATTATCAAAGAGCTTGTGATAAACCTTAGGAACCTAGATTAGAAGGCAACGTTCTTAACCTGACAAAAGCCATCGAAGTGGTGAAATATCTGAAGCTCACTCTGTCATTCAATTCCCAGCTCTAAATGCCACCCAGTCAGAGAGGCCTTCTCTGACCACCCTATCTAAAACAGCTCCTGCATCACCCCTGCCTGTCTCAGCAGTCAGTACTATAAAGCTGGATGTGGAATAGATGTTATCAGTTTGTTGAATAAATAACAGAGCAACTATAAAGATTTCAGTGTGAACATAATGGTTAATGGGTACCAAAAGATTATCTCCAAACCACTTTACCGAACTGGGTGTCTAATCCCACCTGCAGACTTTAGCAATTTTTTTGGTGGATTTAGAGAGGCTTGAGGCCAAAGATCAGAATTAGCCTTCTGTCAAGTGGATTCTACTAGGACTTAGTTTTTTAAAAAAATGCTTACTGAAGGCCTACTCTATACTCAGTTATCTGTACAGTTCTCAGATGAAAAACACATAAATGATCTAAAGGGCAAAGTCATTTTCAGTTATGGTTAAATCTCATCACCCCTTCAAATATTTATAAACTTTATAAACCCTTTTCACATTAATAATCTTTTTTGCAGCCCCAACGAGCCCTTTTTTAGAAAAGAAGGGGACAGGGATTATCATTTCCACAGCTTTAAAAAACCTTAAATTCACAGAAGAACTGTAATTTACTTAAGGGCATAGTGAGAAATAGGTATTTCTAAGCCCTGGAAGCTACCTGGCTCTCTGAAGGAACCTAGTCAAAGCAGGCCTTTTAGAAATACATCTAGGGCTTCCCTGGTGGCGCAGTGGTTGAGAGTCCGCCTGCCGATGCAGGGGACACGGGTTTGTGCCCCGGTCTGGGAAGATCCCATATGCCGCGGAGCGGCTGGGCCCGTGAGCCATGGCCGCTGAGCCTGCGCGTCCAGAGCCTGTGCTCTGCAACAGGAAAGACCACAACAGTGAGAGGCCTGCATACCGCAAAAAAAAAAAAAAAAAAAAAGAAATACATGTAACATAAAGCAGAGTCTGGCATGCAGCAGGTACTGAGTAAATACCTGCTGGATAAATACATATCGAAGCAACTCAAAATTCTTTGCGTCCACGTGTGATTGCAGAAGGAAATAAAGGGCCAACCAAGAAATCAACTGATAGGGTTGCTGGTTGAGAGCCTCTGCTGGAGTCCAAGCAGGCAAAAGAAGACCCCTTCTCCCCTTTATACTATCACACATATTATTTCATTTAGCCCTCACACCAGCCCTCTGACAGAATTAAGAAACAGTTATGGGGGAAGAGTAGATTCTGAGTACTCTCAGTATGATGTTGGGACAGGAACCAAGGACCCTTCTCCAAGACTGCCTGGCCACCTGGGCCTTCTAATCTACCTGCAAAACCTTTCTCTTTTCTCCTTAGACTTGTCTGACAGGGTCAAGTGAGTGCAACAGGCCCACTATGGGACCTGCTGTAGCCTCACAGTGCTAAGATTGCCATCCCAGCTGTAGTGATGGTGACTGCCAATCCACATCAAGTCCATTCTAAGCAGCAGGTGGATATCCAAGGGGATAATGAGATGCACAGACAGAAGGAACTCTAGGAATATGGTAAAATAAAGATATGTTTGCCTTCTGAAATGGGGCCAGTAGATGTCAAGAACACCCCTTCATACAGGATGACTTTATTGGGACAGGACATGGGCAGGATGTCACTGGTCTCTGGCTTCTACATATACTCCTTGAAGCAGCTGCTTAACGTTGGAAGTGAGAATGACACCAAAGCCTTTTACTGACTCATCGGAGTTATGATGAACCACCTCTGGGGACAGTGACAATGAACATATGAATGTTTACTAGTGAATTCCTATCACCTCTTCCATAGCCACAAAGTTGATTTGACAGGCAGGAATTGCCCATACTTTCAGAAAAGGCTCAAGGGATGGGAGAAAATCAAGTGCCAGAAAGCAGAGGCCAGTAAGACATTAAAACTGTTTGCTGAATTCATCTGTTGAGGCTATTTGAAGAGCAAGATGCCCAGAACATAACTCCAAAATTGCAGTTGTAGCTGGAGAAAAGCAGCACCCAGGAGAAGCTGGGCACCATCAGTCCAGGCTCATGGCTGACAGCAGCTTCACGATGCCCACCCAGCTCCAACACCCTTAGCCCAGCCCCAGCTCTCCTCTGTCCCATGCCGACACCCCAATTAGTTAAATATTTTAAGGAAGAAAAAGTGAGGATCATGTTAAAACAAACAACCAAACAGTTCTTTATGAAAGAACTAAGTGAATCACAACACTGTCATATTCTTTAAAAACAATAATGGCAGAATTAGAGCTCATTAAATTGTGCAAATTTTACACTGTTTGTTCCTACCTTGTAACAACAATTGATTTCCATCTCTTGCTGTCAGCACCTTCAAGCTGTGGACCTCTACTTTCTGCCAACTGTAATCTCTTACCAGTCTCTTCTAGTTGAATTGTCATCTTCTCATTTAATATCTCCAAATTATTCTTAGCTATCCGTAATTTTTCTGCGGCTTCAGTTTCCTATCATTAAAAGCTAATTAGTATATTATGCCAAAATGTAATATTGTTCTCATGGATATAGTATATTCAAAATTATCAATCACTACAAACTAGAAAGGAAATAACCTGGAGTTCTAAATGCTGATTAAAATTCCAACAAAAATCCAATGTTTCTTTTACTCTAAAACAGCAATATGGCCATAATAATTAGAACAGATCATGTAAATGAGGTTAGAAAAATACATTTACAATATTTTACTCTAGTGGTTACTTTAAATTTGTCATATTTGTAATAGTTAGAGAAAATGGGATAGTTTATGTCTTTAGATTTTTTTTCATCATTCACTGAGTATTTTAATTTCAATACCATTACCCAAACACAATTTTTCTAAGTATTTAAATAAATTCATAAGGTACATATATCCAGTTAATTAGTTAATGGGATTAGATTTCAAGTTGTTTTAAAATGCCGTGGGGGAAATGTCTTTAGATTTTTAAAAGATGTTTTGACTTTTTAGTACCTGAGAGACATAACTGTAAGTATAAACTATGTGTAATTACCACAGATTATTTCCACTATTAAACATCCACATTCACAGCACAGTATCACTCTGGCCTCACAATACATTCATATACCACTGTAACTAGTTTAAAAATATAATTGCAATTTATTCACTGGATAGTCCATATAAATAACAACACCTATTTTTCTGGGGCAAGGAATATATTTTGCCACTTAAATAGAAAGGAATCTTACTGTTTAACAAAATAGTTTCATATACTCTTTTTTTTTTTTGCGGTATGCTGGCCTCTCACTGCTGTGGCCTCTCCCATTGCAGAGCACAGGCTCCGGACGCGCAGGCTCAGCGCCATGGCTCACGGGCCCAGGCACTGCGCGGCATGTGGGATCTTCCCGGACCGGGGCAAGTACCCGCATCCCCTGCATCGGCAGGCGGACTCTCAACCACTGCGCCACCAGGGAAGCACCATATACTCTTTACTGTACATCAAGCATTATTCTAAGACATGTGCATAAATATTAACTCATTTAAACCCTGTAGCAGCTCTGCGAAATATACTCAATATTCCCAGTTTTACAGATGAGGAAATTGAGAGGAGAGGGAATAGTAGATTCCCCTAGCTCCCACAGTTAAGAAGTAATAAAGCAGGCTTCCCTGGTGGCGCAGTGGTTAAGAATCCACCTGCCTATGCAGGGGACACGGGTTCAAGCCCTGGTCCAGGAAGATCCCACATGCCACGGAGCAACTAAGCCCATGAGCCACAACTACTGAGCCTGCGCTCTAGAGCCCACGAGCCACAACTACTGAGCCCACGTGCCACATCTACTGAAGCCCACGCGCTCTAGAGCCTGTGTTCTGCAACAAGAGAAGCCACCGCAATGAAAAGCCCGCGCACCACAACAAAGAGTAGCCCCCGCTCACTGCAACTAGAGAAAGCCCGCGCACAGCAACAAAGACCGAACACAGCCAAAAATAAGTAAATTTATTTTTTTAAAAAAAAGAAGTAATAAAGCTAGGATTTGAATACTGGCTAAGTGGCTTCTACATTATATTGCCTCTGAATTTATTAATTTTTTATTTTCAATGTTCCTCATAGTGAAAGGATGGTGGGCATAAAAACACAATTCCTGGATGAATTGGGAGATTGGGATTGACATATATACACTAATATGTATAAAATAGATAACTAATGAGAACCTGCTGTATAGCACAGGGAACTCTACTCAGTGCTCTGTGGTGACCTAAATGGGAAGGAAATCCAAAAAAGAGGGGATATATGTACACATATGCTTCACTTCGCTGTACAGCAGAAATTAACATAACATTGTAAAGCAACTATACCCCAATTAAAAAATAAATAAATAAAAACCAAACAAAACAAAACAGCACAATTCCTAAATCTCTTAATACCTACTCTGAGTAGGTACTCTCATCAACTTTTTCATTCTGTTTTCCCAAAATGTAGCAGTTAATTAACATAAAAATAAGTATAGTCAATAATGAAAGCCATACTTTTTTAAGTTCTTTACGAAGCCTTTCATTTTCAGCAACAATTTTCTCTGTGCCTTTGGTCTTGGATTCATAGTGCATGCTCAACTGACGTCCAAAATGAACTCTGAGTTTTTCTGATTCAGCCTAGTAATTAAAAAAACCCTACATTATCAAAACAAGGAAATAAACGATGATCTTGTAAACTCATAAAACTTAGTTTAATGTGGTTTTAGAGACCATATTTGATATAATTAGAATTAAATTCTTCCCTTTAATACTGGTCATCTAGAGTAGAGGTTCCCAATCTTGGCTTAGAATGAGCTGATGACTTTAAAAAAGAATCACAATACCAATGGTAGGACCAATCCCAAAATAATCTGATCAATCTCAAAATTGGGGGCTTAGGCAGATGTATTTTTGAAAATAGATAGTTAATTATTTTATGCTGCCAGATTGAGAAGCAATGGTCTGGAAATAATAAAATGACCAAGTGGTGCTACTCTAACTACTCTTAGCCTTGTCTCCAACATTTTTTTTTCTGTATGTGTAAAATATCTACTGCATCCATTAAAGCCACTTTATACACTATATTTTAAATTGTCTTTAAAAATTTATCAGTAAAACATTCTGTACAAATGACCACATTAAGAATATTACCTTCAGTTTTTCGTTTTCCATTTCAATATTAGCCATTTTTTCACTGGTTAACATTCCTGATGCTTTTTTCAGCTGTTCATTTTCCCTTTGGACTTTTTCAACTACTTTTTTCATTAAACCAATGGTTTTTTCTAGTTCTGGGATTGTCTTTCCACTTCTACCAGACTAGGAAAAAATGTTAACTTTTTATTTAATCAAATATTTTAGAGAGTATAACATAAAGTACCAAGAATATAAGAGGTTTATTATTAAACTCATTGTTGATTCCTAACATTTGAAGCCAAGGCTTGTACGACTTCAACTCGTTATAATAACCCTGTGAAAGAGGAATTACCCTTACTTTGCATATAAGAAAATCAAGACTCAGAGAATTTGATATTCCTAAAGTCATGCAGCTAATAAGTAACACCTTAAACCCTAGTATACTGGAAAGAACATTAGTATAGTAGCATTATAACTAGGAAGCTGCCATGGATATCATAAAAAAATAATTATAAAATGTTAGAATCAGACCAAGGAGCAGTTAGCGGTTACCTCAATGAACAGATGGAAGATTCCTGGAAGTTAAATGTTTTCAAGGTGTAGAGGGATATGCAATGAAAAAAGAGATGGTATAGAGTCCAAGTGGGATAAAAAGCATGTAAGATGAGACAGATGATAAAATACATTAACTTGAAACAGAGAAAGCTTAATGATGTTTTACATTATAGATGCAGCAGAATAAAATTGAAACTAGAGGCACTAGTAAAGGCATATCAATACTGTTATGACATATCCAAACTTTTTTTTTCGTTTCCAGCTTATCACTTCTGAAGCCAAAACAAACATATGGCATATTCTCACATACTCACCCCTCTAACGTGGCCAAGTTTCCTCTCTACTTCTGCTTTTTCTTTCTTAAGAAATTCACACATTTCCTTCAAATCCCTTACCTGATTCTAAAAGATTAAAGAAAACATGTAACAATTTAACATAGCTATAGCCATTGAAAAGGAAAGGCAAACAATTCATCTGAACTACCAGTCTCTTCAACTGTATAGCTGAATTAAACAAGTGGGTCTTTACACCAATGAGGAGGATTTTGAACCATGACATATGCTGAGTTAATACAACAGCATTTTGTATATGAATTTCAAGAAATATTTCCTGCATTATTGCCTTAGTATACAACAGAAATTTGAGTTCAGAACTCCTGATTTCAACTCTCCCAGAGACTACATATGTAGAACCTTACCCACATAGTACAGAGAAAGAGACAACTGATCTTCTGACACTGGTTCTAAGTGTAAAAATCAGAATGAGAGAAGCAGGATATAGCTTAATTATACTGTTACCAGTGGAATTAACAGATTGTTGATATTCTAAGTTAAAAAACACAAATGAAACAGTCAGTCAAGAGAAAAGGACTCCCTTAAATAGGATAAGATTTGGAAAACCAAAAATAAACTTATTATAAACATCAAAATAAATTTCTAAAAGAGACAATTATCCTAAAGTATTTTAATTTAAAGACTATATTTTTAGAGCTATCCTAATATTTTAAAGTGTGACAACTGTTAATTAAATACAACAACCATCATCTTGCCACACACATGACATTTGAACTTGCTATTTCTGTTGCCTGGAACTCTTTTTCTAGTATCTGTATGACCTACTTCCTTACCTGTCCCCTAGCTCTCTGCTAAAATATCACTTTATTAACGAAGCCTCCCCTTACTACCCTATTTTAAAGAGCAATCCCATATTCAGTTGACCCTTGAACAATGTGGAGGTATAACTTATAGTTGGTCCTCTATATCTGCAGTTCCTTTGCATCCGTGGGTTCAACCAACCACGGAAAAGGCAGTACAGCAGTATCTACTACTGAAAAATATCCCCATATAAGTGGACCCTCGCAGTTCAAGGGTCAGCTATACCCCTATGCAACACACACACACACACACACACACACACACCCTTCACACTGTGCTTTTTCTTCTTAGCACTTCAACATCAGCTGACATACTACATATTGACTTGCTTACCTATTATGAGCCTTCCCTTACTGGAATGTAAGCTCTACAAGTGCAAGAAGTTTTTTGATTGCTGTTTACCAGCACCTAGAAGAGTACCTCACACAAAAAAGGCCCTCAACAAATAACTGTTAAATGAGCAAATGTAGAAAGTATAACACTACCATGATATTTTATGAATATGAGTTTCTGACTGCTTCATAAGCTAACATGGTAAACATAACAATTAAGTAGGGAGAAAAAGGCATTAGATTTCCTAACTATAATAAAGAATATTAAATTTACCTTTAATCTTGGCAAATCTTTATTTGCTTGTTCAAGCTGAAATTTTAATTCAATATTTTCAGATGACAACTTCAAGTTTTCCCTCTGGAGCTCCTGTTCTCTTTGATAATGATCATCTGATTCTATTCCTGAAGTCTTCAGGAAAATGAAGTTAGGAATATTTTTAAGGTGTAACAAATAAAAGCTACGCTGAAACACTACGCTGAAAGGGAACATTTTTCCTCAAAGGAATGAGAAAATTGGAGAGCTCTAGAGAAAACAACCATAAACGAACAAACAAACTCACATGAGAAAAGGTAATCAGTCTGTTGTAATTAATACAGAAAGCAAAGTCAGTGTGATTTAATAATGTCTACACATATAATGCCTCCATATATACTCTCATAATGACTAAACGAATTTGTAGTGGTCCTTCCATCCAAAAATAAAGTACTGTTACCTGTTACAGATTGTCTCATGCCCCAACCCCTACCCAGCCCCAAATTCATATGTGAAGTCCTAACACTCAGTACCTCAGAATGACCTTATTTGGGGATAGGGCCTTTTCAGAGATAACTAAGTTAAAACAGGGTCATTAGGGTGGGCCTTAATCCAACAAGGTCTGATGTTCTTATACCAAAGGGAAATGTGAACATACAGACATACATAGAAGGGAGACACTGTAGAGACAGGGAGAAGCTAGCCATCTATGAGCCAAGGAGAGAGGTCTGGAACAGATCCTTCCCCCAAGGCCTAAAGAAGCAATCAACTCTGCCGATACCTTGATTTTGGACTTCCGCCTTTCAGAAGTGAGAGAATACATTTCTGTTGTTTAAGCCATCAACTCCGTGGTGTTTTGTTATGGTGGCCCTAGCAAACAAATCTACAAGCCTACAAAAAGTGCCTCAATTCCTTCTCCTTTAGAAAGCTATTCATCATTCCTTGAGCTAAAGTAATCACTCCCTCCTCTGAAATCCAGTAACACTTTATTTGCATTTCTTTTGGCATGAATCCACCTTGGGTTATTATTTATGTTCAATTTCAGTTATCATTCTAAGCTATAGATTATTTGAAAGAGAAATCTGTGCTTGGTTACTTTTTCCTATAAAGTGGGTAGAATACCCCTTACCCTCATAAACTTATTAAGAGCATTATATGAGATAATTTTGTGAAAGCACTCAGAACAGCTTTAGTTTTTTTCTCCTCCATTCCATTCTCTATTGGCTTGATTGACGATCAACTCAATAACTCCACAGACATTATGATGATTATCATATTATTATATAATATATTTATATATTACACATTACATTATTATTAAAGTATAATATTCTATAAATACATTTATTATACATGGCTCTGTAACATCTTTTTAATTAGCAGTAGGTTAAATACATTCTGACATTTTCACCATTAGGTTAAAAAAAAAGTAAAAAAAAGAAAAAGTTTTCTTAGGTAAAACGCAGTAAAAGTAAAGAAATTAGAAAATAGGAGACAGAAATGTAAAGAAATTCTGGGCTGACCTTTGATTCTGACCTGAGGGCATACACTGCATGTATCTACCTGATTTCTAACTGTTTGAGGGAATGTGTGTGCGTATGAACATATACAGTGGCAAGAAAAAGGACATATTTCATGGTGTCAGTAAACTATAGCAATATGTTCCTACTTATTCTCTGTCAGATAACCCAAGTATACATTCTGATTCTACTACTATTAAGGTTAACCCTAGGCAAATCATGCCACCTGCAACATCCTCTGTTTTTTGTTGTGTTTTTTTTTTGCGGTACATGGGCCTCTCACTGTTGTGGCCTTTCCCGTTTCGGACATGGAAATCTATAGTTCCCTATCCCTGAGCTGTTCTGTCTCCCTTACTTCACCTCTTCAGTCTATGATAGCTATTTAATAAGGGTTAATAAGTACCCCTAACTGATAGACATAAAATGTACTAAATTTCATTCACAGAAGAGAATAATTCTATCTGATGATATTACATGAACTGCTGAATTTTTTCAACAGTTCTCCTCACTAAAATATGGATGCAATTCTTTGTGTAAGTGAATGTGGATCATTTTTTTCCTCCTATTCTCAGAAAACAAAACTAAAAGTATTAGTTGAGATTGTCCAAATTTTTGGAAAATAAATTCTAGTGAAACTTCTATAAAAGTAAAATAAATAAAATTCTTGTGTAATCAATTTTGGGGGGACTTCCAAATTGCTCTATAGAAGGAGAATCCTGTTAAAAGGTATACACTGCCAAAAGTCAAATTCTTAGTGGATGAGAGTTAGTGATAACAGACAGTGGAAGTCTCAAATTCTCAATTACTTATTATCAAGTGAAAAAAAGAAGCATTATGTACCTGGATAAGGAAACGAAATAAGAATTAAGACATTTTCATCCATTTTCTCTTAATTTAAATGTCTGATTTAATGAGAATGAGGACTTAGGTGACTGGAATATCTGAAGTGGAAAGGAATGAATGAATGAATGAATGCTATTTGATTTCAACTGGGAACAAACTTCTTATTCTGTTGAATAAATTGACCAAACTTAGTGTGTGTATGTAGAAAGTTCATAAACTGTAGAATCAGACCTCCATTTAAATCCTGGTTCTGCATCTTCTTGATCACTAGAGATGTTACTTATTCTCCAAGCTTCCCACATAAAGTAGAAATAATTCTCTGCAGAGTATTGTGAAAACTATACCTAGGCAATACATGTAAGCTTCCTTTTCTCATTATAAAAAAGTATCTGTTACAAGGCAAAAAGACCATTAAAGGAACTTGCTATATATGTTAGAATGTTACACAGCATCATAACAGATTTTTACTGATATTATTCATTGTAGTGAAATTTTACTCGCAGTGAGATTTTACAGCATGCTGAAGCAGGAATTTCTAAGGCAAAACGAACTCATCTAAAGTGCCTTATTTTCGTTATTCTGTTACCTAATCTAATACTTGGTAAAACAGTGAGTACTAATGGTAATACCAATACCAATGGTAAAACAGTGAGTACTAAAATGAATCGGGAAATGTACAACCACTAAGTTTTTGTAGGAACTAGTCAAATATTAGGGTTTAAGGAGAAGTTTATTAACAATTAATATTCTTTACAAATCCTACACAATTTGTTTCCATTTGCACCATATATGTACACCACTTGCTATGAGAAAACTCAGCCAAGAGAGGAATAAAGGACTGCCATGTACTCAAACCTGGGACGCTTCATTTCTTGGCTGGACTGACACATCAGTTTCAGAGTTTGCCTGTGCATCCTCCTCAGCACACTGCCTCACTGCAGCAGTGCTTTTGGCGTAACCACAGTCCTCCCCAGCAGATTCTTCTGGATCCATGTGGTTGTTGTGACTCACATCTTCAGCTATGTGTCCCTTTTCTTTCTCATTCTTGCCTAGCTCATTCTCTTCCTTGTTTTTATATTCCTGTTTATTATTTTCACAACAGTCTTGATTAATTTTTTCAACTTTACAATCTGGTTCCTTTTCAAAATTGGAGTTAAAATCCGTCAAGGTACCATTAGTTGACCTAAATGGACTTGATTTATTATTTGGTCTTGACTCAGATTTAGTTAACTCCGTAGGATCTACAATATCTTCTGCTTTGTGTTTTTCTTCATTACTGTAACACTGTAGAATATTCCTAGGTACCTGATGATATAAGTTGTCCCTAACATCTATTCCTTTCCTATTTTTAATTCTGAGTACTGTTATGGGTTTTTTTTGGTTCCTGTGTAAATTGTTCTTTTTGTGAAAAATATTATGCCTGTATTTATTAACACTGGTAGCAAGAGGAGAAAGCGTAGCTGCATCACATAACAGATTCTGCTTGAAGCAGACGAAAGAGAAGAAACAGGAAAAGAAAAGGAAAAAAAATAATAAAAATATACACATGAATGTTTTAAAATAAGATACAACAAATAATTCTACATTAATGAGACTTTATAAAGAAAAACGAGAAATGTATCACATATTTGAATGGAAATAATGTCATAACATACCTTCCTATTTTATCTAACTATATGTTCTTGTCACAGCAAAACTCATAACTACATTTAAAAATCTCCAGAAATCATTTGTAATGACATTTTATGCAAAGCATAAGAATCATAAGTTTACCATTATTATGTAAAAAGAATTATAGAAGTTAACATACATCATTACCTAGTAAAAATAAAAGTTGGATTTATTGCATTAATATGAATGAGAAGGATCTACTGTTTTTAGCTAGCTAAAGGTAGAAGTTGATTTCACTTTTAAACTTTAGAATACAAAAAATGAAAAGAAAAGATGTGCACTTACTGAAGGCCTAGAATATGCATCCTTTGAAAACTGTTTTTCTAAAGCATGAAGCTTTTCTTGGAGGTATTTATTTTGTAAGCGTAAATCTTCTATAACAGAATCTCGAGGAAGAGCCTGATGGGTCCTATGAACAACAATCACAGACTCTTTACTGTTCAAACTTCCAACTTTTTACTGTTTTATCATATTAAAAAATAGAAAAAAATATTTTAACACTGTATTTCTTTTAAATTCTACAAAACTTGAAAACTTTACAAAATTAAATTAAAACATGACTATATTATAAACTGATCCTCTACAGAGGATTCACGGCTGGCCTCTTTTAAACTATGAATTAAAAAGGGTATTTTGATTTTAAAAAAATATATTAATATATGTAAAGAACATGCATCTATTTTGGGGATTGTGTAAAATAGCTGAATAAAAATACCTACTATTTTTAAAACATTATATAATAATTTCATAACATCCATGCGCTTCTCAAGATGGTAAAGCATTTTATAAGGTTCTTAGTGGAGCCAGATAATAATCTATTTCTTCAATCTATACTACTCACCTGCATGGCCTACAAGGCCCTCCGCTATCTGGCACAAGCACACCTGTTCAGCACATTTGTCCAGGACTCTTCCCTTACTTCGGCAAATAGATCCACTCTTACCCACACATGAAAGATTCACTCCTGCCACTATGTCTCTGCTAGGGTTCTGCTTTCTCGGAATGTCCCTTCCACCTTTAAAATCTAGATCTGATTCATAAAATTCGGAAATTCACATTTGAACTGAGAAGACAAGTTCAATCTCTTTTATAAAGTCTTCTCCAATTACTTCAGCCTCCACAGATTCATATTAGAAAAAAAGCTATTAACGAAATTGAGTTATTTGTAGTGAGGTGGATGGACCTAGAGTCTGTCATACAGAGTGAAGTAAGTCAGAAAGAGAAAAACAAATACCGTATGCTAACACATATATATGGAATCTGAAAAAAAAAAAAAAAAGGTTCTGAAGAACCTAGGGGCAAGACGGGAATAAAGACACAGACCTACTAGAGAATGGACTTGAGGATATGGGGAGGGGGAAGGGTAAGCTGTGACAAAGTGAGAGAATGGCATGGACATATATACACTACCAAACGTAAAATAGATAGCTAGTGGGAAGCAGCTGCATAGCACAGGGAGATCAGCTCCATGCTTTGTGACCACCTAGAGGGGTGGGATAGGGAGGGTGGGAGGGAGGGAGATGCAAGAGGGAAGAGATATGGGAACATATGTATATGTATAACTGATTCACTTTGTTATAAAGCAGAAACTAACACATCATTGTAAAGTAATTATACTCCAATGAAGATATTAAAAAAAGCTATTAAATATCTAAAAGTATTAGAAGGTTTCAAAACTAAAATATTTTGATCCTTGAGAAAACTGCAAAGGAGAATAAAAGGATTCGGTTTTATTCTGAACATATGTTTAGACTAAGAAAAACAGGGAGGCTAGGACCAGACAGTAGCTACAAATAGATGTCAAAACAAAGAAAAATGTTTCATTTTGTTCTTCTCCATCAAGGAAAATTCTGAAGAATTTAAGAAACAATGACTTAGAAGGAAATGAGATGGAACGTAGGTTGAAAGCTCACAAGGACCTTGAAAAGTAAATATTTTACAGATTGGGACAAAACACGAGAATCTGAAATATCAGCAAACAGGTGGTAAATTTACCTTTTCCTTTCCTCTAGTATTTCCTGACCTGAACACAACACAGCTTGAAACCTGAAGATGAGCCTCAGCACAGAGGGAGAGAGCTCCACAGGCAAGGCTTAAAGTTCTAGCTCCAGTAAGGAGAAAGGGTGCTTAACAACTCTCACAGACAGTGCAAAAATCCCTCTTATTTTTCTCTTCTATGCATTCTCTCATGTCCCAACCCTCAGGCAATTCCAAGGCAGTGGTGGCAGAGGCTGCAAGGGGAACTCACAGGAGCCAAAATTTTTAGGGAGAGGAATCTTCTTCTCCAATTGGTAGAGCTGTAATTAATAAGGTGGGAAGGCAAAGTAGTGCCCCTCCCCCTCCGCCATGTCCCCTTTCTGCCCTCCAGCTGCTGGCTTAGCTGCAGACAAGATCACAATAGCTGAAGTGCACGGCGCAACAGGGCAACAGATTTGGTTCGAAGTACCAGAAAGGGGAGCCCGAGAGAAACCAAGTGTATCAGGGAGATCACAGAAGGAAAGGAGCTCAAGAAAGGAACCTTATAAAGTTGCTTATGAACTTCTGGGCTCACCCCTGAGCATGAATGTATGGATCTGATCCTAATCAGAATATTAAAGAGTCTGAGAACTGAATAGAAGACAGCCCACATAGCAGACTGTCAATAGGGAGTTGCATAGGCAGAACAGAGCCAAAGAGCATTGTAAAAGCTTTGAAAATAATACCGGAACCATAGCCCACATAAAGCAGGTTAGCACATGGGGCCTGAACCTATCCAGACTTGCTAAAACAAAAATATATCTGCATCTTCCATACAATTTAACCAAGATCCAGAGTCACAGAATATAATATTCAAAAGTTCAAGAATATAATCCATATTTATGTGGCATAAAAAGAAGCAGGAATATCTCAACTCACATAGGAAAAGAATCACCAGAACGCAAGCTTAAGGTGACACACATTTACTATATCAGTTTCTATATTTCCACGTATTAGCTTACCTCATATATGATATGTCATTTTCTAGGTCAAGATTTCTCTTTTTTAATTCTTCTAACTCTTTTTCTGACTCCAATGCTCGCACTTCCATAACATGATCAACAGTCATGCCAGTTGTTTTTAGTTTCCTCTGCAAAGTAAGTTTCTCTTTATCAGCTCTGTGGGATTTAATACAGAATCATGAAAATATACCATTCACTGTTTGGCTTGTTCAATTTATTAAATTGCAGCTTCCTTATTGTAAGGCCAATATACAAAAATTGGATCATTCTGTATTTGCTATGAGCTAACTTATTTCAAAATTATAGGAAACTACACTTATAAATTGTTAAAATATATTTAATACACATTTTAAAGAAAATAAAAATTGAACTATAGATAATAAATGATAATTAAAACTAAAAAATTTTTCATATTATCAAAAAACTAACTTCCAGGTCAATTAAAGACTATACATAATTAATTAGGTTTACATTAAATTTAAACTCACTTGGCAAAAAGATCCTTCAAAGTATTCAATTGCTTTGTTAGAATACAGACTTCCCCCTCTTTCTCTTTTAACCTGTTTCGAATTCCCTCTATTTTGGTTTGCCATTTTTTACCTTCTTCCCACCTAATTACTTCTTCTTTGGCACTCTGTAAATAATAATAAAGGAGGAAGAAAATTACCAATATTGTTTTTTAGAATGATCAATTACAATTTACTAGAACAATGGTAAACCAATACTTCCTAAAGAATATGTAAACAGGTTCATTTTGCTATGTCACTTCTAGAATCTTTAGGCCTGCCAAGCTGTAAGCAAAAATGCCCTTCAGTCTAAGATTCTGTATTCTATAACTTGACAGATAAAATTCTGGGGAACAGTCTGGACTAATGCCAACACTCCAAAGGAGTCTAATACAAATGGATGATGACTAACGTAAACTTCCAACAAAAAATGTATATGTATAAATGACCAACCCGATCTTGTCAGCCCATAGCAATCTCCTAGTATCACAACTCCTTCAAATCTTCAATGCACATTATTTCTCTTATTCAACAGATATTTACTTAGCATGAATCATGCACCAGGTACTACTCTAAGTACTAGGAATAGAAACAATGAATAAACCAGACAAAAAAGGCTTATCTTCATGGGTATTACAGTCTAGTTTATGTTGGTTGGTTGGTTGGTTGGCTGGATTAGGGGAAGGGAGCAAAATACTGACAAAGAACAAGAAAAAAAATTTTTTGAAGTATGTTAGCTGGTGATAAGTGCTTTAAAAAAAAAAAAAAGGGGGAAGGAACTAGGATACTTCAGGGCTAGGTGTTATGGTTTGTTATAATTGAGATAAGGTGTCCAAGGAAAGTCTATGTAATGCAGAACAGTCCCATGTACTGAAGAAATATCAAGTGTCCTACTGAACATTCATATAGTTAAAAATTCTGTTCACAATTGTCTGAGCTAAGAATTTATGTCCTTTCCACCAAGCAATTTTTTAATGGTTTTATTATGTACTGAATTTTCTAGGAATACAGCAGTCTTACAAAAGTAAAGACTACAGAAGTCATTTTGCTGAGAACTACAGAAACAACTGTTTACCATTTTGGAAATCAAATTAACAAATGGCAATGCCTTTGTGACATGTGGGGAGCCAACAGACCACATTTGTATTAGTCTGCATTTGTAGCTCTGAATTCACATCGATGTTTCGTAAAGGTGGAAGCACATGTCTATTTCATTATGTTTTCTATGAAGCATTTACATGGTGAATTATGAAAAATATATTAATATGTTTATTATTTTTATAAATTATTTTCCTTCTATGTTTCTCCTTCATATTTCATTTAGGGCATTTACGGTGAAATTTTGAAATTATGCACGTAGGTAGTTTATATTAACTAAAAACTTCATTTGGAATAGTAAAGGGGACATTATAAAACACTGTATTTACTATAAAAGAGAATGTTGGGGCTGAAAGGATTAAAAGCCACAGTTTAAAGTCAAATACCCAACTAAGATAAGTAGCCCTATCAAAACGATCTTCTCCCATACTGGCCAATTTTTTACCTTATTTATCTAGTTCAGCTAACATGTATCCTTTAAAAAAATGTAAAAAACTTCAGTAAGTGTTTGATAGTTATTAACTTCTATTTTTTCTAAAATACATACAAGGAATTTTGTGTATTTCCAGAAATGTAAGTATTAGTTGAGGGCAAAAGGTATATGTAAACAATTCTGCAGCATGGTGTATTCTGTAGAGATTGGGCAGTTCTATCCCATCTGATATTATTCTCTGAAGTAGGAGTGAAGTAGGGAAACAAGACTGAAGTAATTTAAAAATAAACAGAAAAACAACAAAGGCAAATGTCACCAACGGTCTGATCTTGACTGGGGGAGAAAAGAGGAGAAGAGAGGACGAGAAGTTCTCTTTTTGTATTTTCTGTACCAATAGCTTCTTATCATAAATTTCAGGATAATGTTATTGCATTTTAAAATTTTCATTCATCCAACGAATACTGAACATCTACTACATGACAGGGACTGCTCCCGTGGCTGAGGATACAAAAATAAACAAAACCAGCAAAGTTCCTGCCATCAAAGTTAACAGTCCAAAAGATGAACACATGGATAAGTAAATTTCTAGTATGTCAGATAGTAATAAATGCTACAGAGACAAGCAGAGAAGTGTAAGAAACACAGGAATGCAAGGACTGGGGGTGGGTTTTGTTACCTTATATAGATAGGCCTCAAACATTGTTTCTTTTTTAAATTAATTAATTAATTTTTAAATTAATTAATTTTTAAATTAATTAGTTTATTTTTGGCTGCGTTGGGTCTTTGTTGCTGCGTGCGAGCTTTCTCTAGCTGTGGTGAGCAGGGGCTACTCTTCGTTGCACTGTGTGGGTTTCTCATTGCAGTGGCTTTTCTTGTTGCGGAGCACGGGCTCTAGGTGCGCAGGTTTCAGTAGTTGTGGCACGCAGGCTCTAGAGCACAGCCTCAGTAGTTGTGGCGCACAGGCTTAGTTGCTCCATGGCATGTGGGATCTTTGCGGACCAGAGCTCGAACCCGTGTCTCCTGCATTGGCAGGTGGATTCTTTAACCACTGCGTAACCAGGGAAGCCCCTCAAACATTGTTTACAGAGAAAAAGGTGTTGAAATTTCAATATGAAACCATTTTTTGAGTAAAAAAAAAAATTAGAAATGACCAGTGCTGTGGAATCCAAAAGAATAGTCTCATCAAATTCCTGAATATAGATTGTAATGTTATTGTAGCTCTCTGTGTTCTCATTCTTTTTCTAATATCATACCCTGGTATAGACTTGATGGCTTACAAAGACTTTCATATATTATTTCATTTCATGTCAAAATAATCTTGAGAAGCTGGAATTACAAATAGTATTATTTCTATTTTAAGGAGAAATAAACTGAAGCACAGAAGTTAGAGGTCTAGGCAAAGCCACAAGGCTACTGAGGTATTTTGATAGGAATCAGGTTAGGAACTAGTACCCAAGGATTAGACTTATGGCCAAGTAGGGAGGCAGCAAAGAAAGCAATCCTGAAGAGTAAGGACATTTTGACCTTGCAGTTTTCACCAGCAAAGCTTCTGACAAGTATGTTGTGGTTCCATGTATATAAATGCAAACATTTAGATCAAAATTATACTGACAATGATAAATTTTCATAAGGAAAATGTTTTTCTAGAATATACCCTACTAAAACATTTTAATCCCATTACCTATTTTCTATTCAGTGCCATTAAAGATACTTAATTTTCTTTCATGTTATTGAAATTATCTTATAGATACGAATATTTTCTGGGTAAACGTTACAATAAAAATTCTTCCTAACTATGGCTCCTCCACTGAGATTTTCTTCAGGGGCAAACATTACTACTAACACCAATATTTCCAAGGTCACTTTTGATCTTTTCAATGCTACTTATATCTTGTCTCCAGTTTATTATTTACAACATATTTAATTATGTGGATTTTAGCCAGTTTTAGTTTTTCCTTGGATTATGTCTATCAGTAATTTTTATTACAAAATAGCTTACTAGTTAACTTGTAAGAAAATTTTCAGCTATTTTTCTCACATTACAGAATCAATTTATGAGTGGGTTGGTTATTGATTATTACTGCAAATATTGAATATACTCCAAGTCACTTTGTTTACCCTGAAATAATAGTCCAGTTCATTGAAGGATTAAAAAGGACACATGTGGGTCAAGACAGTAGAATAAAAATGCCCAGCTTTCTTTCCCAAAGGTCTATATAAACCAATCTATATAAACAATTATATTGAGAAAAGTGATAAATACAGCTGGGTATGTATGGTATGAAGGGATTTGGGATGTACTGTAACGTCAGGAAGATGATATAGTAATTTCTGAATAAGAGTTACATTATTGGTGTCTCTTCAAGCAGACCTGTAAATTCCTAAAGGACTGAAACTTGTCTTAAACTTCTCTATGTTATCCAGTACCATTTATGGTATATGTATCAGGTCCTCAGATCAATGAATTATCTGTTCTTCAATTACATATTTAACTAAGTCTATCACTACCTTAAACATATCAGTACATTTCTTCACATACCTTTTCTTTCATAGGTTTTATTTCTACCTCATCCACCTTTTTTTCCAGTTGGCTTTCTAGCTTTTTAATTTTCTTTTGGAGTTCTTCAATTAAACTTTGTTTGTTATCTATCAGAGCTTTGCCCTGAAAAATAAGATGTATTTTTACATTTTACAAATAAAAAAGTATCAAACAAAATACACAATACTCCAGTTGTAGAAACTTTCTGAGACTACAGCTAACCATGCTTTCTAAACGACACTATTGATATTTAAGAATAACATAGTAGCTACTTCTGTATTTTAATAAGATATGCTACCCTGAAACTACAAATACAGTAAAGGTCACTGAGAGAATTAGCAACTACATTAATCAAAGTGATTTGAAAGCTAGTTTCAGCAAATATTATAGACAGAATTAAAAAGTGGGAATAAACTACTACCTGTATATTATAAATCAAAACATTATCACAATTAAATATAAAATTACCTGTAATCCACTGGTTAATCTTTTAATTTGCCTTTTCAGTTCATCATTCTCTTGATCAATTCCATCTTTCTCTCTAAGCATTTTATTATAGGCTTTTTGGTTTTTTTGTAGTTCACTGGTTAGGTCATTCAAATTATCAGTTAGTAAGTTCTCTCTGTTTTTACTTGTTTTAAGAGCTTCTTTAAGTTTTAAAATTTTTTCACCTAAATCTTCAACTTGTGACTAATACAAGATAAAGAAAGGTTTAATTCATGAATCTTCAGCAAGTATCAATGATAAAAGCAACAATAATAGAGAAAGTACACCATTAATACTTACTAAAAAGAAAGTTTCAGTCTAAATTTTTAAGCACATACATGCAAAAAAAACCACCACAAACTACATAAATTTTTCTAGCTTCATTTCAAATGAACCAAGTTTACTTTGAGGGGAAAAAAAAAACAAAACATGAAGAAGCTGTCTAAAGCAATTCATCTTTAACAAACACCTAGAACCAAAATTTTATCATATAAGCAAATGTTTCATTATGGCTGAATTAATTTACTAGAAAAACAAGTACATATCAACGTACACAGCAATTTCTTTTTTGAACACTGAAGCATAAGAGTAGTATAAAACAAAATCTTTTACTCTAAGTAGTTTCTAATCCACTTTGTAAAGACAAGACATAAAAGAGTAGCTCACAATATTAGACAGTATATATAAGCCACTGGAAAGGAGTTCTTAGCTGTCCCATATAGTAACATTGATGGGAATACTGGTACTTATTATATGTCTTGTTGAATAAATTATTACAGGCCAAAAGGGATTACCAATAGCACTAATAGGAAACTAGTAGTATTATAGTGCAGTTACGAGACAAACAAACTCTCCTGGAGAGTCAAAAAAGGCTTCAAGAAAAATGACTGGAAGAATGTAAAGAGTTCAGAGAAGAAATTTCAGGCAAAGAGAAAGGTACTGAAGAAGACATCATCAAAGGGCTATACCTATTTATAAATTTATTACTGAATGGATTTTTACTGTCAACTATGCTAATAATCTTGATAGGCACAAGAGATTTTAAAAATCTGACTAAAATCCAGTCCTTACATGGTTTAATGGCAATGAAGGGTATATGGTTTAATGGCAATGAAGGGTATATACAAATAAACCAAGAGCAAATAAAAATTACAAACAAAACATATACAAAGTAGATTTTTCATTTTACTCAAAATATACTATATGAAACTTTATGTGAAGAAATTTGAAAATCATCATTAAATGTATATGTTTTGGAGAAAAAATTTTATACAGTTCCAAACGTAACAATTGGGTAAGAAAATAATAAAATACATTGTCAAAAAATAATAAATAACTTCAAAAAAAGGCTTTAAAGTTAGGCAGCTCTGTAGATTAAATGTCAAGGACCACATGATTTCCATAAACTATTTCAGGGGCTAAAAAGGGAAAGCTAACTAACTCATATTATGAACTTAGCAAAAACTAAATGGAAAATTCTGAAAAGGCAAAAGAAATAAAACAAAGGAATCTGTACACCTATCTTGCTTATCAATATAGAATTTAAAATCCTAAGAAAAATATTTCTTAAATTTAATTCTGTTAGGAGAAATAGCTTATAATGGCCTATCCTTTGCTAATCCCCAAGATGCTATTCAGTGAGTACAATAAACATGCTTAGTGTTCAAAACTGTGTGTAGGATTTCCCTGGTGGCGCAGTGGTTAAGAATCTGCCTGCCAATGCAGGGGACACAGGTTCGATCCCTGGTCTGGGAAGATCGCACATGCCACAGAGCAACAAAGCCCGTGAGCCACAACTACTGAAGCCCTTGCGCCTAGAGCCCATGCTCCACAAGAGAAGTCACTGCAATGAGAAGTCTGCGCACTGCAATGAAGAGTGGCCCCTGCTCACTGCAACTAGAGAAAGCCTGCCCACAGCAATGAAAACCCAAGCAGTCAAAAATAAATAAATAAAATAAATGAATTTATTTAAAAAAACCCCAACTGTGTGGACATGTGTATATCCACCAATAATTCATTAGAATAAATTCCCTATTCATTATTAAAATTACTATATATCCAAGTGGATTCTCTTCCAATGGGAATTAGCAGGAATTCTGTTATATTAACACACATGTTGATACGCACCTTTAGCTCTTTAGTATGTTGATCAACAATCTGTTGAACATTGAGATTTGCCTCTTTCTGAGAAGTCGTGGAAATAATACGTTCTTCAGCTGCTGCTGTCATTTCTGCCCGAAGTTCCAAAAGTGCCCGACTAAGGGCCTAAAAGTTACAACATACGTAATATTTTTTAAAAATTGGTATTTCATATAAGCAATACAAAATATACATAAGCTTTATTACTTTAAATTGTTTTCCTAAAATACCATGTGTTTAATCAAACAGAATTCACAAACTAACAACCCAACTTTTTCAAATGAATTTCCTTTAGTAAGTGAATTCAATTCTTTCCAAATTGAGTGTGAATTCAAAATCTTGATAATAATAATTGTGAGAACCCAGCATCGAATCAAGCAATCTGTACTACAAAACCCAGGCATGTTTTGTTTTCAAACTTCCAAGTTGAAATATTTATTTAAATTACTCACTTAGTACATACTTCCATGTGAAATTAATTGAATGTAAGTAGACAAGGAAAGTTACAAGATTAGAAGACTTAAAATTTGCCAATAAATTTCATGAGCTAGCACAGAAAAACAGCAGCACCTTCTAAAACAGTTAAGTATATAAAATGAGATAAATAAAAAAACTAATAAATCTGTTAATCCACTGACCAACTCCTTTTCATAACACTATCTCTGCGATCTCCTTCTTTAATCTTTCCTCCTCTTATCCTAACTCCCTCTTAATCCCCAAAGTTACTTAAAATTTTTCAATTATTCAAATTATTCAAAATAGCCTCAGTAACATACAATCCTTATAGGAAAGGAGAGAAAATAAACAATGTAATGAAGATTTCCCTTTATTTCCTACAGCTAACCCACAAATCAGGTTGAAAACATAAAAAGATAAATTAGACTATATCTGAACTTAAAAACAACACCTATCTATAAAGTTATTTAAAAGAATTATAAAAACCCAACCCTGCTCAAGATAAGGCTTATACTTTTTATTACGAGAGAGATACATGCTATCATCTTCTACAAATCTTTCGTAAAAGCAATCTACCACATGTTTTTCTTAAATATTGATAATTTTCTATTGTTACTTACTTTTTGTTGTTTCTCTTTCAGGGCTAATTGGCTCTTCAGCCTTTCTACTAGATTCCTCATTGTAGTTGTTGGAGCTCTTGAATTTGCTTCTTTTTGAGCCTGAAGTTCAGATTTTAAACTCTGCGACTCTTTTTGTGACTGGGCCAGAAGACACCTCAAATCCTCTACTTGTGCTTTTATTTGTTTCACTTCATCTGCATGATTTTCTTGGAGCCTAATATAAAGCAAACATATGTACTTAATAGAGTAGTTGCTGCAATTAACAATTTGATTGACACAAATTTTACAAAGAACAAATGTTTGGTCCTCAGCATCCTTAAAATCTAAGATTTGATCCAAATCCAAAAGATGAACAATTCTTTATTCTACTTAACTACTCTTAAACTTAACATAAAATAGAGTTTTTTCTTCCAGTTTCTACTATTTTTTGCAGCAATTGCATCAAGTAATTTGTGGCTCTAGATGAAATAATATAGAGAATGAACAAAATAACACTTTAAATATTATGGTTCCTGCGAGATGTGACTGCTTCCTTTGTATCAGGGATTTCTCAACCATGGCACTATTGACATTTCTGACTGGATAATTCTTTATTGGGGCGGGGGTTATACTGTCCTATGCATTTTATTTTATTTTATTTTATTTTTTTTTTTGCGGTACACGGGCCTCTCACTGTTGTGGCCTCTCCCGTTGCGGAGCACAGGCTCTGGACGCGCAGACTCAGTGGCCATGGCTCACAGGCCCAGCCGTTCCGCGGCATGTGGGATCTTCACGGACTGGGGCACGAACCTGTGTCCCCTGCATCGGCAGGCGGACTCGCAACCACTGCGCCACCAGGGAAGCCCTGTCCTATGCATTTTAAAACATATTTAGCAGCATTCCTTGCTTCTACCAACCAGATGCCAGTAGTACCTCCTAGTTGTTCATCAAAAATGTCTACAGACAATAACAAATGTCCCTGGAGCGGGGAGAGGAGAGCAAAATTACTTCCGCTTGAGAACCACTGCCCTATAACAACATGTTACAAAGACAAAATATAAACCTTCACAGAAATCACATGTATTATGGTTCTAAAGTCACTAGTATTGTATCTATAACTCTATCTATGGCTGTATACTATATAGAAGTAGATACTATCAAAAGACTTAGTTAATTCAATTAATCCTACTGCTCAGTCAGTATTAATTACCCTTATAAACTGAATTATATCCAGTTCACTGTGCTTATATAGACACTGCATTAATAAGGTCACCAATATGGAGATTCAAATGATTAAACTTTGATCAGTGAGAGGAAGGTCTGTTAAACCACGAACAGGTATTAAACACTCTGAGACTTGTTGCTTACAGCAAAAACTTAAGTCACTTTAAATAATCATCAAAGTGTAAAAATACAAGGTTTCACTAAAAAAATGACAAAGAACTATAATTTCTTAAGACACATTAAAATATGTATGCCAATGTGCACACAGAGAATAGAAGTATAATTTTAGGCTAAAATGACATGGTAAGGTACAAAACAACAACTTCAAGTATTTCATGTGGCAAAAAATTATATATACAAGGTAATGTCGAAAAAATGATTATTTTCTACATCCAGGAATTAGATTCAAAATGCAAGAAATTTTATGCTCTAAAATATGACAGAAACTTACTATATCAAAAATAGCATCTCATGTATAAAATTTAACAGAATGGGGAAAATTAGATTGAAAATATACCATATGCTGTTGCTAATTCTCTTTTCTCTTAGAGAATAACTTATTTAAAGTAGCAGCTTCTTAAGCACAAATAGTGTTAGTTTTGTCAGAAGCATCTTGGATAAATGAAAAAAGAAGCAAAGGTTCTAATAAGGGCTTCAGAGATGGAATGGAATTATAAGTTAAGTAGTTAGCTTTCTTATTTTTTTCAGATACGAAACTGACCCTCAGAGAGATAGTTCTACAATGATTACAAAATACCTAAATATAAACCTATTTTAGTTTTAAAATACACATTCTGATAAATGGTTGAACAATGTTTAGAATCTCTAATATAGAGAATGCTGTGAGCCCTCTACCGTCACTGTGGTTAATAAAAAAGATTGGTTAATTTTTCATTCAACAAATATTTGAGCCTTTAATGTATGCCAGAAACTGTTATAGGTATGTAAATAAAAGTTTTATATTTATATGTTACTTTACAATTTTCAAATTACTTCCACATACATCATCATTTGGCCTTTATATAACCACCTTGAAAGAGCCAGGGTAAGTACTGTCATTTCACTTTTTAGATAATAAAATGGAAATTTAAAAAGGTTAAAGATGAGATTCTATGTAAGAATCTGAGTTGGCTCTTGAGTCAGACTGACTAGATTCAAATCGTGGCTTTCCCATCTTCTCCTAGGCATGTAACTGAGGCTTCCTACAGCCTAGTTTCCTAACTGCAAAATGGAGTGAATATGCTATGTCACAAGTAGTATAAAATGAGATAATATATTCAACATTTTTAGAACAGTGCATGACATAACAAATGCTTACATTTATCTTTATTATATCATTATTCCCATTTGCCAATATCTACATTTCTAAGACTTACCGTAATTTGATATTTTCAAACTCTTTGACTTTTAATTCAGTGACTTCTCTTTGTCTCTCTAAATCCTGAGATACATTTTTTAGTTTGATCACAAGTGAGGAGAGAGAGTCATCTTGTTCTGCTACTCTCTGTTCCATCTCAGCCAAATGAATAAAATGCTTGTTGGTAGGAACTGGAGTAGGAGACTGTTTTATTAAATCCTATGAAATATGGTTGGTTATATTAGCCATGAGCAGGTACAATGCAATGCCATACTTACTCCATAATTTTAACTTGGTTCCTTAAATGATCAAAATATAATATCAAATCTAAAATGTAATGATTTAATAGGTAATGAAGGCTTAAAGAAGATAGGAAATATAGATCTTATTCTTTGTATTCCCAGTATATGGCAAAGTGCCTACATGTAGTGGGGGATCAATAAATAAATGTTGATTGAATTAATGAGTTAAGGCTTGAGGAAGCTAAGGTTTGCTTAAGGTCATTTCGCACATATAGAATACAATGATCAAAAGAGGCAAGAATGAACTGAATTCAGAACATGGAAAGCAGTTAGACACAGGTAAACTTAATGTGCAGATTTGAAAAGAAAGATTGAGGTCAGATCATGGAAGGCTTTGAGTACGTGGCTAAGAAACATAAACATGATTTTGTAGGCAGCAGTAAGCTACTAACAAATGTCGGTTTAGGGAAAAAAATGATTACAGTTCTGTCTTCAGAAGATTATTCTGGCAAAAAAAAAAAAAAGGTAGGATGGCTTCTAGTCCAAAAAAAAAAAAAAAAGGGAGAGCTAAATTTTCAATTGCATGGTCTCAAAAATCAATAAAGAATAGAACAAAGTTCTTAGAATCTTACCCAAGTTGCTTCTTTGAATTTACTGAGTGAACTATCAGCCTGTAGTTCTAATTTATGATGAAGAATATGAAGTTCCTCTTCATGTTTCTTAACAATTTCTCTTTGTTCCTGTTTTACAAGAAATCAAAACTATATCTTATATTATGATTCAAATAAATTCACATTCTAAAGGTCTTAAATATTTTCTTATCTTTACCTTCTAAAATCCTTATGAGATAGGGAAGGAACAACATCTGCATGTATTTATTTATACCTGTATACATTTCCCCTAGCACATGTTCAAACTGACAAGCCCAGCCTTAGAGAATAATTTATTATTAATATTAGAATAATATGTATCCATCAGCTTTTAACTTGTTTCTAGCAAATTTTTAAATGTCAGATTTTTTTCCCCTCCAAGTTCTAGCAAATTTGATTTCCACTGATACCTGTGTGACAGATTTCATTCTAACTTACTGCCTCAGTCTTTACCTATTAACTCAAATGATATTTTTCAAAATCACATAGTTTCACCATGAAAGCCTAATTTAGCAATTTAGTCGGTCCATAACACAACTGCCAGTTTTACTGACAGATCTGTAATCCAATCGCGTGAAAGTAACAATACCTGAATAGAATCATTTGAAAACAAGAAATGAAATACCACTTCAGGGCAGAACAGTATTTGGCATTTGTCTAAAAAACATCATAATAAATAAAAGAGCATAACATAATATAATAAAATACCTCTCTGGCTTTTTCTAGAAGATGTTGATACTTCTTTAACACTTCTTCCTTTTGATTTAACCTTGCTTGCATGTTTGCAATGGTCTGATGAGCAAGTTTCAATGTGTGATGAGATTTTGGTTCCACCTCTTTTCTTCCTAGCTCAGCTATAAGCTTTTCTCGTTCTGCAGTGGCAGGCAATCGAAGCCTCAGTTCATTAATTACTTTGTCTCTTGACAGAATATTTTCCTCTGCTAACCGTAAAGCAGATTCTTTTTTATTTAGCTTCTGCAATGATCAAATCATAAAAAAATACATTTTTCTTTTAAAAATGCTTCATCTGAATTTTAGTGAGATTAGCTATAAGCAAGGAAAGGAGTTTCATTTTATTTTTCACATCATACTTATAATAGCCAAATGATACTTAATAAGGTTAATCGACTGTATTTCTATGTGACAGCAGTTATCTACATGTATATTTTACTTATTTGTAAGATTATCACATGTGTTAGAAATTTCACTGTTATGATGAAAATGAAATTTACTTACAGTACTTTATTTAGGTCTTATAGATTTAGAACTAGAAATGTGTGGTGGTGATAGATTTAGAAAGAAAATGTAATAAACCATTCCTTTTATTTTGGTCCACTGACTATTAAAGCACTAGAAGAGTAACCTATAAAGTCAACAAAGTATAAAAATTGGAATTTTAGTGGCCTGAGTCAATGGGTCACTATTATAAAATCTGCAGCTTATCAAAACAAAACAGAAGAAAGTGTGTTCTCCTCAACAGAATTAAGGCAGGTATTTAAATTCTAGTAACTCAGCGGCAATACACATAAACAACAAATTTACAATTATAGAAGACAATCTAAGTTTCCTCAGTTGGTTTAAAAGTGCACAATTTAAAAAATTATTTAAAATGTATTTACAGTTAATATGATTTTCATTTTAGTTGACATCTAAACATACTTGGTTTATACTATTTTCTGTAGAATTTAATAAAGAAGACAGATCTAATCATCTATTAACCAAATTTAAGACCTAGATTAAACTAAGAAATAATTTCTAATTTACCTTCAAGCCCTTTAACTATCTACAAAAAGGAATAAACTGAAAATTGATTCAGAGTATAAAACATGCACTTCAAAATAAAACATAAAAATAAACAAGGATGAAAACAATTCTTGATCATAGAGAGGAAAGAAATATATTGCTCATAAAGCTACAGTCAAATGCTCTTTTTGTTTCCTTTCATGCTAGCAACTGAAGAACATGCCCAAAAGTGGCAAATAATGATTAAAAGGAGAGTAATTTCAAATTAGCCATATCTGCTGTTTTTTATCAGCTACTAGAAACATTATAGGAGAATAAAAAAGGAGAACAGAATAAGCAACAGATTCATCATTTTATGCTTCATCCTCATTTAAAAATATTACTTAGAAAATGCCACAAGCATACCTAATAATGCACTAATCAAAATGCAAATTCTTCTAATTACCTCTTCTAGTGATTTGCACGTTGCCTGTGTTTCTAGGATTATTCGAATATTCTCCTTAATTTTTCTTAGAGCAATCTCAAGTTGATTTGGAAGGGGCAAACTAGGGTCTGGCATTGATCCTGTAGCCTCTTCAAACTATTGAGAAATAGAATTTTTTAAAAAAGCAGTTGCAGCATTGAGAAGAACAATATTCATTTTTACAACTATATGACATGACATGGTTAAACTCCACTTACAGTTGAAACATAAAAAGATACCATCAATTAAAATTCCATCCGACCTTAGAAAATATTTCTATTTGTTAACATTATAGGCCGTGCTACAGAGTAGCAAACAAGACTAATCATTCATACCTTTTGTGCTGCATTTAGTATTTCATTTTGCTGACGGTCAAAAACATCTAGTTGACGTTCTAGCTCAACTTCTCTCTGATCCCAGGCCATTTGTCTTTCTTCGTGAAACTGAAAAAGACAGTTTGGGTCAGACACACACAGAGATACTCACCAGGAATTTTTACACACATTTTTCTTATTTAATCCTCACAACAACCCTTTGAGGTCACTATTATTTTCATTTTATGGAAAAAGGAAGTAAATTCAGAGATGAAGTGATTTGCCTAAGATCACAGAGACAGGCAGATATGGAGTCAGGATTTCAATCCATCCATATACCCATCCATCCATTCATCCAAAACATGTTTAATGACACATTCTGTGTGGCAAGCACTATTCAAGACAATGAGAACGCAGCAGTGAACAAAACCAAGTACCTTTCACTACAGAACTTATACACTAGTGAGGTGGAGATAGTCAATAAACAAGTAAGTATGTAATATGTCAGAGGGTGATGAGTGCTATGGAGTAAAATGAAACTAGGTAATCCCTATTCAGGGAATCTTGATGATAAGATTTACTGTTGTAGACTGAGTGGCTAGTGAAGGCCTCACTGATAAGGTAAGACATTTGAGCTAAGACCAGAAGGCAATGAAAGCATTATCAATACTGTTATCTGGGGTAAGAACAATCTAAGCAGAAGGAACAACAGAATTTCTGAAGCAAGCAAGCATGTGCTTAGTGAATATCATCTGCCTCCAAAGCCTTTGTGCTTTATTCTACACCAAGCTGCCTTCTCCTATTCCATCAGTGAGAGCCAGTAGAAACTTGTAACCATGAAAAGTCAAATAACTAATATTGAAATAAAAATTAACTTACCAAATAAGTTTGCTTATGAATTATTCCTTTTAAGACTATTAATGCAACTAAATAAATATGTATTTTTAGAATAGTTTAAAAAATAAGAAACAGAATATTTTATAACAATAATAATGGGAGCTACACTCAATTAGGAAAATAATGTAATCACCCATGCAATGTTGTTATGTTAAAAATCTTAGCAACAAATACGAAAGTAAATATAAAATGAAACCTTATTCTGCTGCACAATATCTTCCTCCAGACTACTGATTGTATGCTCATATTCAGAAATTATATTATTCAAATATTTTATTTCTTCTTTATCTTTGACTAATTCTCGACTGAGTTTAAGCTCTTGAAGACGGAGTTCTTCTATCTTCGTATGCCAAATGATTACCTGAAGATTTACAAATTATACATACAAATGTAAATACTATATAAACAAATATTTCTCCACTGATCTTAATGATTTTAATTCAAATTAATGGACATTCTATAACAAAATAAGATATAAGATTATCCTTGGTTGTTCCACAAGGAAAAGTTTATTTAGAATTTCCAGACTTTTCTAATATGTGGGATCTTAACATAAAACATTTTTCAAATGATGTTGGAATGGATATCACTAACATTCACTTTCATTTATTCATTTACTTTCATATATTTACTGGGTCCTTAGTGTATGTATGTAATTGCAACATTCATTTTACTTTCATAAATAAAAATCCTAAATGTTTCTAGCCTAGAGAATAAAATTTAATTTCAAAATAATTATTTTTCGTTTAATTCCTTCCAAATGAGGGCAAAAACAAATTTATATTAAAAAATAAATGTGGGCCTACTACTTGTAAATAATTTTAAACATAATAATTATGAAGAGTAGAATTCAACTAACCACTACAATGTTTAAGAAAAATTATAATTAGTATTTAATTAATATATAAACTTTCCTAGAGTGTTTAAAATTCTTTGATATTATACAATCTAAGCATTTCTATTGAAACCATGGCTTAGAGGAGTCTCATTTTATTTATAAAAAGATATCCAAATAGCCCAAACTCCTAATTTATAAAACCTGAGTTAATAAATTATACACGGAATTTTGTTCATATATTAAGCATTATTCACATAGGCACATATTAACTCAAAGTTATTACATAACTCTTTTGAAAATACTGAACTTAAAATCAATGTTTTACCTTTTGGGCTCCCCTGGCATCCTTTAAAGTGCTTATTAACTCTTCCAGCCCCTTTAACTTTAATTCCATCTCCAGTGTTTTGTTCTTCATATTTCTATGTTCTTGTTGAGAATTTTTCATTTCTTGCATTATCTTCAGTTTGTCGTTTTGTAACTGAATCATTGTTTTAGAGAACGTTTCCTGCTGTGCCAAGGGTAAAGCTCCACTAAATTGCCGTCGTAGAGACTGAATTGTTTGGCGCAG
This sequence comes from Globicephala melas, assembly GCF_963455315.2. Taxonomy (NCBI): domain Eukaryota; kingdom Metazoa; phylum Chordata; class Mammalia; order Artiodactyla; family Delphinidae; genus Globicephala; species Globicephala melas. Next base: position 31,700,334 of record NC_083323.1, on the reverse strand, counting down.
ATGTGTTGCTCTGTTTCTCCCCTCCAAACGGGCAGAATAGAGAGCTTGTTCTTTTTCATCAAGTTTCTGCTCTAAGCGCAAATTATGGGCCTCCATCTTCTGCAGCTTAGACGTAACCGACTCCAACTTAGCAAGAGCGGTAGCCTCACTAACTTGAAGAGAGACAACGTGTTGGTGCAGCTTGGCAATTAGTGCCTTTTCATCAGACTGTGCCTAATATAAAAAATATATGTTTGTAGGAAGTTTCAAGTTTTCCCAATGAAACTTATCATGGTTTTAAAATCACAATTTACTAAATAAAATTTAAAACAGGGTGCTACATGAGATCCTACAAAAATCTAACCTTGTTTTAATTGCAAAAGTGTAGAAAACTAGAATGAAACTTATTTAAAATCTAAATCTGGCATCTAACAGTTGGAATATTACTGTTTTTTTGAAAACTTCCATATATTAATAACAGTATTGATAATAATACTAATGCAGACAATGTGGGGTTTTTTAATCCTAAAAGAACTTATAATGTGAGAATATGTGAAAAACTATATATAAATACAAGAGAAAATATTGTTATGAAAGACATGTTTCTCCTCACTGTCTGGGCTTTGGTCAGCAGCCAGCACAATGCATCTGTAAGCATTTAAATGCTTTTCTGTGTTATGAATGGCATTTCAAATTAACGAGTTTTTCTAATCAACTTACAACTAACAAAAATAGGAGCCTCTATCTGATATATCCTCTGATTAAAACTACAAAATCATCCCAATATCTAATGTAAATTTAGGAAAAAGAAAAGAATCTATATATAAGAGTTAATACTGCACATACCTGATAGTCTAACAGCTGCATTCTGATGGACTCTACTTCCTTTTCCCTGGACTGTTGTTGTGCATTCAAAATTTCAACTTGCCTTTTGGCAATGTCAGAAATCTCTTTTAGTCTAGGAAGTGATAAGATACTTCAGATACAACTGGGTACATTTTCTAAGTAAATAAATATTAAAATTTCAAATTTCTAGACCCCTGGAAAAGCCATTAGTTTGCAGCATCTCTTCTTTGTATGAAATACTAAAGTTTCCTGAACTGTTTCATGAAACATAATTCCATGAGGAGTTAACAAATGTTCTGTAAAAAATACTCCATTCCCAACATTCCTCTCCCTTGAAGACTCATATACATATCATATCAAATGCTCTGAGAAGTTCTAGAGTAAAAAATTATTTCAACCTGTACATTTTTTGCATTTTCCAAATGTATATGGTCAAAGAACTCCTCTCTCACACTTTTTTTCATGAGATGCTTATTATCATGGTTTGGTATAGACGGAATAAGGTATTAAGTAGGCTTACTTGATAAACTGTACAGTTAAGAATACAGAAATTTAAAATTGCCAGGTTCCCTAGATCAATTAATGTATGTTTTGATTTGCTTTATTTTAATTTGCTAGTTACCAGAAATGTGAAAAAGAGATTACACAATTACTACAATTGCAAAAAAAGGGTGGAGCTTGATGGTAAGTTATTAAATTTCCTATATGACTATTTTGATAAGATTAAACAGGTAAAATAAAATGCATTTTACTTTGGGCTGGAATAACTTTAGTTCAGCGTAACAGGTAAGTCAGGTTTCCTCATATTGATTAGAAGCTCTTACTGCCAGTTATGTAAGTTTTCACCAATTAAAATATAACAAAATGAGTAATTATAAATTAGTTTACTTCAAAAGATGAAGTACATGAGGTGAAAGGAAGAATAAAAAATGGGGTCATTCATAGTGAAAAGGGCTGGGAATAACTGATATTCCCAAAAGGACTATCAAGACTCTAAAACAATGGCTATAACTTTATGGGTAAGCCATAAACCCTTTCTACTAATTATCTGTGCTAGACAGATAAACTCAGGGATCCTCATACTTTTCTAATGAAGTAACACATAATTACAAAAGAGTGATTAGACAGCATCTACCTGGTATACACAGTATTTCCTCCTTACATATATTGATACTTTGAATTCTAAGAGAATAAACTGTTTCCTTATGTAAAATGAAAACAACACTGTTATCAGGGTTATTAAGTGTAATTAGATGAGTCAGTATATGTTTAATAGATGTAAACTGAATCAAAATCCGTATTTTATTTCTATTTTTACAGCAACCTTATGAAATAAGTATTATTACTCCCTTAATAAATTAAGTTTAAACAAATTAAATGGCCACAACCCTTCCCTCCAAAAAATATTAGTATGTGGAAAAACTAGATCTCAGAGCGTCTTGATTTCAAGTTCAGTGTTTCCTGTAATACTATTCCTGGGCTCTGAAAAATGTAAATCTTGAGAAGTTATTTCCTCTTCAATATTATTACTTATGCTAGTTAAAAATCAATCTTGTTAATATTGTTTAACCCTGTTCTAATAAAAAGAAACCAGTAACAATTGCCACTAAGGATACTACCCCTTTACCACTGTAATTAGAGTTCATAAACACAAATTAGAGTAGACACAGCTAATCAAATGACTAAAAACTCCACATGAACTTACTTTGATACTTCAACTTTTAGTTCCATTTCACTCTTCTCTAATTCTAGAATATGTTGCCTATCAGCGTCACTTACTGTCTTGCTCACACTATCAGCTAATTCATCTCTTAACATCTGTTCCACTTTCTGCGCTTCCAAATTGATTTTGGTAAGCTGAGAAAAAGTAACAAAAACCGTTCAGAAACGTTAGTTTTTGGTGACATTTTCCTTTTATTATACCTTTCAGCACACTGCAGTCCTCTTTACTTTGCATTAGTCCAGATACTGCATTGGGTGTGAAGTATTAAGAATAGATTGACGAAGATAAGGGGAGAAAGAGCCAGGAACAAATTATGAAAACTCTAGTTGTATGTCAACCCACCCAAAGTCATTTACATTAATCAACTCACAATCTAATAAGATATGAATCTCTGATATTCTTAATTTACTTGAAATGCCATATGCTCATTATATTTTACTTCAACTATATCGTCTATAAATAAATCTAAATAGTTAATAAAATCTTATTAATATATAATGACATTTAAAATAAACAAAATAACATGAATGATTTGAGAAATACACATTCTCAAGGTAAAGGAATATTATGAGTGCTACTTCACCATAAATTATTGAATATTTGCAAACTATATTATTGCCAGCCAATTTAGTAATTTTGACCATATCAAAAGTCTAAAACTTCCTATTAGAATGAAGTCCCTGAAAGGAGAGATTACTGTCTATTTTATTTCATGCTATAACTCCAGTTCCCATACAGCATCTGGCATGTACTAGGCACTCAGAAATAATAACTGTTAAATGAAGGGATGGTAGTGGAAGGCAATTCCATTATTAAGCAAATAACATCTTTTTGCACATTAAATCTAATAATGTAATGCTGGTGAGAAATAAAAACTCAATCACAAAAATACCTGCTTTCTTTTTAAACATTTCAGATTTAAAAATATATCATTTACCCATTACATGAAACACAAGCACTATATTAATATGCTACTTCAGAGTTACAAACAAACCTCTTCCAATAATACAATGGCTACCATGACTGATTTTTTACTCTCTAACTGCATGAAAAAAATTATAATATCAAACCTCAGCAAATTTGGTTTCCAATTCAAAATTACGTTCTTCCACTTGCTTCAATGAAGTCTTCACATGTTCATACATTTTTTGAGAATGTTCAGCCCGCTGCCTTTCATTTAATTCCTTCATCTCCAGCATAGTGATTTTTTTTGAAATAGAAACAATCTCACTATTGGTTATTGATTTCTTTGCCTTATCCATGTTAGATTCATTTCCTAAATGCAACAATACTTCGGTAAATCTCACGCTGTTCTTATCTAAAGTTTATCCCAGATATTTTAGACATTGTATGTAAGGAGGCACTATTGTTATGCGGAAAACACACGAGCCTTTTGAATTATGACAGACCTGGACTCTAGTCTCAGCTCTGTTACTTCTTATCCGTATGCTGCCTACCCTAATCTCTCTGGGATTTACATGTTTTGTCAATCAAATGATAACACAAATTATTCTTCATAGGATTACAGGCATACCTTGTTTCATTGTGCTTTGCTTTATGGAGCTTCGCAAATACTGCATTTTTTTGTTTTTGTTTGTTTTTAAATTGAAGGTCTGTGGCAAACAACGCTGAGTTGAGCAAGTCTGTCGGTGCCATGTTTCCAACAGCATTTGCTCACTTCGTGTCTCGTGTCACACTGGTAATCCTCACAATATTTCAAACTTCTTTATTATATTTGTTATGGTATCTATGATCAGTGATCTTTGATGTTAATATTAAGACAAAATGAAGGTTCAGATGATGGCTAGCATTTTTTAGCAATAAAGTATTTTAAAATTAAGGTATGTACATTTTTTTTAGACATAATACTGTTGCACACTAATAGACTATAGTATAGTGTAAACATAACTTTTATAGGTACTGGGAGACCAAAAAATTCCTGTGACTCATTTATTGCAATATTTGTTTTGTTGTGCCAATCTGGAGCCAAACGTGCAATATGTCCAAGGTATGCCTGAACTGAAATAACAATGTAAAAGATGTAGTGTAGGAGGTGTCACATGTAGATAGTCAAAAAAGGGCAAATAAATATATTTTGTTAACTGAAAGGAGATAAACTGTATTAAGAGGCAATACAGTGAAGCAACACTACTTTGTGAATACAAGTGCAATGACTCAGAGTAAAAAAGTAAAATCTGAAGCCATGTGATTTAGGGATTTCGCCAAGTATCTTCTTTAACCCTGACCTTTATCTGGCCTTTGTATACATCTAATATCAAATATTTTACTTTAAATTATTTTATCAGTTATTATACCCTTATCTCATATATGCAGTTGTATAGCTTATCTTTGGACACAGAAGTTTGTGGCTAAATGAAAAGAGAACGAAAGCCCCCTCATTGACCATGAAAAGGCATCACGTAGGATTATCATTAGTTAGTCACCTTTTAAGAAGAGAAAACTAATACTTTTGCTTTGCATAACAGATATGCTCCAGGAAAAAAAATTTGGTAGTTTTAGTTTTTTTAGAGAGTCAATTAACCATATGTTCAGGGAAGTCAATTATTTTAAGGAACTAATAAGCAGTGATTTACTCTGTAAACAGTCGTAACACCAATAATGCCACCTCCTATCTTTCTAGCTTCACAAGCTTGAGTTTTATAACTGAGTTTGCTCAAAGAAATATATATATTTTTGAAACTAAACTGTTTTGGTGTCTGTCTCAGCTTTAAGAAGTGCTTCATTTTGTTCTGTGTCTTTAAATAGTATATGATTTTAGAATAGCTGCTGCAAGCAGTGATCAAATAGCTAACAGTAATGTTACTGAAAGAAGCTAAAAGTGTTAGGAAACCATTATGGTACAGAGATTCATTCAGGCAACCCTAAGCACCATGAAGGAAAGAAAAAAAAATTGCAGTAAATACAGATATACTAGGAACATAAAAACTCTTCTCCATTCTCTTTAGTGCTAAACTTTGATAATGAAAAGAGGCACATCACAGGGGCTGCAATAGACACTAGTCTACTCTATATTCTTGTGTTTGGAGTGTCCTAGAGAGAGGGTAACAGCCCAACACCAATCAATTCCCGCATGGAAAAAGCTAAAAAAGTGACACTTTTAAACAAAGATATAAGGGCACCAGGAAATAAAAGCTTTTAAACTTCAGTGATTTATTGTGGAGTTCCAGAATTTGGAGCGAATCTTCTCATGTCTCTGTTCAGAATTGAGGGGTTGACATTTGAACCTTGGCTTTGGAAGACAGGCAATGGTGAGGTCATTCCAAGATAAGGAAACACCTTAAACAAAGGTATTTAAACCACCTCAGAGCTGCCTCTCCACAGGACCTTGCTGGAGGCTGTACTCCTTCTCTGGCTTGTCACAGAGCACTACAGGATGCATTCAGTGTGCTTTTCTGGCAGCCCAGTTAACCTTTATTTTTCCTCTACAAGATTTGGACCCTGGAGCCAAACCAGGGAGCTAGCAAGAATAAGGCATGCTTGTAAAATTATAGCCATGTGCAGCTGTACAACAACAGTACTACCACTAGCAGCTGTGTTAAAGTATTTATAGAGAGAAAACTTCAGAACTAAGCTGAGTAATGTAGTGGATAAATATCTGTGAAAAAATTTATTTTTTACTTATTTTTTCTGAGAGGGATCGAAACTGTAAGCCTCATCTGATGGAAGATGTGAATAATTCACCTATGCATGTTTGAGGTTGACAGACTTGTAAAATCTTTTAAAAAATAAAGCTAGACTTTATATTAAAAAAAAAACTTCAGTGCTATAAAGCCATGTATCGGAGAGATTAAGGTATTTGAAAATTAAGGAATTTCTATAGGGAATTCAGCACTTATTAAAGAAACACAGGATAGAATGAACAAAGAACTTACTAAAACTGTATATAATATCCTTTTCTATATCTTAGTTAAAATGGTATCTTCTTTTATGTAAGAGCTACATGGAAGTCAATTCACTTTTAATCTCTTAATGAATTAAAAAGTACATTTCTAAGAGTAGCTTATTTTAGACTTCCCAATGTTAAGCCTCTCTAAGCTACATGTCTCAGTTACCAATTTAATAGTAACAGAAACTTTGAATAGCATTAGCACTCTAAGGTCTAGAAAACAAATTAAAACATTTTATCCAAAGGGGCAAATTTATTTGAAAATTATAAAGCATAATGCTAGTGAGATAAAATTATTTAAATGTTGTGAACTAGGATAACCATTTGAAAAACTAATATGGAAAATCCTAGCAGAAGCCACAAAGATTTTAATACCCTTTAAGACAATATCTCTGTTAGATGTAAATGAAGATGTTCACTGCAGCACTATAAGCAATAGCAAAAATTAGAAAAGCTAGTGATTTAATCACCCAAACATAGTAACTTACTGCATGAATATTTATAAGTATGATGAATAAAAAATGAAATATTTTGATATCTACTAAATATAGCATATAATGTTTATTATAATTTAAAGTATATAAAATATATAAGCATGTATAAGGTCATACAAAAAAATGATACAGTAGTGGAACTATGAGCAATATAAATTCTTTTCAAATTTTTCTGATGTTCTAGGTGATCTTTTAATTTAAAAATATAAAATGATATACTCCTAATATAACTCTATACAGTGAAAAAACTCATAATACTATCATTAAAATACAGGTATTTCAAAATTATCATCAGTTTTAATTGTTAAATGGTTCAGTATAGCTAATGCTCAGTCATACATTTTTAACATATGATTTCATTAGAAACAAATCCAATTTAATAACTAAAAACCTAACTTTGGTAAAGGTTAGTATGAGATATTATTCATCAACTGCCTGTTAAATTAAACTGTTAGGCAGAGAGTGAATTTTTATCAAAATATTTCCTTTTTATCGGGTATAGAAAGGCACTTTAAATGAAAAATATTCACTATTGGATCTTAATCATTTTATATTATGAGTCATAATACTTACCTAATTTAGTTTCTTGTTCCCAGGCTTGTTCAATAGTGTGAAGTTTTTCCTTGGTAATCTCCAGTTCTTTACTTACAGACTCCATTTGTTCTTTTAGGGATGCATTTTCACACTGAATAAAATAGAAACATCACTGAGCAACTACATTGTAATTCAGATTAATACCACAGATGTGACACTGTCTGAACTTTATATAATAATCTCCTAAAGCTCACAATCTAGTTTTTTTTAACGAATGTAGAAGTTCCTCTGCATGTAATACAGATAGACATACACATAACATATATGTTGTATACACACACATATATTATTTTAAAATAATCATCAAAACCTTGTATATCCGATATGTGGCCCTAAACTCCTGAGTATTAGCTTCTGCCATGTTCACTTTGGCCAACGTGGAACACTCCAGAGTCTCACAATCTTCATAAAGCAGTGCTTACTTCCCTCATTCATACCAAGGGTTACTGAGCATCCACAGCATGCCATCGGTGACAGGTACTGTATGTTCATGATGAAAAGAAACAGACAAACTTCTGGCCTTCATAGGCCTCACCATTTGGTGTCTGTGGATATATGTGTGGTAGGAGTTGGGGAGGAGTGTGGAATGCAGCAGAATGTGAACAGATAATCAAAGAAAAAAATTCACTAAACAGGTCAAGATCTAGAAAGAAACAGAGTACAAAACCAAAGAATAATAAAAAGTAGCATATCCAGATAGAGTGCTTAAAGAAAGTATTAACCACTGAAGAGGTGGTATTTAAGCTGAAACTGATGGTAAGAGAAGGAGCCAATCTTGACAAGAAACCAGCCATGGAAAGAACTGATATACTACTGGTAAACCCAGATGCTCCAAAGCAGGAAAGAGTCTGGAGTATTAGAGGACTTGAACACAGTGAGCAACAATCAGAGTGAAGAGGAATAAAAAAAAAAGTTGGAGAGATTATAGGGGGCCATACCAGGCAAGGCATGGTATGTCAAGACAAGTAACTGGAATGTAACTTAAGGTATAATAGGAAATCATTTAAAGATTTAAAGGAAGAAGTTTTAACAAATCATTCTGAATAAAATGTGGAGAATCAATAAAGGGGTAAATAGAGAAATGAGAAATTAGTCAGGAAGATACTGTAAAGTCCAGATGAGAGATGACACTGGTTTAGATTACAGTTATAGCAGGGAAGATAGAGAAAAGAGGACACATAAGAATTAATTACATTTGGGTGGAAAATGATAAAGGAAAGGAATGACTAGAGAATAATTCTAAGATATCTGCCTTAACTAAATGAGTAGATAATAGTGGCATACACTGAAACAGAAACAACTATGAGAGAAATAGACATCAGGAATTAAATTTGGACACGTTAAATTAGAGATCCCCTTGAAACATGAGTTGTTAAGTAGGTAATTCCATACAGAAGAACAGAGTTCTGAGAAGTCAGGCTGGAAACATAAAATGTAGGAGTTGGCACATAAGTATAATATTTTACGCTCATTTATTCTTCATTTTAACAAATAGAATGTCTACTACATGCCAGGTATTCTAAGCACTGGACTGCAATGGTAAACAAATTCCATCCTAAAACTTGTATTTTAATGGAGCAATTTGAAAATAAGCCAATATATAACATACTGTCAGGTAATAACCATTATGAAGAAAAATAAAACAGGGTAATGACATTTTTTTTTAAATAAATTTATTTATTTATTTTTGGCTAGGCTGGACCCTCGTTGCTGCATACAGGCTTTCTCTAGTTGCGATGAGCAGAGGCTACTCTTCGTTGCGGTCCACGGGCTTACTCATTGTGGTGACTTCTCTTGTTGCAGAGCACCGGCTCTAGGCGCACGGGCTTCAATAGTTGTGGCGCACGGGCTTCAATAGTTGTGGCGCACGGGCTTAGCTGCTCCACAGCACGTGAGATCTTCCCGGACCAGAGCTCGAACCCGTGTCCCCTGCATTAGCAGGTGGATTCTTAACCACTGCGCCACCAGGGAAGTCCCGAGATTTTTTTTTTTTTTAAAGGGCGATGTTATAATGAAAAGGAAGATAAGGGAATAAAACATGACTCTCTGGTAACATGCACAATTACAGCCCAGTTCCTAGGTACTGTAAATTCGTAGGAGAAAAACAAAAAAGGGCTTAAGGTGTTTTAAATATCTTGCTACCCTTTTTGCTTCTCTTACTTCCAGACTCTTTCAAAGGATAACTGTGGCCTTGCTTCATATCCCATTTTCATACCCCTGCCCTGGTACTGCACCCTCATTTATTACCACTCTTACCTCTAATATTCAATCATTCTCTCCCCTTTAGCTCTAAATTTTCTTTTCCTCTCCTCTCAAACTTCATTGGTCTCCTTATTAAAAAAATTTTTTTGAAAAAACACAGCAAATCCTCTTCTTAATTTTACCTTAGTCCATATCTATTTCTCTTGTCTGCTATTATCAAAATTTCCATTTTTTTAATTGCCTTATCACCCATTCGGTTTTTGTATTTCTTTACCACCCACTCTGTTTTTCATCTTCTAAAATCTGATTTTCATCACCTTTATTCAATCCCTGAAGTTAACATCTATTAGCTCTAACTCTGTGCCAAACAGCAGGTACCAAACCCACAAAAATGAACTAAGTAGAGTTTCTGATATCAAGAGGCTTATATTCCTGTAGGAGAGGCACACATATAAACACATATAATATGATGTGATATAAATAGCAGAACTAGGTACAAAATATAGAAATAACAGAGAGGGTGAGTTTTTTCTATAAAGAAGGATGCTACAGAAAAAAAGGTAGTGTCTGAAAAAAGTTTTGAAACATGAATAGAAATTCACTGAGCAGAAAAACTGGGAGAGGAGGAAGGGCTTTCTAAACAAAGAAAACTGCATGTACAGAAGAACAAACGAAACACTGTGGTGGAGAAAACTGGTAGTTCACTTTCTAAAACATTAATTGTGAATCTCCTTAGAATGTCACAGTAGATGACATGAGTTATGTGCGGGCTAATCACAAAAGTCACTTATTCTTTAAGTGACTGGCAACTTTTGAGAGGTTTTAAGCAAGGGAAGGACATGGTCAGATGCAGGTTTAGAATGATCACTTTGGTGGCAGCAAGGAGGACACAACACTGGAGGTAATGGTATGGGTAATGGTTACCACAGTGAAGATAATAAAGAATAAAACTAAGACATTGCCAACAGATAGAGACATATGTTCAGAATTATAACTGAGATACAGGAAGTAAAGGAGAGAAAAGGATATAATACAGAGACAAAATTTTTTAAGGTTTGAGTAGAGATGAAAAATATTATCTGGGAAAATAAGTTTTAAAAGTTAAAAATTACTCATTGATACGCTACCTGCAGGAGATTTCTTATCTATGATTGTCTAATGCTAGAGAAGAGAAGACAACAGATATGAAAGATGGGAAAAAATAAATTTTTATCACACTTAAATATTTAGAATTTTCCATAAAAATTAACATAATCATCTCTCTTCAAAAATAATAAAAAGTAAACTGATCATGATTATTTCTAGTTAATATTAATAAATAATGACGCAGATAATTTTGTAGGAGTCATTGAAAGCTATTCAGAATGTTTTCTTGAACGTGTCCCCCTAAGCAAATGAGAGCTTTTGAGCCAAAAGAATTATATCTCCTTCCATTCCAATGAGAGGATCATAAAAGAGAATGAACCAAAAGACATAAGCCTTTATTTTTCATAAAGATAAACAAAATCAGGAGCTTGTTTTGCCTGCTGTAAAAGGTACGAAGGACGAGTGGCTAGAAGACAATTACAAAGGGTCTGGGCCACATTCATAGACTCCTTTAATTAAACTAATGATACTCCATCCTATTCTTCTCTCTCTCTACAGTAAGAAAGGATAGGGATTTGCAGAACTCATCCAAGGTCCAGGAAGAACCATGGATATCTCATCTACTCTCTGCTACATCCACCCCAAAGAGCCATGGACCATGAGGGAATAATTTACACTGGGATCAGGGCAAGAGAAAGGAATGGGTACTTAATAATGCTTCCTCTTCTGACTACATTATCCTATCTGTTCCATGTTCTTTTTTCTTTTTTAAGTACCTGATGGAAAGAGATTTCATTCAGCTAAATCACACAAGTGGGCTAAGGAAGATAACCTGGAAGAAGTCATCCAGAAGTCATTTTGCACCTATAGATAAGATATCACCAAAGAAGAATGGCTAAAATCACAAGGTTTAAGGATCACACATACTTACCTCTAGGTGTTCCAAGTTATTTGTTCTTTGAACAAGCATATTATCTTTTTGCAAGATGTCTCTGTACTTAGCAGTCAGTTCATTGTATTGTTTATTGGCCAATGCTAGTTCAGACAGAGAGACACTATTATCTATAACTTTTTGGAGTGCTGCAATCTTGAAAACAGCCATTTCCTATGTAAATAAAGATACACTGGATTAAGGTGGTGTATTTTTTTCTGGTAAAGGCACTAGCCACTTATGAGGATAAGATAATATAGCTGAAAGCAAAACAGATTTTAGAATAATTTAAAAAATTAGATTTCTCAAGAATTGCATATATTGCATATATTACAATATATTACAATAACTATTAAATACTTTCATACAAGAAATAATATTTGGAAATTTTAAATCATAATAAAAATACAGTGAATCCTTTTATAACTCCTGTCATAGTTAAATGAAATTCAGTTAATTTGAGAAACACGTAATATACAGCAGCAAAAAAAATATCACTTAGAATATATCTTTGGATGGCTTTTCTAAATTTCATAAGATTAAAAAAAAACTTCTTTTAAATGGCAAAATTTGCATCATCACAGGTAACATTTCCAACTTTGCTATTTCTGCTTATTTATAATTAATAACAAACTAGCTTTATAATAAAAGAAAATTTTTTGTTCACAGGAAAGAAACATTATTTAGGGAAAAAAAACTTCTCTGCATCATAGCTATCTGTAACAAATAATATCAAAGGCTTTAAATTACTTGGTTCATCTTCAACTCTTTAGCTACAGAGCTATAAGAGTCACTATTCAAAGACACTGTATTAACACCAAAAAGAAAATACTGAACATGAAACCAAATCTATGAAATGAGGAAGATAAGGAATTTATGAGTTCCCTGGAGGACTCATAAATTGGTTAGGACTCAGTGCTTTCACTGTGGTGGCCTGGGTTCAATCCCCGGTCAGGGAACTACGATCCCGCAAACTGTGCGGCTTGGCCAAAAAATTTTAAAAATAAAAAAATTTAAAAAAAATAAAAAGAATTTATGGTTATAATTCATTCTGAAGTAGAGTAATGAGGGGAAAATATTTGTAATAGTGCTTCAGATCTCAATTTGAAAACTTCTCTATATAAATAAATACACCCTAGTCTACCTTACCCTTGGGATTCAGTTTCACTTTTGCTTTGTGGTGAGGGAAATCATGTTTCCCATCCTTAAAAATATCCCTTTTTTTGGCTTTCCAATTGTTGCAAAAACAAACAAAAAATCCAGGTTGACCAATCAGGTTGAAGAGGAAGAAGATTCTAGTTCTTTCTTCCCTTCTATCTCAAACATTAGCTATATTTGTAATACTCTAAGAAAAGTACATTCTACAAAATCTAACACAAAATAAAAACAAGAACATTTCATATTGAAAATAGGTTTATTAGCATGACAATTTCACCCATTACTATATTTAAAAGGGGGTGGCAAGGAACTCAAGTTCATTCTAATTTTACTTTGAATTCTTCTATTTACATGCTCCTATGTAAATTTAGACATGTCAAATGAACATATACATGCTTAAATAAGGTCTGATCAGATGTAAAGCAAGGTGCAGAAGAGTTGTATGGCATGCAACTTTTTGTATCTTTGTTAATAACTTGCAAAAGGAAACATTAGAAGGATTATCAGTTACCTAAAGGGGGTGAAAGGATGAAGTAGAATGAAGTGAAAGGTACAAGGACAGACATAAGATTTCTCTGCTGACATCTTTTGTACATGTGAATGTTTTATATATTCAAATTTAATTTTTTAAAAAGTTATCCTTAAAACTGAAAACAAATGTAAAATAAATGAACCTAACTATATAGCAATTGTATAGCATAACCACACAAAGAGGAGAATTACTTCAAGTCACTATAGAATATGTTACCATGACGATACATCCCTAGTGAGAGATATTCTAAAGAAAATAAGAACTGTAAAGAAACTTTATATCTAGTAGCACTGGTATTGTTATTGTTAATACCAATACAAGATTACTGTTTTCAAATTAATGTATGAATATTGTAGTATAAAAAATAATTATTTCAATGTTATTTTAATAGATTTCCGTGTTAAAAAAATAAAGTACAAAATCAAAGGTTAGTAAAAACTCCATACTCTTACTTATCCTAAAATGTTAAATTTGAATTAAAAATAACAATATGAACTCATGATTTAAATCTATACATATTTTCCTAACTGGACTAGTAGCAATGACACTCCAAGAGCAATGACACCTAGGACTGGTTTTTGGTATCTAAATGCTGTCCCCACTAAAATGAACCAGGGCTCTTTAGAGAAATGGCTTATTCCAAGCCTGCCTAAGAAGTATACAAGGTACCTCTTGGACATATGTTGTTCCAGAAAACAAACTAAGTTTTGCAGCTTGGTTCAAAGACTAACGTATTTCTGTCAAATAGGATACAAGAACCTTCTTTAAAGGGCTCTCACTGGCCAAAGTTGAGACAAAAGAATAATGACTACACCTGAGTAAAACACACTGAATACTTAAAAGTGTGTGAGTCTGTTATGATACTTAAAGAAGAGAAAGCTGGAGGGTGCAGTGGGTGGGAGGGGATAGGCAGAAGCAGACTATACAAACTCTGTATTCTGAAAACTGGTCATGAAAAGGAAAGAATGACCAGTTTTTATCTTGCCTTTCTAGTTAGGAACCATACTTCAAGATAACCAAAGAGCTTGGGCTAATGAGGAGAAGCTCTTTATTTTATAAAGAATACCTGCTAGTAAATGAAGAGAACATAATATAATTAGAAAATCATGATTTTTGCAACTCTTAATGAAATAATTGGATCAGGCAACAACAATCACCAGTGGACACTAAAACCATTAGAAGAAATGATGAAGAACTGGTTATTTGCATGGTATCAAAATATCACCAAAGAATTAACTAAATCACTTAATAATAGAGATATATGGCTGTCTCCCCCTTAAGAAAGTAATCAATCATGAAACATGGGACTACCAGACATTCCATCTCTTGAAGTGATACACTATAAAGTATTACTTATAAAGTACAAAACATTACTTATGAAGTGTTCTTGCCAAAAATGTTTAACCTTAATATAACCAAGGCTTCAAAGCTAACTTTTAGTAAATACAATGGATACAGGAACAAGTAAAATTATGAAAGAAAATAAACAGATAAATATTCATTATTTTTCAGAGAGAGGAGGAAAAAAAGGGGGAGATTCTATATTTAAAAGACTTAGGACATGTAACATCCAAATACAATGCAGGGTCCTTGACTGGATCCTGGGACAACTGAGGAAATGTGAATATGATCTGGACGTTAGATAATATAAGGTATTGTTGTCAATTTTGTTAAGTGTGATAAAGTTATTGCGGTTATGTAAACAGAAAAAGACTTTTTTAGAGATGCACACTAAAATATTTAGGGGAGAAATGTCTGCAATTAAAATATTCTTACAAAAAAACAGATGAAGCAATTAGAGTGGAATGTTAATAAATGTTAACTATTAATCCAGGTGATGGGTATTCATCATACTATCCTTTCTTCTTCTTCTTTTTTTTTTTTTTTGCGGTATGCGGGCCTCTCACTGTTGTGGCCTCTCCTGTTGCAGAGCACAGGCTCCAGACGCGCAGGCTCAGTGGCCATGGCTCACGGGCCCAGCTGCTCCGCGGCATGTGGGATCCTCCCGGACCGGGGCACGAACCCGTGTCCCCTGCATCGGCAGGCGGACTCTCAACCACTGCGCCACCAGGGAAGCCCTATCCTTTCTTCTTCACGTTTGAAAATTTTCAGAGTTGAAAAAAATCAGACGTACCTTAAAACGTTGCAAACGTCCAATTTTTTCACCAACTTCAGCCTCCATTGATACCAATTCATTCTTCTGTTTCCAATTTTCTTTTCTAAGCTGTCTCTCCATTTCTACTAAAGTAGTATACTGCCTTATGAGTGACTTTTCATTCACTTGTAAGACTGTGAGCTTTCTGCTATTTTCTGAAAGTGTTTTTTTCATTTCATCTGAATCCATCTGAAGAGCACTGAGCAAATTCTGCACAAAGTCACATTTATATAACTTGTTAAATCTAGCTATCTTAGTTTGTACAGTATTATATATTGATCTTAAAAGTGCTTTACTTACATTATATTCTTTTATTTTTATAGCATCTTGTTGGATTTGATCCTCAAGTTTTCTCTTTTCCTCTTTCATTGTTTCAGATTCTGTTTTCCAGGTCTTCTTTTCACTTAAAAAAATAAAAATGACAATACAGTAAACCTAATAAAATATTTAACTATAGGAAGAGATAGCTATAGATTATGGAAATTTAGTTTCTATAAAATAAGAGAAATCATAACTAGTCAATACCTGATAACATAAGTAGAAATGCCACTTGAAAGGATTTATCCTGAAAGTTATATTTTTATTTAATAAATGAAAGGTAAAGAAATTATTTTATCATTTTCATTTATCTACAAATTATTACTTTACAATTGTTACAATATAACAATTGCAGCTGAATCTTATAAATATTTTATTAAAAACAGAAAACAATTAAGAAAATAATCAATACCCCAAACTAATTCTGGAAATCAAGTCTCAGTATTCTGACCCTACTCTTATAGTAAAATTCTTTTTTTTTTTCGGTACACGGGCCCCTCACTGTTGTGGCCTCTCCTGTTGCGGACCACAGGCTCTGGACATGCAGGCTCAGTGGCCATGGCCCACGGGCCCAGCCGCTCCGCGGCATGTGGGATCCTCCCAGACCATGGGCACGAACCCGTGTCCCCTGCATCGGCAGGCGGACTCTCAACCACTGTGCCACCAGGAAAGCCCCTGACTCTACTCTTAAATTTGAGTGTTAAATACTTATAAAATATCTAGAATACAAACAAAATGAGAAATAATTAGACTTAAAAGAAGGTGTATAAGACATTGTTGCCTACCCAGACCTGCAATCTGCTTGGCATAAACCAATTATGGTGTCAGCATTCTCTCTGAACTGAATGATTCAAACCTGGACATATGACTTGGACAGCTCATTAACCCAATTCTGACTCATGAGATCTAAGTCTGCCAGCAGCCTCTGGAAAAAATTTCATGTAAAAATAAAAAGTTATGTGAAAAAAAAATGCCCCTCTTCTTCAATGGTCATGGTTCCATCTTCCTTGAACTCCTTCCTTCAGCTATTTTATAACCAACATAGGAGATAATATGACCTATACTATAAGACTCCCAAACATGACCTATCCTATAATTAGCTTTGGTTTTCTTGTTAGATCAAATTGTAGTCACTCTTAGTGTTTAAATCACCTTTAATCAGGTATTCTAACTATTACTAAGGATATTAGTCCATTGGTACAGATGAGATGGCAGAGATAAGCACAAACAGGTTAGTTCCCCATGAAAATATATGAATAATGATGATGGTGATGATGAAGAATGATGCTAACAGCTGACATTTATAAACAGTTCATATGTGCTATAATATTCACAAAATGCTCATATCTGGGCATTTTCACATAATTCATTTAAGTTTCATAATAACCCTATGAAAAAGTATTACTATCACAGAATTTTATAGATAAGGAACTAAGACACAAAGCGGAGGTGAAGAGGCAGGAAGAAAAAGTAAAAGAAAATATCTAAATATTTTTTGTTACTTAGCTTTAACACGAATATTCTTCAATTATATTTATAAAGTTTTGCTAACACCTATACCTTAGGTATTCTTTATATAATAAGCTCTGTTGATGACGAATTACTGCGAATTTTCTGTTATAGTCTTCAAGAGAATCTTCTAAATTCTTTAACTTATTTTCTTTATATTCTAGTTCCTAAAAATTGGTTTAAAAATGAGAATGAAAAAAGCATCAGGATATATTTTAAATTTGAGGGTATAAATTCATATTCTGACAAGATTATAGAAAAATATACAAAAGATAATAGCAAATCCATAAGCAGCACAGGTCATTTCTATGATTATTCTGAATACCTTATGGCATATGGAATGAGGTAATATGTGTAAATGAGAAGTGCTATGAAACAGATAAAATTATTTTCATCATACAGAATAGTTACAGTAACCATACAAATGATCAGATACAGTGGTTACAAACTTACCTTTAGCCACTCAGTCCCACATACCCTTTAATGAACATATGCATTCATAGCTCCAGTCAAATTGTCCTTTCCAATTATTTCATTTTGAAGATGAAGAAATTTGAGACTTAGAAAGATCAAGTAACTTACTCAACATTAAAAAACTCATTAATACTACCCTTGGTAACCATTTTCTAAGCACACATGCCAAGCTCAGTGCCAGGTGCTTTACATATTGCAGATCTAACACTTGCAGTCAGGTCTGGCTGACTCCAAAGACCTTGCTACTTCTATCACTCTATGCTGCCTTAGGATTGGGAGTCCAAGCACTTGTTTTGCCACTTTGAACAGGTTTTCAGATTCCAAATTGGTTCTCTAATCTACCACAATGCTTCTCATGTGTTTTTTATATAAAGATGAAAAAAATGAATCTTATCACAAGTAACATGACAATGCAATACTTCTATCACTTATTGACAATGTTCCTGTATTGAAGAAGAATAAATTCATGAAGAATGCTAAAATTATAAATTTAAAAGTAATGATATAACATGAATTATAATGTTCTAATAAGTAAATTCTAATACTCAAAAAATGATTAATTAATATAATATACAAATACAAGCATCTGATAATCATAACTCAAGTATATTCACAAATGGATTATTTAGGAAAGGGAAACAGCAGTGCTTATAATCAAAAACTTACTTTCATTGATTCTGAACACATTTTTGTGATTATATTTGCAATGTATGTGATATTACGGGTATTCACACTCAAATGAAATAATGAAAAGCATCCCTCATTATGCCATTCATAATGACTGTAATATAGACAGCAAAACTGAGAAACAAACACAAGGCAAGCAGTATCCTTTCTAATTTGCTAACAGATTAACTAATACCTTATAGGGTAAAGGGAAGAAAGAGATAAAAGACAATTTTGTTTAAAAGTTTCTTCTTGTAGTTAACACACAAAAAAAGGAACAATTCTAATCACTACACAAAAAGCTGTGTCAGACTTTATTCATGTGAATTGCTTTTCCAACCAGCAATAAATAAAAGAGCTCACCTTATTTATACATTACTACCTTATAGTAGCTGCATGTTATTCTATCTGTCAATCATATATTTCATATGAATGGCACACATGCTTCTCATTCAGATAAATGGAATAAACTGCTTTTATTCATAACATTCCATCTAATATCAAAATCATTAAAAAAACATTTCACTGTTAATATTCTAAGAACGCAAAGGAATATATGATGATTAAATTATAAAACATACTATCAACTATTTTTGTTACTCACATATAAAATTTTCAGTACCTGTAAGATATGTATTAAATATTCATTCTGAGAATTAATGATATTGGCACTAGATGGTGCTACCCCATCAGGTAAGTCTACTCCTTTAAACACAACATTTGATCCTTCTGATTGTCGTAAAAGACTGGTCTCTTTTTCAAGATGATCTATCTGCAAACGAACAGTTCAGAAATGAGAATCTCATCTCTTACACCCAAAGAAAGACAAATTTAAAAGCAGTAACTAACACTTCCTACTGAATATCTTGAACAAGTAGATATATGAATGCTCTGCCAAGTATTAATTAAATTATAATTTAATTTATAATTACTACTACTTAGAAATGTCTAGGAATAGATTTAGAATTTTTGTATCCTTTTATGTTACACAGTACTTATTTTTCCACTAATTTAATTAAAATAATTCAAACAGAAGGTTTCCGAACGTTGAAAGAATTAATTCAAGGGGCATTTTCTCATTAAATAGTCATTAAAAAAAATTAAATGTTTCATATTAAATCTTTATTCATATGCTTAGCATTTTCTTTTATATAATAAAATTCTCACCTTTAAATTTGCTTTTGTCAACTGCTGAGAATAATTTATAGCCTCCTTCCGAGATTCCCTGAGCTCCTGTCTTAATTCTTCATTCCTTCCAGTAAGTTGATCAACTTGGGCTTTTAAATGCAGATTGGCATCAAATATTCCTTCTGCATTCTTTGATTCTATAGCCTAATATATTTAAATTATATAGAAGAAATGTGAAGAAAAACACTAAAGTCATAGTAAAAAATCTATGTTTAAGTCAAATTCACACTTAAGCATTTTACTATTCCCATGTATAATAAAATATACCAAATATATCTCTTATTTATAAATTTAAATTGATAAAATACCAGTTTAATCTACAACAGTATTACCAAGCATACTAATCACTTCCTTCTAACAATTAACAATATCTAGCTAATCCAAATAGACTGGTAGATCAGAAAAACAACTAGACAGGAACAACATGACTAGGGTTCAAATATTAACCAATCTCTTATTTGCTGGGCAAGTGACTTGAAATTCCTTATACCTTAGCTTCCTTAACTCTAAAGAAGAGGAAATAATGTTAGCTCTGTCAACTTCACAAGGTTTTTATACAGTCAAAATGAGATAATTTATATGTAAATGCTTTGAAACCATGAAGCATCTGAATTTAAAGCATGAGCAAAGGAATGAAATAGCTACTACATTTAATTAATTAAATTTTTCATTGCTTCCTCTCCAGTTGAAGCATACATAATAACAAAGGCAAAGTATGATAAAATAGTTATCCAATTGTTATCCAAGAGTGCTGGATAAGCAAAAATAATCTGTCAAATATTAAAATACTATCCAAGAGGCTTCACTGCTCCTAATTCCCCAATAATGGCCTATATAAATATACCTACCCCCACGTACACATATACACAATACATACGTACCAATAGATCTGGACTTTATGGAACAAAACTGTTAAATGCATGGTAAAGCTTCAGAAATTAAGGCAGAAGACAAAGAAAGTAAGATGAGTAAAATCATATGTAATATCCTATTCAGGAGGGTGATCTGGGATTTAACTCAAGGCAGTAGGTCTGTAAGAGTAAGCCTTTACCCTAAGGAGATGAGAGCAGGCCATGTGGAGTAATAATTTATACTAATTAAAAGGGGATAGCAGAAAGAAGTAGGCAGAAGGAGGTATTCTGACAGATGACAAAGTAGTCTAGTTAGTTGTCTTGCTGAAAAATAGCAACATGCTATCTATAAATCCTTGTGGTAAAATGAGATTGAATTAGTTGGTGATTAGGGGCCCTGAAAAACACCCTACAGCAATAGAAAGTGAACTAAAGTGCAGAAGCCGGAATTATCTGATCTAAACTGTCATTGATTCTGATGATTTCTTAGAGGACGTAGTGTTAGGTCATTCAGATGGGGCATATCAATCAGAAAAAAAAATGATAACCCAGAAGAGAAGCAGACAAAATCGATGGAAACAAGAATCCTAGGAAGGCCACAGGCTGTCAATTAAAATAAAAAAATTAAAAAAATAAATAAATAAAAATAAAAAAACGTAGAATCTTTCTGGGCTATTATTCTGTTTCTATTTGGTCACTAAATAGAGTTTCCCTTGTAGAACAGAGTTTGATCTGAGTATTAGTAGTGGGCAGCATCACAGATAAAAGATATTCACATAAGAAAGTATGAAGAATCATTTTAGATACTTAAAACAGTGGAGAAAAAACAAAGTCACCAACCAGAGAAGAAAAGTCAGAATTATAAAGGGATATATAGGGAACAAAGGGAATCAAAAGGGTTTCATAAATTTTGTTAAATGATTCTCTACCTCAGAAAGATTTTAACATACTAGTATCACTCTCTGCTAATAAAATGGTATTATTATAAAAAAAAAACATTCCATGCAAATGGGAATCAAAAGAAAGCTGGAGTAGCAATACTCATATCAGATAAAATAGACTTTAAAATAAAGAATGTTACAAGAGACAAGGAAGGACACCACATAATGATCAAGGGATCAATCTAAGAAGTAGATATAACAATTAGAAATATATATGCACCCAACATAGGATCGCCTTATGTATTGAGGCGCTCAATACCTCAATACATAAGGCAACAGCTAACAGCTATAAAAGAGGAAATCGAGAGTAACACAATAATAGTGGGGGACTTAAACACCTCACTTCACCAATGGACAGATCATCCAGACAGAAAATTAATAAGGAAAGACAAGCTTTAAATGACACAATAGACCAGTTAGATTTAATTGATATTTGTAGGACATTCCATCCAAAAACAGCAGATTACACTTTCTTCTCAAGTGCACACAGAACATTCCCCAGGATGGATCACATCTTGGGTCACAAATCAAGCCTCAGTAAATTTAAGAAAACTGTAATCATATCAAACATCTTTTTCGACCACAATACTATGAGATTAGAAGTCAATTAAAAGGAAAAAAACATAAAAAACACAAACACATGGAGGCTAAACAATATGTTACTAAATAACCAAGAGATCACTGAAGAAATCAAAGACAAAATCAGAAAATACCTAGAGACAAATGACAAAGAAAACACGATGATCCAAAACCTATGGGATGCAGCAAAAACAGTTCTAAGAGGGAAGTTTAGAGCAATACAAGCCTACCTCAAGAAACAAGAAAAATCTCAAATAAACAATCTAACCTTACACCTAAAGGAACTAGAGAAAGAAGAACAAACAAAACCGAAAGTTAGTAGAAGGAAAGAAATAATAAAGATTAGAGCAGACATCAATGAAACAGAAACAAAGAAAACAATAGCAAAGATCAATAAAACTAAAAGCTGGTTCTTTAAGAAGATAAACAAAATTGATAAACCTTTAGCCAGACTTATCAAGAAAAAGAGGGAGAGGACTCCAATCAATAAAATTAGAAATGAAAATGGAGAAGTTACAACTGACACTGTAGAAATACAAAGCATCCGAAGAGACTACTACAAGCAACTCTATGCCAATAAAATGGACAACCTTGAAGAAACAGACAAATTCGTAGAAAGGTATAACCTTCCAAGACTGAACCAGGAAAAAATAGAAAATATGAAGAGACCAATCACAAGCACTGAAATTGAAACTGTGATTAAAAATCTTCCAACAAACAAAAGTTCCAGGATCAGATGGCTTCACAGGTGAATTCTATCAAATATTTAGAGAAGAGGTAACACCAATTTTCTCAAACTCTTCCAAAAAATTGAAGAAGGAACACCCCCAAACTTATTCTATGAGGCCATCATCACCCTGATACCAAAACCAGACAAAGATACTACAAAAAAAGAAAATTACAGACCAATATCACTGATGAATATAGATGCAAAAATCCTCAACAAAACACTAGCAAACAGAATCCAACAACACATTAAAAGGACCATACACCATGATCAAGTGGGATTTATCCAGGGTATGCAAGGATTCTTCAATATACGCAAATCAATCAATGTGATACACCATATTAACAAATTGAAGAAGAAAAACCATATGATCATCTCAATAGATGCAGAAAAAGCTTTTGACAAAATTCAACACCCCATTTATGATAAAAACTCTCCAGAAAGTGGGCACAGAGGGAACCTACCTCAACATCATAAAGGCCATATACGACAAACCCACAGCAAACATCATTCTCAATGGTAAAAAACTGAAAGCCTTTCCTCTAAGATCAGGAAAAAGACAAGGATTTCCACTCTCGCCACTATTATTCAACATACTTTGTAAGTCCTAGCCACGGCAATCAGAGAAGGAAAAGAAATAAAAGGAATACAAATTGGAAAAGAAGAAGTAAAACTGTCACTGTTTGCAGATGACATGATACTATACATAGAGAATCCTAAAGATGCCACCAGAAAACTACTAGAGCTAATCAATGAATTTGCTAAAGTTGCAGGAAACAAAATTAATGCACAGAAATCACTTGCATTCCTATACACTAACAACGAAAGATAAGAAAGAGAAATTAAGCAAACAATCCCATTCACCATTGCAACAAAAAGAATAAAATACCTAGGAATAAACCTACCTAAGGAGGTAAAAGACCTGACTCAGAAAACTCTAAGACACTGGTGAAAGACATCAAAAATGATGCAAACAGATGGAGAGATATACCATGTTCTTGGATTGGAAAAATCAATATTGTGAAAATGACTATCCTACTCACAGCAATCTACAGATTCAATGCAATCCCTATCAAATTACCAGTGGCATGTTTTACAGAACTAGAACAAAAAATCTTAAAATGTGTATGGGAGGGAGGAGCTTCAAGATGGCGGAAGAGTAAGACATGGAGATCACCCTCCTCCCCACAAATACATCAGAAATACATCTACATGTGGAACAACTCCTACAGAACACCTACTGAATGCTGGCAGAAGACCTTAGACCTCCCAAAAGGCAAGAAACTCCCCACGTATCAGGGTAGGGCAAAAGAAAAAAAATAAATAAAACAGAGACGAAAGAATAGGGACGGGATCTGCACCAGCGGGAGGGAGCTGTGAAGGAGGGAAAGCTTCCACACACTAGGAAGCCCCTTCGCGGGCGGAGACTGCAGGTGGCAGAGGGGGGAAGCTTTGGCGCCACGGAGGAGAGCACAGCAACAGGGGTGCGGAGGGCAAAGCGGAGAGATTCCTACACAGAGGATCGGTGCCGACCAGCCGGAGAGGCTTGTCTGCTCCCCCGCCGGGGCGGGCGGGGATTGGGAGCCGAGGCTTGGGCTTCAGTCGGATTCCAGGGAGAGGACAGGGGTTGGCTGCGTGAACACAGCCTAAACGGGGCTAGTGCGCCATAGCTATCCAGGAGGGAGTCCGGGAAAATGTCTGGAATGGCCGAAGAGGCAAGAGACTTTTTCTTCCCTCTTTGTTTCCTGGTGCGCGAGGAGAGGGGATTAAGTGCGCTGCTTAAAGGAGCTCCAGAGACTGGCGCGAGCCGCAGCTATCAGTGCGGACCCCAGAGACGGGCATGAGACGCTAAGGCGGCTGCCACCGGCACCAAGAAGCCTGTGTGCGAGCACAGGTCAGTATCCACACCGCCCCTCCCAGGAGCCTGTGCAGCCCGCCACTGCTAGGGTCCCATGATCCAGGGACAACTTCCCTGGGAGAACACAGATCCTCAGGCTGGTGCAACGTCACGTGGTCCTCTGCCGTCGCAGGCTCGCCCCACACTCCGTACCCCTCCCTCCCCGCAGCATTAGTGAGCCAGAGCCCAGAATCAGCAGCTCCTTTAACCCCATCCTGTCTGAGCGAGGAACAGATGCCCTTAGGTGAGCTACACGCAGAGACGGGTACAAATCCAAAGCTAAACCCCAGGAGCTGGACGAACAAAGAGGAGAAAGGGAAATCTCTCCCAGCAGCCTCAGGAGCAGCGGATTAAATCTCCACAATCAATTTGATGTACCCTGCATCTATGGAATACCTGAATAGACAACAAATCATCCCAAATTGAGGACGTGGACTTGGGAAGCAACGATACATATTTTTTCCCTTTTTCTCTGTTTATGAGTGTGTATGTGTATGCTTCTGTGTGTGATTTTGTCTATATAGCTTTGCTTTTACCATTTGTCCTAGGGTTCTGTCTGTCTGTTTTTTCTTTCTTTTTCTCTTAGTATGGTTTTCAGCTCTTTTTATCATTGGTGGATTTATTTTTTGATTTGGTTGCTCACTTCTTTCTTTTTTTTGATTACATTAAAAATTTTTAAAATATTTTTATTTTAATAACCATTTCATTTTATTTTATTTCATCTTTTTCATTCTTTCTTTCATCTGTTCTCCCTTTTATTCTGAGCTGTGTGGATAACAGGCTCTTGGTGCCCCACACAGGCATCAGGGCTGTGTCTCTGAGGTGGGAGAGCCAAGTTCAGGACATTGGTCCACCAGAGACCTCTCAGCTCCATGTAATACCAAACGGCGAAAATCTCCCAGAAATCTCCATCTCAGCCAAGACCCAGCTCCACTCAATGACCAGCAAGCTACAGTGCTGGACACCCTATGCCAAACAACTAGCAAGACAGGAACACAACCACACCCATTAGCAGAGAGGCTGCCTATAATCATAATAAGGTCAGAGACACTCCAAAACACACCACCAGACGTGGACCTGCCGACCAGAAAGACAAGATCCAGCCTCATCCACAAGAACATAGGCACTAGTCCCCTCCACCAGGAAGCCTACACAACCCACTGAACCAACCTTAGCCACTGAGGGCAGACACCAAAAACAACAGGAACTACGAACCTGCAGCCTGCGAAAAGGAGACCCCAAACACAGTAAGTTAAGCAAAATGAGAAGATAGAGAACCACATAGCAGATGAAGGAGCAAGGCAAAAACCCACCAGATGTAACAAATGAAGAGGAAATAGGCAGTGTACCTGAAAAAGAATTGAGAATATTATTAGTAAAAATGATCCAAAATCTTGGAAATAGATTGGAGAAAATACAAGAAACGTTTAACAAGCACCTAGAAGAACTAAAGAGCAAAAAAAATGTGATGAACAACACAATAAATGAAATTAAAAATGCTCTAGAAGGGATCAATAGCAGAATAACTGAGGCAGAAGAACGGATAAGTGACCTGGAAGATTAAATAGTGGAAATAACTATTGCAGAGCAGAATAAATAAAAAAGACTGAAAAGAATTGAGGACAGTCTCAGAGACCTCTGGGACAACATTAAATGCAACAACATTCTAATTACAGGGGTCCCAGAAGAAGAGAAAAAGAATGGGACTGAGAAAATATTTGAAGCGATTATAGTTGAAAACTTCCCTGATATGGGAAAGGAAATAGTTAATCAAGTCCAGGAAGCACAGAGAGTCCCATACAGGATAAATTGAAGGAGAAACATGTCAAGACACATATTCATCAAACTATGAAAAATTAAATACAAACAAAAATTATTAAAAGCAGCAAGGGAAAAACAACAAATAACATGCAAGGGAATCCCCATAAGGTTAATAGCTGATCGTTCAGCAGAAACTCTGCAAGCCAGAAGGAAGTGGCAGGACATATTTAAAGTGATGAAAGGGAAAAACCTACAACCAAGATTACTCTACCCAGCAAGGACCTCATTCAGATCTGACGGAGAAATTAAAAACCTTTACAGACAAGCAAAAGCTAAGAGAATTCAGCACCACCAAACAAGCTTTACAACAAATACTAAAGGAACTTCTCTAGGCAGGAAACTCAAGAGAAGGAAAAGACCTACAATAACAAACCCAAAACAATTAAGAAAATGGTAATAGGAACATACATATTGATAATTACCTTAAATGTAAATGGAGTAAATGCTCCAACCAAAAGACATAGACTGCCTGAATGGATACAAAAACAAGACCCGTATATATGCTGTCTACCCACTTCAGAGAGACCCAGAGACCCACTTCAGACCTAGGGACACATACAGACTGAAAGAGAGGGGATGGAAAAAGATATTCCATGCAAATGGAAATCAAAAGAAAGCTGGAGTAGCAAATCTCATATCAGATAAAATACACTTTAAAACAAAGACTATTACTAGAGACAAAGAAGGACACTACATAATGATCAAGGGATCAATCCAAGAAGTAGATATAACAACTGTAAATATTTATGCACCCAACAGAGGAGCACCTCAATACATAAGGCAAATACTAATAGCCATAAAAAGGGAAATCGACAGTAACACAATCGACAGTAACACAATCATAGTAGGGGACTTTAACACCCCACTTTCACCAATGGACAGATCATCCAAAATGAAAATAAATAAGAAAACACAAGCTTTAAATGATGCATTAAACAGGATGGACTTAATTGATATTTATAGGACATTCCATCCAAAAACAACAGAATACACTTTCTTCTCAAATGCTCATAGAACATTCTCCAGGATAGATCATATATTAGGCCACAAATCAAACCCTGATAAATTTAAGAAAATTGAAATCATATCAGGTATCTTTTCTGACCACAACGTTATGACTAGAAATCAATTACAAGAAAAAATCTGTAAAAAATATAAACACATGGAGGCTAAACAATACACTACTTAATAACCAAGAAATCAGTGAAGAAATCAAAGAGGAAATCAAAAAATACCTAGAAACAAATGACAATGAAAACACGACGACCAAAACCTATGGGATGAAGCAAAAGCAGTTTTAAGAGTGAAGTATAGGGGCTTCCCTGGTGGCACAGTGCTTGAGAGTCCGCCTGCCGATGCAGGGGGCACAGGTTCGTGCCCTGGTCCGGGAAGATCCCACATGCAGCGGAGTGGCTAGGCCCGTGAGCCATGGCCGTTGAGCCTGCGCATCTGGATCCTGTGCTCCGCAACTGCAGAGGCCACAACAGTGAGAGGCCCACGTACAGCAAAAAAAAAAAAAAAAAAAGAGTGAAGTTTATAGCAATACAATCCTACCTTAAAAAACAAGAAACATCTCAAATAAACAAACTAACCTTACACCTAAAGCAGTTAGAGAAAGAAGAACAAAAACACCCCGAAGTTAGCAGAAGGAAAGAAATCATAAAGATCAGATCAGAAATAAATGAAAAAGAAATGAAGGAAATGATAGCAAAGATCAATAAAATTAAAAGCTGGTTCTTTGAGAAGATAAACAAAATTGATAAACCATTAGCCAGACTCATCAAGAAAAAAAGGGAGAAGACTCAAATCACTAGAAGTAGAAATGAAAAAGGAGAAGTAACAACTGACATTGCAGAAATACAAAGGATCATGAGAGACTACTACAAGCAACTCTATGCCAATAAAATGGACAACCTGGAAGAAATGGACAAATTCTTAGAAACGTACAACCTTCCAAGACTGAACCGGGAAGAAATAGAAAATATGAACCGACCAATCACAAGCACTGAAATGCAAACTGTGATTAAAAATCTTCCAACAAACAAAAGTTCAGGACCAGATGGCTTCACAGGAGAATTCTATCAAACATTTAGAGAAGACTTAACACCTATCCCTCTCAAACACTTCCAAAATACAGCAGAGGGAGGAACACTCCCAAACTCATTCTACGAAGCCACCATCACCCTGATACCAAAACCAGAAAAAGATGTCACAAAGAAAGAAAACTACAGGCCAATATCACTGATGAATATAGATGCAAAAATTCTCAACAAAATACTAGCAAACAGAATCCAACACTACATTAAAAAGATCATACACCATGATCAAGTGGGATTTATCCCAGGAATGCAAGGATTCTTCAATATATGCAAATCAATCAATGTGAAACACCAAATTAACAAATTGAAGGAGAAAAACCAGATGATCATCTCAATAGATGCAGAGAAAGATTCCGACAAAATTCAACACCAATTTATGAAAAACATCCTCCAGAAAGTAGGCAGAGAGCGAACTTACCTCAACATAATAAAGGCCATATATGACAAACCCACAGCCAACATCGTCCTCAATGGTGAAAAACTGAAACCATTTCCACTAAGATCAGGAACAAGACAAGCTTGCCTACTCTCACCAGTATTATTCAACATAGTTTTGGAAGTTTTAGCCACAGCAACCAGAGAAGAAAAAGAAATAAAAGGAATGCAAATTGGAAAAGAAGAAGTAAAGCTGTCACTGTTTGCAGATGACATGATACTACACGTAGAGAATCCTAAAGAGGCTACCAGAAAACTACTAGAGCTAATCAATGAATTTGGCAAAGTAGCAGGATACAAAATTAATGCAGAGAAATCTCTTGAATTATTATACACTAATGATCAAAAATCTCAAAGTGAAATTAAGAAAACACTCCCACTTACCACTGCAACAAAAAGAATAAAATACCTAGGAATAAACCTGCCTAAGGAGACAAAAGACCTGTATGCAGAAAATTATAAGACACTGATGAAAGAAATTAAAGGTGATACAAATAGATGGAGAGATACACCATGTTCTTGGATTGGAAGAATCAACATTGTGAAAATGACTCTACTACCCAAAGCAATCTACAGGTTCAATGCAATCCCTTTCAAACTACCACTGGCATTTTTCACAGAACAAAAAATTTCACAATTTGTATGGAAACACAAAAGACCCCAAATAGCCAAAGCAATCTTGAGAAAGAAAAACGGAGCTTGAGGAATCAGGCTCCCTGACTTCAGACTATACTACAATGCGACAGTAATCAAGACAGTATGGTACTGGCACAAAAACAGAAACATAGATCAATGGAAAATGATAGAAAGCCCAGAGATAAACCACGCACCTATGGTCAACTAATCTATGACAAAGGAGGCAAGGATATACAATGGAGAAAAGACAGTCTCTTCAATAAGTGGTGCTGGGAAAACTGGACAGCTACATGTAAAAGAATGAAATTAGAACACTCCCTAACACCATACACAAAAATAAACTCAAAATGGAATAGACCTAAATGTAAGGCCAGATACTATAAAACTCTTAGAGGAAGACATAGGCAGAACACTGTTTGACATAAATCACAGCAAGATCTTTTTTGATCCACCTCCTAGAGTAATGTAAATAAAAACAAAAATAAACAAATGGGACCTAATGCAACTTTAAAGCTTCTGCAAATCAAAGGAAACTACAAAGAAGACAAAAAGAGAACCCTCAGAACGGGAGAAAATATTTGCCAACGAATCAATGCACAAAGGATTAATCTCCGAAATATATAAACAGCTCATGCAGCTCAATATTAAAATAACAAACAACCGAATCCAAAAATGGGCAGAAGACCTAAATAAACATTTCTCCGAAGAAGACATACAGATGGCCAAGAAGCACATGAAAAGCTGCTCAACATCACTAATTATTAGAGAAATGCAAATCAAAACTACAATGAGGTATCTCCTCACATTGGTTAGAATGGGCAGCATCAGAAAATCTACAACAACAAATGCTGGAGAGGGTGTGAAGAAAAGGGAACCCTCTTACACTGTTGGTGGGAATGTAAACTGATTCAGCCACTATGGAGAACAGTATGGAGATTCCTTAAAAAACTAAAAATAGAATTACCATATGACCCAGCAATCCCACTACTGGGCATATACCCAGAGAAAACCATAATTCAAAAAGACATAGGCGCCCCAATGTTCATTGCAGCACTATTTACAATAGCCAGGTCATGGAAGCAACCTAAATGCCCGTCGACAGACGAATGGATAAAGAAGATGTGGTACATATATACAATGGAATATACTCAGCCATAAAAAGGAACGAAATTGGGTCATTTGTTGAGATGTGGATGGATCTAGAGACTGTCATACAGAGTGAAGTAAGTTAGAAAGAGAAAAACAAATATCGTATATTAACACATATATGTGGAACCTAGAAAAATGGTACAGATGAACCGGTTTGCAGGGCAGAAATTGAGACACAGATGTAGAGAACAAACGTATGTACACCAAGGGGGGAAAGTGGCGGGAGTCGGTGGTGGTGGGATGAATTGGGAGATTGGGACTGACATATATACACTAATATATATAAAATAGGTAACTAATAAGAACCTGCTGCATAAAAAAATAAAATAAAATTCAAAAACAAAAGTATTCAACTATTGACTAATCATAAAAAAAGCAATTCAATGAATAAGACTTTTTTCTATATAAATCAAGCATAGTATAATAATGCATGTTAAGTATGTTCAGATCATGTAAATGACATAGATTTAAATATTAAGAATCTAAAAATTTATGTTTTATTCAAGTTTATATAACAGACACTCATCAATACCGTAGAACTCTTAAGTCCCTATATGGTAAATATAAATAGAACATCATTTAATGGCTAAAATCTTTCTCATAGTAATTCTTAAGTCTTTAAATATTCAAAATATTCTTACTACATCCTATTACACTTCTAGGTTTGTGGTGTAAGGTCCTAACAGACCTACCCTCCCACATTTAACAAGTGAATACAAAAAACTACTACATAAAAGTTCTAG
This sequence comes from Globicephala melas, assembly GCF_963455315.2. Classification (NCBI taxonomy): domain Eukaryota; kingdom Metazoa; phylum Chordata; class Mammalia; order Artiodactyla; family Delphinidae; genus Globicephala; species Globicephala melas. Next base: position 31,668,694 of record NC_083323.1, on the reverse strand, counting down.
AAAATGAACAAAAGCAACAGATTTTGGAGGGGACTTGAAACTTGGAAGACAGGACTAGCAAGCAGTAAATTTGTTGTTTTTAAGGCTTAACTGAGAGGGCAAGCTGCAGTTCCAGTGACCTGTCTTCTTTCTGGCCTAAAAACCAGAGGATAGGACCCAAAGCCACAGAATAGTGAGAGGGGAATTCCAGAAGGAAAAGAACCAACAAAAGGGATCTTCAAATTCTGTGTAAAAGCTCTGCCAGGTCTCAAGCTGACCATTAAAACAGAAAAATGGAGATGACAGAAGAAAGTATCAGTGAACTTGAAGATAAATCAATGGGAATTATGCAACTGGGAACAGAAAAGATAAAAAATTAGGAACGAAAAAATGAACAGAGCCTCAAGGAGTTGTGGGACAATATCAAAAGGCCTAACATGTTTCAGTGGAGTCCCAGAGAGAATGAGGCAAAAAAATGATTGAAGAAATTAATGGCAGAAAACTTCCCAATTGTGGTGAATAGCATAAGTGAACAGATTCAAGCTCAGCAAACCCCAAACAAGCTACACACACACATACACACACATACACACCCTTGGCACATTGCCGTCAAACTGGCAAAAACCAAATAAAAAGAGAAAGTTTTGAAAGTAGCCCAAGAAGAACTACACATTTCATACGGGAGAACAATGACTCAAATGACAACAAATGTTTCATCAGAAACTGTGGAGATCAATGAGAGTGGAACAATATCTTTGAAGTGATGAAACAACAAAATAAAACCATTAATATAAAAATAACTTACATTAACTAGTCTTTCAAGACTGGGAATAATTAGAGATGTTTCCCCTCCTTTAACATCAGGATCTTTCTGCATTTCCTTAATAGCTTGCAATATTTCTTTCATACCTTCTTCAAGTTGCTTATTTTCTTCAACTAATTCTTTTACTAAAATGAAATATTTTTTTCATTGAATGAATAGATTTTTTTACAATTTACACTATGCTATATAGATTACAAATATTTCACATACAGTAAAAATAACCCATTTATAAAATGCAAATGCAAATAAATGTACAAAAAATTCAACTATAAATCCAATGTGTGAATGATGAAGTTAAATCACACACCTATTTAAATCCTGTGCATATATATATATATATCTCATGGCTGAAAGAAATAAATCATAAGCATACTTTGCCTTTACTTTATATTAAAAATTTCTTAAATTTGTTTTTCTAATTGTACTTTCATTAGAGAACAAAAGAGAAAAATAGACTTATTTATCATCACAATAAATTCAGATTAATAACATGCTCTGAAAATGAATATAGCAAGGCAAACCAAATAGATGAATGAGAGACTGAAGTCTATACATTATAGTTAGTTAAGGCTAAAACAGACTAGAAAACAGAATGTAGTAAAGTCCTTTCAATCCCATAATTTTCAGTACAGACTAAATAAATAAGAAAAATAAGAGATAATAGTGACTTACATTTATTCTGAAACTTGGCTATTATTGTTCTACTTCTTTCTAAATCTCTTTCTTTTTCAATTAGTTCTCTTGAAAGAAATTCATTCTAAACAAAACATAAAGAGAAAAAAATTGATTTAAAAAAAAATGACAATAGTTTTGAAGTTTAAAGAAGTTTGACCAATTGAGGTTTAACATACCCACAGCAAGCTACAGAAACGTAGCAGCACTCACAAAAATAAAATAAAATCTAAAAGGTAAAACAGATAATGATCCTCCTCCCACCTCCCCCCCCGACCCCACACCCATGGCAAAAGGCAAACAGATAAGGAAGGTTTTTGTCTTTGGCACCACAATCATCTCTTTTAATGATCTGCCTTTACACTACCCGTTCTGCCTGGCTTCTATGACGTTCAAGCTCTATTTCTGCATTTCTACTTTGTGCTTCTTTGATCAATAAATCCTGTGCTATGGCTTCATTCTAAAGAAACATTTAATAAATTAGGCAAGTCAATGAGTTTATTTCAGATGTATTGCATTTTTAGATCTTTTAAAAGACAGAATGTGTATAAATTAGTGTTAATGTGCAAACATAAAAGAATTCTTATTATAATTGCTACTTATCGAATTTTGTTAGTCATAAAAAAGAATTAAAAAAAAAATCCCAGGAATGTAATTTGGAGGAGAGCTCACCTGAGATCTAAGAAATACTAGTTCTGTCCATAGCTGTTCTATAAGATTTGCAAGTGGATCTATCTGAGATAATTTTGATTGTGCAGTAATTGGCACAGGGTCCAGAACATTAACTTCAAGATTACTTTTCAAAATCTCTGTCTGTACGGGTACTTCACTTTTTCCTACATCTTCTTTGAAATTGGTATAAGCGTAGTTTATTGGGGTATGAACCTGTTCATCTTCTGATGCTGCTACTTGTGATTTAGCCACGTCAGCTCTATTTTCATGAATTTGTTGACAAAGTATTGCAGATTTTTGCCTAAGTGATAACTTCTGCATTAAGTCTGAAGCTGTTGATAAGGCTCGTAAAGAAGAATCACTTTTTTATGTGAAATTAGTCTTCTCAAGTGCCTGATGGCTTCCTGATACTTTCTTCATAGATTCATCAGAAACAGAGTATAAATGGTCATTTATTTCTTCATGATTCTCCCTACTAAAGGTATTGACTAATGATTCTAGATTTGTTAAAGACTATAGACAGGGTGCTTTAAAAATCTCTCTTATTGTAATAGTTTCTAGAGGTGAAATATTATCTTTCACTTGTATAGATGAAGAATGTCTAGTTAAAGAGACAAAAGGATCCACTTCACTTTCTACACTATGATGAATTTCAGATAACATTCTTGATAATGATCCTATGGTCATATTCTCTTCAGGCTCATTCTGACATGACTGTGGAATATTGAATGATGGTTTCCTATGCGGCAGCTCTACTTTATCTGAACTCCTAATCTGTATTCAGAGTAAATAATGTCTCATTAATGAATCTTGGGATTGACAGGTTATTGAAATAAAACATTTTCCTTTTATTTAACAAGTATAAAAAGAAGCAATGTCCAAAATGAGACAATGGGGGCAGAAATGAAAGCCCTGATAATAATATTTTTCTTTATTCTCTTCACCATAGCAGTACCTTACTATTTATCTTTGATTGTGCTTCACTCATATTTTTGAGGCTAATGAAATCAAATTTTCTTCCTTCCATTTTATTCTCTTGAGAAAAGTCTTCAGTTAGGTTCAGGTTCTCAACAGTTAATCCTACATATAAAAGAATTAACAAATGAGAAGCATAAAAATAACTCTGCTATTATTCCAATACTTTAACTCTTAAAAGCTAGAATCAAATTTTAACTCAAACAAAATGTAGAATAATTATTTCCAAAATCCTTGATCTATATGTAGCCTCCTATACAACTTCCTGATTTAGCTCACTTTTAATAAGATATTAATAAGTTGTTTATTTTTTGATATTGAGCTCCATGAGCTGTTTGTATATTTTAGAGATTAATCTTTTGTCTGTTGTTTCATCTGCAAATATTTTCTCCCATTCTGAGGGTTGGCTTTTCATCTTGTTTATGGTTTCCTTTGCTGTGCAAAAGCTTTTAAGATACAATGGAATATTACTCAGCCATAAAAAGAAACGAAATTGAGTTATTTGTAGTGAGCTGGATGGACCTAGAGTCTGTCATACAGAGTGAAGTAAGTCAGAAAGAGAAAAACAAATATTGTATGCTAATGCATATATATGGAATCTAAAAAAAAAAAATGGTATTGATGAAACTAGTGGCAGGGCAGGAATAAAGATATAGACATAGAGAATGGACTTGAGGACACGGAGGGGGCATGGGGGGAAGCTGGGACAAAGTGAGAGTAGCATTGACATATACACTACCAAATGTAAAATAGATAGCTAGTGGGAAGCGGCTGCATAGCACAGGGAGATCAGCTCAGTGGTTTGCAACGACCTAGAGAGGTGGGATAGGGAGGGTGGGAGGGAGGCTCAAGAGGGAAGGGATATGGGGATATATGTATGCATATGGCTGATTCACTCTGTTGTACAACAGAAACTAACATAGTATTGTGAAGCAATTATACTCCAATAAAGATGTATTCAAAAAAATAAATAAAATAAAATAAAAATAATCTTAAAAAAAGATATTAATGAAAAACAATTACAAATTTTATCTTCGCTATCATTCTTTTCCCATATTAATAAGTACTTAAATAGTTAAAAGACACATATTAAGAAAGTAGATAAGAATCATGAATAATGACTAAATTGCTTAATACACTAATAAATTATGAAGTTTTGCCCTTCTAGAAATTTTTGATGTACTATAGACAGCATAATGCTAAAAAAAAAATAAAACAAAAACAAACAAAAAAACCTCTATTATTCATAGATAATTGTGGGCTTGGGCCAAGTTAGAAAAAAAAAGCCTTCTCTATGGTCTTACAAAAAAGCACTGTAATAGCTATTAAAAAATAAACCAGCTGTTCTCTTTATACCATGTAAGATAAAACAAAACAAAAAATTGTTAATTTTTATTCAATAAAACATTACTTTCACTTAGTAAAGAATAATGTACAATTAAAGCTTCCAATGCATAGCTTTTAAAGAAAAAGAAAATATTAACAGTAACATATATTGACAAAAATTACTGTTTTATCATTACTAATCACAACATACTGGGATTGTCTAGAAATTAATACAGACTATATTGTAAATTTTTCAAAAGTCCATGATTCTGATGTTTGTTTTTTGTTCACTTATTATTCTTTTAACTGTTTAGATTTAGGACTAAACTCAGTGACACTCACTCATACACTCTTCATCAGGCCATTATTTTCATTTATCAAACTTGTAGCAAAACCACAGTAATACAGCAATACTATTTCTCACATACAGAAAATTACAGATCCAGACAATTCATTTTCCAATGATTCTTTTAAAGGTTTGGAATAACAGTATACCTGAAGTTGCAGTTCTTTTTCCTTTTTCTTGAGCCATTTGACGAAGTTTTTTCTTCAGATCAAGTCTTTCTTCCTCTAGGCTTTCAATCTACAAAATTAAAATTGTTAGTATTTTTCTTTACTTCAACCAGGAAAATAACCAATTGACTACTGCACTTGCCTCTTTCAAAAGAATCTGGTTTTCAGCTCTGTACTGCTGCTGTTTTAAACTTTTGCTATTTCTGAATTCAGTTAAATCAATCATTGTCTTTGGTTCAAGGCCTAAAATAAAAAGCAGAATGATTAAAACCTTATTAATATTCAAATGAACTACAAAAACTTCATACGGCAACTGGTTATCATCAAGCAACTGGTTATAATCTATTTAGCCACCATCACTGAAGAATGGGGATTTTTGTGCAAGAATTTTTGAGGTATTTGAACTGTAACCATACAAGCTAAAATTTTATCACAATTATTAATGGAAATCCTGACAAAGACATATTATGATCTGTCTTCCATGTTGGACTGTCAGAGAGGTACTATAATGTACTAAGAACAGAAGCTTTGTAATAAAACAAAGTTGGGTTCAATTCCCACTATCAACTATTAACTGGTTGTAGGGATAATACTATATGTAAGTACATGTGTATGAATGTATACACGTATTTCTTTTTGGCTTGTTGTCAGGTGTATAATAAAATTAGCCCAAATAAAGTACTTATAGCAGTGCTTGGCACATAGTAGTCAATATTAATATCAATATCAATTATATTTTGTCATGACTAGACTGACACTCTCAGTGTGCCTCTTTCCTAACTTCCCATTACTAAGCAGCTATGCTCTGAAAACCAGATATCAAGATTGTCTCAAGTAATTATAAAGCAAGATTTGGGGCCTTTAAAAAACAGAAAATCTGGTGTTTGTGACGGCTCAGTCACCTTTAGGAACGTCCATATTGAAGTTGGTCGTGATCTGGTAGATCAAGTTGATTAGACTAAGTCTAACTTGAGGTCCTGGCATTACTCTGGGTCCCAGATAGACACTTTTTTACGAATAAATAATATGTATAAAATATTTATTTTTCCTTCCTTTAGAGAATAGTTTTTACAGGTGATCATTTTAACTCTAAGAAAGCATTAACTGGTATTTACCAAGTATAATGAAATCATGATTTAGATATTTATTTCCATTTTAAAGTAGCAATTTAGATTGGACTGTTGTAACATTCAAACTAGTAATATTCACTAATGAACTATTTATTGATATCAATATATAAACTCTCAAGCTATATTTATTACTTCTTAGAATCAATAGTAACCTTAAAATACTCAACCCAAGTAAAACTTAGTGCCAATTATAAAAGTCAAGTATTTAAAAGTCTTAAAAAGGATTAAACAGTATTTCTAAATGTCCCCATGTATTCATCTGAAACTAGAGCATTTTGCAAACTAACACACTACTTTTGTTGGAAAAAAAAAAGCGTAATTTCTAATAGTGGTATTAACTAAGTAGCTTTCCTTTTTTTAAGCATGCAATTATTATTGAGGCGATCTCCGACTGAATATAGCAGTGCTCCAGGTCTGTCCAACCACCATCGCAGCTCCATCAAATCCATGATCCCACTTCAACTGGAACAGCTCCACTTTTACTTATTTTAAGTATTTTTATAGGAGGAATTATTAAATAAAAAAAGCATCCAAATATCTAAAAATAATCATAAGCCAAAAAAAATGACTTGACAATTAGGTTGAGCAAACTACATATCTTAAAAGATGACTTACCCATACGCTCTTTAAGTGCCTCATTCTCATCAAGGAAATCATTGATCTTCAATTCAAGTTTATTGATTTCCTTTGTCAATACTTCAATCTCTTGATCTCTTATTTTAATTTGGTTTTTACAATTCTTTATTTCAATAACAGCATCTTCTAAGCCATAAACTCCCTGAAAAATACCCAATATAATTTAAATATAACATTGTTTATTTGAATAAACTGTCAAATTCATGAATTTGTTTTCTTATTAAGTCTGAGGGGAAGTACACATATAACTAAGATTTACAACTATAAACTGTGTTTTTTACTGTACTTTTAAAAAACAAATCCAGTAATAATAATAACGGGAAATGGAACAGTTGAAATTTCCCAGTATAGCATCCTAATGGCAAAGTGACTCAGAATATTACACATAAAACACTTAACAAAATACAGAAAAGGAATAGTAAGGGAGAATCAGCAATACCATTAGAATATGTAGGTTATTAGTTGCCTGACTTAGCAGTAATCAGATTTAAACATATAAAAAGTACAAAGTAAGGCTGTGTTGGCACAGTAGGTGGTAAAACTGCTTCTGTTACAACTTTTAGACAACTCATCAGTGGTGTCACATCTACATGGTGGTACAATGACACAGATTACAAAGAATCTAATCCTGCTGCCTCACCAAAGCTGATTATCTGGGCAAAATGCTTTAATCAAATGGTTTGAAAACAATTCTGCTAAAAAGTAAATGCTGCACAAAAGTGTGAACCCTTCAGTATAAATCAATTAGGATAATCTTTATCACGAGATACTTCTGGAATGTTTTTAAATGGTATAAAGAAAATGGCACAGAACAGTCTATAAGTGGCAACATAATTCTAAGCTCCTTGATTGACAAGATAAAAATACATACCGATTCATAATCTTTTAATCGCTTCAGAGTCTCAACTAGTTCTTTATCCTTTTCCCTAGCATCAGCCTCAGCCAGTTCAGCTGTTCTCTCAGCCTCTTTAGTTCTCTCTTCTAAAATTTGAACCTTAGACTGAATTTTCATATAATGAGTCCGTTGAGAAAGTGCTGAAGCTCCTACAGGGTAAAAATTAAAATCATGAATAAACTGAATTGACTACTTACTCCTATAAAACACTGGTTCCAGTATGGGAAGCAGGAAATGTGGTATGTCACTAAAAAAAGTCCATTTAATATTATAATTTTATATTTGTAAAATAAAGTTTTGATTTGGTTTTATTTATAAAGCTAAAAAGGAAATTTTAATAAAATCTTAGCTGAAAGGGTATGGATTATAAAAGACTGGAAAACACTGCTTTACAAAGAACGATAATTGTGGCAAAGGCTGCTGTTTCTAATAGTTAGCTCCCTTTCGTCCACTGTAATAGAACTATGGATTTTTAGATGGACACGTGGCCACTTGAAATAACGACTAAATTTCCACTTACATTCCAGTAGCTAGGTGTGGTCATGAGACTAATAGGATATAAACAGAAAGACCATGTGCACATTTCAGGAAATGTTTTTAAAGGAGAGGAGTGAAATTTTCTTTTCTCCTTCCTCCTTGCTGCCAGCTGGAATATGGACATTAGGGCTGGAACTCAGTCTTCTTAGAACATGAGATGGAAACCTCATGCTGATAGTCAAAGCAACAAGATACAGGGTCCCTGGTATCTGGTATTTGTACAAGTAGCACACCTACACTAAACTAGTTGCCTCAACTTTGATTATATCACGGAAAAGTACATTTCCATCCTGTTTAAACCATTGTTACATTCGATTTTTTTCTGTCAGTTGCAGCTAAACTTAACTGTAACTAATAGTTAAAAAATTCCCGGGCTTCCCTGGTGGCGCAGTGGTTGAGAGTCTGCCTGCTGATGCAGGGGACACGGGTTCGTGCCCCGGTCTGGGAAGATCCCACATTCCGCAGAGCGGCTGGGCCCGTGAGCCATGGCCACTGAGCCTGCGCGTCCGGAGCCTGTGCTCCGCAACAGGAGAGGCCACAACAGTGAGAGGCCCGCGAACCGGGAAAAAAAAAAAAAAAAAAAAATTCCTACTTGTACATCTTAACAAACTGTTGCTAAGACCAAAATATAGTATTCGTATCATTCTAAAATTTACTGACAATCATTCTTACACTCATCCATAATAAACATCTACTGATTTATAGGTCATATACTTACATACAGGCACTGGACTAGTGTGGGAGATCACACACGTTTATAAGAAGTGAGTCCTGTTCTCTGGAGTTAACAGCCTAGCTGGAGAATGTGACAGAGGCTCCTGTCCCCAAAATCTATTCTCCCTTTCTTCTGCAAGGCCCTCCACAATATATTACCTGCCTATCCTTCAGTACATGCTCTTTGCTTCTTGCCTCCTCTTCCTCTACCTCGCTGTTTGGGACTGGATGTGAGGGTAAAGTTCCATTTTGCATGAGGCAGATGAAGGCAATACCCTAGACTGCCTAACTAGACCAATACACAAGTGAGAAATAAACTTCTATCTTGATTTTGCCACCATTTTTCAGATGCTTCTACGAGCTAAAACTAATCTTAACCAATGAAAGGAGACCACCATTAACTGTCATGCACAAGTTAAATTCAATATACAGAGTATAGCCTAGTACACACACCTTCTGTGGACTTTAGGAATTACATGACTACGGACTGACAGAAGCGTCACTATATAAGACCTCTTCCTTATTTGACAGCAGAAATCAACCGCCACTTTTTCTCCTGGTGACTGGAATATGCAAACCCCACAACATCAGTGATCCTTTTAAGCAATTTAAGCTACTGTCAAAGAATAATTCTAGTACATACATAATACAGACACATGTAAAAATAAGTATAGCAAGTGGGGCTTGATGCTGCTCAACAGTCACACTATATTTCCCTAGTCTGGTTCATTCTTCCAGATGACCATTTCCCACCTTCTCTTTACTTCTCTCTCCTCAAACTTCTAATATATCTGCCGCTATCCTCACTTTCAGCTGAGAACCTTGCTTCCTCATTCACTGAGAAAACCAAAACTTTTACTGTCAGGACATCTACCCAGCCACATCGGACAGTAACTACACACCCCACCCTTCTTCCTGTTCCTATGGATGAACTCTCTGTGCTCCTAAGCCAACTACTCCACTGAACACTAGATCCCATCCCATTGCCTTCTCAGGAATATTACTCCAGAAGTCCTTCTCTCCCTCCCTTGCTTCATCAATTCATGACTTGCTTCCTCTTTAATGGATCTTTCCTATTAACTTAGAAGCATGATTATTTCTTCCATTTAAAAGAGAAAAACATTTTCTTTATCCCCCTTTCCCCTCAGGCTACCACTCTATTTTTCTCCTTTCCTTTTCCTCAAAAGTCTCTGTATTGGCTCTATTTCATCTCTACCCATTTTCTCTTGAACCAAAAATGACCACTGCTAAATCCAGTGGTCAATTTTTAGTGCTCCTCTTGTCTTATCAGCAGCAATGAATATAGTATGGAACACAGTTGCTTATGCTCTTCCTTGATGACATTCCACATGTGAGTTTTAGGGCTCTACGTGCTCCTGGTTTTCCTCCCATCTCTCTGGTCATTCCTTCTCAGCCTTTTTGGTTGTTCCTTTTCATCTCCCCAAGTTCTAAAATAAAAGCATCCCAAGGCTCAGTCTTAAGATTTTTCTTTTTAACCAACATTTTCTGTTTTGATGATCTCAGCCAGCTTCATGATTTCAAGTACCATTTTTATGCATAAAGTTCCCAAATTAATATGTTTAACCCAGACTGTCCTCATGAACCTCAGACTTCTATATACAAGTACCTACTTAACATTTTCACTCAGATGTCTAATAGCCATCTCACACTTAACATGTCTGTTTAACTAAGTACCTGACCATCTCTAAACCTGCTCTTTCCACAGCCCTCCCCAGCATTCAGACCAAAAGCTCTGATAACTTTCACATCCTACATCTGATCTGTCAGCAAATTTCATTTCTATCACCTTCAAAATACATCCAGAACTGACTACATATAACTCCACTGTTACCTCCGTGCTTTAAACTACCATCACCTCTCTCCAGGTTATTGCAGTAGTCTTATAACAGGTTCCCTGCTTCTCTCCTTACCACTCCTAGAGTCTATGGCAGACACAGTCCAAGTCAAAATATATCACTCCTTTCTTCAGAAATTTTTTGATGTCCATTCTCACTTAAAGGAAAAGCCGAAGTCCTTACAATGAACTGTAATGCCCCATATGATATGGCCCCTCGTTACCTCTCTGATCTCATCACCTACTACTGCCCACTTGCTCACCCTGCTCCAGCCACAAAGGCTTCTTTGTTGTTCCTCAAACATGCTCAGTACACTCCTGCTTCAGGGCCCTGCACTTATTCTCACTGCTTAGGGACATCCACATGGCTCACTCCCTCATCTTCTTTAAGTCTTTGTTCAAATATCTCCTCAGTGAGGCTTTTGCCTCACTACCTAAATTACAACCACACTACCATTATTTCACTTATACACAAACACACACATAGACTCACTCATTATTTCCCCTTTGTGTCTAATTTTTTTTTATCTTCAGCAATTACAATAAATATGTCATGAACTTATTATGAATAGTTTGCATTAATGTGTTCTGGTATATCTACAGTATATAGTCTTTTGGAAATATAAGATCACTAATGTTGTAAGGGCTTACATTCAAAGGATTTGATGAGTTAGGTAAGCTAGCATGACCCAAGGTAGGGAGAATATGATGACATATCAAGTTGGGTAAGGTTAATTCAAATGTTGACAAGTCAATTACTTCTGAAAAATCTCTGCGATGTTGCTACACTGATCAAAATTTTATTTTCTTCCATTCTTTGTTAATTACAAAAAGGAGGATAAATACAATTATATCACCATTTTTCATTTCTTTTATACAGCCAATCTGGTAATAGGGGTTAATGTAGTTTTCATCAGAGAAAAACTACAGAAAATACTGCCATCATTTACATGTGTAAATACTAATATATATACAGTAGTCAATAATACCTTGTACAGTTTTTTTAAGAATATAAAATTCAAATACAGAAAAATCACTAATATATCTGTTGGCATAATATAATTTCATTTTAATAAAAATAAAATATTTTAAAAACTTAATGGTATATAAAATGACTATATACTTATAAAACATTGAATTACCTTTGTTTCTTTGGAGCTCATTTTTCAAATCTTCAATAATAAAAGTATTTTTTTCCATTTCTTTTGTATATTGCTCTACTTGGTCAGTGAGCATCTTAATTTGACTATCTCGTTCTTGTATACCCTATAAAATATTTTGAATATTACATATTATCACTTCATGAATATTAATCTACATTTTTAAAGTAAGAGAAAAGGTAGGTCTTGTTTTTTTCAACAAGACTATAGAATATATTTCTTGTGAGTCAAAACTGTGCCTTTTACTATTTTGTATACCTCAACTGCACTAATCACTGTAGGAATACTGCTGTCACTCTAGTACTTAAAGATGATATAAGGGCTAGCACTCTCACAAATACGAATTCCAGAACTCTCTAATATTTGTGGCTTCTAATAACTCCTTTTGTGTTACTTTTCCTCATCATCCAATTCTATCTTTTTACCATTTTATGTTTGTGTTTTACCTTGTGCTTTTTCCTTTACTCAACTTAGCTTTCACCCCTGCAGTACTTCATTCAAAAATCTTGTCCCTTGCGATCGTCCTTATTCTCCAAATACTTTCCAAATTTCCTTCTTTCTTTTGGACTATGACTAGAGAGCACAGCTGATGCAAGTGTAACTTCTTTCTAAATGAATATATTTGTACTATCAATAAAAACAAAAATTTTATACAGTACAAATTATAACCATACTTTAGCTCATTTCACATTGTACAGGATATTTCAGCACTAAAACACAACACAATAGACTTTAGTAACAGAGAATTAAGATATTTTTAAAATTTCTAAAAGTTTTTAAAGTTTCTTATTAAATAATTCCCAAGCAAAACAATAAATGTATTATCTGCATCAATAGAGAAAAATACATAAAATAATTTTATCCCTAACTCTAAACTTAATTCTAATTTTTTCTTGGGACTGGACGGTGTAAGAAACTTCAAAAGACTTTATTATATACCCAAAAGTGCAAGTGACTAGATTAGGCACAGGAAATAAATAAGACATAATTTAGAGTTTCATCACCAACTTTAATAAACCTTGTTGATAAACCAAATTTTGAGAAAGTTTTACCTGTTGTAGAGCCATAATATTACTTTTATCGGCATCAAGCTGGGCATTTTTCAGTTTCTCCCTCAGGTTATGTAACATTTGCTGGTACTCAATAATTTCATCATCTTTAGAAGACAAAATTAACTAGAAATAAACAAAATAGAATCTGTTACATAAGAGCAAAATTAATAAACCATTCCTCATTTATGGTAAATATTTTAAAATATACCATTAGCAGATTTAGAGAAAATACAGGAAATAAAATTCTTTGAAGTGAGAAAATAGCAACTATTGGAATGACCACTGTTCTTTTGTGCATACAACCTGAAATTCAAATAAGAAATGATTCAAAAATATACACTGTATTTTTTGCTTTTTAAGAAATTCAATCTTTTAAACAATCTCTAGTTTCCAAAACCCATTCCTAGAACACTAAGCTATAAATAACTCCCTGCAATTACAAAAGGTTTTGTACAACTAATCTTTTATGAAGAAAACATTAAAATGACACTAAGAAGCATAAAATATCTTGAATGAATAAAAGGTATCTTGTTACGTTGCATGAAAGGAAAAGGCTAGCATTCCTCTGGACAAGAATGGAAGAGGGCCTCAGGCTTGACAACATGCATATGGTTAAGGCATTGCCATCCACTTCATGGCCTCTAATCATCATTTTTTTTTTTTTTTTTTTTGCGGTACGCGGGACTCTCACTGCTGTGGCCTCTCCCGTTGTGGAGCACAGGCTCCGGACGCACAGGCTCAGCGGCCGAGGCTCACAGGCCCAGCCGCTCCGTGGCATGTGGGATCTTCCCGGACCGGGGCACAAACCTGTGTCCCCTGCATCGCCAGGCGGACTCTCAACCACTGTGCCAGCAGGGAAGCCCCTAATCATCATTTTTTAATACTGTACTGCATATTTGAAAATAGCTAAGAGAGTGGATCTTCAAAGTTCTCATTACCAGAAAAAAAAAATTGTAACTATGTGTGGTTACAGATGTTAACTGAACTTACTGGGGTAATCATTTTGCAATACATACAAACATCGAATCATTACACTGTATACCTGAAACTAGTATCATGTTATGTCAATTTTACCTCAATTTTAAAAAAATGAAAGGTACCTTGTTTGCTAGGACCAAATATCAAAATCAATCTATAAATTAATTTATAAATTTAATATATACCCAATAAAATAACTAAAATATTTTAAAGAACTATTTCTAAAATTTGTATTTAAAAAGCACATTTATAAGAATCTAAAAAACATAAATAATGGGAACAGCTTTTTCAAATATTTAAGCATAATAATTAAAACAATTATTTTTAATAATTGGTGGGGCTTCCCTGGTGGCGCAGTGGTTGAGAGTCCGCCTGCCGATGCAGGGGACACAGGTTCATGCCCCGGTCTGGGAGGATCCCACATGCCGCGGAGCGGCTGGGCCCGTGAGCCATGGCCGCCGAGCCTGCGCGTCCGGAGCCTGTGCTCCGCAACGGGAGAGGCCACAGCAGTGAGAGGCCCACGTACCGCCAAAAAAAAAAAAAAGAAAGTGTACATGATTAGAAAACAGATCAATCAATATAAAGAAGAGAGTCCCAAAATAAATTCAAATTCAACAGTTTTGTATGTAATAAAAATGGAAGTGTATTTTAGTAGGAGAAAAATGAAATGTTCAATAAATGATGTTTAGACAACAGAGTAGCTCGGTTGCACCCATATCTCACTCTTCATACCAAAATAAATAATATATGCTTCAAAGATTTACATGTAAAAGATGAAACTAGAAGATACTAGAGAAAATATGAGAAAATAATTTTATACTCAGAATCCTTTCTAACTATGATACAAAGGCCAAAAGCCATGAAAAACATTAAATTTATGCAATATAAAAAAAATACTTCAGGGGCTTCCCTGGTGGTGCAGTGGTTGAGAGTCCGCCTGCCGATGCAGGGGACACGAGTTCGTGGCCCGGTCCGGGAAGATCCCACATGCCACGGAGTGGCTGAGCCCTTGAGCCATGGCCGCTGAGCCTGCACGTCCGGAGCCTGTGCTCCGCAACGGGAGAGGCCACAACAGTGAGAGGCCCGCGTACCACAAAAAAAAAAAAAAAAAAAAAAAAATCATAGTAAAAAACACCATAAAGCCAAAAGACAAGTGACCAACTAGAGGAATATATTTGCAATATATATCACAATTACACTTGTAGCATTTATTCTACAGATACACATTTTCAAAATAAATATATAAGGATATTCATTAAAACATTGTTTCTAATAGCAAATATTGGAAACCTCCTAAACGCCACATAATAGGGAATCAATAACATACATAACTACAAAGAAAAATTACATTAAAAAGAACAAAGTAATACCATACATACTGCTATAAACTAAGTAAAAGATACTAAGTAAAAATGAAGTGCAGAAGAATACATTTGCTAACATCTCTCTCCCAAAATTAAACGATTAAAAACAACTCTTTTTTTCCTGGGGTTGGTAAACTATGGCTCATAGGTCAAATTTGGCCTGCTGCTTGCTTCTGTAAAGTTTCATTGGGAAAACAGCCTTGCTCATTTATTTATGTATTGTCTATGGCTGCCTTCATATTATAATAGCAGAGTTGAATAGATACACCAGAAACCAAATATTCTAAAATATTTACTCCCTGGCCTTTTACAGAAAGTTTATTGACCTCTGATTGATTTTATAAACTTCATTTCCACTGCTACTGCTCTTGTTTAAAATATAGGTTAGCTGAGATTCCCACATGATAATTTCAAATAGCCAACAAGATTTATGTGAACCTTGTTAGAAACAATGACTATAAAAGTGATAGCTTTTAAAATTAGATTTATTCAGAATCATTTCAGACTTTTTTCAAAATATATAATCATCACAATCCTAACTTCTGATATGGTAAGGCTTGGGGTTGTGGTTGGAGTTAGAGAGTGGTGAGGAGGAACAGACTTTTGAAAAGACTTCTCAGGTGATTCTGAAAGATCCCTTCCCTTACTTCCATTCCTGATCCACTTCCTTACTCCCATTTCCACTGAATGCCAATAGCTTGATTAATCTAACATGGAAGGAGAGTCAGAAAAACTAAAATTAAACCTGGAACTATATAACTAATATATACAAGGTACCTATGGTTTACATGAAAACATTTAAATTTTATTTATAATTATCTATTTTAGATGACATATTATATTTTAGACTTAGATTTCTATCAGAAAACTAAAAATTTTAAATTTAACTCATTGATGTAGAAGAGCTCATTCAACAACAGATAAGCTAGAGGTCTACACACGGTTCTTAGAGTTTTCCAGCTAAAACATCTAATACACTTTTTAAAATGCCTAATAAAAATGTCATTAACTAGTACAAGAACTTTAAAGAAAATTAAGACTAAAAAATTGAAATCTAAAATGAAAATGAACAAGCTATTATAGCAATTGAAAAAAGCACCTTCCATTCTTCTACTTTTGCGTTGACAGCTGCCATGATTGGATCATCTTCTTCATTTTTTGCTTTCAGAAGATTTGTAAGCTCCTGCACCTAAAAGGCAACAACTATTTCAAGAACTGTTGCAAATTAGTGTACTATACATGTATTTGTTGTATATGAATATTTACACACATGATAAGCATACACATGCACATATATACATATACATTACAAATGCATATTCATTATGGGAGCAGTTCTGTAGTTAAGGTGACCTTTAATTGTTTGTGCATCTTTACAGTTGTATAATTATTTTTTGTCATTAGAGAATTGTATTTTTAAGTATTACTCTATTTTTTAAACAAGTTTAATCCCATGTAAGTAGTAAACAATATATTGGTTTCTATGATATTTAGAGTGTATTTATTTTAAGGTATAAAATTAAGCTTGATGGTCCACAGGACTTCTAAGAGGCTTTAGCAGAAAATTTGCAGGATTGTTATCTACATATTCATTCAGGTATCACCCATATACTCTATATGGCAGTAATTACAAGGTATATGTAAGGGGACTAGAGAAACACATAGAGACAAATAATTACCATGGCAACATATTACAGTATAAGATGACATACTAAGCATAAGACAAAAATTCATACCCTAGAAAGTTAAAAGTACTTTCTAGTTTCAAATAAATAGTAATGAGGCAATATGAAGTTTGCCCAAATAAGTCAAACAAGAATTCTTACTTGAAGCTGGTAATGATCATTTTCTTTTTTTAACTGGTCCATTATATTATCTGTCTGATGCACAATAGCTTTCATCCTATTATATTCATCAGTCATCTTCTCCATTTCCTGTACAGACTCTTCTAGATTTTTTCTCATTTCTTGATTCTGAAGTTCAAGTTTCTCGTTAGCTTCTGTTAAAGTCTAAGAAAGGTAAAGATGCTACAGTTAAAAACAATTTAAGAAACTAAAATTTAAATTAATACTAAATGGAGTCATACGTGTCTGCTGGAGAAAACAGAATTCTTCATAGATATTTAGTATCAATTGCTATTGGTCAATTAAACCAAATTAAATATCAAGAAAAGTGTAAGTAAGTATCTTAGTTCTTAAACAATGCCCAAGATAGGCATATAACAAGAATGAATTTGCAAGATTTGCAACTTCAAAGATGCAATTTATTTCATGTTTTACAAATACATAGTTGCAGATTTATACTAAATATATTGAAATGTAGGGCTAAATACTAATTTTATATTATAATGAAATTAAAGCTTTATAAAGATCATTGCTTTGAAATGACTTCTATCCATTTTACCTGAATTTCATCTAGATATTGGACAAGTTCATAGTTTTTTTTAGACAATTGTGACCGGTAGTCACTGTCTTCTCTTCTTGATGAAAGGGTTTCTTTTTGCGAATCTATTTGTTTTTGATAGTCAATAATATCCTGACGAAGCTGTTCATTCTGAAGGCAGATCAAACACAGTATTCTATTAAAAAAACTATCCAAAGAAACAAAATTTCACCCTCTGAATAGTGATCTCAAAACACATCTTTAAAATTCCAAGGTTTCACCACCCTTAAAGCCTCACCTTTTTCTTTAG
Organism: Globicephala melas; assembly: GCF_963455315.2. Lineage (NCBI taxonomy): Eukaryota > Metazoa > Chordata > Mammalia > Artiodactyla > Delphinidae > Globicephala > Globicephala melas. The sequence continues at coordinate 31,650,721 of NC_083323.1, read as the reverse complement.
ACGTTTGTTCTCCAGAAGAGGACAGGAAAAAGGTAATTAGAAATAAGAAAGGCAATATATAATTAAATATAATAATTAGAAATTAAAGAAAAAAAATTTTTAGGAGAATGAGATATTATTTTGGATAATCAAAGAAAGCAAGAATATTAATTACCAACCAAAACAAAAAAATATTTTGATTATGTTAAAAAGACAAGCACTATCAGGATAAACAATGTACAAACATTATTTGGCTCAGAAGAACCAAATAATAATCAGAATTTGTAATATTTAATAAGAAACAAAAGTTTTAAAAGAATGCCAGATAAAGTAAGAGGAAAAAGGGAGAAATCCAGTCATATATTCAGTTAGCAAACTAGCAAAGAACAGCTTAAAAAACAAAGCAAGATTTACCCACATAGACCTAAGAGATGAATGTAGTACTTAACGGCTTCACCTTTCAACTTATTTTCTATTTACCTAAGACAAAGTCATATCATAAAACATGGTTTGAAAACATCAATTACTTAGACGATTCCAGTTCTGGTTACAGAATTAATTTATGAACACTTTTTTAATAAGTATCTTTGTTGAACCACCACAACTACTAAAATTTTTTACCAACCTCTCTCCTTAATTTGCTGTTTTCATTTTCTGCCTCCTCATTTCGAAGAGCCAACTAAAACAGCAAAAAACAAATAAGATAAAATTCAGCAGTAGTTCTATGTAATGCCAGGTTTTCAGTTCCTTTCCAATAACACAGAGAATGTTTAACTACTGAGGATTTCATGTCGACCCAAGACATGAATAATACGCCAAAATTTTGAAAACTAACTAACTAAGGATTAGGAAGGATGAAGCAGGTTGAGTTTAAAAGATTATAAAACAAAAAACAAAAACCTCTAACCAAAGGATACAGAAAACAAAACATTACCCTCTTCCCCCAGCGTAAAACCTAATAATGAGTAGTCTTCCAACCAAGATCTTCATTATTTTGCAGTTCTATTACCAGAGCTAGAATACTCTTTGCTCTCAGTGAGCATTAAATTACTTAGGAATACAAAGCAGTAGAACATAATGGTTAAAAAGAAGCATGGATGCTTGGATATTGGGTGGGGAGACTAAAAGGACATTATTGGGCCAATAGAGGAAATCTGATTATGGACTACATATTAGACAACAGTACTGAATTGATATTACATTCCTGAGTATGCTAATTATATAAGTAGTTATATTGGAAAATATAACTACTTATATAGTTATAAAGGAAATATAACTACTTCCTTTCAGTGGAAACACACTGAAATATTTAAGAATGAAATATCATGATATTTGCAATATTTAAGTATGAAGTATCATGATATCTGCAATTAACTCTGATGTCTCAGCAAAAAAGAAAGGAGGGGAGGGGAGGGGAGGAGAATAAGTCTGTGTGTACAAAGATAAAGCATATGTGGCACAGTGTTAACAGGTGAATCTATATGAAGACTATGTGTTTACTGTTTTTCTTACCATCTTTATGAAGATAAAGTTTTCAAAAAAAAAGTTTAAAGAAACTTCATAATAAAATGCAATGTGCTATACGAATCTTAGAATTTTACCATTATTATTATTATCATCTGGGAGTTAAGAAACAGTCCCATCCTGTTTTGAATTGGAAAATTTTAACAAGAAGAGACATGTCAGGAACTTAAGGCTAAAGCATTTAATACTACTGATGCTCCTTTTCCTTGGTTTTGAAACATCATACTCTTGATATTTGTCCTTTCTTGGTCTATTCCTTGAAGCACCACTTCCTCTTGCATTAGACATTTCTATACCTAGACATCTGCCTTACAATCACTTCTATTGCTTCAGTATCTATGCTGATGACCCACAAATTCTTATCATCTATCCGGTATCTCTGAGTTTCTTATCCAGATATCCTTTCTGAATATGCCCACAGGGACCTCAAACTCAACATGTACAAAACAAATAATAATCACAAGCCTTCTAAACTCCCCTTGTGTCACTTCTAAGTGAATGGCGCTATCTACCTATCCAGTGGCCCAACCCAGAAAATTAGGTGGACTACCCATTCCTCCCTCTTCACCAACAACCAATCATTCATCATATCCAATTACATCTACATCCCTCAAACATGTCTATGTCCCTAATCCCCCTCAGTCACTAATTAGTCCATCGTCACACTGACTTAGCACAAATGTCTCCTTACTAGTCTTGGCCCCCTTCAATCCACTCTCCACAAAGGAGAGTAAACTTGCAAAGTACCGATCTGATCATGATATCCCTGAGTTCAAAATCCTTCATTGGCTCCTTTTTGGAAAAAGGACCAAATTCCTCAGGTACTGGCCTTTGCTTATCTCTCTAGAGGATCATAAATGTTAAAGCTGGAAAGGTAGGGTAGCACAGCAGATAAGAGCACAGAATTTGAGTAAATCTGGATCAAATCCTGGCTTTATCATTTATTAGTTGTGTAACCATGGGCAATTACCTACCCTTTCTGTGTCTGTTTCTTCATCTGTAGCCTGGGGGAAATGTCACCTCTCTCATATAAGTATCAAATGAGGAATAATGAATTAATGCATATAAAGTATCTGGCACATAGTAAGGACTCTACACTAGCTATTTTTACCTATATTCCAGCCAGAATGAATAACTGTAGTTCCCTGAATACACCATGCTATCTCTTACCTCTAGGTCTTAGTAAACACTGTATTTTCTACCCAGAATGCCTTTTCCTTAACCACCACCTACATCTCATTCCCTCTTCCAGGCTAACTCTTATTTCAGGTCTCAGTTTACAGATCATTTCTTGAACCTCAAGACTGACTCAGGTATACCCCTCCAGAGTACTCCAGAGTATTCTTATATCCTTATGTATCCCCAGACTATCATATTATCTTATGTTACCTTTGTTATTGACAGTGAATAACGTTGAGAAGCAGAATAGCGTTGCCCACTGTATCCTCAGTATTTAGCACAGTCTCTGGCATGCTATAAGTACTCAGTAAAACTGAATGACTGGTTAAGGGCAAAGAAGAAATTGCTAAAGCAACTCATATCCATATTCTACTTCAAGAAATCTAGCAGCTGGAAAGGTACATAAGCCATATATTCAAGTTGTCTGTGTGTGTGCCTATGAATGAAGATAGTAGTCTAAGATATGAATAGACATGGTGGTTCTGATTAGCTAACAGTGTGTGGTATCAATGGTGAGAAGTTGACTAATATATGGGCTAGACAAAAGAACAATAGCCCAGAAAAACACATACACGGCCACCTCCCTAAGCAATTCTATTACTGTATAGCATAGGTTGGACCCTTCATGATTAAGAAATCTATAGATCTGTTATGTTTCACTGAGTCAACTAAACACATAATCCTCTAAGAGCTTATTCCTAACCTTCAGGTGGCATCAATCCATACTTTTTCCACTGCAAAAACTGTACAGATGGCTCACTTTTACGTGACTTCCAAACTATATAATAAAATAGATATATCAAGAATGGGGATGCTTTTCCTTACAAATCAGTCTATGATGAATTCTTTTTAAATAGCAATGTTACCTCATAATCAATGTCATTTACTTAAAATTTATAACCATCTATTTCCAAGAGAACAATGGACAAAATGAGATTATCAGGATGTGATACAATATTGACCTTATAAAGGACACAAAGGTAGAAAAAGCTTCTGGGCACCAGGGATGGGACAGTTAATACATATAGGCACCAGATTTTGTACTAAGTTCACTGACAGCTGAGGCAAAAAAAGAAAGCATACTATTTTCTGACAGGAAATACAATCTTATCAGCAAAAAAATAATTTTTTCCTCAAACTAAATTTAAGTGAACATTGCATGAGTTATTTTGTAAATAACAAGTATAACGTAAGAGGTAATAATAAACTATGCTTGTATAAAAGATGACATGTCATGGTTTAAAATATGAATTGATTTACAAAACGGTGAGATCAACACTTTTTAAGAATCTACGTATTACATAAAGCGAGGTACACCTGAAAATAAAAAACTTATTATTGAATACATCACTAAAAGATTAATTTCTAAGTCTACTACTAATATAGATACAAATAAATATCTTTTTTCCCAAAATATATTATGAAAAATAAGAAAATCAAAAAATTTTAAAAATTTTATTTATTTATGTTTGGCTGCATTGGGTCTTCATTGCTGTGCACAGGCTTTCTCTAGTTGCAGCGAGCGGGAGCTACTCTTCATTGCGGTGCACAGTCTTCTCATTGTGGTGGCTTCTCTTGTTGTGGAGCATGGGCTCTAGGGCACGGGCTTCAACAGTTGTAGCAAGCGGACTCAGTAGTGTGGCTCACACGCTCTAGAGCGCAGGCTCAATAGTCATGGTGCATGGGCTTAGTTGCTCTGCGACATGTGGGATCTTCCCGGACCAGGGCTCGAACCTGTGTCCTCTGCATTGGCAGGCGGATTCTTAACCATTGTGCCATCAGCGAAGCCCAAATCAATTGTTTCTGAATGCCTATTAATTTCTTCATACCAATATTCCAGATCAAATCATCAACTTTATGTGAAGAATTCTAACACCCGGAGAAAAAGTTACCTCCATGTATAAAGAATTAATCTCTAGGTCATATTCATTCACTAGATGTACCTGATCCATTACATTTTAAAGACATGATGACAACATGAACTGTTATATAAAACCTTATCAATAAGCATACATCAATTCCCACAAATAACATAAAACATAAAAATTGAAACTGTCAGTAATAATTATAAAAAGCATAAACAGGTGGTGTTTTTTTGGTAACTTGAACAGTTAAGAGTCATTAAAAAACTGTGCCTTACTTGCTCATTAACTTTCTTTTCTTTCTCTAACTCTTTTTCCATGTCCTCCAATTCTCTATCTTTTTGTTCCAATTGCTTTTCAAGTTGGCGAATTTCATCACGTAAAAAGCGAGTGTCACGTCCACCTGCAGAGTGCTGTGCCATCTTAAAGTAATAAACCCAAAGTATAAATTAATTCCATTATATCTGGAGATTCAAATGAATCAACAACAAAAATAATTATCTTGACTTTAAATTTTATCATAATCAGCACGAGATGTTTAAAATCATGTTGCTTAAAAACAATTTTTTAAATTAAGCATATTTAAGCTTTAGTTCACAGGCTGACAACCCCTTAAGCTCTTCCTGAGCCATCCAGAGTATGAAGAATTAACAGTCAATCACTCAGGCTTTGTTATAGCCGCTGAGCCACAGACACCAGGGTAAAGTGCAAAGGCATACAATGATCCTTGAGATGAACTATCTAGGCTTCCCCTGAGTATCAGAGCTCTGAAACCAGGCTACAAATCACCAGCCTCCACCCTAGCCACTGAGCCATGGTGCTCTTAACCTGTCCTTTCCCTCATACCACTGACTATTTAGACCAGTGTTAGGATAAAGGAAATGTTCTCTACACTGCCCAATACAGTAGCCACTATCTACATGTGTCTACTGAGCACTTGAAATGTGGCTAGTGAAACTAAAGAACTGAATTCTTTAATTAATTTAAATGCTAATGGCCACATGTAGCTAGTGCTACCATATTGAACACCCAAAATTAGATTATCTTTAAAATTTTGCAGCAGACTAAATACATTTTGCTTCATTTTCCTGTTACTTTAGGTCATAGTCAAAAACATCAAAAATCCTTTAGTCATCTAATCTGTCTCACATTCATCTCCCTAGCATACAGTTCTGTTACTCTTCTACCTTAACTAAACTTTTCTTACTCTTAACCTCCTTCAAAAAGCACTTTCTTACCAACATCTCCAACTGTCCTATCCTTCTATTCTGTAGTAGTTGCCTTGCTAAACACTAACACAGAATCGACCTTACTTCATAACTCACTTAACAAGTATTTATTGAGAATGACTGGTATTTCCCTAGAAGCTGGATATACGACAGGGAATAGAAAATAAACCATCTAAATTCGCAGAGTTAACATGCTAAAAAACCAGGGTTTGAATGTAAACTATCTGACTCCAGATCCTGAAATCTCCAGTTCATTCCCCACTATATTTCTGGTTTTATCTGACTTCTTTAAAATTTGACCACACATCTTTCACTCTTATTTTTAGCAGATGACCTCTCCATCCTCTCAAATTTCAGGCACTAAACCTACAAACATCAAAAGCTTCTGTTCATATCCATTCTTCCTTCCTCCCTTTTACCAAGGAAAAAGGTCCTTCCTCCTTACAAGGGCTAATCCATTTGTATCACATTCTTTCCCACAGTCTCAGTAATCTCAATGTATTCAGTTCCTTAACAATACATTCACATTTTGGCTCTTGGCTTTCTCAAAAGCTACCTCTTCTCCTATACCCTTCTGTCACTGTTCCTCAAATTCCAACATGCCTCATTCCACCTCAGTTATAGTAATCTCTCTGTATATTTCTCTGTACTACAAGCTCCATGAGGTTATTCAATGTTTTTATTTTGTTCACAATTGGATGTGCAATCCTTAGCAGAATTTAAGATACATAAATAGGCACGTAAAATATATACTGAACAATTATAAACACAATATCATTCCAGTGACTTTTTCCACCTAATTACAATGAAAAAATTTAAAAATAATAATCGAAAATAATATTTACAATGATTACACCCTAAGGAATACAAAAGAACATACCTCCAGTTCATTTTCCAGTTTCATTACTTTAGTTTTTAATTGATTTTCTATTAAAAAAAGATAAATATTTCAATTGGTCAGATTTATCTCAAAACAAACTTTTCAATAATTTTCAATAAAATAATAAAATTAATTTTTAAAGATTCCATCATGGTTGTAATGATAAGGTAACATAAGAAAATAACTATTTTGTACCTGATCCATGAAATAGGAGTTCTAGAAAAATATTTCAAAATAAACTGAGTATACACATTTTATAAAATATTGGGTTGGCCAGAAAGTTTGTTTGGATTTGTCCATAAGATCTTACTTTTTGGTCAACCCAATATATTAAAGCTAATTCTTCACTGCTTAGTGAATAAATGAAATCCACTATTTAACACCATAATAATCTTTTCCCCAAGGCATTTACCAAATTTTGCTTGTTCTTCTCCAGCTTTTTCAACTTCTTCCAAAGCTAGCTCTACTTCTTGAGCTTTCATCTAAACGTTAAGAATAAAAAAAGCTATTTCAGTATGCCTTTACACTAGAATGTAAGCACTGAAAATAAGAATTTTGTTTTGTATTTGCTATCCCAGTACTTACTGCCTGCGATGCCTGGCACAAGGAGAGATTCAGCAAACATTTGTTGAATGAATAGATGATTTTCTTAAGGCTGTAATTTCTAGATTCCTAAGAGTTTGAAATATCTTTTATTCCTCTTTTCCCTCAAGTCTTACATCTAGTGTTGCAACTTTTCTCTTCGTAATGTTTTCAACTATCTCTTTTATTCTATTCTAATTTTCATTATTCTAGTCCATAATTTTGTCTAACTTCCTTCATAAGTTTAACCCTCTTAAGGCATATTTTTGTATCTACCAATTAGAGATCAAAAACCTTTAATGGCTGCTAATTGCTGATATCATAAAATACGTCTTTAAAGGCCCTAGACAGCCTATTCTAAACTATACCCAACATTGTTTCCTCTACAACCTGCTATTATAAACTTTCTGCACTTGTCTCCTTAAATGTAAAGAACATGCATACTTTCTATTCCCAGTTTTTATGTATAGTAACCTCCAGCTCTAGAATCTCCTTAACACTTTACCACTGCCCTCCACTTACCTAAAACTATTCATCAGTCTTTCACCTTTAGTCTTCTCACACCTAAATCTCTTCCCCTCCTAACAAATCCCAACAGTAGTCAGCTACTGTAACAAGCTGTAACATAATTAACATAGGACCTCCCTATGCTTTTTAAAACATAACCATTCTGTTTCCCCTACACACTCTTTTAGGAACTTTAGAGCAGAAACTAGTAATGTTTTTCACCTAAAATTCTCAGTTGATATTTGAAGATATCTCATTTTTTAGTGGTCATTTAGATTTTACAAAGTACTTTCACAGAGATTAAATTATCTAAGAAAAGATTCTTACACTTTCTCTAATAGTCAAAGCTATTATTAAAACCTACTGTATACAAACCTTCATTAGAGACTGAGTAATTCTGAAAAGGTGTATCATATTTTCTTGACTTTCACTTTTTAGCTCATTTACTTCCACCTAAGTAAAGAGAAAAGCAACTATTTCATATTTTATAACCCTTAAGCAAAATACAAGAAATCTTCCAGTTGTACCATTCAGTGATTTCAGGGACAACTTAGACTATCATAGTTGTATGTATATATCTATGCATTATTTATCAATTAAGTACCTTAGATAAGGAAATCAATAAATTATCTGCCAATTCTTCTTGACGAGGCAACTCATCTGGGTCAACTTTTCTTATTTCTTTCCAGTTTATATTAGGTGGCATCTTGAATTCTTTCACTGTGCTTTACTTTCTGTAACAATACAAGTGGGTATTAGCATTTTCAAGGTAAACAGCATTACTGTTTTTACAGATTACGCTATTACAACTCTCCACGATGTTAGCAAAGAGGTATGGCTCCTTAACTGTATAACAGATATGTGGGTAAAAGAGCCTTGATCAAAATTACAGCAGTTGCGACAAATCATCAGATATTTTATCGGCTAAATTATGACGGCTTCCATGGTTAAACTAATGTAAGCTAGAACTAGGATTCTGTGCCCCCTTCCTCCACGCCCCCTTACCACCAAAGCGTGCGATGCTTGGAAGGCTGAAATTGACCACTGATTCTGAGAGACAGGAGCTAGGATTAAGAGGGGAAAAAAAAAAGCGAGAAAGTAAACGATTGAAATGAGTGCAGCTGGGCCGAAGAAACCAGGGCTGAAGCGAGGGTAAGGCAGATGGACTGCAAATCAAAGACTAAGGGGCTGTTGTTTATTTGGGCCGTTAGGCTTAAAGAACCTTTGCGGGAAGAACTCTCTGTCCGCGCTCTCCAGGATCCACCCACCTAAACCAAACCTGGCATCCAGCGGCGGCCCCTCAGCTACCGCACCCACCCAGCCGAGCCCCGCCGCCACGCCTGACGGCTCGCCAGCGCGGTTCCAATCGGACACTGGATACCGCCCACTGATCTCTAGCGAGTAATAGCGGCAGCGGCTGCTAAGCGACGCATTTCCCACCTAGCCAAGGCCGGAACAAGAGCCCGGATGCAAGTGTCGCCTACATTTCACGACCGTGGGCGATGCTTTACGTTTAGATTCCGCAGCGAGGTCCCTGGATTCTGTGTTAAGGGCGGAGAGAAGGCCAGGGATGAGGACTGCAAATCCCAGAGTGCAGTTCTGCTTGGAGGCCGGGGCGTCCTGGACGCTGAAGTCTGAGAAGTGGAGATAGGCCGTTCCCGGCGTGCAGTGCGGGAGGCTGCGACTATACCGGGGTGCGGGGGAACCGCCTCGAGGCGGGAGGCGCGGCGGCCGAGGCGTGTCTGCACTGGTCGGCTGAACGAGGCGGACCATGACTGTGCCTTCGGTGGCGTCTCTCGCCGGACCGCTCTTCCCGAGGTTTCTCTAAGCCATTCCCTGGTGGAACCGCTTCCAGGTGAGGTCGGGCTGTCGGTCAGCGGTGGGGGAGGAGTTGAGGTTAGCGATCCGGGCTGAAAGAAGCTCTTAATGTTGGGGCCGGAGTCTGAAGAGGTGGGAACATCCCGCCCTCTCCTAGGGCGTTTGCCGGCGACGCTCCGGGTGGTGCCCTCTGTAAGAAGAAAAAGTTTTAGCCTTCTTCTGTATCAGAATCTGTCTGTATAGTGGACTGGGGGCCGCGATCATGGTTTGGCGGCGAGTGAGGAATTGGGGACACCGCATCTTCTGACCCTGGTCGCCTTACCTGTAGCGCTATTACCTTCGCGGATTGAAGGACTTGAAGGTTGAGGAGCTAGTAGGTGTAGAGGGAAGGTTCTAGAGAGGAGAGGTTATAACTTGCCCAGGCCATTGCGGGGGGTGGAGAGAGAAGGGGCCTCAGTACTCACCAGCCCTGTTGCTGTCACTTGTTTGCTGACGGAGAGTGCCTTCCTATGAAAACGCCTTCTCAGGTGTTTACAGCTCTTATTTGTGCAAGTTTTGCTCATCTGGCTGCTCAGCCGTGCTGGAGTATGATACACCACTAGGAAAACTTTCTTAAGAAGATGTAGACTTGAAAACGAAATGACATTTTCAACTCTTTGGAGCAGTGCCTCTCATCTTTATTTATTTATTTATTTTAAGCACTTTCTTGCATTTATTCCCTATAATTGATATTGAAGTTTACTTTTGAAAACAATAGATTTCTTTCCAAACCGTTCAGTAGAAATAGCTCAGTAGAAAATAAAAACAGATATACTGATTTTGTGAGATACATTTAAAGACATTCATCAGATTTGTAGGAATTATAATTTTGTCTAGTCCTTTACTGAAAGATGATATGTCACACACTGTTCATTAACGTTTTTTTAAACTATATATCCCCAGAAATTATATATCTTTTAAATGAAAGTTTGTACCTGTTGATGGATCTGTTTGTTTCTATGAATTCGGTTTTTTTAGATCCCACATATAAATGAGATCACTCAGTATTTGTCCTTCTTTGTCTGGCATTTCACTTAGCGTAATGCCCTCATGGTCCATCCGTGTTGTCATGGTGTTACAAATGGTAAGATTTATTTTTTGTGGCTGAATAATATTCCATTGTGTGTATGTACTACATTTTCTTTATCCTTTCATCCATCGATTTATACTTAGGTTGTTTCTATGGGTTGGCTGTTGTAAATAATGCTGAATGAATAACACTTTAAAATAGTGATTTTGTTTTTTTTGGATATATACCCAGAAGTGGAATTGCTGGAAAGTATGGTAGTTCTGTTTTTAATTTTTTGAGGAACCCCATACTGTTTTCTGTGATGGCTGCATCAATTTACGTTCCCACCAACAGTGCACAGGTGTTCCCTTTTCTCCACATCCTTGCTGCCAGTGCTTGTTATCTCTTTTTGATGATGGCCATTCTTAGCAGGTGTAAAGTAATTGATAATCTCATTGTAATTTTGCTTTGCATTTCACTGATGATTAGTGATGATGAGCACCTTTTCATGTACCTGTCGGCCATTACGTGTCTTCTTGGGAAGAAGTTCCTGTGCCCATTTTTTAATCAGTTTTTTTTTTTTTTTTTTGCTATTCAGTTGTAAGAGTTCTTTATATATTTTGGATATTAACCTGCTTTCATATATATATTTTTGCAAATATTTCCCCTCATTCCATAAGTTGCCTCTTCATTTTGTTGGTGTCCTTTTTTGTGCAGAAGCTTTTTAGTTTGACATAGGCCCACTTATTTATTTTTGCTTTTGTTGCCTTTGCTTTTGGTTTCAAATCCAAAAAATCATTGCCAAGACCAGTGTCAGGGAGCTTACCCCCTTGTTTACTACCAGGAGGTTTATGGTTTTAGGTCTTACGTTCAGTTCTTTAATCCATTTTGAGTTGATTTTTGTGAGTGGTATAAAATAGGGGTTCAGTTTATTCTTTTGCATGTGGTTCTCCAGTTTTCCCAACACTATATATTAAAGAGACTATTCTTTCCCCATTGTATATTCTTGGTTCCTTTGTTTATTTCTGGCCTCCCTATTCTGTTCTGTTGATCTGCGTGTTTGTTTTTATGCTAGCTGCAAGCTATTTTGATTACTATAGCTTTTTCATTATTTAATCTTCATAACAATCCAATGAAATAGCTGCTTAATTTGTCCTCATTTTCCAGCTAAGTTAAGAAAGCAAAGTTTGGAAAGGTTAAATACTCTGCTCAAACTTAAATAGTATGATGGAACACGAATCTTTCTGGCTAAAGGATATGTTCATAACTGCTATATTGCCTTCTCAGGCATGTTGGGAACCAGTACTTGTAACGTGCTTATTCTTCAGTCTTACAATCTACATTAAATATCATTATATTCTAATTATGTAACTTTGATTACTCAAGAATTTGAATTAGATACTCTTCATGTTCAGTGTTTTTTGTTTGTTTGTTTGTTTGTTTTTTGACTACACTGCATGGCTTGTGGGATCTTAGTTCCCCAACCAGGGATCGAACCCACGCCCTTGGCTCTGAGTGTGCAAAGTCCTAATCACTGGACCACCAGGGAATTCCCACATTCATTGTTTTTATTTGTTTTTATTTTTTTCATTCATTGTTTTTAATTCATAATTTAGCAAGGGAAGGCAGAGATGAAAGCTAATGTTTCTGGAGCACATATTATGTCATTTACTATGCTTAAAATTGCATATTTATTTTTGTAGTAGTAATCTGTTATTTTTATTGCAACACCTTATTTTTCTTCTTGTTTTTTCATTCATTACAACTGTTATTTTCTATTTATTTATTTATTCGTTTCGTTTTGTCTGTGTTGGTCTTTTCTACCCTTACTTCCTTCACCTTCTTATTCACATTTATATTCTCAGGAACTGAAGGCACCTGGCGTAATGGCAAGTTTTATTCATTTTTCTGAAGTGAAAACAGGTTCTGAGAACCTAAGCAATTTCATAATAATTAATGAAGCTAAGGTTGTAAGCCAGGTCTCAATTACAGTCCCGACTAAGTGCAAAATCTTGCTTAAATTTTTTTTTTTTTTTTTGCGGTACGCGGGCCTCTCACTGTTGTGGCCTCTCCCGTTGCAGAGCACAGGCTCCGGACGCGCAGGCTCAGCAGCCATGGCTCACGGGCCTAGCCGCTCCGCGGCATGTGGGATCTTCCCGGACCGGGGCACGAACCCGTGTCCCCTGCATCGGCAGGCAGACTCTCAACCACTGCGCCACCAGGGAAGCCCCAAAATCTTGCTTAAATTTTATTACTTTACTCATTCTAACAATATTTTGGGGCTTATACACTGTGCTAGACACCAGGGATGCAGTAGGAAACAAGTTAGCTAGGGTCTAGGCTCTAATGCACTAAAATATGTTTGTATCTAACTGTTAACTAAGAAATTTAACTCAAGTTCTAGTTCAGTTGCTCACTATATATAATTTTGAGAAAATCACTAAAACCCACTATTATTTTTCATGAAGTTTTCTGAATCATTCAGTTTTCACCAAGGGAAGTTATCTGACAATTTTATAAATGGCTTTACTACAGGAACGCTTGCCTGAATCTGCCTTCTTTCATCTCTGTTGTTTTATGAGCAGTATTATCTGACCAAAATCACTTCACAAGAAAGACTTGCTTTTTAAAAGTCTACAAACAATAAATGCTGGAGAGGGTGTGGAGAAAAGGGAACCCTCTTACACTGTTGGTAGGAATGTAAATTGATACAGCCGCCAGGAGAACAGTATGGAGGTTCCTTAAAAAGCTAAAAATAGAACTACCATCCCACCCAGCAATCCCACGACAGGGCATATACCCAGAGAAAAGCATAATTCAAACAGAGTAATGTACCACAATGTTCATTGCAGCACTATTTACAATAGCCAGGACTGGAAGCAACCTAAGTGTCCATCGACAGATGAATGGATAAAGAAGGTGTGGCCCATATATACAATGGAATATTGCTCAGCCATAAAAAGAAACAAAATTGAGTTATTTGTAGTGAGGTGGATGGACCTAGAGTCTGTCATACAAAGTAAGTCAGAAAGAGAAAACACACTGTATGCTAACATATATATGGAATCTTAAAAAAAAAAATGGTTCTGAAGAACCTAAGGGCAGGACAGGAATAAAGATGCAGATGTAGAGGATGGACTTGAGGACACGGGGAGGGGGAAGGGTAAGCTGGGACGAAGTGAGAGAGTGTCATGGACATATATACACTACCAAATGTAAAATAGATAGCTAGTGGGAAGCAGCTGCATGGCACAGGGAGATCAGCTTGGTGCTTTGTGACCACCTGGAGGGGTGGGATATGGAGGGTGGGAGGGAGATGCAACAGGAGGGGATATGGGGATATATGTATACGAGTAGCTGATTCACTTTGTGATACAGCAGAAACTAACACACCATTGTAAAGCAATAATACTCCAGTAAAGAGGTTAAAAAAAAAAAAGACTTGCCTTTTATAATTGCTACCTCTGTTCTATGTACCAATCAACCTATATTCCAAATGTTAATCTCCATTCCTTTTATGCTGTCTTATCAAGAAAATGAATGGTAGCTTACTTTTCCAGCTTCTAACATAAAGCATGGCCATGAGAAATTTAGTCTCCACTGTGTACAGAAAGTGTTTTGTTTTGCCTTGTTCTTGTGGAGAGGAATCAGTGTGCAGCAAGCAAACACTTGTCTTCTCCCAACATGAGGAGACTGGAAAGATTAGTAGGAGTCATTGTGAATACAGACTTTGCAAACTATGCAAGCCAAAGTTTTACTTATTGAAAAAGATATAATCATGAAATTATTGAGCTGAGAAGACTATCCTTTCCAGACTAAATATTCCCAGATTTCATATAAACTTTTCCTCTAGGCTTGTTTTTTCCATAATTGTACTGTGGGAGTATTAGGAAAAGTGAGCATTCAGTACAATTTTGTTGAAGGAATTATATTGTTTTGTATGCCTGTAATGTGCTCATGAGTGGTCTTCAATTGCGTTTGGATTCTTTGTACATATATAGTGACATCCTTTGACATTGCGGAGCACAGGCTCCGGATGCGCAGGCTCAGCGGCCATGGCTCACAGGCCCAGCCGCTCCACGGCATGTGGGATCTTCCCAGACCGGGGCACGAGTCTGTGTCCCCTGCGTCGGCAGGCGGACTCTCAACCCCTGCGCCACCAGGGAAGCCCTGTCTTGACTCTTTATAACCTCTCCCACATCGCTTCTGGGTTTACCTTGCTTGATTGATAGTAAAAATTATGCAGTAAGCAGAGACTTGAAAAGTGCTTGTTCGTTGGGATTCGCCCTCCAGCTCTCCTGAGGACACCATTTAAAGAAGTTTAGGCTACCTGTTGAAGGATATGACCACAAGTAGCAGAGGCTAGCTTTCCAAGCTGAGACTCCCCCCCCCACCCTTTAGATATCCAGCTTTAATCAAACCAGATAACTAAGCATATATCAAATATATATCAAATCAAGACATTTATATGAAAGGATGGACTTAGAGGATTTTGGAACTGGTGAATCCAAAATCCGTAGAGTAGGCTGGCAGGCTAGAAACTCTTCAGCAGGACCTGATAATGCAGTCATGAGGTAGAGTTTCTTCTCAGGGAAACTTCAATTTTGCTTTTAAGGTGATTCAACTGATTGGATGAGTTCCATCCACATTATGGAGTATAATCTCCTTTACGTAAAATCATCAGGCTATAGGTGTTAACCACATCTACAAAATACCTTCAGGGGGCTTCCCTGGTGGCGCAGTGGTTGAGAGTCCGCCTGCCGATGCAGGGTCCACAGGTTCATGCCCTGGTCCGGGAGGATCCCACATGCTGTGGAGCGGCTAGGCCCGTGAGCCATGGCCGCTGAGCCTGCGCATCCGGAGCCTGTGCTCCGCAACGGGAGAGGCCACAACAGTGAGAGGCCCGCGTACGGCAAAAAAAAAAAAAAAAAACCTTCACAACACCTAGATTAGTGTTTGAATACTACTATAGCCTAGGCAAGTTGCTACATAAAACAAACCATAATGGTGGTAGTCATGAACAGTAAACATTTTGCGACGCCATTGGCTCAGTGAAGATTAGCACCCCATTGATAAATCGGCTTGGTTCTGCTTAAACACCTCACCCATACCAAGTTTATAAAAGGCCAAGAAAATAGAATTTTAAAACATTACCCCAGGGAGCTTAATAATGAGAGAAAAGGAGAGAGCTAGTTTTAGAGCTTGCTCATGAGCTCAGTTGTGGACTCATCTGAAGTTCTGCCCCAAAAAGCCACTTGTGGGAGTAGAGCTTGGAGATAGGGGTGGTGGTTGCAAAGGGACCCAGCAAAGAAAAGCTGGATACCACCAGTTTCCAAGGAGGAAGTAGACATAAAGGGAATTTCAGGTGACAGTCCCTAATGATGTGGGGTTTGTCCCCAAAGAACCCTCAAACACCTATAAGAGATTCATCTTGAATATAGTGGTCAAGTAAGCTCTTTTGCTTTCCTTCCTTTCTTCTCTCTCCATTCTGCTCTAACACTATAGTGCTCAGAAATTATGTTTAACAAGAATGTAGGTAAAGAAAGAGAAGAATAAACTGTATCCTCATTCCATAACAACACGCTTCTCCTACGCAGTGATCCCAAGCCTAGAGCAGAGGACAGTGCCCAAAAGTTAAATCAAGTTCAGGGTCTTGATTATTATCTTGGAGTTGAGTATTTCAATTACTGAATGAATTTGCTTTGCAGCTTAAAGTGACTGCATAACTTTTTATTACTTAATTGTATTTAGAAATCATGAGATCAGTCCAAGTTTCTTTAAGTAACATTTTATAACCTTGTGTTCTTTAAGCCTTTAAATTCAACCTACAAATCTTATTCTGTTTATAAAGTAACATACCCCTTTTCAACGTATAACAAATAAATAATGATTGAAAGGACTGAATACCCTTAATCAGCTACATTTAAAACCTAATTAAGTTGCTTGAATTTAAAACTGCATTTATAGTTTTAGTATATTCATTTTTATTTGAGGACTTCAGATGCCTAACTTAACAAGCAAGACTTTCTCAAACAACTTTTATAAAGCTAGTAAACTAAACTTAAAGCCATAGCAACTCCCAAGGTCTTATAAAAATTTCAGTATTTATTTGTAAACTTGTCTAAATTCTTAATATTTTTCAACTAAAAGTCTTAAATCCAAAAATAGCATGGTCAATAATTTAATATTATGTATGTTATATATATTATTATATAACGTTGTATTTAAAATTACAGTTTTGAAGCTAATATATCAGAATCTCGAGTGTATGTTTATTACTCTTTTTTTTTTCCTTTTATTTCTTTTTCTTCTCTGATTGCCGTGGCTAGGACTTCCAAAACTATGTTGAATAACAGTGGCAAGAATGGACATCCTTGTCTTGTTTCTGATCTTAGAGGAAATGCTTTCAGTTTTTCACCATCGAGAATAATGTTTGCTGTGGGTTTGTCATATATGGCCTTTATTATGTTGAAGTAGGTTCCCTCTATGCCCACTTTCTGGAGAGTATTGATCATAAATGGGTGTTGAATTTTGTCAAAAACTTTTTCTGCATCTATTGAGATGATCATACGGTTTTTCTTCTTCAATTTGTTAATATGGTGTATCACATTGATTGATTTACATATATTGAAGAATCCTTGCATCTCTGGGATAAATCCCACTTGATCATGGTGTATGATCCTTTTAATGTGTTGTTAGATTCTGTTTGCTAGTATTTTGTTGAGGATTTTTGCATCTATATTCATCAGTGATACTGGTCTGTAATTTTCTTTTTTTGTAGTATCTTTTTTCTGGTTTTGGTATCAGGGTGATGGTGGCCTCATAGAATGAGTTTGGGAGTTTTCCTTCCTCTGCAATTTTTGGAAGAGTTTGAGAAGGATGGATGTTAGCTCTTCTCTAAATGTTTGATAGAATTCACCTGTGAAGCCATCTGGTCCTGGACTTTTGTTTGTTGGAAGATTTTTAATCACAGTTTCCATTTCATTACTTGTGATTGGTCTGTTCATATTTTCTATTTCTTCCTGGTTCAGTCTTGGAAGGTTATTACCTTTCTAAGAATTTGTCTGTTTCTTCCAGGTTGTCCATTTTATTGGCATGGAGTTGCTTGTAGTAATCTCTTAGGATGCTTTGTATTTCTGCAATGTCTGTTGTAACTTCTCCTTTTTCATTTCTAATTTTATTGATTTGAGTCCTTTCCCTCTTTTTCTTGATGAGTCTGGCTAATGGTTTATCAGTTTTGTTTATCTTCTCAAAAAACCAGCTTTTAGTTTTATTGATCTTTGCCATTGTTTTCTTTGTTTCTATTTCATTGATTTCTGCTCTGGTCTTTATGATTTCTTTCCTTCTACTAACTTTGGGTTTTGTTTGTTCTTCTTTCTCTAGTTCCTTTAGGTGTAAGGTTAGATTGTTTATTTGAGATTTTTCTTGTTCCTTGAGGTAGGCTTGTATAACTATAAACTTCCCTCTTATAACTGCTTTTGTTGCATCCCATAGATTTTGGATCGTCGTGTTTTCATTGTCATTTGTCTCTAGGTATTTTTTGATTTCCTCTTTGATTTCTTCAGTGATCACTTCATTATCAAGTAGTGTATTGTTTAGCCTCCATGTGTTTGTGTTTTTTACGTTTTCTCCCCTGTAATTCATTTCTAATCTCATAGAGTTGTGGTCAGAAAAGATGCTTGGTATGATTTCAATTTTCTTAAATTTACTGAGGCTTGATTTGTGACCCAAGATGTGATCTATCCTGGAGAATGTTCCATGCGCACTTGAGAAGAAAGTGTAATCTGCTGTTTTGGGATGGAATGTCCTATAAATATTAAATCTGTCTGGTCTATTGTGTCATTTAAAGCTTGTGTTTCCTTATTTATTTTCATTTTGGATGATCTGTCCATTGGTGTAAGTGAGGTGTTAAAGTCCCCCACTATTACTGTGTTACTGTCGATTTCCTCTTTTATAGCTGTTAGCACTTGCCTTATGTATTGAGGTGCTCCTATGTTGGGTGCATATATATTTCTAGTTGTTAAATGTTCTTCTTGGATTGATCCCTTGATCATTACGTAGTGTCCTTCCTTGTCTCTTGTAACATTCTTTATTTTAAAGTCTATTTTATCTGATATGAGTATTGCTACTCCAGCTTTCTTTGGATTTCCATTAGCATGGAATATCTTTTTCCATCCCCTCACTTTCATTCTGTATGAGTCCCTATGTCTGAAATGGGTCTCTTGTAGACAGCATGTATATGGGTCTTGTTTTTGTATCTATTCAGCAAACCTGTGTCTTTTGGTTGGAGCATTTACTCCATTCACATTTAAGGTAATTATCGATATGTATGTTCCTATTACCATTTTCTTAATTTTGGGGGGTTTGTTTTTGTAGGTCCTTTTCTTCTCTTGTGTTTTCCACTTAGAGAAGTTCCTTTAGCATTTGTTGTAGAGCTGGTTTGGTGGTGCTGAATTCTCTTAGCTTTTGCTTGTCTGTAAAGCTTTTGATTTCCCCATCGAATCTGAATGGGATCCTTGCTGGGTAGAGTAATCTTGGTTGTAGGTACTCCCCTTTCATCACTTTAAGTATATCATGCCACTCTCTTCTGGCTTGTCAAGTTTCTGCTGAGAAATCATCTGTTAACCTTAATGGGAGTTCCCTTGTATGTTATTTATCATTTTTCCCTTGGTGCTTTCAATAATTTTTCTTTGTCTTTAATTTTTGCCAATTTGATTACTATGTGTCTTGGTGTGTTTCTCCTTGTGTTTATCCTGTTTGGGACTCTCTGCGCTTCCTGGACTTGGGTGGCTATTTCCTTTCCCATGTTAGGGAAGTCTTCTGCTATAATCTCTTCAAATATTTTCTCAGGTCCCTTCTCTCTCTCTTCTCCTTCTGGGACCCCTATAATGAGAATGTTGTTGCGTTTAATGTCCCAGAGGTCTCTTAGGCTGTCTTCATTTCTTTTCATTCCTTTTTCTTTATTCTGTTCTGCAGCAGTGAATTCCACCATTCTGTCTTCCAGGTCACTTATCCGTTCTTCTGCCTCAGTTATTCTGCTTTTGATTCCTTCAAGTGCATTTTTCACTTCAGTTATTGTATTGTTCATCTCTGTTTGTTTGTTCTTTATTTCTTCTAGACCTTTGTGAAACATTTCTTGCATCTTCTCAATCTTTGCTTCCATTCTTTTTCCGAGGTCCTGGATCCTCTTCACTATCATTATTCTGAATTCTTTTTCCGGAAGGTTGCCTATCTCCTTTTCATTTAGTTGTTTTTCTGGGGTTTTATCTTGTTCATTCATCTGGTACATAGCCCTCTGCCTTTTCATCTTGTCTGTCTCTCTGTGAATGTGGTTTTTGTTCCACAGGCTGCAGGATTGTAGTTCTTCTTGCTTCTGCTGTCTGCCCTATGTAAATACTCTTAAACATTATAAGTACTCTAAAAATCAAATATATCTTATTCCCAAATATAATTTCAAAGTATTAAAACCATAGTTTTAATTTACTTATTTTTCCTCTATTAATTTTAAAGTTTCTTTTTGTGAGAACATTTAACCAAACAGTAGTTTGTCACCCCAACCTGAGAGGTTTCTGACCCCATACACAAGACTTGATTTTCACTACCCGATGGTGGATATCCTGACTTGTTTTGTTTTTCTGAATTACAATTACACTCACACAGTTTAAAGGGAAAATAGTTCTTTATGCTGTGTTTAAACACATCACGTGTTCTGTCAGTTATATCCTCTTGGCACTGTCATTCAGGAATGTGCTGACCTATCTCATTTTTGCCTGGGTAGTAGACCTGCTTGCATGGCTATAGTTCTGTGTAGCATCCCTTATCTCCTGATTTCCCTATCTTTATGTTTCTTAGTATACTTCCTCATGTTATTGGGGTATCTCTTCTATTAGTTTCCTGAGAAGAAAAACATTAGAGGTACATTTTTGAGACCTTGAATGTTTTAAAGTATTTTTATTCTACTTTCTACTTGGCAAATTTGGGTTTATTAATATAGAATTTTAAGGTGGAAATTATTATCCATCAGAAATTTGAAGCATTATTCCCTTTTTGTTTTCTGAATTTCACCCCCCCACCCCCCCACCCCCGCCAGCTTCTAACGTTGTTGGTAAAAAAAAAAAAGTGATTTATTTGGATTCGTAACCTTTGGCATGGAACCTGCATTATTTCTTTCTGGAAGCTTTTAGTACCCTCTCTTTTTTTCCAGTGTTGTAAAATTTTATAAGATTCTGTTTTCAATTGGTAGAAGATAGCTGGAGGGTCTAAAACTATACTAAGAAGGGTATCGAGGGTTACTCTTCATTGCAGTGCACGGGCTTCTCATTGTGGTGGCTTCTCTTGTGGATCATGGACTCTAGGCATGCCGGCTTCAGTATTTGCAGCACAAGGGCTCAGTAGTTGTGGCACATAGGCTTAGTTGCTCCGTGGCATGTGGGATCTTCCCAGAACAGGGATCAAACCCATGTCCCCTGCATTGGCAGGCAGATTCTTAGCCACTGCCCCACCTGGGAGGTCCATCTGTTCCTAGCCCTACTTCCTGAGATCCTTGGCATCAGTTTTTGAGATGATGCCGGCAGGAGTGCAGAAAACTTTTTAGCTTTTCCCCCTTCAGGTAAGGATTCACTTTCTTGATCTCTATTGAGTCACTTATTAAACATTTTACCTTTCCAGCTTCCAAAATGTGCTGTGGTTTCCTCTCCAATTGTCTTTATCCTTGTGAATTTATAGCCTTCCTTTTTTAAAAAAATATTGACTGTCATTTTACTGTGGTTGAGAAGTTGAGCCAGATCTCTCCAATCTTTAAACACACACCATCAACTTTTTTTTTGATAATGTGTACAAGACCATACCATTTAGAGATGCTAAATTTCTTCTGGATTCAAGATAAACTCTTAGGTAATTTTTCTGTTAATTGAAAACCAGACTTCTTCAAAAGGAACAGCTAATTTCCTTTCTGATTTGTTGGTTTCAGTTTAACATTTCTTTTAAAAGTCTAATGTATTCTGAAATTTTTCTGTCTCATTCTAAAGAAACTTCAATACCTTCCCATAGGTGTTTATGTGTATATATATATATATATATATATACATACATACATACTTATACAGCTCGTATCTTGTTTAAGGTCTCTACCTTATTCTTCTCTGATCTGACAAGAATTCCTGCAGATATATCTCTGGTTCCAGATCTTCTGGCTCTGTGAGTGATATATTAATTTCCTATTGCTCCTATAACAAATTAACACAAATGTAGTAGCTTAAAATAGCAAATTTATTATTTTACAGTTCTGGAAGTCAGAAGTCCAAAATGGATCTCACTAGACTAAAATTGAGATGTCAGTAGGGCTGTGGTCCTTTTAGAAGCTCTAATGAAGAATGTATTTCTTTGTCTTTTCCAGCTTCTAGAGGCTGCTGTCAATCCTTAGCTTGTGGCCCACAGGCAGCCATCATATCACTCTGACCTCTGCTTTTTCAAGTCTCCTGCTTCCCTCATTCATTTGTGAGGTCTCTTATCATTGAATTGGCCCACCCAAGAAAATCTAGGATAATTTCCTTATCTCAAAATCCTCAATTTAATCACACCTATAAAGTTTCTTTTGCTCTGTAAGGTAACATATTCACAGGTTCAGATGATTTACATATTTGGGGGACCATTATTCTTCCCTCCACAAGTGATAACACTAAAGTGATACTAATGACACTACTCAAGCTAGAAAAGTATCTCATCAGCTTGTTTTTTTAGAGTATACCTTCAAACCTTATTTTTATAGTAGGGTTGATTCACCAGTATCCTCCAGTTCATATAGTTCTTTTTACTCTATAAACATTCCCTCACTGAATCTTTTCTAAAGCAATGACTTAGTTATGAATTGTCATGTATGAAGACCTGTCTCTAGATTAAAAGCTTTTGTTGCAATGGGAAGAAGAAAAACCATAGTTTGTATCTGTTTCATAAACTACTCCTATGCCCCAGGGGCCAAGCAGATAAGATAAGTCCATCAAATAACTCAATCCAGTAAAAGATAAAGGAACAGTAGTTAAACTGGCTAGTATACAGTTAGCATAAAGGCATGCAAGACAAATATTTTTAAAAGGCTTTTGATCAAGCTGAACAGGGCTTCAGGCTACAAGTTTGGACTCCTGATTTAGGTAATAGTTGATCTTTATAGTCATAAGGTACTTAAACAGCTTTATTTACATTTCAGAAAACCCATGATCAGTGTCTTTTTAAGTATGTATTTGTTTTCCCACAAGGATTCATTTAGATACTGCTGGAGCACATCATGCCAGGTTTTTTTTTAGATATCTTATATATATTTGTTTCCCAGGTGACCTGACCTGTGACAGTTGATAAGGAGTTCACTATCTAGTTAGCTAAAGAGATAGGTTTAAAGATTGAGTGATGTGATAAAAGGCTGTATTAGAGGTATGAAAACACATATGAAGGAGCAATTAATTCTGTCTTAGGTTAGGAATATGGAGAGGTGGTCAGCTAATACTCCTTAAGTGGGTGGAATTTGAACTGAGCTTTAAAGAATTAATTCTCTGTGAGAATTAGCATTCTATCTTTATTTTGCTTATTCTTCTATTAAAACTATACTTATTAGAGAAAAAAATGTTGCTTATTTCATTTTATCTTCATGATTTTCCCTTCCAGATTTTGTCCACAAGTGCTTGTGGAAAAGATGGCTGATATTAACCTAAAAGAAGTAACCTTAATAATAGGCGTAGTTGCTGCTTGCTATTGGAACAGCCTCTTTTGTGGTTTTGTTTTTGATGATGTGTCAGCAATACTGGATAATAAAGACCTGCATCCATCTACACCTTTAAAAACTTTATTTCAGAATGATTTCTGGGGAACCCCTATGTCTGAAGTAAGTATATATTACTTATATGTATCTCAGATTTTAAATTATTCCGGTAGTTTAGTACTCCTAATTTTTTATCAACATTGCATTGCCATCATCATAGTAATTATGGATTTTTTTCCTCAAAAATTTTGTACGAGACATGTTTGTAATAAATTAGATAGGAAGTTGAAAATGTGATCATATTTTTTATAGTACTTGATTCTTTCCTTGGTTGTGTACCTTGGCTTAATCTCTTTAAAAATAATATATGTGTGTAAAAACCAAATGTGTTAGAACAGTAGGCGTAACACAAATCTAACTGAATTTATTTCTCTTTTTTCTCTCTTACGAGTCAGGCAGAAGAGATGACTGCTTGTGGTATTTAACCATTTAAAAATATATGTAACTTCAATATAAATAGATTAGACTTTAAGGGTAAAAATGCTAAGTATACATATTGCCTACTTTTCTGCAGAAAAAATGATTTATTAAAAATTTTAATTTGTGCCATATCTCCTACCTAATATTTAATTTGATTTTATATTGAGAACCCAAAAGTTTAGTTCATGTTTATGGAGATATTTTTACTTTGCCAGTAACTTTATTTTGAAGGTCACTGGATTAAATCTTTGTTAGCTTGGGATCATATAGATAGATTCTAATTTTAGTTCTGTCATGTAAAAGCTGTGTGAAATAGGTGGGAACACAGCTTTTAGATGACTGAGGCATTTTCCTGATCTATAAAAGAATAATACCTTGAGGATTAATTAATCTGTCTGTAGTACATAGCACATAGTTGTTATGTGCTAACAACTTAACATAACATATAAACATAACATAACATATAACACTTTTTGTCATTTGTCATTCTTGGCCCCTTTCTGCATTCTCCAAATCTGGAAGCTTCTCAAGGAGGGGTATGGAATCTTTCATTCCTCTCGTCACAAACAAATATTTTTTCTTATTAAATAAGCAGATTATTTATTTTCCTGCAACCTTTCCTATTCTCACCGAATTCTAGCCTTTAGAAGAAATAAGTCTTTTGATAACAAGGGGAAAATATGGTACTATTATAACATATATTCTAGATAATTTATTCCCCTCTACCCATACCCTTTATCCCCAGAGACTCTTAGAAATATGTCCATTCCCCCAATTTATGCTAATATCTATTTTGATTTTAATCATGTCATTAGATTTTGACCTGAAAGGTTTGAAACCAAAAGGTTTCTACAACATTTTTCTGCTTTCTGTTACAAGTCATTTCAGTTCAATACATTGCCTTTAAAAACAATTTTGTATGCTTGGGGTGAAATTCGAAGGATGTACAGGAATTAGCCAAGCAGGAAAATGCATTCTAGGTAGATAGCACTCATGTTGTGTATAGTGAATACAGACAGAGTTATTACAATGCTTTTAATTTCAAAATGGGAACTGTTTGTTTCTTGTGCTTCCTAATGTTCCCTATTGGGGATGAGCAGGCTTAAGTCTATAGCTATATACCAGAGTTACAGCAAAATATGGTAAGAGGTAGGAGAGCAAAGAAGGTGAGTGTGGATTCCTTTATAAAAAATTACAAGAATAGGGCTTCCCTGGTGGCGCAGTGGTTGAGAATCTGCCTGCTAATGCAGGGGACACAGCTTCGAGCCCTGGTCTGGGAGGATCCCACATGCTGCAGAGCAACTAGGCCTGTGAGCCACAACTACTGAGCCTGCGCGTCTGGAGCCTGTGCTCTGCAACAAGAGAGGCTGCAATAGTGATAGGCCCGCACACCGTGATGAAGAGTGGCCCCTGCTTGCCACAACTAGAGAAAGCCCTCGCACAGAAACGAAGACCCAACACAGCAAAAATTAATTAATTAATTAATAAACTCGTACCCCCAACATCTTAAAGAAAAATTACAAAAAATAAATAGGATAATATTTTATATCTTTTTAACTTGTGTGTTTTATTCTTAAATCTGGTTTGATTTTGTCTTAGAGTAAAAATATTTCTTGTTAAATATAACTTTTAGTTTATAAAGAAATTCAGTACCTCACATAGAATTTGATTTATTGCCAATAGAGACTGCAATAACAAAGGTATCTATTCTCTAAGAAAGTTTTTGCTCTTGTATTACTCTCTGTGTAGTATGTTTGGTTTAATATATTCAGGTTTATACATTATGGAGGTGTCGTTTCAAAAGACAACTAGACAGTACCTTTTTGAGTCATCATTGTTTAAACTGCACTGGGTAAGCATTCTGTTCTTATGTTTTCTTTTGAAGATCTAGCCAGCAGTTACATGAATGCTTGTATTGGTAATAGTTTGGGTAGCTGGTTTTGGAGAGAAATCCTATGCTACAACTTGATTAATATCACTGTTGTCCTACTTTTTTAAATTTGTGTATTGAAGAGGAATTAGTAGTTAGGTCTTCTTTTACTGTTAATTCTTTGACTACTATATATCAGAGATGAAATTGCCTTGTTTTTGTACAAAGGAAATAGGAAAACACAAAAAAAACCCACATAGAGCTATCTTTTATGTTTGTATTATTCTTGGGGCATTTCATTATTTTACTGTTATTTCTCAGCCAAATGTAGTAAAAGCAGTGATTAGTTCATGTACCCAGAAGGACCGAGATAGTTTAATAATCAATGATTGATGATTCTTTTTTCCTTTTAGGAGAGAAGCCACAAGTCTTACCGTCCCTTAACAGTATTGACGTTTCGCTTAAATTATTTGTTTAGTGAACTGAAACCTATGTCATATCATCTCCTAAATATGATTTTTCATGCTGTGGTTAGTGTGATATTTCTTAAAGTCTGCAAACTCTTTCTGGATAACCGGAGTAGTGTGATTGCTTCTTTACTTTTTGCAGTGCACCCAATACACACAGAAGCAGTAAGTAAAACTATAAATTGATGTTTTTTGCATTATTCCTATACGTGTCTATAATGGTATATATTTTTAAGGAAAAAAAAAATTAACCATGACTTTAATCCAAGTATTTGAAGACTCCTATTGGTACAGTGTCTTATTAGTGTAGAGTCTAACTAACTTTCCTACTATGTAAAATTTTTTAAAACAAATTTTGAAACAAACATTTATTCAAGAACATAAGATGTAATCACTCAACTTTAGTGATGTAAAATATAAATGAATACAGTAATTTTCTTTGCTAATTTTTATATGAATAAAGATTTTAAATATTTGTCAACTTGGCATTTTTTTTGTTTCAAAGGACAGAAAATAATAAGAGAAACTTATGTAAGGGATGAAAATTTATCAAAATACATGCAGACATGGACAGATATCGTAACAGATGATGCTCAGTAATTTCTTATTGTCTATTGCCATGTGTTTAAAAATTGTGAGCTGTCTCTACTATTGCCAATATGCTCATCACCAGCACATTCACAAACTATAACTGTATTTTTCTTGGTAATCTTGAGACTCCAGAATCGCCTCTCAGCAGAGCAAAGAGGACTCTATTCAGTTGCTTTGTTACAAGCTTTCAATTTTAAACAAGAGTCTGTATGCTTAAACTCTGCCGGGGTATGTGTGTCTGTGTCTGTCTGTATGTATGTATGTATGTATGTATGTATGTATGTATGTATGTATGTATGTGTGTGTGTGTGTGTGTGTGTGTGTGTGTATGTGTTGGAGGGGAGTTGTGCATCTCTCCCAGTATCTTGAAACTTTTGGTGTCTAGCTGAACATTTTTCTATACAGCTACAAAAATAATAGGTTGCTTTAAGTTTTATAGTGAGTTCAGAATACTTTAAAGGGATTTGGGGGCTTTATATTTAAATTTTTTGAATTTAAAAGGATGTTTTAAAGTTTATTGTCTTTTTAAATTTTAGTTTGCAGGTTTATTTGTGAGCTATAATGTATTGAGTTTATTATATTTTTGTATTTTAAGAACACTTGTATTTTAAGAAAACATGTAAGAACTACATCTAGATAGTGTACTATAATTGTGTAAGATATTACCATCAGAGGAAGCTGGGTAAAGGGTAAACAGGACTTCTCTATACTATTTTTGCGACTTCCTCTGAGTCTATAATTACTCCAGAATAATAAAAGAACTGTTACAGTCACTGATAAATTTACTTTTATAGAAGACATACAAATTCACCACATGAGGGCACTCAAAGAATGCTTAAAAAACAGAAATGTGCACTTGAAAAGTTATGGCAGTTTAATTTCTAATTCAACTGCTGTTGCAATTATAGTTAAATTTTCAAGATGCTTTTTATTAATATGAACCCCTCTCCTTCCCTTTCTAGGTAACAGGTGTTGTAGGAAGAGCAGAACTTTTGTCATCTATCTTTTTTCTAGCTGCATTTTTGTCATATACCAAATCGAAAGGACCAGATAATTCCATAGGTAAATGTCTAACATTTAACTTTTTACTTTAGCTATAAAACTCGATCAAGTAATTTCTGTTTACTTCAAGTGGTTCTTATAAAACATATGCCATTTTTGGTATTTATCTTTATATAGCATGCTATTGTACTTTAGCATCTATGGACATAAGAAAAGTATGTGACATTGTCAATATTAAAAATTACTGTTTGTAGTTTATATTTTATCATGACTAACAGTTTCTATTTGATCTAATTTTTAAAAATTTCCCTAGACTATAAGAGTTTTAGGATCATTCTTAGTTCCATTTGCTGTTACCTGTAAATGATGAAGTACCAATACTCCAGTTGTCTTTATATAGGTAACACATGTGAAGGCTATGAATTGTATTGTTTAGGCAAAGTTAAAAGCCTGTTAGAGTATAACTTTTATTATGTGTTGATCATAGTTCAGCTATTTAATGAGTCCCCTCCATGTAGCCCACCCTGGAAAATGCTTTGTATACATTAACCCATTAGCGCTAATGATGTCAGAAAACAAATTCCAGGCAATAAAATGATTTTTTAAGAGTGTAGGCCCAATGTGCATGAAAGGGCACATACTGTGAAGCGCATTATGACCTTAACCTGTACTTGGTTAATCTTAAAATTTAATGCTGAGTTTTTTTTCTGTGTTGTTGGAGAATTTTCTCACTATAAACCCAAGGCACTGATGATAAGGAGCTTAATTTTGTATGTATGAAAACAAAGTTTCAAGAGAGAAGCAATTTAGTTAAACAGCTTCTTAGATTTGTAATACGAGTAGGTTTCCCTCTTGATGCTATATGCACAATGCCTTCTTAAAACAGTTTTGAGTTCAGTATAACATAGTGGTTCAGAGCATGGACTCTGGAGTCTGGTTTCACATTTCAGGTCCACCATTTAGTAGCTCCATTTACTATGTTGGTCAGATTACATAACCTCTCTGTGCTTTAGTTTCTTTATAAAATGTAGATAATAATAGTCCCTACCTGTTGAGAAGGATTAGTTGAGTTAAGCATGTTAAGGGATTTAAAGCAGTACTTGGCTCATAGGAAGTGGTGTCCCTATTTTTCCTGTTGCCTGTAATGCAGTGAGAGGTAGTTCAGTAGCTAATATAGAATTGCAAACTAGTATCATCTTTAAATACCATCCTAAGCAAAACATGAATGATAAACTTAGAAAATACTGTGAACTTCAAGACCATGATCAGGCTCCTGCCTATCTCTCTAAACATGTCTCCTGCAGTTTTGCCCTAGTCACTTCACTATAGCCAAGCAGACCTTCTTGCTACTCTTAAACAAGTGAAGCACTGGCCTTTATACTTGTTGTACCCTCTTTCTTGAATTTTCTTCTTTTAGATCTTCACATAGTTGTTTCATTTATATTCTTTACATCATCAGGCCTCAGCTCAACGGTCTCCCTCTTAGAGAAGTTCTTCATTCTAACTAAAATATCCTTTCATTTTATTATATTTTTGATCCTTAATAATTTTACTTGGTCCTTTTTAATGATTTCATATTCTTTATAACTCCAGTATCTTTCCTTTAGAATTACTTATTTTAAATTCTTAGTCTTTTCAGTTAATTCTTAATTAGTCATGTATGTTGTTATATTTGTGCTCGCTCTTTTATAACTGTGGTACCCTTCAGGTATCTACTTATTTTGGCTTGTGAGCTCAGGCCACATGTTCTCTGAAAGTTATCAACCACTGTGAGAAAGTGATAAAGAGAAAGACCAGCGCCACTCTGTCCATCTGGTGACTCATTAAAATCCAGGGTGGAGATCTCCAGGTTCCCCAGGGCCACTGTTGATCACTATTGTTACCATTCTACCAACTACCTGCTCTAGTCTCTTAAAGAGAATCAGCGTTAAGAACAGGCCAGTCTACCACCCCCCTGCATTTAGATGGAAGGTCTGTGGGTGGAAGAGACTGGTGAAGAGTGGTTGGTCATTTTGTACCTTTAAAAAAAATCTTACTCCTTATCCCAGCAGGGCTTCGGAAGTATTCTCATTTAATCCCTGGAACACCCACAACCTACGGTAGCTGCAGATTTCTACAGTAAAGGCGCAAATAATGATTTACCCAGGGCAGTCAGGATTGGCTAGGAAAAACGTTTAAAAAAAATCTTCTCACTCTCTGCTTTAGATGTAGTCCCTCGAAACACCCATGCAAACATACATGATGTTTAAGATAACCTTCAATGCCCAGGAATTTCTCTCTTTTTTTGTTTTTAATATCTTAGAAGCCATATTTTCCTCTCACTTAATCTTTCTAGGCTTGATGTTGGGGAAAGGGGCTAACAGATCAACAGGTCATGCTAGTTTACCACTTGACCAAAACAAAAACCAAATCATGTTGCTTTCTATCCCTTTAACCTACATTTCTCATAAAACTCATTTTTAATCTAAAAATACATAATTTTTTTAACCCATTTATTGTTCTCTTATAATAGGATATAACCTTCATTAGAGTAGGTAACTTTCTCTCACTTTCTTATCTCCATTTCCTAGATGGTTCCTGGTATACAGTGAGTGTTCAGTATATATTTGTTGAGGAAATGATTAGGTGAATGAATATAATATATTTTAAATTCTAATTGAAAACATACTGAAACTTGCTCAGGACCTCTCTCTGTCCTCTTTTCCGCTATGGTATTTTGTACGCCACATTTCATTATTTCACTCCTGAGACCACAGTTTTGTCATCATCTTTGTATTCTCCATTCTATCTAAGGTATTTGTCCTATGCAAAGATTTTCAATTTGTAATTATTTAATCACTTCAAATTCTGGGTTATTCATGTCCCATACCCTTTTCACAAGCATCATTCATCTTAGGCCCTTTGAACTTGATTTTTCATTACTTTAGGTTTCTGCTCAAATGTCATCAGTAGCACCACTCATCTTCCCCCCTCCGTTTTATTTCCCTTCACTTTCTGTTTTTCTCTATAATACTTAGGTCACCATTTGACAAAAAATATTTATTTATTGTTATCTCTCTCCCCTACAAATGCAGTAAATACTTAAAATAACTATTTAAATACATGATTACTGAAGGTGTGTACCTTTACACATGTAAAGTCAGCTTGGAAACATATTTTGAAATTGGAATAGATTTTGATGATTGAAATTGATTCTACACTTATACATGTATTTTTTTTTTCAGTGTCAACTTATTTAGCAGGGGTACTTGTTTTGGACAAAATCACACATGGTAACTTTAGCCACAGAGACCTGATTATAAAAATCAAAGTGTATATGTTCATAAAGTAATTTAGTCACCAAAGAACTGAAGTGACTGGTTTCAGCAAAACGTTTGCCTTTATTAGAACTATTAGTTGCTTACATTGAATCCAGCATCTTGGAAGGCAGCTGTTTGATTTCTCTTCCTTGGAGTGAAAATACAAATTAGTGAGAAGCTCTGAATTTAGTATCAGAAGAACCAAGTTAAAGTCATGGTCTCCTTATTGTGCATGACTCTTTTTAAACCTTCAAAATTCTTTCCTCATCTTAAAAATGAGTACGATTGCACCTGCCCTCATATCCCATAAGGTGATTGAAATGCAATGAAATATGCTAAACCGGTTATATAAACTGTTTAATATACCTATTTTCAAGGCCATTGTTTCCCACTAGTTTTTAATCTGTGCATACCCATTCAGGCATACCATTCTGTATCATCTGTATCATTCATTTGCCAAGCTTATTCCCTCCTCTATTCCTTTATTCATACATACCCCTTTCCCAATTCTTTCATGTCCTGTATATCCTTCAAGGTCCAACTTAGGTTCAACTTGTTTTGTAACTAATCATCTACTAATTTCTTTGCTCTGTGAATTTCTTGGTGACTTTAGCAGGATAGTTCAACCCTTGATGTAATCTGTTACATTAATATTGATGGTTTAGACCTAACTAGAATATGAGATACTTTTTTGAGGAAGGAATACTATTATATCAATACTTAGTATTTCCAATAGTGTTCTCATTTTTTTTTTTCAGTTGTTTTTCCTTTCGGTAATGTTACTCTATAGAGTATTTTAAAATTGAAAATGATTTCAAAAACAGATGTTTCTATATGAAGCCCAGTGACAAAAGAAAAATGTATTAGATTCATGAATTCTGTTCTTATTTATACCTGGATTTAAGTCAGTTATTTGAGTTTACTTTGATTAATGTCCTTAATAAAAACTGAGGTCACACAATCAAAGTACCATATATTTCTTAAACTGGAAAAGAATTAGAAATCATATTTGCCAATAAGAAAACTAAAGCTCAGAAAAGTTGCCCAGAATCACAAAGCAAGTTAGTAGTAGATCCAGATTTACTCTCACAATTCATGGTTCTTTAATCAAATTACTACTGAGTAGTAGACATTTACTTAAAATTGATGAAGTAGGTTTTCCACTTAAATAGAACTTGTGAATATTCTGTTACAAATTTTTTAAAGAATAGTATTGATTTAAATGCTTATTGCTAACATGTTTTCGTTTTTATAGTCTTTTTTTAGTAAGAATGGTACTGTAGTTTGCCCAGTATTTTTCACTTTCAAGTTTGTTTTTAATTACTCACAGATATAATAAAGTATATAGGTACCTCTATGATAATTTCAGGTATTTATCTTCATTTCAAATTGATAGTTCATTAATTACCACACTCAACCCTGTAAGTTTCTCTTCTCCAGATTGGCCACTCTACCTTTGTTTTTAAATGTTAGCATTTGGTTAGATAATTTTCCTGTCCACAAAAATTTTTTAGTTCAAATTATATATCTTGATTTTTTTAATATATAAAGCAAAAATTACAGCATTTCAATGTTTTAAAATATAAAGTATGTCAGTGGAAAATAACAAATGTGAATATAGAATCACAAGTAAAGTTCTTCAGTAATGTCTAATAGTTGTCTAACTTAAAATATCCTTTTATGATATTATAAAATTGTTTTGTGTTTTTTTATATTTTTCTGTTCTTAAATTGCAGTGTGGACTCCTATCGCGTTGACAGTGTTTTTAGTGGCTGTTGCAACACTGTGTAAAGAGCAGGGAATAACAGTTGTGGGAATTTGCTGTGTGTATGAAGTATTTATTGCCCAGGGGGTAAGGAGAAATCTAAATTTCCTTGTTGCTATCTTTTATCCTATTTGAATCAGATTATAATAAACTTATTTTCTAAATGTATTATTATATAAATTGGTCTGTTTACCAATTATGATTACTAAAAATTTGCAAGAAACAAGCATGTTTTGCCTTCATACCCACTGAAAATTTCTTAACATTTTATATTATACCTTCAGTTTTTTAAGGAAGTTTCGATAATGAAACCATTAAGCAACTTGGGAAAGCACACAGTAATACTGTACAGTATAATTAATTATTGGATAAGATTATTGGGCTCAGTTTTATTCATTATCAGCTCCACCATTTGCTCCATGTTGGTTTTATAATTTTGGTCAATTTTTATTTAATCTTGCATTTAGAAAGTATGATAATTGTTGAAAAATTACAGTAAAGTGCTATTTGTTACTTAAACATTTTTTTTCTTTTCTAGTATACTTTGCCATTATTATGTACTACTGCTGGACAGTTTCTTCGCGGAAAGGGTAGTATTCCATTTTCTATGCTGCAGACACTAATAAAACTCATTGTTTTGATGTTCAGTACACTATTACTTGTTGTGATTAGAGTCCAGGTTATTCAATCCCAACTTCCAGTATTCACCAGGTATGATATTCTGGTTCTTTTGTTTTCTTCCATCTTTTTTTTTTTTAACTTTGCATTTTAAGTGATTGTAAATGTTCCAGAAAGTCTTTGATTTACATTGAGGTTTTTTAACAGCTTTATTGAGGTATAATTAATACTTTTTTAAAACCTGCATATTTATAAAATGTACAAATTAATAGGTTTTGACATACGTGTACACTCATGAAAACATCACAGTCAAGATAATGACCCCCCAAAATTGGTTAAGTCTTCTATATCCTTAGTGAGTTTTGTCTACTTGTTTTATTAATTATTGAGAGAAGGATGTTGAAATCGCTGACTATAGCTGTAGATTTGTCTATTTTGCCTTGCAGTTTTATCAGTTTTTGCTTCATGTTCTTTAAAGCTCTATTATAAAGTGTATCAGTGTTTAGGATTGTGATGTCCTCTTAATGAATTGATCCCTTTATCATTATTAAATGAGCTTCATCTCCAGTAGTAGTCTTTACTAAGACATTCATTTTGCCCTATATTAATGTAACCACTCCAACTATCTTTTGTTCGTGTTACATGGTTTATCTTTTACTTTTTAAATCTATCTATATCTTTATTATTTAAAGTAGATTTCTTGTAGGCTGCATATAGTTGGGTCTTCCTTTTTTGTTTGGTCAGATAATCTGTCTTTTAAATGGGGGGGTTCAACTGTTGATAGTTTGTTGTAAATCTACCATCTTGCTAATCGTTTTCTCTCTGTCTTGTCTGTTCTGTGTTCCCTTTTTTTCTCTCTCTCTTCTTTTGAATTGAGTATATTGTAATACTCTGTTCTTAGCTCCTTGTTGGCTTATTAGCTGTATATCTTTGCTTTGTATTTTTAGTGATTGCTTTAGGGTTTTTTGTTTATGTCCTTTGCTTATCACAGTTTATCTGAAAGGCATATTATAATTGCAAGTATATATAGTATAAATGTCAGCATATATAGTACAAATATATACAATAAATTTTTATGTAAATATATAAACTTATTATAAATAAGAACTTAGCCTTGGTGCTATTTGCATACATTTTTATTGAGTATACATTGTAAATCTGACAATACATTGTTAACTTTTGCTTTCAACAATTATCTTTGGAAGAAATTTAAATTTTAAATTCTTTTATGTTACCCCATAGAGTTACCATTTCTAGTGTTCTTCATTTCTTTGTTAGATCAAGATTTTCATCTGGCACCATTTTTCCTTGTGACTGAAGGACTTCCTTTGACATTTCTTGACATGTAGGACTGCTGGTGATGAATTCTTTAAGCTTTTGTATATTAAAAAAATCTTTATTTTACCTTCATTTTTGAAAAATATTTCCCGTGAGTGTAGAATTCTACATTGACTGTTTTTCATTCACTAATATAAAAATGTTGCTCTGTATTCTCTGGCTTGTGTTATTTTAAATGGGAAATCTTATCCTTATCTTTATGCTTCTGCATGTAGTATCTTTTTTTTTCTATGCCTGCTTTTAATAGTTTCTCTTTATCATTGTTTCTCTTCTTATATATTTTTTTAAATTGAGACATAATTGACATATAGCATTGTATTAATTTTAGGTGTACAATATAATGGTTTTATACACACACACACAAATGATTATCATAATAAGTTTAGTTAACATCCGTCATCACACATAATTACAAAAATTTTTTTTCCTTTTGATGAGAACTTCTGAGATCTACTTTCTTAGCAGCTTTCAAATATACAATACAGTCTTGTTAAGTACAGTCATCATGCTGTACATTACATCCCCAGGACTTATTTATCTTATAACTGGAAGTTTGGGTGAAGATGGGCAAAAGGTACAAACTTTCAGTTAATGTTTCTTTTATCTTCTTGTTTCTTATGCTTAGGTTAATTGAGCTTTTTAGAATCTGTAGGTCTTACTTTATATAAATTTTGGAAATTACTTCTTGAAATATTTTTTACTTTGCTCTCCACTCTTCTTGTAGGACTCCAGTTACATGTATTTTAGGCTTCTTGAAGTCATACTGATGCTCTGTTTATTCCCCTTCCCTCCAAAGCTATTTTCCCCATTTTCATTTTGGATAGTTTCTTTTGTTGTATCTTCAAGTTTACTAATCTTTTTTCTGCATAGTCTAATCTGCCCTTAATTTTTTCTAGTTATTTTTCATCTCAGACATTGTTTTCATCTTTGTTTGAGTTCTTTTGGGGCCTTTTTTGTGTATTCCATGTTTCTGCATGTTCCAGTACTTTAATGTCTGTATCTACTAATTGTATCATTTGTTGGTCAATTTAGATTGTATAGTTTTTCTCCTCATGGATTGTATTTTTCTACTTCTTCACATGCCTGGTAGTTTTTTAATAGGTGCCATATGTGAACTTTACCTTAATGTATTCCTGTATTGTAGACCATTGTTCTGGGATGCATGTAAGTTATTTGAAAAATGTTTCATCTTCAAGTCTTGCTTTTAAGCTTTGTTTTGGGAGACCACAGCAGCATTTAGGATAGGGCTAATTTTGCTTCCTTGCTGACACAAGACCCTTCTGACCACTCTACCAATAGACTATGAATTATGAGGATTTCCACTCTGGCTGCTGAGGAACTATTCCCAGTTGTATTTGATATTTGTGAATGTTTATCTAATCCTTTCAGAAGGTATTTTCCTAACTGTATTAGTTTTCTTAGATATGATTTAACAAATTACCAGAAACAGAGTGGCTTAAAGCAGCAGGAATTTATTCTCTCACAGTGCTGGAGGCCAGAGTCCAAAATCAAGGTGTCAGGCATAGTTGGTTCCTTCTGAAGGCCCTGGGAAAGAATCTGTTCTGTGCCTCTTTCCTAGCTTCTGGTATTGACATTCCTTGGCATGTTGCTGCATCACTGTAATCTGCTCCATCTTTACCTGGCCTTCTTCCATGTTTGTTTCTCTGTATTTTCTCTTCTTTGTATAAGGACCTCAGTCATTGAATAGTGGGCCCATCCTCATCCAGTATGACCTCACCTTAACTGTAATTACATTGGCAAAGACCCTACTTCCAAATAAAGTCACATTCTGAGGTTTTTGATAGACATGAACTTTGGGGAGACATGAATCAACCCACTACACTGTCCCCTAGGTATTTCCCCACATATGTGTGCTGATCAGTTCTCATTAGTACTGGAAACTGGAGAGAGATCCTCTACAGATCTGAGTTCTTTCTCAGCAGCTTTCTTCTCTCTGATATTCTGCCCACTAATTCTAACCCCCTGGACTTCTAGGGCTCCCAGCTCTATCTTCTTAACTCAGAAATCCAAGTGGATTCCACTCAGGTTCTCTCTTGCTGCACAGACTAAAAACTCTATTGAGGTACTAATCTCTCCAGGTAGGGCTCCCCTCATTTGTTTTTTTTTTCCTATCAGGTATTGTCCTTCTTTGCCTGATACTCAGTATATTAAAAGAAGTTTTAGGGCTTCCCTGGTGGCACAGTGGTTGAGAGTCCGCCTGCCGATGCAGGGGACGCGGGTTCGTGCCCCAGTCCGGGAAGATCCCACATGCCGCGGAGCAGCTGGGCCCATGAGCCATGGCCGCTGAGCCTGCGCATCCGGAGCCTGTGCTCCGCAACAGGAGAAGCCGCAACAGTGAGAGGCCTGCGTACCACAAAAAAAAAAAAAAGAAGTTTTATATATATTGTCTATTTTTTAGTTGTTTAAGGCTAGAAGCAAAAGTTTTACTGAATTTTAACAGTCTTCATATCGTTTTTTTCCCTGCTCTAAGATTAGCATTATTCCATTTCACCTTACTTATCTAAAGTTTAAGAGGAAACTTAGACTAGTTCCCTATTCAGTTTTAAGTGACAGACATTACATGCAAGAACTTTTTTTTTAAACAAAAGCCCAAAATATTGTTCATGTTGCTATCCATGATAGTTCATTTCTGGCCCTGGTTAGAATAAATTTTATTCAGATAATTTCTTTTATGCCCAACACATTCTTTGTGATTTTCACATAATTATCCTTTTTTTCTCTTTCTCTCTTTCCTTTTTCTTTTTTAAATTGAGATATAGTTGATTTACAATGTGTTAGTTTTTGGTGTATAGCAAAGTAATTCAGTTTTACATAAATATATATATATATTCTTTTTTAGATTTTTTTCCATTATAGGTTATTACAAGGTATTGAATATAGTTCCCTATGCTATACAGTGGGACCTTGTTTATCTGTTTTATCAGTATATGTAGTAGTGTGTATCTGTTAAACCCAGGCTCCTAATTTATCCCTTTCCCACCTTTTCCCCTTTGGTAACCATAAATTTGTTTCCTATGCCTGTGAGTCTGTTTCTGTTTTATAAATAAGTTCATTTGTGTCATTATTTTAGATTCCACATAAGTGATACCATGTGATACTTGTCTTTCTCTGCCTTACTTCACTAAGTATGATAATCTCGAGGTCTATCCATGTTGCTGCAAATGGCATTATTTCATTGTTTTTTATGGCTGTGTAGTATTCCATTGTGTAATAATTATCCTTCTTAACAGCATTTTTTTTCTTTAAAAAATAATTACTTTTTAACTTCCAGAATTTCTGAGTCTAGCCATGCTAAACTAAACAGCTCATTTAAGCATGATAGTATGGGAAATAAATTGAATTGTAGATAGATATTTTATATTTCCTTTTTCACTAGTTTCAGTGTTTTTGTTCTGTTTATCATTCCTTTCAGAGAATTTGAATCAACTGTTTTCTATCTCTAGTTTTACAATATGAAAATGTGGTTTATAGGTGTGAATGTATTTGTTTTGTATATGTGTGTGTGGATGACTGTATGGGGTATGTTATAAATATATATTTTCCAAATGTAAGCATTTAAAAATGTGTGTGTGTGTATGTATTTGTGTGTGTTATATAAATTTTATTCTGTTACCCTTTGAGGTTGATTGTAATATGATTTGACTTGCTTTGACATGTACTCTTTGACTGCAGTTCAATTATTAAATCACCTATCCTAGATAAACTGTTAATTTTTTAAAATGAACTCTGAAAGTGGATTACAGGGGAAAAGCTTTGTATTCAGTTCTGTTGATTATTTTGAGAATTCAAGTCCTGAGTTTCAAGACTTAGTATTTTTCATATATGTATATATTCAAATATGAAAGTTTAGAAAATATTATTCGTTCAAAAACTGTGTACTTTTTCTCAACCATTTGATATTTTTAAGAAGACCAAGTCAAATAAGTAGTAGAGGTTGATTTTTCAT
Source organism: Globicephala melas (assembly GCF_963455315.2). Classification (NCBI taxonomy): domain Eukaryota; kingdom Metazoa; phylum Chordata; class Mammalia; order Artiodactyla; family Delphinidae; genus Globicephala; species Globicephala melas. The sequence continues at coordinate 31,611,968 of NC_083323.1, read as the reverse complement.
TGGCTTATTCATTTTAAAATGAGAAATAGGGTTTTTAAAGGACTATATGTTAATATAGCCAATACAATTTAGAACATAGCCTAAAGAAATAAAAATCTGAAATGATTCATTTAAATGTACTTTTAAAAAAATGATTTGACTTAATATGCAGAAAATAGACTAAATTAGTGAAATGTACATTTAATGTATCATGGCCTATATAAACTAGGATATAAGCTTATATTAAGTAGAACACAAATAAAATGTTACATAGGTACAGTTACTCCTCTGTACTGGGAATTCGGTTTTTAGCTTTCTAGAAGTCTAAGCAAAGAGGAAAAGCCCATAGGTAATATAGTTTTTTCTGTTCGTGACAAAAGAAAAACATAGTAATTCTTTCTAGGAAGCATAAGTTTTATTAGCACTTAGTGGTGAAAGAAACGTCTCATGTAGGAAAACATTGGTTAGTGTTCTCAGAAGCATTCATAAACACATGCAACAATGAATCTTATAAAACTTTTCTTATGACTTTTAATCAGAAGGTCATAATTTAATGAAAGTGCTTCTGCAGAATGTCATAATATTATAGAATGCATGTCTGAATCATAATAATAAACTAAAAATAGATCACCTGCTTGCCCTTCAAACAGTTCTTCATAAATATCATTGCTCTCAACTAGGCATTTCATAAAGGTTAGACAGTTTGAACTTTGGCAAGAGTCTGAAATATCCATAAAAATATTTGTCTTCGGTTTAACAAGATTACATGTAGAATATTGCTTTTATTATTATTGTTCAGTACTTTATTTATATGTTATATATTAACTTTGTGTTTAAAAAATGTTTTAGTTTAAATAACTTTCTTTTTCATTCTTTACACAGGTTTGATAACCCAGCTGCTGTAAGCCCAACTCCTACAAGGCAGCTAACTTTTAACTACCTCCTTCCTGTGAATGCTTGGCTTTTGTTAAATCCTTCAGAGCTCTGCTGCGATTGGACCATGGGAACAATACCACTTATAGAGTCATTTCTAGATATTCGAAATCTTGCCACATTTATTTTTTTTTGCTTTTTGGGGGCTTTGGGAGTATTCAGTCTCAGATACCCTGGTAATTCCTCCAAGACTGTTTTAATGGTAAGAAAGTTTCTTAAATTTTTAGGTGATATTATATTCAGTTTATTAATTAAGAGTGCCTTTAATTCATCAAAAGCATCTTTAAAGAACTACTGTCTTTCTTTGTTCATGTCATCCTAATTTATGAACTTATTTTAGGTTATCCTAGAATTATATATCAGAATTTGACTAATGCTGCACATTCAGCATATGAAACAAAGAGTGATTATGAATTTCCATAATTTGATGGGAACTCTGAAATCATGAAGCATTCTTTTTAGCATCATTTTTTTTAATATATTTCTTACCTTTACCCAACTAGATTATACACTCTTTAAAGAAATGAGTCATATTATATACTTCTTTGTTTTCTTGGCACAGAGAAGAGTGTCAGGTAAGATAAGCAACTAGAAATACATAGCTCTTTATTTTTCATTAGCAAGACTTTCATTACTCCCTGAGGTTTTTCTTACTGTGTTCAGAGAACTCTGATTAAAGTCTTTTCTTGTTTTTCTGAGATCTGTTTCTTTGTAATTTTCTTAACTCTGCCCTCACATCTTACTCATAATAATTCTGTTGCCTCTTACTTTAAATTATGGAAGAAGATAATAATCTTTAACTTTTCTTGAGCATTTACTATATGCCAAAAAGTGGTTTTAATACTTTGCAAATATATTATTTCTGGCTGCAGCCACTAGATTCACTTATTCATTCAATAAAAATTTTTGATTTTCAGCCTATGTACCAGGTAGCATTTTAGGCACTGAGTATATGATAATAAAAGGAAATACAGGGTCCCCATTTCTAGAGAACTTGCATTCTAGAGAGATTTGAAAGAATATAGGGTTTGAAAAAAGAATATTTACTATTCTTTTTGGACCTGTTGAGTTTGAGGTACCTATAAAACAATATGATAGAGATTTCGAATAGCACTTTGTGTCTGGAGTTCAGTGGCGAAGACTGAGCTACACGTAAAAATTTGATTGATTACCATAGAGAAACTTGATAATTGCCGTAGAGATAGTAATTGAAACCAGGATGTGGAGAAGAAGGCCTATGGAGAGGTTATAGAGCAGCCTTTCTCAACTGGGATTTTGTCATATTTCTTAGAGATGGTAACTAGCTGGCACCATTCTAGGTGTACAGAAGTTAATTCATACACATAATGCATGCCTTAGAGTATTTGGTCTTAATTTTCCCTCAATAAATAGTTGAAGGGGCTTTATAGAATGAAAGAGAAGAAGCCTATATCTAAGTCTTGAAAAGCTTCCACATTACATACCATATAAAGGAAAATGAACCTAAATGGGAGGTACACGAAATGTACAGAAAGGAAAGTGTTTCAAGAAAGAATGGTTAACACTAACAGCTGCTGTCAAGTAGAGAAGTGAGATCAGTTGAATTTGACCTCTTTTACGTATATTATTTACTTAAATGAAATTTATTTCTGTGGAGTGATTTGATTAGGAAGTGAGGAAGTGAAGATTGCTAGTGTAGGTAACCTGTAGGGGTGATTTAACTTTGAATATTTCAAAGGATGAGACAAGCTTGAATTTCCTAACTTAGGAAAGACAGCCAGTCAGGCAAGGGCTTCAAGTATAATGAACTGCTGATCTTCTGTAGGGCTTGGGGGAAGCACAGAGATCTGGAATTGATGGACCTTCAGAGTCTGGAGTGGGTTGATGGTGGGGGAAGACTATTGTTTGGTTGGCATGTAGAATCACTTTCATTGGAGCACTCAGTTGGCTGTCTCTTTTTGACACAAAGAGATATCACTAATGGGTTGGCTTACAAAAACATTCATTGAGTTGAAATGTTTATATCACTAATGGGTTGGCTTACAAAAACATATTCATTGAGTTGAAATGTTGATTAAATGAGGTTACAACCAATTACTTGTTGCCATGGCTCCAAAAATCTTTTCCTAAGAGTGTGGGAACTTGTTTTATACTTAAGGGGCATAATGAATTGGGTAAGATAACTTAAAGATTTGTTGTCAGAAGAGAAGATTTTTAAGGTTGGAGAGGTAAGAGCATTTTTAACATAGGTAGAAAGTTCATAAGAAAGTGATTAAGTAAATGAAAGAAGAGATGATTGATAGTGAGATTAGAGGTATAGAGCTCAGGTTTGGCCTGAGATAGATGGAGACACCACTTATGGTTACAGGAAGGATGGAAATGAACATGAATGTGGATGTTGGTAGGTTTAGTAGCGGAGAATGGAAGGAAATCTTGTTTTATTGTTTTAGTTTTCTCTGAAAATTTGCAAGTGTGGTCACCTGCTGAAAGTGACATGGGTCAAAATTTTGAGAAAGGTAGTCAAGATTCAAAATAGTCAAAGAGAGTGGGAGTGAGCCTACCAAAGAAACCTAGGAATCCTCAGCAGTCTTAAGGATCAGTTTGAAGTTGATCACGAGTTTATGATGATATTAATCTATTTTGCTTTGGGACTTTCTAGTAGTGCTTTTGCTGCTCACATAAATAAAGACGAAGCATATATGTGGTAGAATACATCCAAAGCCAGGGTTCTAACTAAAAGAAAGGCAAAAAAGGAGGGGTGGGTAAATACACAGAGTTTTGGCAAATAAAATAATGATTTGTGTAGTTCAAGCTCAATGAAAAATAGGATATTGCCAATGAAATAAACATACTTATATTAATTACATTAATTATGTTTTATATGTATAAAAAAGGAACACTTGTGACCTTAGGTATAACTGCTTTAAGTATAGTCCTAAGCATACTTTTTTTAAACTTTTTTTAATTTGAAATATAGTTGATTTACAGTATTGTGTTAATTTCATAGAAAACAAACTTATGGCTTCCAAAGGGAAAGGGGAGGGAAGGGTGGGATAAATTAGGAGTATAGGATTAACAGATACAAACTACTATACATAAAATAGATAAACAACAGGAAACTATATTCAATATATTGTAATAACCTATAATAGAAAATAATCTGAAAATATGTATAAAACTAAACATGCTGTTTTTTAATGGTGATAATTTTCTGAAGATCTCTGAACAAGATACATAGATCAAAGGAGTATCTGAAGTACCAGATACCACGTTAAGCACTTATTAAATAAGATGTCATATGTATCTCAACAATATTAGTAAGTAGTTATTAATCCCTGATTTATTTATAATGAAATGAAGTCACGAGGTGATATGAATAGTTTTCCTTATGTTATATAACAAGAAGTGAAACAGATTTGCCTCCAAACTCTTGGCTTATTCCACTACCATCCTTCCTTTTTTTTTTTTTTAATTTATTTACTTATTTGTTTTTATTTTTGGCTGTGTTGGGTCTTCTTTGCTTTGCGCGGGCTTTCTCTTGTTGGCGGCGAGCAGGGGCTACTCTTTGTTGTGGTGCCCGGGCTTCTCATTGTCATGGCATCTCGTTGCAGAGCATGGGCTCTAGGTGCGCAGGCTTCAGTAGTTGTGGCACGTGGGCTCAGTAGTTTGCGGGCTTTGCGGGCTCTAGAGCACAGGCTCAGTAGTTGTGGTGCACGGGCTTAGTTGCTCCGCGGCATGAGGGATCTTCCCGGACCAGGGCTCGAACCCATGTCCCCTGCATTGGCAGGCAGATTCATAACCACTGCGCCCCTAGGGAAGCCCCCTCGTTCCTTTTAAGGAGAGTTTACATCACTGGAAGAAGGATATTATGTTCGTTACAGTAAACTTGGTTGGCATACGTCAATAGAGAGCATACTAGAACTTCTGAGTAAGTTAATCATTGAGACATTTCTTATTCAAAAAACAGATTTTTTTGAGAGATGGTTTTTCTTTTTTGTGTAGCTTACGCATCAGTCTGTGATGCATCTTTGGTTGAATTTAAAACTTTTAATTTTTTCCGGTGAAATTGCCTTAGGGCATCCATGAATTAATAGGGAATATATTTTTTTTTAAAGGATCTTGTATTTAGAAACAAATCTCTGTTTCACAGCTAGCTGGTTGTTTTTAAATCAAGCATTTCTGGGAAGTGGAAACTGAATTATGCACTCTTAATGTTTTACCTTTTTGATTAAAAAGAAAACACTAAAATTTCAGACATATAAGTTGATATGATACTGAGCAATTTGATGGTAGTGCTTTTCTTCAGATTCCGTCTTTTGTATTATTATAAGTTATTAATTTGTGATTCATGGAGAAAGTATTCTTTTCACTGTATTTACATTTCTACATCGATTTTTACTAATAAAGTATAAAATAGGCATTCCTTCCTCTCAAACTGTTAGAGGACTCTCAAACTTCTGAAGTTTATTCCATTAGGTACTATAAAACAAATCAGGGTAATGAAATATGGAAGCAGATGTCCATAGAAACAGATGTCCTAATGACAACCAACTTTTTTCTTTCCATAAGTTATTTGTGTGCTAGTTATTTGTGTCTTATCTTTTGTAATGGCTTTGTAATTGGAAACCATATGCCATCCCATTTTCAAAATGGCAAAAAGTCTAAGCATTTTGTGATGTTTATTTCTAACACAGTGCACAGCGTTAGAATTTTAGAAATTCTTATAGAATAAAAGACTGTTGATTTAAAGGGACCAGGTTTATTTTTATACATATACTAAGTCTCCGTTAATTGTATGTGACCCATCAGAATACTATGCAAAGTAACGCTGAAGTAATGTATAGAAGTAGTCTACTGTCTTGTCTGAAATGTACCTTATCAATTTCCAGTATTACAGATAGTAGTAAAATAATAAAAACTGATATGTTTGGCTATTTTATCAACCTACAATTTGTAGTTTTATTAAAACCTAATATATTTTACTCTCAATTTATTTTTACCACAAGCACATAAGTTAGATATATAAAAATTACTGTTTTTTATTTTAGATATATTTTCAAAAAATATTTTTTATTTATTGATAATTGAATGAGCCTTAGGTATAAGTTCTAGCATTCAAGAAGTCTTCATTCCACCTTGCTGACATACCTCCTCATGTTTGTTGTTACCATCCTTAAGCATCCTTCTTTATGTTTAAATCAATATCCATTATAGTATTATTAAAAATGGTCCACCAGTACATTATCCAAATTCAGTGATATAATATTTGGATTTGACTGTTTATGTGCATATATTTTTTAATTTAATAAAATGTCTTTTTTTTCTTTGTAGGCACTTTGTTTAATGGCATTACCGTTTATTCCTGCATCAAACCTTTTTTTCCCAGTTGGATTTGTTGTTGCTGAGAGAGTATTATATGTTCCTAGCATGGGGTTCTGTATTTTGGTAGCCCATGGATGGCAGAAAATATCAAACAAAAGGTGAATTAAAATGTTAGTGCATTTAATGCTTATTAACTATAGAATTCAGTATGATACATTTAAGTATTTAAAATGTTTATTTAGTTTTTATGTCATATTTTATACCTTCTTGTTTTTCACATTGACAGTCTCCTCATTGTCTGTAATTCAGGTTAGGAAAGCTACATGACCCCTACCTCATCCTGTGGTCTTCCTCATATTTATATAATTTTATTTTACAGCCTGAGACATAACAAACTTTCAGTCAGACCCAAATGCAAAATAGAATATTATTGAGACTAAAGTTTCAGGTGATCATTGCTACTTCCATATGCAGTGAACTCAGATAACAGTCTTCTTCCTTAAGTGAGTTATATCAGGTTAATATATGTAAAATGCATATAGAAGGCAATCTGTAATTTCTTGCTTCATCGTAACCACCATGTCCTAATTACCTTAAACCAATAGTTAAGGAACAGAATAGTCACTATCTCCTTTTTCTTACTTTCCAGTCACCCTTCAACCCACAGAATTCTGACTTCTCTCTACGTCACTTTACTAACATGTAACAAATTTCCTCTCATAGCTAAATCCAGTCAATGCTTTTATTTAAATTTTATTTCCCTGGCATGTATAAAAAGTCTCAGTCCTGATTCTCTTCCACATTTGTTCATTTCTGCTCAGTTTTCAGATTCTCCCTGCTGCACCTGCTCTTTAAATATTTTTTATTTCTCAGAGTTTTACTAATAGCCATTTTCCTCACATTGCATGTTCTCCCTGGATGATCTCATCCATGATTACAATTTTCAATGCCATCTACCAAACCTTTTCTCTTAGCTTCTATCCATATATCCAGTTATACTCACTACCAATTTTGGAGTGCCTATCACGTACCAACTCCAGGATACATTCTTTAGATTTTTCTCATTTAATCTTGACACTCCTTAATTCCATTTTGCACATTTGAAAATTGAAGCTCATACAAGTTACCTGAATTACACAAGACCATGCAGCTAGTCAACAGCAGAGTCTTGATTCAGATTTACACCTGACTACTTCCAATGTCCATGTTCCTTCTGATCCACACACTATTATCCTGGTTAAGTGGATCTATCAAAATGAAAGAAATTGAACTCTGTTACTGAGACAAAAAGCACAGACTCAGAGAACATTAATACTATTAATACTAAATAAGATCATAGGGATTATTGAATTATAACCATCATTTTAATTTTTTTAAATTTTTTTGAATTTTATTTTATTTTTTTATACAGCAGGTTCTTATTAGTTATCCACTTTATAGATATTAGTGTATATATGTCATCGCCAATCTCCCAATTCATCACACCACATCCCCCATCCCCACTCCCCACTGTTTACCCCCTGTTGGTTTCCATACGTTTGTTCTCTATATCTGTGTCTCAGTTTCTGCCCTGCAAACCGGTTCATCTGTGCCATTTTTCTAGGTTCCACATATATGCGTTAATATACGATATTTGTTTTTCTCTTTCTGACTTACCTCACTCTGTATGACAGTCTCTAGATTCATGCACGTCTCTACATATGACCCAATTTCGTTCCTTTTTATGGCTGAGTAATATTCCATTGTATATATGTACCACATCTTTATCCATTCATCTGTCGATCGGCATTTAGGTTGCTTCCATGACGTAGCTGTTGTAAATAGTGCTGCAGTGAACATTGGGGTGCATGCGTCTTTTTTTTTGTTTTGTTTTAATGCAAATTTAATATACAGTAGTTAAATTAATCATTTTTCTCAGTTTTTTTTAACATCTTTATTGGAGTATAATTGCTTCACATTGCTGTGTTAGTTTCTGCTTTATAACAAAGTGAATCAATTATACATATACATAAGTTCCCATTTCTCTTCCCTCTTGCGTCTCCCTCCCTCCCACCCTCCTATCCCATCCCTCTAGGTGGTCACAGAGCACCAAGCTGATCTCCCTGTGCTATGCAGCTGCTTGCCACTACCTATCTATTTTACGTTTGGTAGTGTATATGTCCATGCCAGTCTCTCACTTTGTCACAGCTTACCCTTCCCCCTGCCCGTATCCTCAAGTCCATTCTCTAGTAGGTCTGTGTCTTTCTTCCTGTCTTGCCACTAGGTTCTTCATGACCATTTTTTTTCTTAGATTCCATATATATGTGTTAGCGTATGGTATTTGTTTTTCTCTTTCTGACTTATTTCACTCTGTATAACAGACTCTAGGTCCATCCACCTCACTACAAATAACCCAATTTCGTTTCTTTTTATGGCTCAGTAGTATTCCATTGTATATATGTGCCACATCTTCTTTATCCATTCATCTGTTGATGGACACTTAGGTTGCTTCCATGTCCTGGCCAGTGTAAATAGAGCTGCAATGAACATTTTGGTACATGTCTCTTGTTGAATTATGGTTTCCTCAGGGTATATGCCCAGTAGTGGGATTGCTGGGTCATATGTTAGTTCTATTTTTAGTTTTTTAAGGAATCTCCATACTGTTCTCCATAGTGGCTGTATCAATTTACATTCCCACCAACAGTGCAAGAGGGTTCCCTTTTCTCCACACCCTCTCCAGCATTTCTTGTTTTTAGCTTTTCTGATGATGCCCATTCTAACTGGTGTGCGGTGACACCTCATTGTAGTTTTGATTTGCATTTCTCTAATAATTTGTGATGTTGAACAGCTTTTCATGTGCTTCTTGGCCATCTGTATGTCTTTTTTGGAGAAATGTCTATTTAGGTGTTCTGCCCATTTTTGGATTGGGTTGTTTGGTTTTTTAATATTGAGCTGCATGAACTGTTTATATATTCTGGAGATTAATCCTTTGTCCGTTGATTCATTTGCAAATATTTTCTCCCATTTTGAGGGTTGTATGTGCATCTTGTTTATGGTTTCCTTTGCTGTGCAAAAGCTTTGAAGTTTCATTAGGTCCCATTTGTTTATTGTTGTTTTTATTGCCATTACTCTAGGAGGTGGATCAAAAAAGATCTTGCTGTGATTTATGACAAAGAGTGTTCTTCCTATGTTTTCCTCTAAGAGTTTTATAGTGTCCGGTCTCACATTTAGGTCTCGAATCCATTTTTTTTTTTTTTTTGCGGGCCTCTCACTGTTGTGGCCTCTCCTGTCATGGAGCACAGGCTCCGGACACGCAGGCTCAGCGGCCATGGCTCACAGGCCCAGCCACTCTGCGGCATGTGGGATCCTTCTGGACCGGGCCATGAACCTGTGTCCCCTGCATCGGCAGGCGGACTCTCAACCACTGCGCCACCAGGGAAGCCCTCTAATCCATTTTGAGTTTATTTTTGTGTATGGTGTTAGGGAGTGTTCTAATTTCACTCTTTTACATGTAGCTGTCCAGTTTTCCCAGCACCACTTATTGAAGAGGCTGTCTTTTCTCCATTGTATATTCTTGCATCCTTTGTCATAGATTAGTTGACCCTAGGTGCGTGGATTTATCTTTGGGCTTTCTGTCCTGTTGCATTGATCTATATTTCTGTTTTTGTGCCATAACCATATTGTCTTGATTACTGTAGCTTTGTAGTATAGTCTGAAGTCAGGGAGTCTGATTCCTCCAGCTCTGTTTTTTTCCCTCAGGACTGCTGTGGCTATTCAGCATCTTTTGTGTCTCCATATAAATTTTAAGATTTTTTTGTTCTAGTTCTAGTAAAAAATGCCAATGGTAATTTGATAGGGATTGCATTGAATCTGTAGATTGCTTTGGATAGTATAGTCATTTTCACAATATTGATTCTTCCAATCCAAGAACATGGTATATCTCTCCATCTGTTGGTATCATCTTTAATTTCTTTCATCAGTGTCTTATAGTCTTCTGAATATGAGTCTTTTGTCTCCCTAGGTAGGTTTATTCCTAGGTGTTGTATTCTTTTTGTTGCAGGGGTAAATGGGATTGTTTCCTTAATTTCTCTTTCAGATTTTTCATCATTAGTGTATCAGAATACAAGAGATTTCTGTGCATTAATTTTGTGTCCTGCAACTTTACCAAATTCATTGATTAGCTCTTGTAGTTTTCTGGTGGCATCTTTAGGATTCTCTATGTATAGTATCATGTCATCTGCAAACAGTGACAGTTTTACTTCGTCTTTTCCAATTTGTATTCCTTTTATTCTTTTTCTTCTCTGATTGCCGTGGCTAGGACTTCCAAAACTATGTTGAATATAGTGGTGAGAGGGGACATCCTTGTCTTGTTCCTGGTCTTGCAGGAAATGCTTTCAGGTTTTCACCATTGAGAATGATGTTTGCTGTGGGTTTGTCGTATATGACCTTTATGATGTTGAGGTAGGTTCCCTCTGTGCCCACTTTCTGGAGAGTTTTTATCATAAATGGGGTGTTGAATTTTGTCAAATGCTTTTTCTACATCTATTGAGATGATCATATGGTTTTCTTCAATTTGTTAATATGGTGTATCACATTGATTGATTTGCGTATATTGAAGAATCCTTGCATCTCTGGGATATATCCCACTTGATCATGGTGTGTGATCCTTTTAATGTGTTGTTGGATTTTGTTTGCTAGTATTTTGTTGAAGGTTTTTGCATTTATATTCATCAGTGATATTGGCCCGTAATTTTCTTTTTTAGTAGTATCTTTGGTTTTGGTATCAGGGTGATGGTGGCCTCATAGAATGAGTTTGGCAGTGTTCCTTCCTCTGCAATTTTTTGGAAGAGTTTGAGAAGGTTGGGTGTTAGCTCTTCTCTAAATGTTTGATAGAATTCACCTGTGAAGCCATCTGGTCCTGGACTTCTGTTTGTTGGAAGATTTTTAATCACAGTTTCAATTTTATTACTTGTGATTGGTCTGTTCATATTTTCTATTTCTTCCTGGTTCAGTCTTGGAAGGTTATACCTTTCTATGAATTTGTCCATTTCTTCCAGGTTGTCCATTTTATTGGCATAGAGTTGCTTGTAGTTGTCTCGTAGGATGCTTTGTATTTCTGTGCTGTCTGTTGTAACTTCTCCTATTTCATGTCTAATTTTATTGATTTGAGTCCTCTCCCTCTTTTTCTTTTTTTTTTTTTTTTTTGTGGTACGCGGGCCTCTCACTGTTGTGGCCTCTCCTGTTGCGGAGCACAGGCTGCGGACGCCCAGGCTCAGCGGCCGTGGCTCACGGGCCCAGCCGCTCCGCGGCATGTGGGATCTTCCCGGACTGGGGCACGAACCCGTGTCCCTTGCATCGGCAGGTGGACTCTCAACCACTGCGCCACCTGGGAAGCCCTCCCTCCTTTTCTTGATGAGTCTGGCTAATGGTTTATCAATTTTGTTTATCTTCTCAAAGAACCAGATTTAGCTTTATTGATCTTTGCTATTGTTTTCTTTGTTTCTATTTCATTTATTTCTGCTCTGCTCTTAATGATTTCTTTCCTTCTGCTAAGTTTGGATTTTGTTTGTTCTTCTTTCTCTAGTTCCTTTAAGTGTAAGGTTAGATTATTTATTTGAGATTTTTCTTGTTTCTTGAGGTAGGCTTGCATTGCTATAAACTTCCCTCTTAGACAGCTTTTGCTGCATCCTGTAGTTTTTGGGTCATCCTGTTTTCATTGTCATTTGACTCTAGTTATTTTTTGATTTCCTCTTTGATTTCTTCAGTGATCTCTTGGTTATATAGTAACGTATTGTTTGGCCTCCATGTGTTTGTGTTTTTTACGGTTTTTTCCCCTGTAATTCATTTCTAATCTCATAACGCTGTCGTGAGAAAACATGCTTGATATGATTTCAATTTTCTTAAATTTACTGAGGCTTGATTTGTGACCCAAGATGTGATCTATCCTGGAGAATGTTCCATGCACACTTGAGAAGAATGTGTAATCTGCTGCTTTTGGATGGAATGTCCTATAAATATCAATTAAATCTGTTTGATCTATTGTGTCATTTAAAGCTTGTGTTTCCTTATTAATTTTGTTTGGATGATCTGTCCATTGGTGAAGTGAGGTGTTAAAGTCCCCCTCTATTACTGTGTTACTGTTGATTTCCTCTTTTATAGCTGTTAGCAGTTTCCTTATGTATTGAGGTGCTCCTATGTTGGGTGCATGTATATTTCTAATTGTTATATCTTCTTCTTGGATTCGTCCCTTGATCATTATGTGGTGTCCTTCCTTGCCTCTTGTAACATTCTTCATTTTAAAGTATTTTGTCTGATATGAGTATTGCTACTCCAGCTTTCTTTTGATTTCCATTTACATGGAATATCTTTTTCCATCCCCTCACTTTCAGTCTGAATGTGTCCCTAGGTCTGAAGTGGGTCTCTTGTATACGGCATATATATGGGTCTTGTTTTTGTATCCATTCAGCAGGCCTATGTCTTTTGGTTGGAGCATTAAATCCATTCACGTTTAAGATAATTATCGATATGTATTTTCCTATTACCATTTTCTTAATTTTGGGGGGTTTGTTTTTGTTGGTCCTTTTCTTCTCTTGTGTTTCCCACTTAGAGAAGTTCCTTTAGCATTTGTTGTAGAGCTGGTTTGGTGGTGCTGAGTTCTCTTAGCCATTGCTTGTCTGTAAAGCTTTTGATTTCTCCATGGAATCTGAATGAGATCCTTGCTGGGTAGAGTGATCTTGGTTGTAGGTTTTTCCCTTTCATCACTTTAAGTATATCATGCCACTCCCCTCTGGCTTGTAGAGTTTCTGCTCAGAAATCAGCTCTTAAACTTATGGGAGTTCCCTTATATGTTATTTGTTGTTTTTCCCTTCCTGCTTTCAGTAATTTTTCTTTGTCTTTAATTTTTGCCAATTTGATTAATATGTCTCTCGTCTTGTGTCTCCTTGGGTTTATCCTGTATGGGACTCTGCGCTTCCTGGACTTGGGTGGCTATTTTCTTTCCCATGTTAGGGAATTTTTCGACTATAATCTCTTCAAATATTTTCTCAGGTCCCTTCTCTCTCTCTTCTCCTTCTGGCACCCCTGTAATGCGAATGTTGTTGTGTTTAGTGTTGTCCCAGAGGTCTCTTAGGCTGTCTTCATTTCTTTTCATTCCTTTTTCTTTATTCTGCTCCACAGCAGTGAATTCCACCATTCTGTCTTCCAGGTCACTTATCCGTACTTCTGCCTCAGTTATTCTGCTATTGATTCCTTCTAGTGTAGTTTTCATTTCAGTTATTGTATTGTTCATCTCTGTTTGCTTGTTCTTTAATTCTTCTAGGTCTTTGTTAAACATTTCTTGCATCTTCTCGATCTTTGCCTCCATTCTTTTTCCGAGGTCCTGGATCATCTTCACTATCATTATTCTGAATTCTTTTTCTGGAAGGTTGCCTATCTCCACTTCATTTAGTTGTTTTTCTGGGGTTTTATCTTGTTCCTTCATCTGGTACATAGCCCTCTGCCTTTTCATTTTGTCTATCTTTCTGTGAATGTGGTTTTTGTTCCACAGGCTGTAGGATTGTAGTTTTTCTTGCTTCTGGTGGATGAGGCTGTCTCAGAGGCTTTGCAAGTTTCCTGATGGGAGAGGCTGGTGATGGGTAGAGTTCAGTAAAACTTTAATCTGCTTCTCTACTGATGGGTGGTGCTGGGTTTCCTCCCTGTTGGTTGTTTGGCCTGAGGCCACCCAACACTGGAGCCTACTCAGCTCTTTGGTGGGGTAATGGCGGTAATGGAGGTCTCTCGCCAAGGGGTACTTCCCAGAACTTCTGCTGCCAGTGTCCTTGTCCTCACGGTGAGCCACAGCCTCACCCTGCCTCTGCAGGAGACCCTCCAGCACTAGCAGATAGGTCTGGTTCAGTCTCCTATGGGGTCACTCCTCCTTCCCCTGTGTCCCAGTGCACACACTACTTCGTGTGTGCCCTCCAAGAGTAGAGTGTCTGTTTCCCTCAGTCGTGTCGGAGTCCTTCAGTCAAATCCCACTAACCTTCAAAGTCTGATGCTCTAGGAATTCCTTTCCCGTTGCTGGATCCCCAGGTTGGGAAGCCTGACGTGGGGCTTAGAACCTTCTCTCCAGTGGGTGGACTTCTGTGGTATAAGTATTCTCCAGTTTGTGAGTCACCTACCCAGCAGTTATGGGATTTGATTTTATTGTGATCGCGCCCCCCCCCACTGTCTCATTGGCTTCTCATTTGTCTTTGGATATGGGGTATCTTTTTTGGTGACTTCCAGTGTCTTCCTGTTGGTGATTGTTCAGCAGTTAGTTGTGATTCCAGTGTTCTCACAAGAGGGGGTGAGAGCACATCCTTCTACTCTGCCATCTTGAACTGATCTCTGCATAACCATCATTTTTAACTGAGAAATTCAGTCCCAAGTGATTAACCTAAAGCTATATAAGTAATTTACATCTATTTCATAGAGTTAATTTTACTATGACTTTTAATAAATAATTCTACTTTAAAGTGTAAAATTCTTCAAGAATACCGTGATAATCTGTGGTGTTTATTGTAAAACAATAATGTTTTTAAATATAGCCGGGGATAAGATTGACCCTTTATAAACACTACTAATATGGAAGTTATAGGTAAATGGTACAAAAGAACTCTAAATATAAAAATTCACAATTAAAAATTGGTTTTATCAATTTTTTGTCATTAAATCAAAACAAAATTTTTGAAATAAAGGCAAATATTGAAATATTTAATGTAATTGAAGAGTGAAGTATAAGTGTATAAGTGTTCATAATATTTAATTTTTTCGGTGTTGTTCCCTCTCAAGTTGGATGATTATTAGAACAATCCCTAATCTTTAGAATAAATTCAAACATTATATTTAGAGATATTTAGCATATTTCTTACCTCTGTTTTGGTGATGTAGACAATGTTTCTTTTGTTCTGCTTTTTTTTTTCTTAAATAGTGTATTAAAAAAGTTATCCTGGGTTTGTCTGTCTATGGTGATACTCACTCATGCCTTAAAAACACTCCATAGAAATTGGGATTGGGAGTCTGAATATACGCTGTTTATGTCAGCCTTGAAGGTAAAGTATTATTCAGAATATGTCATCAATTATTTCTTATAGCCATCCCTGATACAGTGTTTTAACTTTACTTTTAACTAGGCAGTTAACTGTCAATGTTAAGTACTTCACCACAAAATTAATAAAAAGAATTTTTTCTTTGTATAATATATACCATAACTAGTGCCCTGACTAGTGCTTAGGTGTATGTCTAGAGCATATGTGAATAATTGCACAAATGCTATACCGTTGTTAGACACTCAAATGATAAAATGTTTAAATATGAATGCTTTTGTTTCATTGGTTCTTAAGGTGTACCTTTTTATTTATTTAAACCTTTTAACATCTTTGAAATCAGAATAAATCTTAGAGTAAAAGGCATTTTACAATTAATTAGTGACCTTTTTTCTTTCTTAATGGTACCTAAAATAATGGTGAGCCTTATAATTGATGGCATCTTAGATTGAATGAAATAAAATACATGGCAAAAAATGGTGCCCTTCCATATGGAGAATAACCAATGGTTATAATACTGTAGGAAAGATAGGAACTGACAGAAAGGAGTGATACTGCATTTTTATAGAATGAGCAGCATAAATGAGAATAAGTCACAAAATTTGTTTTCTGCAAAAGTTATAAGCAGTGATTTTTTTTCAGATGCTCCCTGTCTTCAAATCTCTGAATTCTTAACTTCCTTTTGGCTGTTTCTGTGCTCGCCAGGGTTCCCATTACCATAAGAGACTACATAAATAGCTTTATGTCGAGCCTCAAAATAAGTCATCAGTGCAGTGTTTAAACATATTCACTTGTTCAAATTCTGTCTTTCCCAAAAGAACATAAATAATAGAGCAGGAGTTTTCAAACAGTTCTATGTTTTGATGAAATAAAAGTTTTAGTAAAATTTTAACATGTAAAGTAGATAAACTGTGGTTTTAGTATTTTAATGTTGAAAGGGAGGAGAGGGTAAACTTCATGAAGCAGTGTTCTTTTGACTTCTTCCTTATCTCCATGGAACACTCCATTCCTAATAATATACCAAACAGATATCCATGTTAATTGGAGTTGTATGTATACATACATAGACACATATATATACACATTTTTTTTCTGGAAGAAATCGGAATGATTATTTTCCAGTTTTATTGAGATATAATTGACATATAACTTTGTCTTTAAGGTGTACAATATAATGATTATATGCATGTGTGTGTGTGTGTGTGTATAAAATGACTACCAGAATAAGTTAACATCCATTACCTCATATAGTTACAGTATTGTTAACTATAGTCACCATGCTGTACGTTACATCCTCAGACCTTACTTATCTTAAAGCTAGAAGTTTGTACCTTTTTACCCACTTCATCTGTTCATGGACATTTCTATGGAGTACTCCATTCCTAATAGTATACCAAACAAAATCTGTGTTAATTAGACTCATTTTTTTTAATTTAACTAATTTCTATCTGTACTTCCATATTTAAGGTAAATAAAAATAATGCCAAATTATGGAATAATGTGGGTCATGCTCTGGAAAATGAAAAGAACTTTGAGAGAGCTTTGAAATACTTCTTACAGGCTACCCATGTTCAGCCAGGTAAGCATTATTAACTAATAAAGCTATTGTGGTAGTTTATTTTCTTTTTAAAAACATGATTATATTTGTGGAAAATAGGTAGAGTTTATTTTCAAGCTTTATTCCAACTGACTGGAATGGTACAGTGTTTGGTGCTGGCTTATTTCTGAAATGGATTTTATGTTAGGGCTATTTATATCAGTCATTTAAGGAGTCTTTTTTAAACAGAGTTGTTGGGTGGCATTGATGAGCAGTTTTAGTGAAGGGATAGATGCAAAAGCTTGATAGTGAGTTTAAGAGAGTGGGAGAAGAATAATTGGAGACAGTTGATACTAAAAACTCTTTTAAAGGGTGTTGATAAGAAATGTTGGTGCCGAGTATGGGGTCAAGAGAGGATAGTAGGATGATGGGTTTTTTTTTGTTTTTTGGGAATTTTAGGGGTTTTGTTTTAAGGTGAGAGAAACAAAGCATGTGTGTGACTAATCCATTGAAGGTGGGAAAAATAATAATTCAAGGTGGGGAACCGAAGTACTGGGTCAATGTCCTTGAACAGATGGGAATAGATAAATAGGATCTAGTGCTCAGGGTGAGGATTTCATTCAGTCAACTGAACCAATAGTTAACCTATGTTAACAGGGAAAGCAGAGTGTAGAGACATGATATAGGCAGGTGAATAATAGATGAATAGCTTCTGGAAGTTATCCTTTGTTTGCTTCTGTTTTCTCAGTGAAACAGAAAGTAAAATCAATAGTAGAGTGTGGGGAATGGAGAGGAAGTGCTGGAAATCTAAGACCAGGAGAGGGTCTGAAGTAATCATCTAGGACATAGCTTCACAAACTTTAATGTACCTGTAAATCACCTGGAGATCATATGGTTCATGTTCTGATATATAGAGATTTAGAGTAGGGCTTGAATTTCTGCATTTCTAGTAAGTTCCTAGGTGATACTTAGTCCATGAATCACGTGTTGAGAAACAAAGATCTAGGAAAATGTGTAGAGTAGGAAAATATGGTATGACTGTCAAGCAGCTCTAACACCCTACTTGAGCTTAGCAATACTTAATTACAATTAAACCAGTTGATGTGGTTAAAAGTTTTCTCCCACTACTTTATAAGTGCAGTGGTACAGGCATGGAGAATTTGGTTAAACAGGATTAGAATTTTGTCAGATGTGTATTACTAAACAAAGGGATAAGGGAATATTGAGACACAACCTAAGCTGGTTATGAAAGGATGTGAGAGAGGATGAAAGATGAGGAAAAGGTGATCAGATCAGTTGTTTATAGATCTGAAAAATTGTTGGTGTCTGAGTAAGGTCTAGCTAGAGCATTTTTAGTTTTCAGTGTTCCAGGATATGTACCAAACGTGGCCACCACCTACCAAGTACAATCATTACTTTCCATTCAGTATGATGACCAAAAAGTACTTCCCCACACACACATTTCTAAATATACTTGGAGGGGTGGGGAGTGGTGGGCAGTGCCCCCTGTATTTCGACTAGATATGACTGTGGCCATTGAACTGACTAGTTAAAGGAGAATGGAGGTGAAAATTATTGGAAGAAAGGATATCAAGGCAACTATTGGAAGATACATCTATATAGATTTTGAAATTACTAAGAATTTTGACAACTGTGTGATGTTGGAAATAACAAGGAACCAGGAGCTATATATGAGATTGGTGACTGCAATAAGGAAGGGTAGTGGATAATAGAGTTTAATGATCTGAAATTCAGAGTTGAGTGATTTTAAGGAATTACAGAGGTCTGGAAGTGGTAAGGATCAAGGAGGACACCTAACTCCAGGCCCAGTGTTGCAAGAGATAAGAAAAAGACCACAGTCACCACTTGGAAAAGCTGCCAGTGTCCCCAAGGCAAAGCCAAATTCCTGTTAGAGAATGTTGTAGAAATATATAACTGATGGTCTAGCTATCTTTCCAATTTTATCTCTCCTGGCTCTTCATGTAGTTTAGTTTTTCTTGAAATCTAGGATACATGTCATGAGCTTCCTCACCTCTTTGCATTTTTTCGTGTTCTTTCTTGAGCCTAGAACTCCTCCCTTCTCCTTTCCTTCCCACCCACCTACCACACCCTACCGATCTTTTGCAACCCATCTCACATGGCTTCTTTTCTAAACAAAACAAAAAAACCCTCCTATCTTTCCAGTTAGAAGCAAATATTTCTCCTCTTTAAGACTCCTTACAACTTTTGTATCTTTTCTGTGATATTTGTTATTTAAATGTTCGTTTAAAATATTTATTTAAAATATCTATGTATTTAAACTGAGGAGCTTCCTAGGGGCAGCATGAACATCTGATTCATCTTCATAGTCCCTGCGTCATCTAGCATAGTCTTAACACACAGTCAGTGGTCACTAACTGTGGCAGTTTCAATTCATTGCTTTCTGAAGCCTTTTAGGTTCATTCTGGGAGTTTTTAAAAAGAGAAGCAACGTCATCTTTATGTCAGACACACAGGGACCTGGAGACTTAGAAGATGATATTTAGGCCCCTTCAGCCCTATCTTTCCCATTTCTAAGTTGGGACAGTAATTTCTATCTCGTATTGTCAGGACAGAATGAAATCGTGTTAGTGGGTGGGTGTGATTGTGGATGTTTGGTTTAAAATCATTTTTCCTCTCGTTGTCAGTTGTCACTTTTGGCTGTTTTTAAGATACTTACTTGGGGCTTCCCTGGTGGCGCAGTGGTTGAGAGTCCGCCTGCCGATGCAGGGGACACGGGTTCGTGCCCCAGTCCGGGAAGATCCCACATGCCGCGGAGCGTCTGGGCCCGTGAGCCATGGCCGCTGAGCCAGCATATCCGGAGCCTGTGCTCCGCAACGGGAGAGGCCACGACAGTGAGAGGCCCGCATACCGCAAAAAAAAAAAAAAAAGATACTTACTTGAACCTATCTCCTTTAGTTAGTATGACTTACCTACCATACTTTCAAAATTGCAGTCTCTAATAAACAGTGGGCTAGGAAAACAGGCAAATCATTTTATTACAATTTATTATGAAAAAGTACATAATCTTGGAAAAATTGAATTTGTCATTCAGAGACTTCTTGGCTCATTCTGTGTTTTTCAGCTGTGTTCTTCATAGATAGATTTGACAGCTAAAACGACATGCAGGGAAGGAAATCAAGAGTCTTTTTTGTCCCTGTTAGATATACAGATGGAGATAGAACTATAAGTCTGAAGATAAGGGGAATGGTCAGGACTAGAGATAAAAATTTGAAGTAGCAAGCATATAGATGGTATTTAAAATCCTAGAACAGTAGAGGATCACAGAGAGCAGAGATTCTTAACATTTAAAGTAGCTTAAAAAAAAAAAAGACATTCAGTCTGAAGGCTTTTTTTGCTTAGCCAGAATAAGAATATAAACTATACAATGGTCGCTGACCAGGCAACATGAATGACATGTTAGACAAACAGTTGATTACAGTCTTTTGTTTGTTTTGGGTTACAAGTTTTTTTTGTTTGTTTTATTTTTATTATTTTTTTTACAACTTTATTGGTGTTAGTTTCTGCTTTATAACAAAGTGAATCAGTTATACATATACATATGTTCCCATATCTCTTCCCTCTTGCGTCTCCCTCCCTCCCACCCTCCCTATCCCACCCCTCCAGGTGGTCACAAAGCACCGAGCTGATCTCCCTGTGCTATGCGGCTGCTCCCCACTAGCTATCTACCTTATGTTTGGTAGTGTATATATGTCCATGCCTCTCTCTCGCTTTGTCACAGCTTACCCTTCCCCCTCCCCATATCCTCAAGTCCATTCTCTCGTAGGTCTGTGTCTTTATTCCTGTCTTACCCCTAGGTTCTTCATGACATTTTTTTTTTCTTAAATTCCATATATATGTGTTAGCATACGGTATTTGTCTTTCTCTTTCTGACTTGCTTCACTCTGTATGACAGACTCTAGGTCTATCCACCTCATTACAAATAGCTCAATTTCATTTCTTTTTATGGCTGAGTAATATTCCATTGTATATACGTGCCACATCTTCTTCATCCATTCATCCGACGATGGGCACTTAGGTTGTTTCCATCTCTGGGCTATTGTAAATAGAGCTGCAGTGAACATTGTGGTACATGACTCTTTTTGAATTATGGTTTTCTCAGGGTATATGCCCAGTAGTGGGATTGCTGGGTCATACTGTAGTTCTATTTGTAGTTTTTTAAGGAACCTCCATACTGTTCTCCACAGTGGCTGTATCAATTTACATTCCCACCAACAGTGCAAGAGGGTTCCCTTTTCTCCACACCCTCTCCAGCATTTATTGTTTCTAGATTTTTTGATGATGGCCATTCTGACTGGTGTGAGATGATATCTCATTGTAGTTTTGATTTGCATTTCTCTAATGATTAATGAAGTTGGGCATTCTTTCATGTGTTTGTTGGCAGTCTGTATATCTTCTTTGGAGAAATGTCTATTTAGGTCTTCTGCCCATTTTTGGATTGGGTTGGTTGTTTTTTTGTTACTGAGTTGGATGAGCTGCTTATAAATTTTGGAGATTAATCCTTTGTCAGTTGCTTCATTTGCAAATATTTTCTCCCATTCTGAGGGTTGTCTTTTGGTCTTGTTTATGGTTTCCTTTGCTGTGCAAAAGCTTTGAAGTTTTATTAGGTCCCATTTGTTTATTTTTGTTTTTATTTCCATTTCTCTGGGAGGTGGGTCAAAAAGGATCTTGCTGTGATTTATGTCATAGAGTGTTCTACCTATGTTTTCCTCTAAGAGTTTGATAGTTTCTGGCCTTACATTTAGGTCTTTAATCCATTTTGAGCTTATTTTTGTGTATGGTGTTAGGGAGTGATCTAGTCTCATACTTTTACATGTACCTGTCCAGTTTTCCCAGCATCACTTATTGAAGAGGCTGTCCTTTCTCCACTGTACATTCCTGCCTCCTTTATCAAGGTTACAAGTTTTTTTAAAAAATCAATTCACAAGATAAAATTTTTGTAAATTGAATTACAGTTTCCGTAAACACCTTTATAAGACGAGGGTAGGTTTTTCTCGAGAAACACCAGATTTCTCCAAGGTTAATTTTTGCCTTAAAATCAATGATTTCATTTTTATCTAACTTCAAATCTTTGAAACGAAAATAATCATGGATTTCTAGTTCAACTTTGATGCCATCAAGGTAGAAATGATTTTTAGAGTTTTCAGGAGTTTCCAGATATTTATAAATATATCTTTTTAAATAAATTGACAAATTTGTGAGTAGGAAATAACTGGAAAGCAACACATATGCCTGGGCCATCAGTGTGACAATACTTAACTTCACTGTTGGTGGCTGAAGAATTATTAGGCACAGAGTTGCCTGATATTTGCCAGTCCTCGTTTACATTGAATTAAAGACAGACTGCTAGATTCAGGCTGCTGTTGGTTTGGATAGCGCACTCATAATAGCAAGATTGTTTTTTGAAATTCTGTAGCTTTTTAGTCATTCAAATGTAATTGATTTTTATATCTTGCCTGCTTTCTTACCTTTTTTTTTTTTCGAATATAGATTTACCTTACCAGTAATGCTGTTTCCTCCTAGAATCTTAAACTTTGTAACTTATTTTAAAAATTGTTTCATTTTATTAGCTGTGTTGTGTAGGTTTTTTTGACGCTAAATGCTGTCTGATTGCTATCTTTGTTCTTTGAGAAAGTAAGGGTGCCTTACTCTAGTGTCTGTAGTCTTTACTGATGAGAGTATCTCCTTGCCATAGTTCTAAGAACCTGATTAGTAGATAGTAATTTGCCTTGTCTTTCATCCTAATGGATAACCTCTTTTCTAAGGTTGGTTGGGGCTCTTTTCAGTAACATTTTAAATACTTACCTGACATAATTTCACTTTTATTTACTTAAACTTTCAGTTTGTTCTTTTCTTAGATTAAATTTTTACTGTGTAAATAATTTTTTCAGGTTCTATATACCCTTAGTTTTTTCTGGGTAACTTTCTGATCTCTATAGTAAATGGTATAGATTTATCTGATGTTTAAAAAAAAAAAGAGCTTAGATAAACAAGGTCGTATTGTATATAGCACAGGGAACTATATTCGATATCCTGTGATAAACCATAATGGAAAAGAATAGGAAAAAGAATGTATATATGTATAACTGAGTCACTTTGCTGTACAGCAGTAATTAACACAATGCTGTAATTCAACTATGCTTCAATAAAAAAGTTTTTTTTTAAAGAGCTGTATAAGAGCAAAAACTCTATATACTCTTGGTAATGCAATGTATTTCAACCTTGGATCTACATCAGAATTGCCTCTGAAACTTTTTTAAAACATTTTTGCAATCCTATTCCTGAAGATTCTGTTTTGATTGAGCTGGGTAGGGTAAGGTATCTGAATTTTTCAAAGCTACACAAGTATTCTGAATTGCTGCCAGTTTTGGGCCTTTTTTCCTCTTCTTTTCTTTTTTTTTTTTGGCTTGACCGCCTCCTGAGACCCCATGAGATTCAGCAATATGTCTAAAAACAAGAAATCAACCTCTTTCCCCCAATCCTGTCCCCTAGTTCTCTAACTAAACCCATATGGCATCTAACAGTTTTTGTACAGTGCACACAATTGCCAACCTGAAACATAATTTAGCAAGATCTTAGGACTGTTACTCTCCTCCTAGAGGAATGCCTAAAATATATATGCTTGGCCCCTATGCGTCCTGGGAGTTGCAGGCAGAGAACTATTCCACAACTGCAAAATCATCATTGGTGTCACAGGCAAGTAGTAATCATAATTTGAAACCTTGTCATGTCTGTTAGAGATTCATGTTGAGTAAAATTTGTCTAATTTAAGATCTCCCTTCTTTCTATCTTTATTCCAAAGCTTTGAAATATTTACTGGGAAGTATATCTTAAAACTAGTGTACAATGAACCCTCATATCTTTTTTATTTTAATTTTATATTTTTCTATCCCTGAATAAATTTGCTGAGGATTTGATATTAAGACAACCTTTTTAAAAGTTTTAATTAAATTATATGGGAATGTATCATCATTTAAGAGATCTGGGCTGCTGCATCTTAAGTAATATTATAGAATCCAGATAACTTGCACTCCAACCACATTCACAAAAATTTTTAAAAACAAAGTCACAAAGTTTTTTTCACAGGCTCTTTGCCCCTATGCCACCATGGATTCATTTTTGTTATTTATAATACTTGAAATAATTCTAGTAATCATGGTGATCCTTTTCACTTGTAAATCCTTTTTGCTTTTGAGTGAATTCCAAAGCTATGAGATTAAGGAAATAAGAGTAAGCCTTAGTATAGGATAGTAAAATATAGTGGAAAAAAAAAGATGTAAATTTAATCATTACCTTTATTTCTCCCCTCTCATATCTTAACCCTTCCAGGAGCCATTCAAATAGTTTTTTCATGTCATATGTGTATTTTCTGTTCTTATGGTACTTTATTTAATAATTTTCTAGTGTAGCCTTGCTCATAAGTTATAATAAGTTGTGTTAGAAGAGCTTTAAGGAGGAAGCAGGACCTATTGCCTCCTTTTACATTCTTTTGCTTTAGTGTGTTTGTTTCTAGAAACATGTCTTCTTAGTAGTTTACATTGAATGCTATTTAGTGTATTTGCCAACAAATGATTTTTTTTTAATTTTAGATGATATTGGTGCCCACATGAATGTAGGAAGAACTTATAAAAATTTAAATAGAACCAAAGCAGCTGAAGAATCTTATATGACAGCTAAGTCGCTGATGCCTCAAGTAAGTAGTCATAAATTATTTCTATTGTGTCATGTCTGCTAGATGTCCATATCGAATAGAATTATCCAAATGGAAAATCTTTATTCTTCAATTTGTTGATATTAAAAGTAAGTTGTCCAGTGAACCATCTATTACTGTAAGTGTTATAAAAGATTACATTCACTTTCATAGCTCACTTAAAATTTATAGTCTGTGAAAACCAAATTATGATATTATGAATTTTAGATATTTTTGATTACAAGTTATTTATGAGTTAAGTGACTTTAAATGAAAAGAATTTTATTTATGTGCAGTAAGCACTAAATTCAACATTACTCCTATCAAGAAATAAATGAAGAAAACAAAGTGATAAAATGAGTGGATACATCTCTGTTGCTGTCCTGTGCCCATCATTTGCTATAATGTCACAAGTACAAGATTTCTTGGATATCCGCAATACAAAGTCAAAGTTAGAAAATCTGATACTGCCCTTGGCCAGCTAGCTGTGTGTAATCTGCAAAGATAGTTTACCCTGGGCTACAGTTTTCTCAATTGTAGTTTATATTATTAATACTGTATTAATAACAGTAGTAATATTGAAATGATTTGACAGTTTGCTAAATGTTTTAAAAATAGAGTTGGACCACATGATACATTAAGAATTATTTCAGTCCTAAGATCCTAAAGTTAAATTCTGTTCAATAAAGATTTTTATCAGATATAATTTATTATGTTCATTGAGAATTTGGGTTCATATATATAATAACCTTTACTTAACCTGAATAATCAGTTAATTAGAGAATTTTATTTCCTAACTCCACCAAACAAGTGAGGGTTTACTATAGCTCTGAAGTAAAATTAACTACCCTGTTATCACAACCAGTAAATATTTTGCTGACAACATGAAAGCTGACATAGTGTAACAAATACAGTGGACTGAGAGAAAAGATCCAAGTTCTATTCCTGGTCTGACTCAAACATACTAAGGGACCTTAGCCTCTAGAAGTTCTGATTTCTATGACTTCATAAAATAATACATATATAAAAATCTAACAGTAATCTGTTGAGCTGGCATGAGTGAAAAAATACAACCTTCATTGCTACTAAACATTAATTATTTTACTTACATTTTGTGGATACTGCAGATTATTTCACATTTTTTATGTATTATTTTAGTATTGCAGTGTGTCTTTTTATGTTCTATGTAAATTTTAAATAAAACACTAGGACTACTTACTTCAGATTTTATTTGGTACTGAAATGTCAAATTATAAAAACCTCTTTTTTTTAACAGATTATTCCTGGTAAAAAATATGCAGCCAGAATTGCACCTAACCACTTAAATGTTTACATTAATCTGGCCAACCTGATACGAGCAAATGAGTCCCGACTGGAAGAAGCGGATCAGCTGTACCGACAAGCAATAAGCATGAGACCCGACTTCAAGCAGGCTTACATTAGCAGGTGTTGTAGTTCGCTTTAGGCTTTCACTATAGAAGATTAAAGCTGCACCTGCATATACTTTTAAGCTATTTTGACTAATTTGGCTTTTTTTTCTTCTTCTAGTAAATCTTAGTTAGCAACCAAGAGCATAGAAATACAGCCTGTTTTAGACTAACAAATTTAATTGATTTCATTTTAAATTGACAAGGAAGTCCATAACTTATAATAGCAAACTTAGGTTTATTTATACAAAAGGAAGGGTAGGAAAAGCTCCTCTTTAATTTCATTTGCTTCTCATTACAAATTCACTTTTATTTAAAACAGCTGAAATTTACCTTTTATAATTCTTAATTATTACAAAATAATTATTTTTACAAGAAGTTATTCTTTATTATAGAATAATTAAGAAATCATTGTATAATTAAGAAATCATTATATATAAAATTAATTAAGAAATAATTATATAATAGCAAACTCTCAAGAGCTTTCTTAAATTAATACTGAGAATTGACTGGTTATTGTTACTACAAAGAAACTTTTTAGTTGCCAGTAAAAAAATTTTTGTAATATTAGAATTTGATATTAGAAGTTGATATATTTTCTCATGTAAGTCTTATCATTTGTATTGTACCTGAGGAAAATTTTATGTTAAACTTTGTTTTGCAGCGTGCTCCAGAAACCTAATTATAATTTGTCACATTGTTTATATGGGGAAAATGCATTCAGAATTTAAGTTTTTGAAATGAAATCCGTTCATAGCTGGAAGCTGTCTTTGTTCAGCCTTATCTAGTACTTGCTGAAATTCACTAAGTTTACTGGGGTTGTTTCTATAAATAAAACGTGTCATATGTTAATTTATAAAGAATTAATAATCTCTGCATTTAAAGAAATCACATTTTGGGGCTTCCCTGGTGGCGCAGTGGTTGAGAGTCCGCCTGCCGATGCAGGGGACACGGGTTCGTGCCCCGGTCCGGGAAGATCCCACATGCCGCGGAGCTGCTGCGCCCATGAGCCATGGCCGCTGAGCCTGCGCGTCCGGAGCCTGTGCTCCGCGACGGGAGAGGCCACAACAGTGAGAGGCCCGTGTAACGCAAAAAAAAATCACATTTTGGACACTTATTCTAGAAATTGGGAATATTAGTTTATTTGATTTCATGCCTATGCTAATACTTCAAGAAAGAGTAGTATTATAATAAAAGTAACTCATTTCAGTACTTAAACTGATTTGCACATATGTAAAAATGACTTTTTTAAGCTCTGTAACAGAAAATGTAACCATATTAGAATGATTTCTAAAATGATTTTCAAACTGTGATCATTAGTTTCAGATGTGTTCCTCAAAAGTATCTACAGGTGGCACTATTGCCCTTCCATCCTACCAGATCGGCTTTTTAAATTCCTTTTCTTTTTAATGAATGGTCATTTTATAAGAATACATCGAAGAAAACTAAGTAATTTTAAGGGGTAAACAATTTCTAATGTTCTTCTTTTTGTATAGTGAGACATTGCTAACAGATTTGAATACTGGAATTTCCCCATCACTACTGTATTTATATTCCTTCTTCAAATGCTGTTACTTCATCTGACAAATTAATCTCCCACTCTAGTTGCTATCATTTTTCTGATGTAGACTAGTCTGCTGTTTTTCAAGATATATTCAAAGAATATATTTTCTCTGTTCCCCTTTCTTTGATACCTCCCGACATCTTACTCTCTAGCGTCAGGCATGCTCTTTCCTTCTTTAAAAATATTTGAAAACGTATCAAGCCAAATTTGCTAAACTAATGTGTTCAGGTTTAAGGACAGTTTGTTATTTTTAAAAGAAAATTTTAAAAACCTAAGTTAAAAGGAAAGTGTGAATATGTGGAAAAGCTTAAAACTTGTGAAAAATAGTATCTATAGACTGACACAGTAATGTAAGTAAAGCTTGTGTTTGATTTTTCCACAGAGGAGAATTGCTTTTAAAAATGAATAAACCTGTCAAAGCAAAAGAAGCATATCTTAAAGCACTAGAGCTGGACAAAAACAATGCAGATCTTTGGTACAACTTGGCGATTGTTCATATTGAACTTAAAGAACCAAATGAAGCCCTAAAAAACTTTAATCATGCTTTAGAACTAAATCCAAAGCATAAGCTAGCGTTATTCAATTCTGCTATATTAATGCAAGAATCAGGTATGTTTTTTCAAAATATTTCTATATTTAAACATATTCTAGTTTGAAATATAATAAAACCTAATCTTACCCCCAGCAAACATTTTATGAATGGATGGTTTACATCAAAACTGCATAAATAATTTATAAGAAGAATATTTAAAATACTTGAAGTAAACTTTTCAAGTAATAGCCTTAACATATATGACAATACTAATTGTTAGTTCTTCTGGTATATGTTAAAACTGATTTTTCAGACAGTCTATTAAGCAATACCATATTTATCTATTTTGTCATTTTATTCATGGAAATATATCTTATGTATAAATATCATACTATTCAAATAATCTGAATTTGTAAAAATTTTTAGGTAATTATTTCTAGGGAGCCAAGAGCATTATATGTTTTAGACAAAATAGTATTCTATTTTCTCTTGATTTGTAAGTCCAAATGCTTTTGATATCATTTTGTATCGTTTTACTGTTTTCTGAGACGTTATTATAATTTCCTATATTTTCTATAAATTTAGCAAAACTAAATTATTCATCACAATAAATCAGGATCTTTGATATATTTTAGTACGGCTTCAGAAGGCAATATATATAATTTATAATCTTAATTTTTATGTTTGGAAAAATCTCTATATTAATTGTTAGATACTTTTATAAAACTTTTGCAAAAAATGTAAGAATCATATTTTATAGCTAAAGAGGGCCTTTGAGTTTGTTTTTGCCAGTCATCTGTTTTGTAGATTAGAGAGTCAGGACCAAACAGATGTAATAACTACCCTAACTTTATATGGCTAGGTTAGTAACTAGTCCAAGACAAGAACTTAAGCCTACTGATTTATTTCACATTTTCTTTATTTATCATATTGTCACATAAAAGAATAGAGGAAGATCTTTATGTCTGTTATTCAAAAAAGCTAAGTTTAGGAAACTAATGTTTTTGTAAAGTTAGCTAACCTTAGTAATCATGAAAGGTGCCCATTATCTGACACAAGATTGCACCCTGGGGTGTGTAGTTTTAGAAATTGAATTTTTTTGTATTTATTTGCAATAGAAATTATCTCAATAAAATATTTGTTTCCTAAAACCTGATTTATGTGTAGTGAGACATTGGACATAGGCTTTATATATAATGGTGTATTTTTACCTTTGAAAAGTACTAAAAAATTTTAAATAACATACAGAAAATATCTGATTTAATAAGACTAGAACATTTTGTTTATCCAGTCATAGTTACTATTTACTGAGCATTTTTTATATATCTCATGTAATTATTAGAAAATTCAGTAGGTTAACCCAGACAAGTTAATAATTTGTTTAGTGCATAAAATTAACAGAATCAAGATTGAACATTTGTTTTTGTTGGCAAATCCCATGCCTCTTCCTCTTAATTCTCTATTCTTCGTCTACTCCCAGTTAGAATCTAAACTATCAGGAGATATTTCATCCCATTTAGTTTGTTTTTTTGTTTGTTTATATGTTTTCGTGTTTTTTTTAAATTTATATTTTATACAGCAGGTTCTTATTAGTTATCTATTTTATACATGTCAATCCCAATCTCCCAATTCATCCCACAACCACCAACCCCCAACTTGCCCCCCTTGGTGTCCATACATTTTTCTCTACATCTCTGTCTCTATTTCTGCCTTGCAAACCGGTTCATCTGTACCATTTTTCTAGATTCCACATATATGTGTTAATATACGATATTTGTTTTTCTCTTTCTAGCTTACTTCACTCTGTATCAGTCTCTAGGTCCATCCACATCTCTACAAATGACCCAATTTCATTCCTTTTTATGGCTGAGTAATATTCCATTTTATATATGTAGCACATCTTCTTTATCCATTTGCCGGTTGATGGGCATTTAGGTTGCTTCCATGACCTGGCTATTGTAAATAGTGGTGCAGTGAACATTGGGGCACATGTGTCTTTCTGAATTATGGTTTTCTCTGGGTAAATGCCCAGTAGTGGGATTGCTGGGTCACATGGTAATTCTATTTTTAGTTTTTTAAGGAACCTCCATACTGTTCTCCATAGTGGCTGTATCAATTTACATTCCCACCAACAGTGCAAGAGGCTTCCCTTTTCTGCACAGCCTCTCCAGCATTTGTTGTTTGTAGATTTTCTGATAATGCCCATTCTAACCGGTGTGAGATGATACCTCATTGCAGTTTTGATTTGCATTTCTCTAATAATTTGTGATGTTGAGCAGCTTTTCATGTGCCTCTTGGCCATCTGTATGTCTTCTTTGGAGAGATATCTATTTAGGTCTTCTGCCCATTTTTTGATTGGGTTTTTTTTTTTTAATATTGAGCTGCATGAGCTATTTATATATTTTGGAGATTAATCCTTTATCTGTTGATTCATTGGCAAATATTTTCTCCCATTCTGAGGGTTGTCTTTTCATTTTGTATATAGTTTCCTTTGCTGTGTAAAAGCTTTTAAGTTTCAGTAGGTCCCATCTGTTTATTTTTGGTTGTATTTCCATTACTCTAGGAGGTGGGTCAAAAAAAGATCTTGCTGTGATTTATGTCAAAGAGTGTTCTTCCTATGTTTTCCTCTAAGAGTTTTATCATGTCCGGTCTTACATTTAGGTCTCTAATCCATTTTGAGTTTATTCTTGTGTATGGTGTTAGGGAGTGTTCTAATTTCATTCTTTTATGTGTAGCTGTCCAGTTTTCCCAGCACCACTTATTGAAGAGACTGTCTTTTCACCATTTTTTATCCTTGCCTCCTTTGTTGTAGATTAGTTGACCGTATATGTGTGGGTTTATCTCTCAGCTTTCTATCCTGTTCCACTGATCTATATCTCTGTGTTTGTGACAGTACCATATTGTCTTGATTACTGTGGCTTTGTAATATAGTCTGAAGTCAGGGAGTCTGATTCCTCCAGCTCCGTTTTTTTCCCCTCAAGATTGCTTTGGCTCCCCTTTTAGTTTTTGAGGCACTTTTACTGTTTTAAAGGAAAGGAAATGAGCTACCATTTCAGTGCTTCATATACATCTTTCCTATGAAAACTTTGAGATTTTTTCTTTCTGCTTTTTAATTTAGGCACAGCAATTAATTGTTTTGATGCTGTCTTTTTGTAATCTAGATAAATACTTGCAAGTGGCTTTGTTCCTCAGACTTATTCATTTGCTCATAGTATAATTTTTTTTCTTTTTAAATTCTTAGGTGAGGTTAAACTCAGACCTGAAGCTAGAAAACGACTTCTAAGCTATGTAAATGAGGAGCCACTAGATGCTAATGGTTATTTCAATCTGGGAATGCTTGCCATGGATGACAAAAAGGACACTGAAGCAGAGATGTGGATGAAGAAAGCCATAAAATTACAAGCCGATTTCAGAAGTGCTCTGTTTAATCTGGCTCTCCTGTATTCTCAGACTGCAAAGGAATTAATGGCTTTGCCAATCTTGGAAGAGTTACTCAGATACTATCCTGATCATATCAAAGGTCTCATTTTAAAAGGAGACATTCTGATGAATCAAAAGAAAGATATACTTGGAGCAAAAAAATGTTTTGAAAAGATTTTGGAGATGGATCCAAGCAATGTGCAAGGAAGACACAATCTTTGTGTTGTTTATTTTGAAGAGAAGGACTTATTAAAAGCTGAAAGATGCCTGGTTGAAACATTGGCATTAGCACCACATGAAGAATATATTCAACGCCATTTGAATATAGTCAGGGATAAAATTTCTTCATCTAGTTTTGTAGAACAGCCAGTATTCCCAGCTGGTAAGACTTCAGGTATAGAAGGAGACAAAATTCCAACTGAAAATGAAAAAGAAATCAAAAGTAAACCCAGACCCATACAGATAATAAAAACAAGTGATAATAAAAGTCAGTCGAAATCCAACAAACAGTTAGGAAAAAATACAGACAAAGAAACCCCCCACAAAACAACAAAAGAAATCAAAGAAATTGAGAAGAAAAGAGTTGCTGCTTTAAAAAGACTAGAAGAGATTGAACGTATTTTAAATGGTGAATAGCATTACCCTTTATCACGTGACAGTGGTTTCAAAGAACTTCAGTCTATATCATGTGATTACTTATACTGAGAGCTTTGAAAAATAGCAAGGATACTAACAGTCTATCATAAGCTGCCTCTACGTAGGATCAAAATAAGATTTTCATTAAAGACCCTTTCATTACCCCAGGGTATGTATTATATATAACAGTAGTTTTTAGAGTTTTGGTGACTATAGCAGAAATTACAGGTGGGAAATTTGTATATTTTCTTATAGAAGGAAGATTCTTTCAGCAGAATAACATTGATTACCCTCAGTTAAAAATAATCTGAGGCCTGAATGGTAATCCCATGGGGGCAAATCCAACATGTGCTGGTTTATTCTATGAATTCATATATATTAGTTAACTTCATTTTTCCTTTAAATATTGGAATTTGACTATGGATTTGAAAACACTTATTGAACACATTCTTTTTCTTCAGTAACCTTCTATTTCCAAGGGACTTTGCACTACAAAAGAATGCTGGCTGGCTTTCTTTATGTTGTATTCTTTTTTTGATTTTTAGAAGGAACGCCAGATTAAACATTTTAAAATAAGTCGTATGACATGTTAGCTTAAGAATGTATTTTCGTAACTGTGTGCTTGTCCTTCACTCTAAATGGCAATTTTTAATCAGGTAAAGTTTGAAATACATATACGCACACACATTTCTGATGGTGCTCTATATACTGTATTTTCATTTTTTTACGTACTGAGGGTTTCACAGCATGAACCACATAATCATGACTCTTTGACTTTTGTTTCCCAAACTATTCCTGTTTATGAGGGTCATAGTCATATTGAGAAGTCCCAGTAGCTATAACTTGATTAAACTTTTGAGCTAAAACATAGTAAGTTTCTCTTTCATCTTAGTGTTATCTTTCTAGTGTTACTTGAATTTTAATTTTGTTTCCAAAAACATACCTTAATTATTCTTAGATACCTTAGGTACCTAAATTGAGTTCTGTTTAACTGAAGGCAAAACAATGTGACAAAGTTTATTTTTAAACACTAAGTTCTTGATATCTTATGGTGTATATTTTTATTAAGTATTTATTTTGACTACTGAGCTTCCACAAAAAACTTAACGCTGTTGGGGCTTCCCTGGTGGCGCAGTCGTTGAGAGTCTGCCTGCTGATGCAGGGGACACGGGTTCGTGCCCCGGTCTGGGAAGATCCCACATGCCGCGGAGCAGCTAGCCCCCTGAGCCATGGCCGCTGAGCCTGCGTGTCCGGAGCCTGTGCTCTGCAACGGGAGAGGCCGCAACAGTGAGAGGCCCGCGTACAGCAAAAAAAAAAAAAATTTAATGCTGTTTTAAGTCCATCAAGTATGGAAAATAAATTGCTATTGCATTTTTCTATACATGCATATATTATGGTTGAACCAAAATTTCGTCAGTTTTGGCCTGTTGTCCAGCTAGAAAAAAGATAATTAGCCTAGTATATGATTAATAAATTAATCAGTTGGTTTTAGCAAATTTAAACCTGAAAAATGTTAGTTTGAAGAGTAGATACAAATCAAATTTATTAAATCTGACTTTTTTCATGAGTTAAAATGCATTTTTATAATACCTAATAAAGTTGGCTTTAATTTAAAATGTTAAAGCTCAAGCTATCGTCTTGGGATAGTAACTAATTTCTAATTATGTAGCATTTCAAAAACTATATTTCTGTTCCTTTGAAATAATGAATTTCTAATTATGTTTCAAAACCCATATTCCTGTAACTTTTTTCTTAAAGGGATGTTTTATAAATAGGTCATAAGAAACATGGTCTGTATTAAAGACCTACTCTTACTAGGTTCTCTGAGGCGCTGTCATAGATTATTTTTTAGGCAATATAAAGCAAGCACTGACATCAATGGTAGTACATTTTTGATTCATTAAAGCAATACCTGATTTCAGTTTTTAAATTATAGCTTTGTGACTCCAGATATAAGGTGGAGAATACCTCATATACCATGACTTGAAAAATGAAACTGTTATTGTTACATTCTCTACATATATCTTGAGAAGAAGTTTGAGTTTGATCTATTCTGTTATAATATCAACTGAGGATAGTTCAAAAAAGTAGAAGGAAATCTTTTATGACAGCAGACCGTAATAAAAGCTTTGAGTAATAATTTAATAAAATTATGTAACTATTCAAAAGATAAAAGATATATTAATATCCAATGATTTTTATAGAAAAAAGAATTTTCTCCACATTAGCACTTAGAACAGTGCCTATCATGTAGGAAGTGCTCATATTTTGAATATTTAAATCAAATTCACCCTGAGTAATCAATAACTTTTCCAAATCAGTTGTTTCTCAACCCTCATTTCATATTAGAATCATCTAGACCCCACCCTACAACAATTAAATCTGAATTTCTTATGGGTAGAGCCATGCTTCAGTTTTTCCAAAGGCTCTCTAATTTGTAGTCAGGGTTAGGGACCACTGTTCTAAATTCGTTGAAGAAAATCCTCTTATCTCTCCTGTGTTAACTTTTAAATTAGTGACATAATCCAATTAATTTTGATGTTTTAACTTCCATTAAGGAATATGCTCTTCTGATACCTAGTATTTATTCCATCTTAAGTTCCATCAAGTTTGCTTATGTGTGAGGTGATTATTTTTTCTCTTTAAATTCATAATATAAATTTTATTCAAGCTGTTGAGGTGAAAAAGTCAATGGATAGTTTTTCCTTTGAAGCTGCCATTTGGGGGAAATGGAGGGTAGGGACATTTTAGCCCAGTTCACTAACCTGTGTTTCACAGTTGTGAGCATCTGTAAGTTTGAAAAAGAAAGCTTATCATAGGTTTATGTACTAATAAGGGGATGTAGTTTTAGTTCTTGCTGTTTTACAAAAGAAACTTTTTCTCATATTGCTCCTATATGTGTGTCCTTACTAACATTCAGAACTGGGAATTTTATCTTATAATAATTATTCCAGTAAGTAATTTTATGAAGTTGATGACTTGGAGGATAAAGCAAATATGTTTGCAATTTTGTCTTTACTTTTATGTAGATGTTTGGTATGTGAATTACTCAGTTCTATTAAAACCTCATGCCTTTCATCTAATTTGAGCTCTCAACTTCATGTTACAGAATGCTTCTTTAAGGATGCTTTAATGAAAAATATGAAAATATATAGATTTGTATGTCAGTTTATACTTCAGAAATCCATATATTTGTCATATTTATTTTTTTAAAAACCTAATTGCATGACTAAATCATATTTAAAATGAAAACTCAAATATATCTGGTACCTTTGTCTAGAGTTTTATCTGTTGGAAGATGTCAGCCATCCATGTTAAGTTTTCATAAAATAGTTGATAATTGTATGCATTTTATATTACTGTGGTGTCTGTGTGTACCATATTTCTAAATATTCAGTATTAAATTGATACTTTTTAAAACCTTATCCTGAATTGCCTTTTAGTGTTAAAATGAAAAATATAATAGCATATCAAGAAATTTCTTCCCCCACAAAGAAAGAAGAGCTGGCCAGTAGTTTTATAAGCAATGACCTGAGAAAGGTACATGTTAACTTACTTCCTAACAGTGATACATTTCCAACCCAGAGTGACAGAAACTCAGTTAAGAAAATGAGACAAACTCAAATGTGAAATTTTATAGACATACACAGTTGAAAGTCAGTGTAGTGAAATAATTAGGAGTTTAAGTTATGAATCTACTTGGATTCACATACTGGTACCACACTTGCTAGTATAACTTAGGGGAAGTTGTTTAACCTATATGTCCTCAGTTTCCCCATCTGCAGGTTGGGGAAAATACTTTCCTCATAAAGTTATTAAAAGGGGATATATACATATATATGTAAAATGTATGTTACGTATTTATGTGTTATAATAGATATATATATCTCATAACAAATCGGCAAGTATCTTTTTTCTTTTAAAAATTTATTTTTATACAGCAGGTTCTTGTTAGTTACCCATTTTACACATATTAGTGTATATATGTCAATCCCAATTGCCCAATTCATCCCACCACCACTACCCCCCAACCCCCGCTTTCCCCCCTTGGTGTCCATATGTTTGTTCTCTGCATCTGTGTCTCAATTTATGCCCTACAAACCGGTTCATCTGTACCATTTTTCTAGATTCCACATATATGTGTTAATATACGATATTTGTTTTTCTCTTTCTGACTTACTTCACCCTTAATCACAGTCTCTAGATCCATCCACGTCTCTACAAATGACCCAATTTCGTTCCTTTTTATGGCTGAATATTCCATTGTATATATGTACCACATCTTTTTTTGGCAAGTATCTTTATAAATAGTGCGTGCTCAGCCATGCACACTGTAAATAGCCTTTACCAAAAGTTTTGACCACAACCATAATTAACATCACTCAGTGAATTGTGATTTTTTTTTTAAGCCATGAAAATTATTTGATGTGTTTGGCTTAATTGTTTTTATGTGTCTCCAAGAACTAAACAGTTTTAACAGCTGTAACCAGTGGTACTGATGGATCCATCCAATGTTGTCTTTATTATATTTGATTATAGTTTGATAGTATTGCATTGTCATACTAGAAAAGCTAAAGAAACAAAATATTTTTAGTTTTGCTGAAGACTAGCCTTATTTATGGACAGCTTTCCAACAAGCAATTATTAACTTTTATCAGGTATCGTCTGTTTCAGGAACATGACAGTATGTTTACATGTCAAGTTGTGTTTAATTCTATGACATTTCTAAATTGGTTTGTTTAAATAAATTCAGCAAATGGAAATATGTTATATATTTATATTAAATATATTAATAGATTTAAATTGCTTAGGACAGTTCTTGGCACATAGTAAATAATAGATGTTAGTTATTAATGTAATTGCAAGATTTGGGCTTGCATTTGATGTATATTATTTGATTTATATATGTGTTAGCAGAAGTAATGTCAATGATGGTCATGATAGCAAACAAATTATTAGAAATATAATATGAATGCTTGTTCCATAGGCATCAGGTACATAACCTAAAATAATATATATTTATTAAATATTAAGTGTATAAATTTATTTAATAAATTATTAAAATGCACAAATAACTCAAACTAAGACCTTAAAATTGTACTACCTCACTGTTTCTCTTCACTGCCATTAAGAGGTAGCATAAGATGAAATATTAACACCTAAAAGTCCCTGAAGACTTGATACTTTTCTTGATGAATTCTGTGACTATAGTAATGGGTAGCATATTTCCCATTAAGTAGCATATATATTCTGTAAGAACCTGTTACCTTCATGTTTCTGCCTTGAGCGGAATACCCCTTACCAAACCATTCTACTTTGCCCTTTCTTAAAGACTTACATGGTTAAAACTCAGTCTTCTTTACTCCTTCTTTCTCCTGTGGCTTTAGTTTCTGATATTAGGAGCACAGTCTGATTAAATTAATCCTTACTAAAGTGTGGGTGATGGGTGGCCATCTCAACAGAAGTGAACCTCTTGCTTTGTAAAGTTGCAGGCAGTGTAGTAGGATCTATTTGAGGAATATGGAGTTTCTCCCCCATTCTTCCTAAGAATTGAGGGAGAATTCTGCATAGAATTGAAAGAGGCCACAAAAAAGATCTGTAACCACAGCAAGGCCACTCCTGACCAGAGTCCTGTTTTTGATGGGCTCTGGCAGGTGACTGCCCCTTGGAAGTGGAATCAGCATAACTGGGCTGTCAGCAGAATTGCACCTACACCTAATAGCGATATCTGTAAAATTAATTCCTGGGCAGTAGATATAGTGTGTACATTTAAAATGGCCCCTTTAAATGACACCATTTCCTTAGGTGGATCTACAGTGTCATTTGCAGGCTTTTTCTCTGCTTATACCTTAAAATCTAGTGTTCTCTCTTCCATCCTTTCTTCCCCCTCTTCTTGGAGCAATGGTTTTAGCTATATGTGATTCCAAATGTCCAGCCCAGATTTTCTCTATGCCCCCGACCTGTGAGTCCAGTGGTCTACTGAACATTACATCCACAGGCATTCATTCCTCCCATCCTCTCTTCCAAATCTCATGCCTACTGGATAATAAGTTTACTCTAAGAAAGAAAATATATCCAGCTTAAAGCAGGGAAGGGAGGTAGAGTCCAAAGGGACATGAGATCTTGATAATGGTATAGTATCTACTCAAATACTCAAAACAAAGTTTAAGACAGCAATAGGGTAAATAAACATGATTATGGGACTTAGGTTAAAAATAGATACTCTAATTATACACTAAAAATTTATGATTTGTAATCCATCAGAAGTAAATTCACTATCCAATGAAATGTAGTAATGAGGACAGGGCAAATAAATAGAAAGTGCAGTACAAAAGAAGGTGTTAAACTAAAGGGCTAATGTAGCAGTAATTAAAGTGAATGTAAATGGGTTAAACCTAACAAAATAGTTTTTTTAAATATTTTAATTATATTCAATTAAATTATATATATATTACATTGAATTATAAATACAAGGTCCAACAATAAAACTATGACAAGAAGTCTACCAGTAAATATGAACTAAAACAAGCTGGGGTAGCAATTTTAATACACAACAAAATAGAATTTAAGGCCAAACAAGAAAAAAAAATAAGGGAAAATGAGTGGTGTATACTGGTAAAAGGAACAATAGAACAACAAGATATGTCCATCACGAATGTACATGTCTCCTAACATTACAATCTAAAAATAAACCAAGCAACAACAAACAACAGTACAGGGAAATAGATAAATTGTAACCGGATATGTTAAAACCCTCTGAGAAACTAATGAATGCAGCAGAGAAAAAAAATAGGCAGATAAATGCCTAAATAATAAGTTTGAACTACTAAATTTATGTAGAATTACTTGACACATGGAGAATACACATTTCCTAGCACTTATGGAATATTTACAGGAGTAGGTTATGTATCAGGCTCCAAAGGAAACCTTAATAAATTCCAAAAGATGATGTTCTTTGACCATAATGCAAATGTTCTTAGCAGTTTTATTCATAGTAACACAAAACTGGAAACAAGCCAAATGCTCGTCAGCAAGTAAATGGAAAAAAGGTTGTAATATATTCCAACAATGAATATGTTTCAGCAATTACAAAAAAAAAAAACTGACACAACTACATAGATGAATCTCTGAGCAGATGAAGCCATACACAAGAGTACATTATATACAATTTCATTTATATGAAATCCCATAACAGTTACAACTAATCTATAGCGGCTGTCTAGAACTGCAGGGTTGGGGCCAGGAGCAAAGGAGCCCAAGGGAACTTTTTAAGAGTATGTAAATATCCATGACCTAGTATTCCCACTCTGAGTTGCATAGATGAAAGAAATACATATAATGTGCACTAAAAGACAGCTATAAGAATATTCTTAGCAGGATTCTTAGGGCCACAACAAATAACCAAAATATGCATGAAAAGTGGAATATTTACGTTGTATAAGCTTTGACACAAATAACACACCTGTGAAAAAATCACCACAGTTATGATAGTGAACTTATTTATCACTGCTCAAAATTTCCTCATGCCCTTTGAAACCTTTCCAGTTCCATCCCTGCCTTCTAGCCCTGTCCCTAAACTACTGATCTGCTTTCTGTCTCTATAGATTAGTTTACCTTTTCTACAGTTTTATATAATGGAATCATACATTTTGTCTGACTTCTTTCACTCTGCAGTGAACTGAATGTGTTTATGCCAAAATCATATGTTGTAGCTCTAACTCCCAATGTGATGGTATTTAGAGGTGGAGCCTTTGGGAGGTAATTAGGTTTAGATGAGGTCATGAGGGTGGGGCCCACATGATAGGATTAGTGTCCTTAGAAGAAGAGGAAGAGAGACCAGAGTTCTCTCTCTCCCCCCACCATATGAAGACACAGCAAAAAGGTGGCCGTCTGCATGCCAGGGAGAGGGTTCTCACCAGGAACCAAACCTGCTGACACTTTGATCTTGGACTTCTCAGTCTCCAAAACTGTCGGAAATAAATGTGTATTGTTTAAGCCACCCAGTCTGTGGCATTTTGTTACAGCAGCCCAAAGCTGACTAAGACACACTCAGAATAATTATTCTGAGATTCATCCCAGTTGCTACCTGTATCATTAATTCATTTCTTTTTATTACTAAGTAGTATTCCATATACTACAGTCTTTATTCATTTATCTTTTGATGGACCTGCAAATGTAGATTTTCATCTCTGGTGTAGTGATTTTTATTTTCTCTTTTACGCATTATTTTTCAAATACCAATCAATAGAAGTATTTTAATTCCATTATTTGTAGTGCATATTTTCTGACTGTTAGCTTCAATTACACCATTTCTACAAATGGCCATTTGGGAATTTAGGCCTCATTCACTATTAGTCCATGTGTTTCTGGAGGTGTGGAAGCCAGAGCATATGACTCAGACGTAAGTCATTCAGCACTTGGTATTGACCCATCTACTGTGATTCTTTTGGAAATGGGCATTTGACCAAACCAAAACGAATGGAATTACCCATGATTTTGCTAACATTTTATTGACTTAAACTGAGAGAGAATGTAAGTTTATATTTGTGGCAGCCATCTTCCCACCATAAAAAGAGGTCCTATTAAGAATGGAGTCAGGACAGAGTTAGGCAGATCATTGAGGTAGGAAATTGGGTCACAGAGATATTGTTGGAGACCTGGTCCAACTGCATCTGAAAAGACAATAAAGATAACCAAAGTGGAAGCAACTTGAGCTATATCTGAGTGGTTGTGTGAACTTTTGAACAGGGACTAGACCTTTTATGTAGTCTAGCCAAGCTCATGAAGTCATGTGAAGGGCAGTGTGGGCCACTCAGTCCAAGTCTTGGAAGTTAGCAGTTTTAAGTGTAAGACAACTGGTTAAACTGACTGTCTTGTGCTGAGTAAGGAAACAGGGTGAGAGACCTGGTTTTGAAAAATTCAACTTATTAGAGCCTTTAGGAAGGTCAAACAAGGATGAGAAAGTTTTA
Source organism: Globicephala melas (assembly GCF_963455315.2). Classification (NCBI taxonomy): domain Eukaryota; kingdom Metazoa; phylum Chordata; class Mammalia; order Artiodactyla; family Delphinidae; genus Globicephala; species Globicephala melas. Next base: position 31,570,898 of record NC_083323.1, on the reverse strand, counting down.
AGGTGGATCTGTTCTCTCTGCAAGCGGATCAGAATATTATTTTAGTATAACGATCCTTTCTACCTGCAGTCTGAAGTCTGAGACAGCTGCTACTACAGTAGCTGGATTGGCAAGCGTTAGCAAGCCAGAGTCTCTGCCCCAAACTAACATTGACTGAAGCAAAAGCAGAGGTGGGAGACCTAGCAAGAATGGTAGATGAGGAAATTGTAACCTAGTATCTCAGGTCCTTTTCACATTCTTCCATTTAAGCCGACATTGCCCGAGGCAGGGACAAATTACTCCTATTGAGAAGATGCAGTCCAGAGGCACAAATACTAAGGAAAAGGACATTCAGCTCAGGGCCAAAGAGATTGGCGGTGCATTGTGGCTGTATTAGGTTCCTGGGGCTGCTGTAACAACATACATAAACTTGGATGGTTAAAACAACAGAAATGTATTGTCTCACAGTTCCAGAGACTAGAAGTTTGAAATCAAGCTGTTGGCAAGGTTGATTCCTCTGGAAGCACTAAAAGAAAATCTGTTTCATAACTTCCTCCTAGCTTCTGACAGTTGTTGGCAATCCTTTAGAAGACAGAAAATCCAAGGATGATTTCCAGATTTAAAGATCGACTCTTCTTGATATCTCTATCCCTTGATATAGAGTGAATGGAAATAGATTGAAAGTATATCAAGAGTTTAAATAAATTTTATTATTAGAGAAATCCCAAGCCTTACAAACAAGAGGCTAGGGTTGCTCAAACCTTAAAATAGTCCTCAGGCTCCAGAACCTGAAGTTAAAGTACACTGATAAAGAATTACAAGAGGCATCTCAGATGTGGTCATGGAAAACAATCATGTTAACTCAATAGATTGGATTGTCAAAGCAATCTCGTACAAATCATAGATCTTACTTTACACCAACCTTTACATGAAAAGATATAAGCAAACACCAAGTATAGGTAAGAATCCATAAATTTCAGGTTTGCCTACAATAAGAAAAACAGATGGGTCAGAAATATCCTACTAAAACATTTTGTAGGTAGGGAATCCCTGTGTGCAAGGAGATGTGGTGGAAGTCATTCTTTCCTGTTGTCTCCACTAGGGAAGAAGTGGTTTATTGACCTGTGATTAACCATTTTCTCCTCAACAGTGGAAGAAAGATCCTTCCAGAGGCAGATCTAGAACAGCCAGACTCGTTGACAAAGGAACTGCATTTCACTTCTAGACTGAGGGGTCCTTGCCTTATACTTCACATAAGATACAATGTAAGTTATATACCAGAAACTGTGTTGTTTTCCTTCCCCAATGGCAGCCTAGGAAAAAAAGTGTGTTTTAGATGTTTGGGGATTCATTAAACTTACTATTTAGCATTAGTTTTCTAGGCCAAGAGGAGTTAGAGAGAAGTCTGACTGAGATGACTGTGCACTAAACAGATATTTTGGGCTTTGAGCTGTATCTGTAAATGAATGGGACTTTAAGTGTTATTGCTTTGGGAAGGTAGAGGAGAGTGTGTTTTCATTGGGACATAGCATAGGTTTATTACGGAGGCAGAGAGATTTTTGAAGGTGATTGAATGGGAAGATGGGGTAGACAAATGAATGGATATTTCCTTGGTTGTGTTTGCTTGCTATTCAACACAAATTCACCATTTCTAGTACTGCCATTTGGAGATTCGTTCAGGGATGCGCTATTAGAGGGAAGAAAGTGATCCACGCTGAAAGAAATAAGTGTATTTCATCCCCTGGACTATAGCCATTTGTAGCCATGAGTTCAGGAATTTGTATGTGACAGAATAAGTAAGATGCTGGAACTTCCCAAAATCTCTTCCTCTTTTCCATTGGATTTGACTGAGAGACAATCTAAGTCTGGAGTTAGAGCAGCCACCTCCAAAGAGAAGGCATGGAATCTGGCAGTAAAGGAGCATGATAAGTGAACAGAATCGAACAGAAAGAATCTGGGTCCAGGTGACATCATTTGGTCCTCAGTCAAGATGCAGTAGAACCCCAAAACTGGATTTTTTAGATACATGAAGCAATTATTTTCCTTTTGTTCTTAAACCCCCTGGATTGGATATCCTGTTATATGAAATTAAATAAAACCCACTGATATAGTTTTTTAAACATTTAAATACATTTTCAATGTTTTGTAATCCAAGAAAAACTTTTTTCAGAGCAACATGTTTTTCTGGAGTCAAGTCTGACATTAATCAAAGACAGATTGGAATGGATAAAATTGCTCAACAGGAGGGAATATAAGGATTATTTTGCACATTTTCTGGGTTTTGTACCCTCTTTTAAAAATCTGCAAAAAAAATGTCTGATTAATATGCCTTTAAAAGTCCTACATGATCCTCCTCCTGGCTTAATCTCCTGTCTCTCTCCACCTCACCCATTTCACTCCATCTCTACCAGCCTTCTTGCTGAGCTCCCACCCCAGAGCCTTTGCACTTCCCATTCTCTCTGCCTAGAAACACTTCTTCCACGTATCCACATGGGTTCCAAAAGTCATTTAGATTTCTTCTCAAACAAAACTGAACACCAAAAACAATGAAAAATTGAAGAATGCATAAGTGTAAAGACCTATAAAAGAGGTAACAATTGATTATAGGCCAGACCATAATAAATGGAAAACTAAGTTCTTGAAAGAAAATTATTAAAAATGAAAAATGGAAATTAATTACCATGGAGGCCATGTCTTCGAAGTCCACAGTTTAGGACACTGCCTGCCTAGAATGTATGTCCCTAGGGTCAGAATATACAAGGGTAACTGTGGGAGGTTGTGGAAATTTCAGGGACCAGAGTAAATATATTATGATTCTATAAAATATGTTCTTTTAATAATTCTCTCCTCTGCATAATGCTTTCTTCTTTTTGGTATCTTTTGTTTTGATCGGTATTCCTTTGTCCTTAGTTATCTTCCTTCCAAGTTAGCTTATATATGGGATCACATCTAGGAACACTCCTGAGAAGAAGGTCTTTGAAAATCTTGAATAGCCAGAGATGACTGAGGTGTAGCTCAGAGGATAGGGTCTGTGAGGTAGACAACATTTTACTTGCTACTTTTAGGCATAGCTGGAATGATGAGACATACAAATGTAGGCCCAAGTTTCCATGCAGTGGCAAGTAGGAAAGGAGCAAGTAGTCTCTACTCATGCCTTTAAGCAGAAAAAGGCAAAAAAGCCCTTGAGGCTTATACATAGTTTAGAGCTAGGGCATGGGTGGACAGCAGAGGTAGTTATTGAAGTTCTGAAAGCATGCAGACACATTTTGAAGATAGATTTTTTTTTTTCATTCTGTGGTCAGCATTGCTCCTGGCTGGTATGGATGGGATCAGGGATGAACAGGAGCCAGAGGTAATTTTCCTTTTCTTTTTTTAAATTTATTTTATTGAAGTATAGTTGATTTACAATGTTGTGTTAATTTCTACTGTACAGCGAAGTGTTCAGTTATACTTATATATATTCTTTTTCATATTCTTTTTCATTATGGTTTATCACAGGATAGTGAATAATTCCTTGTGCTATACAGTAGGACCTTATTGTTTATCTATTTTACATATAGTAGTTCGTATCTGTTAATCCCAAACTCCTAATTTATCCCCCACCCCCCGGCCCTGCTTTCCCCTTTGGTAACCATAAGTTTGTTTTCTATGTCTGTGAGTCTGTTTCTGTTTTGTAAATAAATTCCTTTGTATTATTTTTTTAGATTCCACATGTCAGTGATTTCATATGATATTTGTCTTTGTCTGACTTACTTCACTTAGTACGATAATCTCTAGGTCCATCCATGTTGCTGCAAATGGCATTATTTAATTCTTTTTTATGGCTGAGTGATATTTCATTGTTTATATGTGCCACTTCTTCTTTATCCATTCATCTGTCAATGGACATCTAGGTTGTTTCCATGTCTTGGCTGTTGTGAATCAGAGACAATTTTTAAATGACTCAGCAAGAGGAAACTCAAGCACCTTTGTGGTGGCTTGAGTACTTTCCAAATTAAATGTTTGGTGAAAACAGAGAAGTTGAGTCAATCAAGCCACAGTTATTGAATAGAGAGACACTGAGTCCCCTATCTTTAGATCCTACTGCATTTCCCAGTCTCAGAAGATCTAGAACAGGGGTTGACTGTGCTGTTGCTAACATTAAGAACAGTGCTACTAGTATTTCTTTGTATTCTCATAAACCCCTTTATTGAAGGTACATTAGTGATTGTGCATGTGACCTTAAATAGCCTGACCGATACAAGTACTCAAAATCCACTTAGTAATAAACAATTTGTAATGGGCCATAGGTCCTTTAAGTTCCTATGCTTCAGAAACCTAGGTGATTAGATGGAATTTAAATAATTCTATTTTTTCTATCTATAATACCTATATTTATTATTCAGTAAGTTGTTTGCTAAATATATTTAAATTAAGAAAATATTTATTTAGGTAATAATAATTATCATTTATTGACAGAAGCTATTCTAGGAGTCTAAGTACATTTCTCATGTGATCCTCACATCTAAATAGATCAGATTATAATTTCTATTTTTAAAATGATAGATTGAGGTTTAGAGAGGTTAAGGAAAATATCCAAGGAAACAGCTAATGGAAAACTAAGGACTTGAACTCAGATGTATCTGACTTTGAAATTTGTTCATTCCACTAGGCTGTTCTCCCTCAATTACATGTTCCCAGTTTATTGGTGAGCACTTGTTTTTTAAACAAATATTTATGTGCATAATAATAGGTGTCATATATTGAACATCAACTACATGCCAGGTATTGTCTTAAACTAATATTCTTGTCAGGTTTACTTCATAGTGTAAAAACAGACATTTAATGAAGAATTAATTGCAATAATATCTGAAAGAGTACATATATTTAAACAATTGATCTCAAAAGGTTCATGCTATGGGAGGCATGAGAAAATAGAGCCTAACTCAGAAGGAGTAGAAGCAAGTAGTCTATAGTCACTCTTTCATGTGCCCATTGGGTGGAATGATAGGTAGAATGGCATATATTAGTTACATTATTTATCTCTCTCTCTTCAAGAATGCAATTCAAGTAATTTCCATGTAACTAGAATGAAATTTCAGTGTACTGCAAACATGCAACAAAAGTATTAAGTGTATTCCTTTTGCCCTCAAGAGTCACTTTTTAGCACAATGCCCACAGTACTCTTATATGATGGAGTGGAAACAGCTTTTTATACACTATGTCATTTAGTCCTCAGAACATCTCTATTATGTAAGTAGGCATTAGTTCCATTTTACAGGTGAAGGACACACAGGGTTCAGAGAACTGGCACTTGCCCAAATGTGCAACCATACAATGAACTGTTTTTTAAAAAGTAGGTTAAATATGAGTAAATAAGTGTGTGGATCAGCTGAGTGTCTTCTCCAGTTAGTTATGAGTTCCCTGCTATAGTGATTGTGGTAGGCTGAATAATGGCCCCCAAAAGATGTCCATGTCCTTATCCCTGTAATGCGTAAAGATGTCACTTTATATGGCCAAGAGGGCGTTTATAGATATGATTAAATTAAGGATCTTTAGATGGAAGATTAGCCTAGCTTATCTGGATGGATCCAATATAATCACAAGGGTCCTTATGAGAGGGAGACAGGAAGGTCAGAAGCTGAAAAGGGATTAACAATGGAAGCAGAGGTGGTTGTGATATGCCAAGAAGTGCCACGAGCCAAGAAGTGCCAGCAGCCTTTAGAAACTGGAACAGGCAGAAACCTCCAGAAGGAAGATAGCCTTAGAAACACCTCGATTTTAGACCTTTGACCTCCAGAGCTGTGAAAGAATACATTTGTTTTAAACCACTATGTTTGTGGTAATTTGTTACAGCAGTAGTAAGAAACTTACAGTGATTTTGTCTTATACACCATGGGAATGGATAGAACTGGGGTTCAAAATCCGGATCTGTTTCTTTCCAAGAGTCCATTCCTTTTCAAACGTGATGCATTTTCCCTGCTTATATTTGTCCCTCTTGGGCAGTACAGTGTAAATATTGACAAATCCAAATGTTCAATTCCTCTTTCAAAAATCTATCAGCAAACAAACACATCTGCTTTATGCTGTATGTCAAGTGGTATAATTAAAGTGTTTTTTTTTAAATCGAACATGATTTATTCAAGAAGAGGACTGAATTCCAACCTTGTAAGATATACTCAAGAGTATTGTCATAAGAATATAAAAAAACGTATCCTTTGATACTGTAATCAATAAATTCAATGTTAAAACGGATGAAATGAGCCATGAGTAGATATAAACTAGATTTAATTATATGTTGCTAAAGATATGTTGCTATTGAACAAAGTTGTCTTCAGAACCAAATAAAAAGTAAAGGGTATCTTAAAAACTTTTATCTTGATAAATAGGTCAGATCCTCAGAAAGATGTGACTGTAGGCTAATTGATCAGGGACCAGTGCTGATTTGCTCAACCATATATTGATACCTTCAAATCCTAGCTGTTAGAGACAAGTAAAAGGCATTCAACAAATATTTTTGAGTGGTTGAATAAAATTGCTCTATTAGATGTTTAAAAGTACTTAATACTACAAAATAATCAAACTATGACATTGATGCAAAAATAGATACACTAATCAGTGAAGAAGATAAAAAATCACAACCCATACTCTAGTATAAAAGTAACAATGCTATGAACTACTAATGCTTACTGTGAGCCAAGCACTGTGCTTTAAATGCATTATGTAATTTAATACAATAAGCTATTGCTATTTTGCTTTTTTCATCTTTCCCTCTCAAGGAAGCTAAGATTTGAAGAGGTCAAAGTGGTAAAAATAGGTTTTCTGTGATGCCAAAGCCTATGTGTTCATTTACTCTGTGAAACTGACTTTAATAATCTAAAATGTGATAAAGTTGGCATTTAAGTTTCGTAAGGAAAACTAATTTTTAAATATATGATATTGGGATGACTGTTTAATACCCTTTGTCATGTCATTTATCAAAATTAATTTCATATGCAATAAAATCACCAAGTTAAAAACAACTTGATGGATTTTATTATCCAAAAATTATATTTTTATACTCTAAGAACATCTTAAATAAAAATCAAACCTGGAAGAATATTTGAAATATATAATGTATAATATGCTTACATATTATGTATTTATACATTGTATAAAGTTGAAAGTTTACTCGAATATTTAAAGCACTCTTGTAAATAAAAAAGAAAAGCATATGGGATTTCCCTGGTGGTCCAGTGGTTAAAACTCCGTGCTCCCAATGGAGGGGGCCCAGGTGCAATCCCCGGTCAGACAACTAGATCCCGTATGCCACAACTAAAGATCCCACATGCTGCAATGAAGACCCAGCACAGCCAAAATAAATAAATATTTTTAAAAAAAAAAGAAAAGAAAAGCATAATCCCTTCAGTAGAAAATGAATGGATAATATCCCCCAAAGATACAAAACAAATATAAAAAATATTTAACCTCAGCAGTAATCAACAAGTACCAAAAAAATTACAGTGAAGTCTTCCTCCCAATCAAATTGGCGAAGATTTAAGAAATGGTAACACAAAATATTGCAGAAATGGAAGGAACATAGCATTCCTCCCATGAATGCTAACAGAAATGTAAATGGATACAGCCTTTTAGAGGGAATAATTAGAAACTGGGAACGTAAGATTTAAAATACGCATGCTCTTTGATCCACCAATTCTATTTCTGTGAATTAGTCCTAGAAAAATAGATATATAAGAATATAAATACAAAGAACATCATTTCAGGATTGTTTATGATCTTGAAAAATTGAAAATAATGTTCATTTACTGAAAAGATGTTTACAGTATAGTATTAGGTGGAAAAAGTAAATTTTAAAAAGCTTTGTATAATAGGACTCATTAAAATGTATAATTACTTTTAAATATATCATGAGTATATTTATATTTATCCTGATTCATGGGGAAAAGTACTTTATATTAGCTGACAAAACTTTAAGAGATTCATCTCTGAGTGCATAGGACTGTAGTTGATTTTTATTTTCCATGATTTTACTTATCTTTATTTATAATTTTAAACATAAATAGATACTGTTTTCTGATAATAATAAAAGAAGAAAAACCAAAACTGATAAAAAGGTTACACTCACCTCCACTCCAAATCTGATTATGTACTTACTACCCAGCTTAAGAAATCTCTACTGACTCATTTACTGCATAAATATCCAAACACTTTATCTTGGCACCCAAAGTTGTTTCACATCTGGTCTTACAAATGATATTGACTTCATTATTCACCTCTGTATCCCATGCGTCCTCCTCTGAATACTTTTGGAAACTGCCAAGCCCTTTTTTTCCCCTCTGCTGAAGAACCTCTAACCTTATTTTTCCATAAAACGTCACCTCTTCTGTGAAGGCTTTCTTTCCCCCCTAAGAAGAGTAAGTGATCTCTCAGCTTTGCTCTTACAGCATATTTTTAAGTGACTTGTCTATTTTAAGTGACTTGTCTATTGTCTTCCTAGCTCCTGCCACTGAGAATCACATATTAGCAACATTCTAGGTAAATGCAAGTACATCCATGGTAGCTATGCTTTCCCTATCTCTTGGGAGTTCAAAGAGTTGGCCCTGGAGGATGCTGCAGATTAGATGAAATAAAGCAGAGATTTGTAAAAAAAAAAAAAAAAAAAAAAAAAAATCACAGCAAAGCCAATATAAGACCATCACAAATGTAATTAGGAATTCTTCACATGTAAATAGAGTTTATACAATATAATTAATTGTATTTTTTCACTCAAATTAGTGAAATTCAAAATGACAATTTTAAGCTCTTTCTAAAACAGTAGCTCACAGGAGCTTGTGCTAAGGGGAAATGTAACAAAAAGTAGATAGATTGATGGAAGGATGGATGGATGGCTAGATGATAGATAGATAGAAAGAAAGAAAGGTAGATAGATATGAGAGATAATAGTGTGCCATTCTTCTTGATTACGGATTCATGAAACTATGGGCATATACTATTCTGAAAATACATTAAAATAATCCATTTCAAACTCTTTTCCTGGATAACTTTTGAATGTTTGGGGGATGGCGATTTGTTTTCAAATATTTAGCAAGCTAGCTCAGATCGGTTGGTAGTGGATGCCTAGAGTCCTACGCTGGCTCATCCCTATTCAGCAGAAAGGAGGAGAATGATCAATGGTAATGGGCAAGGGACAAGGGATTGGCAGTATATGCCATCCCTGGGCATATCAACCTCTGAAACACTTTGATAACGGGAAATTAAGAGTTGCAGGACTGTATAAACTTTCTTCTTTTGCTTTTTCATTCCTTGATTCTTGTCTCTTCTTGCAGGGTCTATGTTCTTGGATAACATCCCCAAATGATGTTTTTTTTCATAGTCAATTCTATATAAATTCATGTTGATGATTAAAGTACCTTTAGTCTTTAGCTACTTCAACATAAATAAAAAGATTGGATTATCATGGTTCATTTTAATGAGTCAGTAGGTAAAATCACTTAAAGCAATTCATTTTGTGGCTGAATAAGCACAAACTATTTCTCTGCTATTGCTGTAGTTTGGCTCCTAGCTTACACTAATGAGCCGTTTTAAGAATAAGAAATTTGGGAAGTTATTTGGCTGGGGTATGCAAAAATAAGATGTCATGCTAAGGCTTGTTAAAAGTTCCTCCATGACAAATTCAAAGATACACAATATTATTAACTGTATCTTGGCAGCTCATTTTCTTCTTTTATAAACAGTCCAAAAAGCTGCTCTGGTTTATTTAATTCCCAGAAAAGAAAAATTGGAACCATTTAGCCTGCTTAATATCAAAACCTACCTGACCCAAGGGAGAATCAGGAGGAATTTCACAGAACACTTTATTTTAGTTACATCATCCCATACACAAACTCTCTGACTGCAAATAATATAGAATTTTTTAAAAAGCCCTAATGCAAATTTTATAACGTTCATTTCTTCTATAATTTCTTCCTTTAATGCTCTTTCTCTGATTCCTTTTCTTTTCTACCATCCTTTAGGAATTCTCAAGAATTAATGTCTTATTCTTTGCTCCTTTCCCGTAACATTTATTCTTTTCAGAAGCGCCTCCATTCTCATGGTATGAATTACAAACTTTGTTTGGATTGATTGCTAAATGTTTACCATAAGTTCCAAACTCTGAATAATTTTCTGTAGATCAATCATGCTAATATCAAATACTAAACTCTTTCTTTACCGAAAGTGATGCCTTTAAAAAATATATTCATCCACTCATTCTCCATTATATTACTACCTATTATCTTTTACCAGAATCATAAAAGTGATCAAGTGCTAGTCATTTCCTGAACTCTTCCCCATCTCTGTCTAAACTTTTCTTAGTTTCACTTCAGCTCTTCTTTTAGGGCCCTGAAAAATTGTTCATTGAATAGTAAATATGAGAAGATGATGAGAATTACGATTTTAGAATATCACTCTGGCAATAGTGTAGAAAATGGATAGTTGGAACATACCTTAAAGGTGATTTTAATTCTTCAGTGAAGTTAGGGGTGAGGGAGGAGAGGAAGGTGCAGGTCATAATTATGTGTTAGCATCTGTTAATGACTTTCTATGTTATCTCTTCCTGGGAACAATCATATTTAAAATGGCCCAAAACTGAAAGAAAGGAGGAAGAAAAGAAAATACTTGCGCTGGCACCCATACAACTTGGTGTGTGGTATTCAATAAGTGTTTTCTGGTTAAATGAATAGCTAATGGGTTGGATTAATGGTGAAAATTTAAGTCATCTTGGAGGGCTGGCAGGGGGCATATTTTTTCTCTAAAAGTGGCTTTCTCAGCACATCTCCATTTGCATCATGCACCTGGCAACGCAATTTACTTCTGGGATGGGTGCCCATCTCTTATCTTCCCGACTAATCACATTTTACTCTTATCAGTCTTCTACATCATTTTGATATTGTATACTTCGTAATAATTGCCATGTAGTAATTCTCTGTCATTTTGCTTGCATTTATCTTGCCTCCCCGCAAAGAGTATTTAAACTCCTTAATGTCAGAGACTGGATTTTCTGAATCAACCACAATACCTAAAAGAGTCTAAATATGCTGGATGCCTTATTATGGAGTTCTAATTAAATATGTTAACAAATACTATGTTATAATAGAAGATATTCAGTTTATTCAGTTACAGGTGTTTCATTTTGAGTATGTTAGCCTGTTTTATTTTATTCTATTCTATTTTTGTATTTAATTCGAAACATTTCTCACTTTATAGGAAAATTGCCTTTAGTTTCCAGGAAGCAAACATTTCCAGAAGATTAGTATTTCAATTCCTTTGTTGTCATTACACTATCTCTTCCCGTGATTTTAGTTTCCAGATGTTGTTGTGTTTCTTCAACATCTGTGAATCTTGATATTTGGTTTTATTCATACGCAAAAGTCCTGGAATTGAAATGCATCTAGTACAGTCACAAACAGCTTTAATTGAATAATTTATTTAAGCCTTAATAAGAATATTTCATCACTTGGGACTTAGTTATGACTAGTATAGAGTCTGAGAGTTAGTAAAGGAAATTAATCTGGTAGTTCCTTTGTGACAGGAGATATTGCATATTATTTTACAATTTATATAATATTAATTCTTTGGTATTATGAAAGCACTTTCTTTTGAATTTTTATATTTTTCCAGTTTTATTGATATATAATTGACATATAACATTGTATTAGTTTAAGGTATACAGTATAATGATTTGATATATGAATATATTGTGAAATGATTACCACAGTAAATTTAGTTAGCATCCATCACTTCACATAGTTACAATTTTTTTCTTGTCATGAGAACTTTTAAGATCTACTCTCTTAGCAACTTTCAAATATGCAATACAGTATTTTTAACTATAGTCATCTTATACATTATATTACCAGAACTTAGTTATCTTATAACTGGAAGTTTCTTTTGAGTTTTAGAACTTACTTGTCATGAAGATAACTGTTTGCCTTCTTGTGAGTAAAGACTTTGCTTTAAAGTCATCGCCTTTGCAAGCTGGATCCTGAGCCCCTGGCTTCCTCAGAAAGTAGGAGTGGTGGTATCTGTCTCTCTGGGCACGAAGACGACAGGAGAACACATGAGGAAGGCGCACTCTTGAGTTCACCTTTAAGACAGCTCAAGGTTGTCTTCTCCCTTTTGAGGGACTTTACAGAACAAACAGCTCTGCCTCTCTGGGTCTGTTCTAGACGTGTCATATAAAATACTGAAAATTTTTAATTACTTACTCTTTCTATTATGGAAAATATTTTCACCATGATAATTTCTATTTTAACACAGTTGGAACACTAAAGGAAAGCAAAGATTATAAAATTTATTAAAGTTTGTGTGTTAGTATTCTATTACTGCCATAACATATTACCACCAGTATAATGACGTAAAGCAACGGAAATTTCTTATCTTGCAGTTCTGTGGATCAGAAGTCGAACAGAAGCCTGAGTCTCACTGGGCTAAAATCAAGGTGTTGACAGGGCTGTGTTCCTGTCTGGGGATTCTAGGGAAGAATTCATTTCTTTGCCTTTTCCAGCTTTTAGAGGTCACTGCATTCCGTGCCTTGTGCTCCCCTTCCTCCATCCCCAAAGCCAGCAATGTTGGGTTAAGTCCTTCTCATGTTGCATCTCACCGATCCTTCTGTCTGTTGCATCTCTCTCATCACAGCCAAGAAAGGGTCTCCATTTTTGAAAGATTCACGTGATTATATTGGGCCCCCACAGCTTTGTTTTCACATATGAAACTTTAAAAATTATAGTTTACTGTACTAAAAAATCCCTACTTTCAATCTATTTCTGGTATTAAAAGATAGCAAGTTCGGGCTTCCCTGGTGGCGCAGTGGTTGAGAGTCCGCCTGCCGATGCAGGGGACGGGACGCGGGTTCGTGTCCCGGTCCGGGAAGATCCCACATGCCGCGGAGCGCCTAGGCCCGTGAGCCATGGCCGCTGATCTACGTCCGGAGCCTGTGCTCCGCAACGGGAGAGGCCACAACAGTGAGAGGCCCGCGTATGGCAAAAAAAAAAAAAAAAAAAATAGATAGCAAACTCAGTTTCAAACCTGATCCCTTTCCTTGAAGTCTTCAAGCAAATACCTGAACATGATACTGCACGTGTTATTCCTGGTCAAGGACTCTTGTGGAAGTTTGCCTGTAGTTCTAAAGATAGATTTAGGCTAAAAGCCCAAAGAAGACCACAGAGAGGAAGAGAGTAGAGTCAATGGAAGAAGCCAGGCGAAGTGTCGGTTCATAACATCAACACTTCATGACACACAGAAGTTTACCTCAACTATGAATTTTACTCTGTTTTTTCTCTTGGCATAGATCAGCTAGCACTAGTAGAAATGTCTTTGCAATGTGGATGGCAGATATAATAGGAATTGGTGGCTTCAAAGGTGGAACTTTAGATTCCAGTTCTTCTTTATGTTTCTTGAAGCTAGTGCTGCTTCAAATTGCTCACCTGTACTATACACTATATAATACATTCATACTGAATAGTATATATATACTATATGCACTATATACCTCCTCTATAAAAAAATAAGAATAATAAAATGTAGAACTCTTCAGGAGTACAAAATATTATGATGGGTAGCCAAATTTAATAACTACCATAGAGCACCATGTTTGAGTGAGGTATTAAATTAAGCACTTGATATTATCTAATTTAGTCCTCACAAAAAAACTTATCAGGAAGACATTAGTTGTCTTCACTTTATAAAGGAGGAAATCAAGGCAACTTTCTCTAGGTCTCACAGCTAATAAGTGGCAGAGCCCAAATTGAATCCAGGTTTACTTGGCACCAAAAGTTTTTCCTCTTACATGCTAATCAGTGTGGTTACATTTAATAATAATGAAACTTCTAATAACACATTATTCCAAATTTCACTTTCAGGTCAGCTGGAACACTACTTAAGTTCTACTTTTTTTTGTCACTTTAGTCTTTCACATTTACTCTTTGGTCTCTACTGAAATTTTAACTCAAAATCATCTGATGTGAGCAAATTTTTACTGAGCCTGAGAACAAAAGTGTGAAGGAAATTTCTAGTTAAATATTACAGGTGACTTCTTGTTTGCCCTCTCTGTTTCCAAAACTATTGTAAAGGAATAACAATGTATAAATTAGAAGGGCAAAAGGAATGGGAGATGATGTAACATAAAATATGTCAACAAATTTTTGAATATGGAAAGCTGACAGATGAATTGGTAACTGATTTAATCAAAGAAGAAAAAGCAGAAATCTGTTTTTGTAGCGAGAGATGTCAAATGACACAAGAGGATAAGTGTCATAGAACCATAAAGATTCAGGAATCAGAGAAATTAGGTACCCAAGAAGATACAAAGATTGTTTGAAAGTCTCTTTAAGATGTAGTTAGGCATCTTGATTTCATCCTTACCTTTTGCTAGTATCTACCTTCCTGCATCCTGGTATTAAAAATAAAGTTGTTGTCTGGAGAAATTGAATTCAATGGCACTAAACTTAGAGACATATACTAAAGATTTGATGATTAACTGAAAGTATACAGAGTGAACTATGAGACCCCAACCCTCTACCCATATTTAGCTTCAAGAATACTGACAGCTAAGCCTATGCCATCCATAACATGCATTCCTTAGTCAAAGGTTGGAGCAGTACTTTCTGAGGAAACAGACCAGTCTAAATGGAAAACCCCACAGATACTATGATTTGAGGATCCTAAAACAAGCATCTACAATCACCACGTGATCTAACCACCCAATCAACACATCTCACCCCTGGACATACAATATCCAGTCAGCATTTTAGGGCTTCATTCTTAAGTATGAATAAATAGCCGAGAAGGAGGAAGAGGCAAGATTTTCTATGACCTTTTGGTGCATATATATTGTGTTCTATTATGTTCATGTATCTCAAAGTGCTCTTATGAGCAAAACAAAAATATCATCAACACACCTGATGCAGACATTGAATGCCTGCCTGAAAGTTGATTATCTAGCTCATTCTGCACTGCGTTTCAAAGAATTGCTTCCTTGTACCTTCTTCCACCATCCACCATTAACTGTCAAGTCTACTCTTCCTCCCTTGGTGAGTACAGTAAATGTTTATTTTATTAATAACATTTTATTAAATGTTTATACTATTGGGTGGGCCAAAAAGTGCCTTCAGTTTTTAAATTAAAAATAAAAGACATTTTTCATTTCACCAAGAACTTTATTGAACAATGTATTCACTCTTTTGTTCCACTACCTTCTGCTATTTTTCAGGCAACTTCATAATTCCATCTTCCCAAAACTTTTTATCTTTTTGAGCAAAGAACTGTTCCAGGGAAGACTTTCAGTCTTCCAGGGAATTGAAATCTTTTCCGTTAAGAGAATTTTGTAAAGACCGAACTAAATTGCAATCCAAAGGTACAATGTCTGGTGAATACGGCGGATGAATCAGAACTTCCCAGCCAAGCTGTAACAGTTTTTGCCTGGTCATCAAAGAAACATGCAGTCTTGTGTTATCCTGATGGAAGATTATGTGTTTTCTGTTGACTGATTCTGGACGCTTTTCATTGAGTGCCGCTTTCAGTTGGTCTAATTGGGAGCAGTATTTTTTGGAATTAATCGTTTGGTTTTCCGGAAGGAGCTCATAATAGAGGACTCCCTTCCAATCCCACCATATACACAACATCACCTTCTTTGGATGAAGACCGGCCTTTGGTGTGGTTGGTGGTGGTTCATTTCCCTTGCCCCACGATCTCTTTCATTCCACATTGTTGTACAATATCCACTTTTCATCACCCATCACAATTTGTTTTAAAAACGGAACGTTTTCATTACGTTTCATTAGAGAATTTTATGCGGAAACGTGGTCAAGAAGGTTTTTTTCACTTATGTGGAACTCAAACATCAAAGCGATTCACATAACTCAGCTGGTGCAAATGATTTTCAGTGCTTGATTTGGATATTTTGAATATGTCGGCTATCTCCCATGTGGTATAACACTGATTGTTCTCAATTATTGTTTCAATTTGATCGCTATCAACTTCAACTGGTCTACCCAACCAGCAAGAAATCTCCGGCATGAAACTTTGCAAACCACTTTTTTTTTTTTTTTTTTTTTTTTGCGGTACACGGGCCTCTCACTGTTGTGGCCTCTCCCATTGCGGAGCACAGGCTCCGGACGCGCAGGCTCAGCGGCCATGGCTCACAGGCCCAGCCGCTCCGCGGCATGTGGGATCTTCCCGGACCGGGGCACGAACCCGCGTCCCCTGCATCGGCGGGCGGACTCTCAACCACTGCGCCACCAGGGAAGCCCGCAAACCACTTTTGACACGTTTGATCAGTCACAGCACCTTCTCCATACACTGCACAAATCTTTTTGTGCATTCCAGTTGCATTTTTACCTTTCTTGAAATAATAAAGCATAATATGATGAAAATGTTGCTTTTTTTCTTCCATCTTCAGTATTAAAATGGCTACACAAAAATTCACCAATTTTGATGTCTTTTTTAAAATGCACATTGATATGACAGCTGTCACATACTATCTAACAAAATTGTTTCAAATGAAGTTAAAGACAACTAAGTGCTACTAGAGCCATCTTACGGAAAAAACCGAGCGAACCTTTTGGCCCACCCAATACATTTTACATTTATTCATTTTCAAATTGTTATATTTTAGTTATATAAACATTTTTATTGCTCAATTGATATATCTGTGAAAATCATATGTGTATTTTGGATTGGGAAAGAATGTATCATCATTTTCCCCATTAAATTAATGGGACTAGTTTTTCATTTAACAACTGTTTACTTAGCAACAGGGTTCTCAGAAATAAAGTAAAACTGTTAATTGGGGGATAAGTGTATAATAAAGACATTTTCAAATACCCAAGTACTCAAAAACTTTTCCTCCCAAACACCCCTTTTCAGGCTCCAGAAAATATTGAGGATGAAAACAAAGAAATATGGGATTCAAGAAACAAGTGTTCCAACCCAGGGAAAGTGTAAGGAATTCCCAAGATGGTGTTGTAAAGAAGTCTTAGGATAGCTGTGGAGCATGCCTGGCTAGCTTCTGGTCTCAGTTATAGCAGTCTCTGGTCTGTAGGTAATGTAACTCATAAACTAGTACCTCTTGTCTTGGCCAGATTTTGATGGCATTGCCTAGTTGAGTTCATCTCCTGCTGGCTGCAGACCCAAGAGGCACTTGCACGTCCTCTTACTGTCAACCCTAAGCCTCTGCAGGGGTTCTTGTGCCCCTTCCAGCCGACCCCATGGCAAGCCCTCTACTGTCAATGCTCACTCGTGTCATTCAAGCTGGAAAGCAGCTTGAGAACGTTAATCCCTAAGGTCCCTCTCTCTCCTATCTCATAGAACATCAAGGACGTATGGCCCAGCCCCAGACTGGTACAAGAGCATTACACAAGGTAAACCCTTTCTACAACTTAAATAAGAGATTGGGGAACAGCCATGCTATTCCCCTCATGTTGACTTCACTTTTCTAAATCACCTATTCCTCTTTCTTAAACTAAGTCAGGGGCTGGAGGGCGAGGGGAAGTTGTCATACACTCATGCTTACCTTTCTTTCTTACTGCCTCTTCCTGTTCTCCCCTGGGACCAGAAAATGGGCTTTTTGTTTGTTTTCCTTTCCCTGTGTCGTATCTCCCTTCTGCTACTGAGCAGCAGCAAGCTTGGTTGCTTTTCTTTTATGGGGCAGAAGTGTCTCTGTACTACAGGAGAGCTCTATGAGACGGTCCTTCAAGCCCTTGATATTCTAATGGAGGAAATGAAGCAACTGAACAATTTTCTGTCTTGACTTGCTCTCTCCGCTGTAGTCTTGCTTCTTGACTAGATGCCTCTTTCTCCAGCCACTCCAGTGGTTGCTCAATGAGCTCACAGGAAAGTGGCCATGGTGACAAGGATAGAGGCTATGCATGGGCTCGACAACCTGAACTTCCTCTGACCAAGGCTGACCTGGCTACTGTTTCTCATTAAGTTCCTACCTATCAACAGCAAACAAACCATTATACTCTTGATAGGGTTATATCTATGTATATAATAAATTATACCAGCTCTTTAGTAGACATAAATTTTATAAATATTTTTTCACATTTTGTATCTTGCCTATTAATTTTCTTAATGATGTCTTTTGATGAGTAGAAATTATTATTTTGATTAGAGCTAAGCTATCATTTTTTTGTTTTACGGTTATTATTGCCTTTTTTGTCTTATCTGAGAAACCTTTGTCTACCCCCAGGTCACAAATATATTTTGTTATATTTCTTTCTAAAAATTTTATAACGTTAGCTTTTACATTTAGATCTTTGATCCATGTCAAATTAATTTTTGTATATGGTGTAAGTTAGGGGTTTTCATATGGATATCTGTTTTTTCTAGCACCATTTGCTGAAAAGACTTCGTCAAAAACCAAAAAAAAGTGTAAGTCAGTTTTTTCTGGGGTTTTTTTGCGGTACGCGGGCGGCTCACAGCTGTGGCCTCTTCCGCTGCGGAGCACAGGCTCCGGACGCGCAGGCTCAGCGGCCATGGCCCACAGGCCCAGCCGCTCCGCGGCATGTGGGATCTTCCCGGACCGGGGCACGAACCCGCGTCCCCTGCATCGGCAGGCGGACCCCCAACCACTGCGCCACCAGGGAAGCCCGTAAGTCAGTTTTTGAGCTCTCTATTCTGTCATTGATCTACTTGTTGATCCCTATACCAGTATGCTATTTAAATATTGTAGCTTTATATTACATTTTGAAATCAGGTAATATAAGCACTCCAACTTCAGTCTCTCCTTTCTCATGACTGTGTTGGATATGCTGGGTTCTTGCATTTCTATATGTATTTTAAAATCAGCTTCTCAATTTTTACAAAAAAAAAAGCCAGCTGGGATTGATTGAGATTGATGCTATCCTTAATTTCTTGCTGGTGAATGAGGAGTGCCCTTGTTTTCCTAGTAGGAATAACTGTTTAATTACTGAACATTATAGGATTTTTAAAATTAGAATTCAGTGCTAATCCAGTACATTGTCTACACTGTCACCCTTTCATTATCTGAGGATATCCGTGACAGTGTTGTCTCCTGTGTGTGGCCTAGACTGAAAAGATCAGTGTAATCCCAAACTAATTCTTTATCTTTTGTACCTAGCCAAAATTTTCATAGTTTCCATCTAAACAAATACCAGTAAAAACGCTTCAAGGAGGAAACTATAATAAATGTGCTAGGAACAAATGGTTATAAATACAATAAAAAGGAAAAGCTTGTTTCTGGTCAGTCTAATTATCACCATGTGTTCATGATTATTGGAACTTTCCCACAAGTGAGCTAGGTTTTTGTAAGCAACTTTAATTAGGGTACTTCAAAATAAAGTCACATCAGTAGAAGACTTCAGGACTCCCTGTTGTCAATTGGGCATTATTTAATCACAATATATTCTTTTACAAGGGTTATAAAGATGAACTCCTTTAATAATCAGTAAGAAGCCCTGTAAAACCCTTTATCAGGTATTCAGAAGGACATGACCCATCACGTAAGGTGCTTCAGTAGCTGCTTACATTTTTTTTTTCATTTGTTTGTTAATGGTTGGTTGTTTCTTAATGGTTGATCTGTTTCCTGATAAATCATAGCACTTTTAAATAAAATACAGTTAAAAAGCTTGATCCAGACATATAATCTATTTTATATTACATTTTATAGTTTACTTCCTTAGCTGTAAAAAGGTGTCAAATTCTGAGACTTGCTTAAAGAGCTCTTAACAGAAGGGAAGTCTGTTTAAGTCAGTAGGTATTTTGTCTTTTGGCTGAGCATAATCCACAGAGAATTTTGAAAATAAAGATGCATGTGGAGAATGAACAAAGAGACAAAAGATAAACAATGTAGAATTTTTATGGCTAAAAACTGTTATTAATGGCAGCTGCTGGTATAATCCATGGTCACTTTTTAGTGGAACTAGCTGCATAGCCACCATTCCACCAAACCCCATATTTAATTAGTGACCACTCAGTTTTAGACACTGTATTAAGCACTAAGATAAACATACTAATAAAATGCTGTTCATCCCTTAGATAATTTCGCAGCTAGTGGAAAAAGATTATGTAACAACAACTAACTAATAAATTATGACAGTTATGTACAAAGGGTTCTAAGAACCCATGTGGAGAACAGTGAGTACTGCTGGAGAAGGTGTGCGTATTCGCAGAGAGAAGACAAAGACAGCTTCAGCAAAGAGGTGGTACTTGAAATAGTCTTAATTGAGTAAGAGTGGCTAGTACATCTGAAATCAGGAGAAAACAAATGCACCTTAAGTCTAGCACAAATTTTAGGATGCGTTAAATTCTCAGTTCCACCATTGACTTAGCTAATATTTTAAATTAAGGTACTTTTAAAATCTATATTCTGAATCTGTATCTTTTATGATTATGTTAAGTGGTGGTAATTTTTATTACTACCTATTATTCCTTCTCTTACAGTTTTGTTTAGAGAACCAGAAATCCTCTCAGTGACAATGGAGGTACATAAACATTTTAGCTCACTGACAATCCAAATTACTGTACAAAGTTGACTCCTATTGGCCAACTGATCGCAGGATCTATGAAAGGTTGCCGCACAACTCAGTAGGAATCAGTTGTATTAAAACATTATTCTCAGAGGGCTCTGCTTCCCTAGCCATTCAGGACATCTGAATGTTAGCAATTCCTTTGTTTCTATTGGAATACCTAATTGCCTTTAATAAAAATGTAGAATTATTTTACTTGGGACTTTATTAAAAAAGTAAGAATATCTTGAAACTAACCAAATATTCACTGACTTGAAAATATATATAAATTACTATACAATTACATTAAGAATAACCATAAATACAATCTGCTCTAAACAATGAAGTCCTTAGGAACCTCCATCATTAATTCTCTGGTGAAACCCTTAGCCATATGTGGCCAAAGAAAATCTCTAAAGAGATTAAATCTCTTTTAAGATTATTGAATCATTTCATTCATTTCTCCATCTTCCAAGTCTGTGTCGAATCTTGTCTGAATTGGAATAGCCACTTCCTTTGTATCAGGGAGGTGTCTCAGGGCTTTAAATACAATTGCCCAATACTCTCAATGTCCCCATCAGGAATTGTTCATCATTCAGACTTTAAAACAGAGAGTCAGAATCATTTGTTGCTCAGCAATATTTATCTCAGAGATATGGACAAAGATAGAATTGATTGCCTCCTTTCTGTAAAAGCTTGACAGCAGCTTTTTATTACCCAAGAATTTCTTTCAATTAGGTGCTCTGTCTCTCTCTTTCCTCTGTTTGGTTCAACAATGCCATGACTAAGATTTTCTCAAACACTGGATTTCCTTTAATCTTATTCTTTTCAGTAAAGCTAACTTCCCATGCTCTTATCACTTTAGCTTCAGAGAGAGGCTAGTGATATGGAATGGTTTCTTAACAGATACACGGTGTGATCTCTATACTAGGATGGAGTTTTGAGGGGAAGAGAAGAGAGTCAGAGTTCCCTTTCTCCTTGTGATTTATCTTCAACAATGGAATGTTTTGAATGCATTGGTAATTTCTTCTTTGGAAAAGATTCTGTGATAGGAGACTAGTACCTCCCAATAGGATTATAAAACATTCTGGGAGATCCTCAACTCTGGATGGCCATTTGGAGCCAGCATAGGGTCAAGGGGAGATGGACTAGCTGTGAACTAAACTTTAAGGAATAGATTTTTTAAAAAAAGAAAAGTGTGTGTGTGTGTGTGTGTGTGTGTGTGTCTGTGTGTGGGCGGTGGGGGGGGAGGTGGAATCTTTGATATTTATGACTTATCCAACCAAACTTGTTATGGAAGGGATTTGGCGAAGGAGCCCTGGCAAGGAATAATGTACACACACTTTGCTGAGGTGTAGCTAGTATCATATAGCTTAGCCATCTTTAGTGGCCAAGCCGCGTAACAGGGTACAGATGCAGTGCAGGAATGGGAGCTTTAATATCCTGGAAACCTCACTAACAAAGACAATGAGTTCAATAGAGAAAATGAAATTTAATACAGGATTTCAAAGAAATGTTCCATTGTCAGTTTGTCTACATAAATTCTCTCTCCCTTCACCCCTATCCCTCCCCAGATCATTTTTATAGACAATGAATACATTGTCTCTCTTCATTGACAATACTCTAAATATAGGAAATACTTCCTCAGGACAAGCTAAATGGCTCTCATCTCTATCTTTTTTCACCAACACTCCCCCCGCCCTTTCTTAATGGCTTTGTAAATCTATTAGCACATTTTGGAGCTGTCTTCATTATAGAAACAGACAAGTTACTAATTGATCTTTTCTGAAGATGCTATCCAGTACAAATGAAGAAATTTTAAGATTCATGAATGTAATGAGGATGTCTTATTTCCATATTTTGGTACTTAATATAAATTTTAATACTTAATACAGTGTCTGTTGAATGTGTGAATGAATGAATGAAAAGAGCTTAGAGATTTGGTCTTCACCAACATGATCAAAAAGACACAACAGTGCTTTTTTTTTAAAAAAAATAACATTTTAAGCTTATAGTTCCTAATCATTTCGCCAAAAGACTGTTCTCTTGATTCTCAGAAGTTCCTACCAGTTTGATTCTGATTTAGAAATGGAGAAATCTCTCTTTTTGATGCCTGTGTTTGCCTTACCTGAGTATTTGGAAGTACTCTGACCAAAAGCAGAATGGAATTCAATCTTTCATTGGAGATTTAAAATTACTGAATACTGGTATTAAAGTAATATTTTAGTAAATTCAAAGTCTTCAGTCAGCTGCTGACTGAATTTATCACTTAAGTAAAAAAATATGTTTAGCTTAATAAAAGTTAACAAAGCATGCTGAGTTAAATTGTGTGAGGGAGTGGTGAGAGGGGTTGTGAGCAGAGTGAAGAGTAAGAACCAAGACCTCCTAGGAAGTCACAGCTACTGTCATTTTCTCATATCTGGAGTCAAAATCACTTCAAAGTTAGAAAACATTCAAGGATGTAATTCCTTATTTTACAGATGAGGAAGCTGAAAGTTAAAGTAATCCACACCCTGGTGGGTTTTTAGTAACTAAACTATTCAGAGAGAGGTCGAACTATTCGTATGTTGAGGCTTTAGTTTAACTAATCTGAATGAAATAAACAGGGAAAGTATTGACTGATTCTCATACTGTTATTTTACCACACTCTTCAGCTCTGAGGAAAGGGGCATAAAAACCTTGAATTTTATTCCTGTTGCTCAGTGACAGTGTTCAGAGAAATGTGGCATTTTTGCCATCATTTTGGCAAACTTGGTTATTTTTGTATGGCTGTCTGTCCCTAAACTAGATTATTAAGGATATTCTTAACTTTGTTCTTTTTAATGTAAAAACTAGAAGAAATATTTTAAAAGCACTGAAATGTTTTCCTATGCTATATCCAGGTGAGTGGAGGGGGAAAGTGAAGGAGGGGGAAGGTAAAAGGATATGCTTTAAATATTATTCAATTATAAGATAGGTATTAAAATTTTAACTTTTACAAAGTTAATGCTACTTAAAGGACATAGCACTTTTTAAATTTTTCTGTTAAATCTTCTAAACTACATATAGAGTTCCTGTGATTTGCCTCTTTAAATATTGTACTATTTATTTTTTACTGATATATGCAATGTTAATCTGATTTAGAAAAATACTTTTTTATGAATAATAATTACTTAGTAATATCCTGGCACAAAAGCTATATATCTGCACAAGGTAATTAGACATTACAGATAAGGGGGAAAAAAAGAGAGAAAATAAAAATCACATACAATTCCACCATCTAGAGATATTTCTCTTATAATGTAGATCTTTGCTGTTAAAAATGATGTTTCTGACAACCTGGATCAATTGTCAGCGTGTGAGTGAGCCCCCTGGCACATTCCAGCCCAAATGAGCACCCAGATTGAAACAGGAGGGAAGGGAGCAGGGGACAACTTTTAAAAGAATGACATAGACATAGGACATGACAAAAACTGATTAGAACTAACTAGATCCAAGATGGGAGAAGATTTGACTTCCAGTAAACCTTGAGCCTCATTATACACTCATTGTAATACATTAGCATGCTAAATGACATGTGCCACATCATGGCCACCAGTGCCATGACAGTTCTTAGGCCAACCAAAAAGTGGGCGGTGGCCCAGGGGAAATCTCCACCCTTTCCCCAAAATATTGATAGTTGGAGTAATCCTCTCACTCATTAGCCTATGAAATTACCCAGCCCATAAAAACTAACCATCCCATATTAGGGACCGCTTGCCTTCTGAGATGGCCCACACTCTGTCGGTGGAGTGTGTTTCTCTCTAAATAAATCTGCTTCTTACCTATCACTCTGTCTCTCGATGAATTCTTTCTGCATTGAGACATAAGGAACCTGAACTTCATTAAGTTCTGAGACTAGGTGTGTGATCTCAATTAAAAGACCATGGGTTCTGGCTGGTTCGAGTCCCAGCCCATGGGCTCAAGTCCCAATCTGGGTTTCAGCTGAGTTCAAGTCCCAGTATGTGCAATCAAGTCCAATCTGAGGTGTATGGTTTCAGCATGACTGAGGCCACAGTCAACACGATGTAGTCCATTAGAACTTCCCAGCTGAGCCCAGTCAACCCACAGAATTATGAGACACAATAAAATAGTTGCTGCTTTAAGCCATAGTCTTTAAGTTCCTCTGGTGTGCAGTAGTAGATAACTGAAAAAGCTAATAAACACTGTTAGAAAATCAAAGCTCTTAAAGAATAGACTTTGACTATGTGAGAAAGTGTCGATTTTAAATATTAAAACAGATGCAAAAGAGACAAGGTGTGATTGATATTGTTTAAAAATGTGTGGTAAAGATACTATAATTTAGTACTTCATTTATATATATAAGATCTTAGATAATCATCTTGGTTTTTCACAATTGTATGACTAGAAGGAAATACAGTATGTTACCAGTGTTTGAATAATTTATTTTCCTAAATCTCTTTACCTTTTACAATTAGCAGGTAACACTAATTGTAACACATTAACAACAGACAGAATAAATTTGGTAGTGTGAAAAAAAGTAATGTATATAACAGTAATTAGATCTCAGTTTGTAAGAGAAATTCAGAGTACTAGATCATACAATGGTATGATATAATTTATGATAACCAAGTATTTATTTAATTTAGAGTGTCAACGGGTAAATAAACACAGCTCTTAATGAGCAGATTATGAGTTTAATCCATGATCAAATAACTTCTGTTTTACAGTTAAAATTATTTTTAGAAACAGATGTTTAAAAAAAAAAGTAGTTTGAAATGTTTTATCTTCAATTATATAATTATGCTAGTTAGAATTTCCAAGAGATAATATATTATATAAAATCATAGAGAGTAGGACATGAATGAGAACTTTGTTCCTATCTAGTTAACCTCTTAATTTAGAGAGAGAGTAATGTAAGCTAAGGAATTGATCAGATCCATAATACAAAGTGGAAACTAAAAAGAGTGTAGCAGAGAGATTAAATTTGATCATCCAAGTTGGATCATGGAATATTCCAGACTTCCTGAGCTCTTGAAGTGGTTATTGAGTGGTGGGTAGGGCAAGAGGCAGATCATTCCACTAAGGAGGAGTTTCAGTTAGAAGCAAAGTAAAGCACTGAGAAATAGCAATATATATAGTTTTGCTCATGCAGGTCATCATTTGGAAAACCAATTTATCTAACCTTGGAGGAGAATTTTGAATATTACACTAGGTTATACAACATGCTCATATTAGATAAGTGACATCTTAGGAGGTGAGAACTCTAAATATTTTCCACATAATGCCATATTATCTTCCTGAACACTCGAAGGATTTTTCTAGCATTGAAATAAAATTCATTAGTTCTCTATTATAAGCCAACTATTTACAAGGTACAATAATTTTCTGGAGGGTGAGAATATTCTGGCTCTCAACAACAACTTCTGCTAGGTAAGATAAACAGTATTTCATTCATTTAGTCAAATATTTTTTACTGCTCACGTTTGTATTCCAGTCACTTTAATAGATTCTGGGATACACTAGTAAATAAAACAGAGTCTCTACTTACATGGAACTTATATTATTGAGAGGAAAAAAGGTAAGCATACAAATAAATATAAAATATTAGATAGTCATAAAGTTCTTTAAACAAAAGTAATGTAAGGTAATGGGACTATTTTAAATAGGATGATTTGGGAAAACCTTTTCCAAATGCTTATTTTTGGGTAAAAGCTTAAATAAAGTGAGAAACATATAAATAATAAATAAATAAATGTTTGTTTATGTATTTATTTATATTGAGGTACAAGCAAAGTGAAGGATATATACATATCACATCACTGTTTATTTGACATATAAATATTTCCAAAGATTTATATTCTCTAGCCAACCTCAGTAACTTACTCTAGTGCCAGTCTTCTCTCAACAGAGAAAATCTTGCTGTGTAACTTAGAAAATTTTTCATGTAAGATGAATTAATTTTTTTGCATCTACGATTTGATGTATACTTCACTTAATGAAATATTTGTTATTCCTTAGTTACTTACATATAAATTTTAATTATAAATTAATATTGTCTCACTGACATATAAAAATCAGACGGTTAGAAATGTTCCCACAATGGAAGCAACCTAAGTGTCCCTCAACAGATGAATGGATAAAAAGATGTGGCACATATATACAATGGAATACTACTCAGCCATAAAAAGAAATGAAATTGAGTTATTTGTAGTGAGGTGGATGGACCTAGAGTCTGTCATACAGAGTGAAGTAAGTCAGAAAGAGAAAAACAAATACTATATGCTAACACATATATATGGAATCTGAAAAAAAAAATGGTTCTGAAGAACCTAGGGGCAGGACAGGAATAGAGATGCAGACGTAGAGAATGGTCTTGAGGACACGGGGAGAGGGAAGGGTAAGCTGGGACGAAGTGAGAGAGTGGCATGGACATATATACACTACCAAATGTAAAATAACTAGCTAGTGGGAAGCAACTGTATAGCACAGGGAGATCAGCTCAGTGCTTTGTGACCACCTAGAGGGGTGGGATAGGGAGGGTGGGAGAGAGACACAAGAGGGAGGAGATACGGGGATATATGTATATGTATAGCTGATTCACTTTGTTATAAAGCAGAAACTAACACACCATTGTAAAGCAATTATACTCCAATAAAGATGTTAGAAAAAAACAAAATGTTACCATTGAGAAAAATTCACCCAACTCCATAAAATAACATTTACAGGTATAGCATAATTTTATAAATTATACAAAATGAAAGTGTTTTATGATAAGAATGATTACTTTATACTTTTCCATGTTTTCTTTTCTTTTATTTTTGACTTTTAAAATAATAATAGTAGTAGTACCAGAATAATTTAAAATTTCCCCAATAAAAATAACATTCCCACACTGCTTTCCCATGGAAGGTACTTCAAATTGGAAGGGGAAACACCATAAGACTTGCATGTTTCTATAAATGTTTTCTAAGAAATTAGATGCTCTTTTGCCCACACATCTGATTCTGTATCCCAACTAAGTGTATGTTTTAAAAACCTCAAAACTGTGGTGTGTCTTCCATTTATTGTCTATTAGCTTTCAATCTGTATTTAGTTTATGTTAAAAAATTTTTTTATCTAGGTTTGTTTGAGACAACTCTCTACATTTTGTTGGTTTTCTTGAGTCATTTTTTCCAGTTGAATTTTTTTCTTAATTAGTGCATAATTAGAGTAAATATTTTCAGATGTTTCTGAAAGCAAGTGTACCTGTTCACATAATTTAGTGAAAACTAAATAAATGGAGCTACAGTGTTTTCATCAGGACAAAGAAGGTCAAGATATCAAGAGGCAGTTCTCCAAAACAATTGTTTTATATCAGATTTTATGAAGAATTACTCTAAAAATTCTCAAACAGTAGGCCAAGAAAATGTCAAAACAAAAATGTTTAACTTTGGCCATACATGTAAACTATTCAAGTCTGTATGACTCAACCTAAGTGTGCCAAATAATGTTCAAATACTTGAAAAATGATTTTTTTTCTTAATAGTTTACAGAATGTTTTTTTCAACTAAACTTTTTCTGTTACTTATGGGAGAAAATGAGATTCTTGTCACTTGGCATGTTTTTTTTTTTCTCCCCAGACATAACTGACTATTCATTAATTTTATATTGCATAAAGAGATGCAGTATATTTGAATAGAAGCATTTGAAGGCTAAAAATGTACTAAAAATATGAGAAAATTCAGTCCAAATGACTTTACTGATGCAGCTCTGCTAGTTAGCAAATGATACAAACTTGGAGAGGAGCTCTCTTTACTCCTAGATTATTATTTTTTTTCCACTGCATTGTATCAGAGGAATTAGGAAACTGGACTGAAGAAAGGAAATCATTATCGTCATCAAACTTTTGTTGAGGACTTAACTCAGTCCTTGCTCTTACAGCATCATTTTTATTACATCATTTAATCCTCACAAACACTCCAGAATGTAGGTTGCTATCACTATTCCAATCTTGTGAAGGGGATATCTGAGGCTTCAGGAGATTAAATTACCAGTTTCTAAGTGGCAGACACTTATTGCCTAGATGTCTTTGGTATAAGAGCCCTAATCAGAAAAATTAGTAATAAATGTTTCCTTCTCCCTCTTATCCCATTTTTTAGTTTGTTGTCTTTGAATTATATATATATTTATATATACATATTTTTTTTCTTCTTAAATACTACATGGTTGATTTTATCACGTCAACCATACTTAGTGTTAGTATTTGCTCATCTGTTTTCTTTGTGATTCCAAAAGTGTCAGGGCTCAGGACTCAGGATTTAAGTTTTTGTGTGTTTGATTGCTTAAGTTGATTTTTTTTTTTTTGGTATGAAAATTGGCTCATCCAGTAAACTCTCATCCAACATACTTAAAATTTTTGTCTTTAGTATTTAGGACCCTGAGGAGGAACAGTGAGCCACTTCTAAGTTTTGACATCTCTAAAAACCTCTTTCTTTTACCTAGCTGACTCCAGAAATTCTAGAGATATGCTGTTAACTGGATGTAGTTTTATTTTTTCCCATTTTATTGAGGAATAATTGACATATATCACTGTATAAGTTTGAAGCGTATGGCATGATGGTTTGATTTACCTATATTGTAAAATGATTACCACAATAGGTTCAGCTAACATTTATCTTCTTATATAGATAGAATAAAAAGAAAAGAAAAAAGGAAAAAAATTTTTTTCTCCTTGTGATGAGCACTCTTAGGATTAACTCAGTTAACAACTTTACTATGCATCATGCAGGAGTGTTAGCTCTCATCATGTTGTACTCTGTATCCCCAACTGGAAGTCTGTGCCTTTTGACTCCCTTCTCCAGTTACCCCTTGCCCCACCCTGTGCCTCTGATAACCACAAGTTTGATCTCTTTTTCTATGAGTTTGTTTTTTTTTAATTTTTTTTTTTTTTTAGATTCCACATATAAGTGAGATTATACAGTATTTGTCCGTCCATGGCTGACTTATTTCACTTAACACAATGCCTTCAAGCTCCATCCATGTTGTTACAAATGGTAGGATTTCCTCATTTTATATGGCTGAATAATATTCCATTGCATATAGTATTTACCACAACTTCTTTAACCATTCCTTCATCAATGGACACTTAGGTTGTTTTCATATGTTGGCTATTGTAAATAATGCTATGAACATGGGGATGTAGATATCTTTTTAAGTTAGTATTTCTGTTTCCTTTGGATATATTCCCAGAAGTAGAATTGCTAATAATATACAGCAGTTCTATCTTTAATTTTTTGAGAACCCTCCATACTGCTTTCTATGGTGGCTGCACCAACTTACAATCCCACCAGCAGTGCACAAGGCTCCCCTTTTCTCCACATCTATGCCAGCATTTACTCTCTCTTGTTTTTTTGAGGATGACCATTCTAACAGGCCTGAGGTGATATCTCATTGTGGTTTTAATTTGCATTTCCTAATGATGAGTGATGCTGAACATCTTTACATGTACCTATTGTCCCTTCGTATATATTTTTTGGAGAAGTGTCTATTCAGGTCCTTTGCCCATTTTTTAATTGAGTTATTTGGGTTTTTGCTATTGAGTTATATGAATTCTTTATATATTTTGGATATTAACCTCATATCAGATATATGGCTTACAAATATTTTTCCCCATTCCATAGGTTGTATTTTCACTTCGTTGATTTTTTTTTTTCTGTGCAGAAGTATTTTAGTATGGTTTTTATTTTTTTATTTTGTGGCTTGTGCTTTAGGTGTCATATCCAAAAAATCATTACCAAGACCTATGTAAGGAGCTTTATTCCTGTGTTTTCTTCTAGGAGTTTTGTGGTTTTAGATCTTAAAACCTTTTAGATCTTTAAACCTTTAATCCATTTTGACTTAACTTTTGCAAGTGGTGTAAGGTTATGTAATTTTACTTATCTCTTATGTAATAAGTACAGATTTAACTAAAGCACCCTTAGGAACATTTACGAAGCAGTAATTTTGAGAAATAAATAATAGCAATTATTTTAAAACATCTGAAAATCAAATCCATGTTCTAAATATTTTAAAGTAGAGTTTTAATGCTGCCTACCAATCCTATAAATTCCTCAGATCACATTTCTTTCTCTCTTAATTCTTTTTCTAATTCGGTCTTTTAGAGAGAACTGGCTATAACTGCTCTTTCTAATTACCAACTGCTATCAGCTTCTGACACACTGAAACTTTTGTCATTACCAGCAACCTTTGACAGTCATATCTAGAGGAAGCATTTCTGTTGGTGTCTTTTACTTCCTCTCTTTTGATCTCTGTCACTGTTGAGCACCCTAATCCTTGCAAGACCCCGTTCTCTTGAAGTCTGTCATATCATTGTTTCCTGGATTGTCTTCTACATAGCTCTCTTGTGTCTATCATTGTCTTCTCACATTTTACTTAATAATTATCAGTGTTTCACATAGCAGCATTCTAAGCTTTTAATATTTTTCCTTCTCCTTGTGATAAGTCATCCATATCCACACATTTTATTAATGTTTTATGAGCCAGTAACAACCAAATTTGTATCTTTAACCCAGACCTAATTGTTGAACTCCAAATGATTAATGGACCTCTCTATTTAAAAAAATTTCAAACAAGGATTTACCTCTTATTCCAAGTCTTCTCTTCTTCTGAGTCTATCTTGATGAATGATACCTGCAGATATCTACTCTTTAACCCAAATACCTGGGAATTTTCTTAGTACACCTATTCAACACATTTAAGCTAGTGTCATGTTTTTTCTTTTTTTAAAAAATAAATTTATTTATTTACTTTTGGCTGCATTGGGTCTTCGTTGCTGTGTGCAGCCTCTATCTAGTTGCAGTGTGCAGAGGCTACTCTTCATTGCAGTGTGCGGGCTTCTCACTGCTGTGGCTTCTCTTGTTGCGGAGCATGGGCTCTAGGCACGTGGGCTTCAGTAGTTGTAGCACGCGGGCTCCGTAGTTGTGGCTAATGGGCTCTGGAGTACAGGCTCAATAGTTGTGGCTCACAGGATTAGTTGCTACTCAGCATGTGGGATCTTCCCGGACCAGAGTTCAAACCCGTGTCCCTTGCATTGGCAGGTGATTCTTAACCACTGTGCCACCAGGGAAGCCTAGTGTCAAGTGTTTTCAATTCTCCCTTTTTAATATCTTTTCCAACTGCTCCAAATTCTCCATTACCACTAATACTGCCTTAACTCAGAATGATCAGAGTTTATAAAACACTTTCAAGCCAGGAGAAAACAATTGAAAATAAAATGGCATATGGAAGCCCATATATACCAGATAAAAGCATATTTATTCTCATCACGTAGGAGTGGAAAGAGATTCATTATATATTCATTATATAATGTTCATTATATATCCCTCTCACCTCCTGCTGGAATTTCTGTGATACCTCTGTGATACCTCTGTATCCTCTGGGGCTTAGTAGAAATACCTTTAAAATGTTATGTTCATTTTGCTATGTGAAAGAAGCTAGGCTCCAGAAAGACTACAACTGTATGTCCCCTTTATATGGCATTCTTAAGAAGGAAAACTATAGAAGTAGACAACACATGATTAGTTGAAAAAAGGAAGGAAATGACCATGCAGGAGCAACACAATGGAATTTTTGGGGTGATAGAACTGTTCTGTATGGTACTCTTGTTGTGTAAGTTTTCTCACTGTCAGAAAAAAAGAATTTACATATAAGCAAGTAGGGAGAAGACTAGAAGTGCTGGATTGAAGTTGGAGATAAGGGCATAAGCTCATGTTTACTATAATAGATATACAGATAGATAGATATGAGAAATGAAATATTTCCTGCCATATCAGTAAACAAAGGATGTCACAGTCCTCAGCAATTTCAGCCCTCCAGTGTGAGCCAGTGAGCCCTGAGGAAACTCAGGATGTGAAAATACAGGATACTGGCCCCAGATAGTTGAGGTGCATATCAAAGGAATGACTTCAGGCCTTCCCTGGTGGCGCAGTGGTTGAGAGTCTGCCTGCCGATGCAGGGGACACGGGTTCGTGCCCCGGTCCGGGAAGATCTCACATGCCGTGGAGCGGCTGGGCCCGTGAGCCATGGCCGCTGGGCCTGTGTGTTCGGAGCCTGTGCTCCACAACGAGAGAGGCCAGAGAGCTCAGACTCCTGCATTTTGCCATATAGAAAAGTGCTAAATTCCTTAACTGAGGATATCTGGTTCAATTAACAATAATCTTTTGATGTTCCCGACTACCTGCCCTTTGTTGCAAAACGTCTATAAAACCTGGCTCCCCGCTTCGCATCCTTGGAGTAGTTTTCTCAAGGTTACCTGAGATGCTGCCTCCCGGGCTTGAAGTCCTAAAAATTCCCACTGAATAAAACATAACTCTCAACTTTTAGGTTGTGAATAATTTTTTAAGTCCACAGTTAGATACAGAAATATGGATATGTGTGCATAGGTAGTTAGTATACAAATGCATATTTCCTAGTTCTGTCTGCTGAGAAGGCCTATAAGTAGTAACATCCTAGTAGCAATGAATTCACCTGGTACCTGGATCTTGCTTTCTAAATACAGTTCATCAGTAAAAGAGACCTGGGCTCCTTGGAGAAACGGTTGATATTAGGGCTTGTCAGGGAAAATGCAAAATAAGCCTAAAGAATAGTATAATACTAGAAAGTTAGGAACAAAAAAAAGAAGGATGCAGAGATAGAGTCATATCAAAAAGACAAAGGAGCCTACCTGAAAGAGTTCCCAATGGCCAATGCTGGAACAATTTGAACAAGATAAGTAACAATATTATTGGATTATAACACCTCTCCCCTAAAATATATGGGTATACACTGATATAAGTGAATCATTGAAGAAATAAATAAATAAATGGAGGAAAGGGAAGAGATATATCTTTCTTACAGAAGGATTCCAAATAATAGATGAAGAAGAAATGAGGGAAATAGAAAATCACCATTAGAACATCACAGTAATACTTGCTATAGACAAGATCCACTGATGAATGCTGTATGTATTTAGTGGGCAAAACTTTAAGGAGAAACAGGGTATTTACATAGACTCAAATGATTAGGGGATGTTACAGAAATTTTCAGTGTCCTGTGAATGGGTTCTCTAAGAATGTTTTCCAAGATTCAAGTATAGAATTTGTATTATTTTTAGCTACATTTAACTTTATACCTTTAGTTCCTTGATTGTGACTTGCACTACATAGCCCACTAAATATTAGTGTTTCTCGTACAATAGTGAAAAATCAAAACAACGTAAATGCCTAATAATAGAGTTTCATCATGTTATATTTATATGTTGAAATGTACAGCCATTAAAAAGCTTTTTTTTGCCGAAACTAATAATACTGGGAAATGATCATGGTAAAATGATAAGTATGTAAAAGCAAACATATAAACTGTATATGTACTATGAAACAATTTTATTTTAAAAAATATGTGTATAAACAAATATATAGAAAAAAGACTAGAAAGAAATACATCAACAGGTTAATAGTGTTTATCTTGAACAGTAGAACGGCAGTTGATTTTTCTCTTCTTTTTTGTACTTTCCTCCAATGAACATGTGTTTGTTTTATTACCAGAAAAAAATAGCAATAACACAAAAGTCACTTCCATGGTTGACGTTGTCCAAATCCTTCCTCATGTGGATCTGTGTTAGGCTACTCTGGCTATCAACCAATTCTGGCACTGGGAGTAGATCTCAAAGGGCCAAAACAAAGGAGAGCCATCCTACCAGAGACAGTCTTGAGTTGGAAGTGTCACAGGGTTGAGTATATATCAAAAAATTATTAAGGAGGATTAATAACCAAAAATCGGGAAGACTGAATGTAGACACCCAAATCCAAAAGGTAAATCATGTAGCTTCAAATAAGAGCCAGGGCTAAGAGTCAGAGCCATACTGAAAATAAGAATGAGAATAGGAGCGGGTTAGAGAGGAATTGATGGGACGTTTGATGATTGTCATGAATTCCCCAAATGGGTCTGTGGCTCATTTTCATTTGGGTTACTGGTTCTAAGGAGTTCAGGCTACCTTAAATGCATAGTGTTAAGATAGCAAGGAAAGAGAAAAAACTGATTTCAAAATATCAATTTCATTTTACAATGTTTAATGTATCTTGAGAAACACATATTTCCAGACTTTTTCTTTCTGCCACATCCTTATCTGTCAAAGTTCTTGATGGTCTAGCTCAAGTTCCACCTCCTCTTTAAAATCTTCTTTAGTCCCCCGATTGGATATGATTTCTCACTCCCTCCTTTAAAGTCCTGCAGATTCTCTTTATACTATTTGTAAAGAATACAAGTTTGTCAGCACATTGAAATAGCAAACTGGCCTTTTGGGTTTGAAAACTTACAGAAACCTGGGTTGACATATATTATACTGTTTTATGTGACACGTTGTGTGTAACTTTTAGTGAACTAGCTAAATGACAAAGTGCTACAAACATACACCTATTAAGATAAAAATAAGGAAGTTTGTCACCCACTGCAAATATACTCCTCTTGGAAGATGTATTTTATCTTAGTAGCTATACTTTCACATACCTACTAGGTACTTTCCTGCTTGCTTTTGAGTCATAAATTATTCTTTAAAACCTGGCATACTTCCCAATGTCAGAGTTTACCCATTAAATTATAATCTCGAACATTTCCTTTACCTAGCCTGGTAAGGTTTTATTTAGGCCTCCAAGACACTGACATTTTCCAGTTAATCATGTAACAGTACTGCTGTTGAGATTAGGGCAGAGGAGGGCAATGGGATAATCTGTCACAGTCTCATTTTAAAGACATATAGATAGCAGCAAATTATTGTCATTGCTGCTTTTTTCCACATTATGCAGATTTTCAAATTAATGAAATGACTTTGATATTTCTGATTCCTAAAATTTTTCTTCTAGGATATGGTAGTCTTTTTATAAGAATATTGCTACTTCTTGCTATGTTGTGTTGCCTCTAATAATCTGGAAATCAACTTTCTTTTCTTGTTGACTTATGAAATATGTATTCTGATATGAATTTTCAGCACCTCACATAACAAGGCTCTTCTTATAACTTCTTACTTGATGTCTCCATACAGAGCCCCACAGATGCCTTGAGCTCAAAGAACAGAATTATGGTATTCTGCCCTTTCTGCCACTTCTGAAAGGTTCTGTTTTAGCATCTGGGAATCATTCTAGTTTTCTCTCCCTCACTTCCCATATCCAACCAACCACCACTTCTCACGGCACACAAAAAATAATTACAAGTGGGATAAAATTGCTGGGATTTTAGGTGGTCAGTAACATAGTACCCCCTTTTCTTTGTCCATGGCAGAACCAGTTGAGAAATATAGCGTATCAGAAAGTGGAGATCATAATATTTTTTTTTATACGTAGTAGTTTGTATCTCTTAATCCCCTATTCCTGTATTGCCCCTCCTCCTTTCCCTCTCCCCACCGGTAACCACTAGTTTGTTCTCTATATCTGTAAGTCTGTTTCTGTTTTGTTATATTTATTCATTTGTTTTATTTTTTAGATTCCACATGTAAATGATAACACAGTATTTATCTTTTTCTATGACTTATTTCACTAAGTATAATATCCTACAGGTCCATCCATGTTGTGGCAAATGGAAAAATTTTATTCTTTTTTTACAGCTAAGTAATATTTCAATCTATATGTACCACATCTTCTTATCCATTCATCTGTCGATAGACACTGAGGTTGCTTCCATATCTTGGCTATTGTAAATAACACTGCTACAAACATTGAGGTGCATGTATCTTTTCAAATTAGTGCTTTTGTTTTCTTCAGATATATACCCAGCAGTGGGATTGCTAGATCATATGGTAGTTGTATTTTCAGTTTTTTGAGGAACCTCCACCCTGTTTTCTGTAATAGCTGCACCATTAAATATTATCTTAATTGCTGCTAAACTCCTGAAGCTGTATGAGCTAAACAGACTGACTAGAAAGTAGTGGTAGCCCCTGGCTCCTCTCATACATCCCATCTATGTCTTAAGAAAGTTCTTCTAGGAGTAAATTTGGTGTTGAAAAACTAACATAATAAGCTTTCTGCCTCCCACTGGTCTGGTAGAGAAAGAAGAAGAGACATTCAAATCCTCAGTGATAGCAGATGATTAACATAAATGATGGACCACTGACTTTCACCCATAACAGAATCTGCTGTCTTCACAGGGAGGAGTAGTTAATGGGTGAGGGAAGAGGCCAGGAGTTTATGTTAGTGAAGTCCATTCACTGGAAACAAGAAAAATGGAAAATACATATACTCCTCCTCCAAAAAGAGACAGGAGGAAAATAGGGAGAGTTTACAGTCTTGGAAATCAAGAGAAGAGAATGTTTCAAGAGGAAAACTGTTTATCACTGTTCAAATGCCACACTTGCACCTGATACTCTGTGCCTGGAATTCTTTAAGCTCGTGGTCTATCTAACAAGCTCATATTTCTCCTTGCAGACTCAGACAGGTGAGATCTCTGTGAGACCTTCACTGGTAGGCAGAAGGCAGGTAGTTCTGCATCCATCACCTATACTTGCATTGCAGTTGATATTTACCTTTTAAAATTTACCGTATGTCAAAGCAATTATTTATACCTCTTTTTTTCCCACCAGAGTAAGAACTCTTTGAAAGCACAGATTATATGTTACACTATAAATGACCCGTACATTTTTTTTATATATAATTTTTATTTATTTATTTTTGCTGTGTTAGGTCTTCGTTTCTGTGTGAGGGCTTTCTCTAGTTGTGGCAAGCGGGGGCCACTCTTCATCGTGATGCGTGGGCCTCACTATTGCGGCCTCTCTTGTTGCGGAGCACAGGCTCCAGACGCGCAGGCTCAGTAGTTGTGGCTCATGGGCCTAGTTGCTGCGCGGCATGTGGGATCCTCCCAGACCAGGGCTCGAACCCGTGTCCCCTGCATTAGCAGGCAGATTCTCAACCACTGCGCCACCAGGGAAGCCCGACCCGTACATTTTTGCTTTAGGATGTTTATCACTACATGAATATCAAAGATAAACAAAATAAATATTTAGGTTGGAAATAACCTAATATCCATTATATGAGCAGATTTAATGATGCATATTTTAATGTAAATTAATAATATAATTACAATTATGTTAACATATTAAATTGTTAATGAATATAATTAAATTAATTTGTTATAACCACAAATAGAATACTAAATATATTCTAAGTCATGGTTTTAAAAGGATATTCAGTCACATAAGAAAAAAAAACCTGACATCATAACTGGGAAAAAAGAAAGGTGCAAAATATTTTTTAAAAATTATATACCAATATTTAAAATTTACAGACACATATTCATATGTAAAAACACATATAATTTTTATTAGAAAACACAGCAAAATGTAAAACTATGTTTTTTGTGAGTGATTTTACATTTTCTTTATACTCTTCAATATTTTTCCAAATAATAACTAGAAAAATATTATTGTAAAACAAAATAACTATGAAATCCACGGTTCACTGGCTTCCTGTAGTGCACAGTGCTCTTCACATTGTTAACATTCAATAAATCTTGGTGAATTGCTAGGAATATTGTTTCATTGACATTTTTAAAAATCTTTCAATCATTGTGTTCCTATAAATTCTCTGGTGAATTGAGCTGAAAGTGTTTATTAAAAAATTTTTTTCCCACATTTCCAAGTAGGGCACCCGTGTATTATTATTGACTTCACCTATCCATTCTTCCTCTTGAAGCAAAACATATAAGAGAGCTTCCTGTCATCTGAAGGGTGAATCTTCAGCGTGGCTAGTGGGGTAGACTATCTGCCAATTCTTAAGGAAAACATGCCATGTTGATTTTAACATCTCCAAACTGGATGTATTAAGTTGTTCTTCCAATGTCTGTTAATTTTCTTTCTCTGTTTCCTTCTCAGCTACTCCACCCATCCCAAACAGCATTCATTCTGGGTATGTGTATCAGAGTAGTTCATTAAAAAGATTAGTATATCTAAATATGATCATTCTTATTTCATTGTTAAGGAAATTATTTATCCTCCTTGTTTTTTATTATGAAGAAGTATAATTGGCTAGTCTCCTCTAGAGCTGAAAGAGGCTCATAGATCTTGAACTTCTTTGCCTGAAAATATTTTGCTTTTGTGTTACTGTAAGTTGTTTAAATTGTTGCATTTTTTCTTTCTATAGATCTTTCTTATGTAAGCTTTTCTTGTTAAAATTAACACTTTTTCACATTTTTTTCTTGTGTTGACAAAGTTTTCTCTTACAGGGCATTTCTATATTGCCAATGTCTTTACTCAACTCTTTGTACTGATGAGCACAACTCATGCATTCTTAACACTTGTACAGAAATCTATGGCCTAGTGAATCTTTGGAGTAAATGTTTGGTGTAAAATTTCTCATGCTCGTGGATGAAAATCTGTCTTAGCAATCAAACCACTTTCCCTTCTGGTTTATAGAACCATATTAGTAAATGCTTTTCATTTTTATCCAAAGTCTCTCCTCAGTTTTTTGTTTTTTGGGGGTTTTTTTGCGGTACGCGGGCCTCTCACTGTTGTGGCCTCTCCCGTTGCGGAGCACAGGCTCCGGAAGCGCAGGCTCAGCGGCCGTGGCTCACGGGCCCAGCCGCTCCGCGGCACGTGGGATCTTCCCGGACCGGGGCACGAACCCGTGCGCCCTGCATCGGCAGACGGAGTCTCAACCACTGCGCCACCGGGGAAGCCCTCTTCTCAGTTTTAATGTTCCTTTTTGGGCATTACCTTACCACTTTTCTTCTATTTCCTAAATGTCAGAATATACCTGTAATTCCAATTACAGGAATTACAGATCTGGTTTTCCCTGGTGTAATAAGCAGACTCTAAGAGAGCTCCCAATAATTTGTTGCTTCCTGGGATTTGCAACCTTGTGTAATACTTTCCTCTTAAGTGTAGGTTGGATCTAGTGATTCACTTCTAATGAGTAGAATGTAACAGAGATGATGAGGTGTCACTTATAAGATTAGGTTGCAAAAAGACTGTTGTTTCTGTCTTGGCAGTCTCTCTTACTTTCTCACTTGCTTGCTGATAGAAGCCAGATGGCATGCTTTGGGCTGCTCTCTGGAGAGTCTCATGTGGCAAGGGAAAGAGGGAGGTTTCTGGCCTTCAGCCAGTAAAGAACTGAGGCCAACGACAGCCCACGAGGAACTAAATCCTGTCAATGACCATACTGAGGGAGCTTGGAAGCAGATCCTCTGCTGGTTGAGCCTTCAAGTGAGATCACAGTCTTAGCTGCCACCCTAACTACAACCTTATGAAAATCCTTGATCCCAGAGGCACCCAACTAAGCTGTACTTGGATTCCTGACCCACAGAGACAATGAGATAATAAATGTGTGTTTTTTATACTACTAACTTTTGGGATAATGCATTGTGAACTAATAGATAACAAACATCTGGCCATGTCTCTTTTCTGATATTCCTATTTAAAGGAAGTTTTATAAGTATATTGTTATGACTATCTCACCTTAAAAGAGGAAAAAAATTGAGAATTATAAGCTGTTAGGCTATGCTCAAGTTCAAACTATACCATTTTTGGTTAAAAGAGGTAGATATGATACTGCATTTTTTAGGAAATGATTACCACAATATTGACTAATAATTCCTAGCGTGAGCAATGAGCCGACAAGATGTAGTCCTTTCCTGTCTAATGAGCTAAACACAGAACTGCATAAGTCAATGAGAAAACAGCTCTCATTTCTTATGAAGCAATCTTGAGAAAAATGAAACAAAGAGAATGTGGCCACTGTTTCTATGAACAGAAGCTGGAGGAAGTGGAAAGAGGGAGGAATGCTGATATTAAATCTGAGTCATAGGTCAGGGCTGTAGGATTTGGCAAACTACATTCTGCTTATTCAAATCAATTTAAGAGATATAAATCTACTTGGTTTAGTCTTAGAGCAAACCCAACTACGGTCAAGTCACATTCTGAGAGGACTCTTCATGCATCACAATCCACTTCTACCCCAAGAGAACATGTTCTGACCAGGAGGATTACCCATTGCAGTGATACAAATTGGGACAATAGCTCATTTTTCAGTTTTTACCTTGTGGTTGTGTCAATGTCACCACCCTCTGCCCCCAAACACTTGTTTGGCTGATTTATCAAAGACAGAAATGTCTGATCTAAGTTGAGCAAATCCAGTTTTCTTGGAAATATGACACTTGAACAGAGCCACATAGAGAATGAAGGTTACGAGTGTTTACCGTAGCTAAAATCAACAATCAAGAGAAGATTCAACAGTTTTTGATGCTGAAGACCCAGAGCAGCCTTTGTTCCCAGACTTTGTCAAGGCAGGATGATGGTTCAATACGTTTTACACTTCTGTGTGTTAGCTTAGTAATCTAATAAATTTAACTTTCTTGCTTGTGTTAGTCAGAATAATTTTCAGTTTTTTAATAGTTATGCCTTGACCTACCTTATTTATCTAGTACATCCCTTGTAAATAAACCTCTGCTTTAAGATCGTGGTTATTAAAAGTCTGTCATTTAGTCTTCCACACAGGTGAGTTATAAAAAAAGACAAATGGACTGTTTTTATGGCTAAATTAGTTATGACTTTTTTGAGTAAGTAAGTATAAATTTATAATAGATTGATGAGAGCAGGGATATGTGGGATATAAAGATGAATAATTAAGGCATTTCTACTTGATATATTGTTGGTTAGTTTTTCTATAATCCCAACTAACACTTTATTCCCACTTATTTTTCTCATTTATTTTGATTTGACTTCTGATGTAATTTTACATTCACACATAATTACAGATGTGGCATAATATATACACACGTGTTTCATGATTCCACTTACATGAAGTATCTAAAGTACTCAAACTCATAGAAGCAGAAAATAGAATGTGGCTGTGAGGGTCTGGGGGAAGGGGAAATGGGAGTTGCTATTGATTAGGTATAAAGTTTCAGTCCTGCAAGACGAAAAAGTCCTAGAGATCCTTTGTATACCATAGTGCCCATCATTAACAATACTGTATCGTACACTTAAAAATCTGTTAAAAGAGTAGATCTCATGTGTTTTTTCCACAATTCAAAAAAAAACAAAACCAAAAACCTACTGTCAAAGTGACATTG
Organism: Globicephala melas; assembly: GCF_963455315.2. Lineage (NCBI taxonomy): Eukaryota > Metazoa > Chordata > Mammalia > Artiodactyla > Delphinidae > Globicephala > Globicephala melas. The sequence continues at coordinate 31,529,388 of NC_083323.1, read as the reverse complement.
ACAAATGTGTAACCAAAATAAGTTGCAGTTATTTTTTTTTTAATTATTTTTTTTTTTTGCTGTATGCGGGCCTCTCACTGTTGTGGCCTCTCCCGTTGCAGAGCACAGGCTCCAGACACGCAGGCTCAGTGGCCATGGCTCACGGGCCCAGCTGCTCCGCGGCATGTGGGATCCTCCCGGACCGGGGCACGAACCCGTGTCCCCTGCGTCGGCAGGCGGACTCTCAACCACTGCACCACCAGGGAAGCCCTAAGATGCAGTTATGACTTTTGATGAGCTTGTACCTTCACAACAAATATAGAATAAAGTATGGAAAATATTCTTAGAAGGCAAGGCCATAAAATCTTGAGTCCATTCTAAACCCAGCAGGACTTTGTGACCTCTTGATACCATAGGACACAGCTTGAGACCAGATCTTGGTAAGGTTGCACACTGACTTCCTGTGGGTCTCATGTAGCTTTTGTGCAGTCTCTCAGGAGGTGGTCTGAATCACCAAGTCTTTGATTAAAACTGCATCAGAGAAATTCTCTTATTACTCTAATTAATTTAGGGCCATCTAGAAGAGCAAAGTAATATTTTAGTCTAATGTTATCTTACGACGTCTATTATTATAATTTAGTCGTTGGGAAGATTACTTATATTCTCCTTAGAAAAAGAAGCAGTTCAATGCAGTGGTTAAAAGCATGATATTGCGAGTTATTTCAAATCTTAAGTCTCCTGGATTTCAGCTGTCCCTCCATTTTAGAGAGTACGGTTCAGGTCATCCTAAGATTTCAATATCAGTGTAATGCAGTGTATATCAGTGTAATGCTCGAAGGCTGACAAGATTTTTTACTTGATGGATGAATATTTATTCATGTCTGTTTGGTTAACTTTGCTTTGTGGCTGAGCAGCTGTTTCCTCCTGGATATGAAACTATGTTGGGTAAATTGAATGGCACTGCCATTTTCTTTCTCTTTCCACTGCTGCCATTATGTGGGCAGGAAAACAACGCCAGGCATTTATTCAACAAATATTTATTCAGCCCTTATTATACTCCAGAAACTGTGGATAAGGTTGCTAACAAAAAAAATTACAGTTCCTGACTTCACAGAGCTTGTGATCTAGAGTATCCCAAATGGTGACACATGCTTCTACAACTCACCCAACAAACTACAAGGGATCCTATCTCCAAATAAAGGATTTTTTACTTTCTTCCCCAAACAGCATCGCACTTTTGACTGTGGAAAATGTGTGTCAAACTGAGCCTCTTCCTCTTATTTAGATCAAATATCATTGTAAACAGCAAATATAGATTCTGCTGTATGGGATTTTGGTAATTTACTAACTTCCTTATAAATGGAGATTCTTTTATTGTTCTCTGTTGTGCTTGTTATTTTGGTTAGTGTGCTATGCAAACATATACTCATATAATTATTTTTCCTGGAAATCTAATTTGATTCAAGTTTGCACATTAAAAAAGCAAACTCATGGGCTTCCCTGGTGGCGCAGTGGTTGAGAGTCTGCCTGCCGATGCAGGGGAAGTGGGTTCGTGCCCCGGTCCGGGAAGATCCCACATGCCAAGGAGCGGCTGGGCCCGTGAGCCATGGCCGCTGAGCCTGCGCGTCCGGAGCCTGTGCTCCGCAACGGGAGAGGCCACAACAGTGAGAGGCCCGCGTACCGCAAAAAAAAAAAAAAAACCCAACACAAAAGCAAACTCATTCTGTTAATCTTTGCCATCTATTTTGGTTGCTATTTCAACTGCTGTTTAAAAATGATTCATATAGGGCTTCCCTGGTGGAGCAGTGGTTGAGAGTCTGCCTGCCGATGCAGGGGACATGGGTTCGTGCCCCGGTCCAGGAAGATCCCACATGCCGCGGAGCTGCTGGGCCCGTGAGCCATGGCCGCTGAGCCTGTGCGTCCGGAGCCTGTGCGTCTAGAGCCTGTGCTCCGCAATGGGAGAGGCCACAACAGAGAGAGGTCCGCGTACCGCAAAAAAAAAAAAAAAAAAAAAAAAAGATTCATATAAATGCAGAATCAGATTTTAAATTTTATGAGTAAAATTAACTTTTTTCAACCAGACTATTTTAAAAATAGAAATTGCCTTTTGGCTTTTTCTCTTTGAACTCATAATAAACATATGTTTATAAAATTTTAGATTATGGTAATAATAACAAATAATTTAAAAGAAAAATATCATTGTTAATCCTATCATCCAAAGATGAACAGTATTAACATTTTCATATACATCTTTCCAAAATGTTTAGTAGACATACACACACACAGGGACACACAAAATCTTGCCCTCTACTTTAAATAATTAAACTTATTTAATGCTGTAAAACCACCTTATAAGCAGCTTTTATCACAAAACATATATCATATTTAGACATATTTAGATTTCAAAAAATATAGAGCTATAGCATATTTTAATGGCTGTATTATAGTCCATTTCATGCCATAATTTATTTACCCAACCCTCACATTTAGTTTTCATTAAATTTTTTGTTCTTAGGAAATCTCATTCAGGTACCTGTGGTTCCTTATAAGACTTGATGTCTGTTGTAAATTTTTTGTTTATGTGTAATCTTTTATTAAAGATAAAAGATCGAGATAAAATATGTCTCTACTTAATAGAGACTCATCTAGCCCATGAGTATTTGATTAAGTATGTATAAAATTAGAAATAATTACACATCAGTATTGTATTATGAAGTAACATTGATTTCATACTTTTCCTTTTCCCTATGCAACAGACACTGGTAATTTGGATTTTGCATTTTGCTCTGGTCACTTTCCATTAGTTTCAAACTGCTTTCCTTCCAAATTTAGTAATGTTTATTCCAGAATGAAGGTATTCAAACTGAACTGTTTCATTAAAGCAGCCAACCTCCAAAGTCAGAATAAAGGGAAATGCAAACATACCACTCATCTAAGAGCCAGGGCATTACCAAGGTAATTCTATCATCTATGTCTTTCTTCCACAATGTGAGTCTCGGCATTCTTGACTACTTGTTTCCCAGGCCACAGCCAGGATAACGAAAGAAGAGAGGTATCTCCCTTACCCCCCATACACACTCAAGCAAGCACACACAAAGGCAAAAGTATTGAGAATTTATCACTGAGTGACATCTAGTCCTGTCTCCCATTCCTGGTACTTTCATTATGGTCTTAGTTTAGGGGGACAGGATTAGAAAACAAGGGAGGCCTTATAAACTCTCCTTAATAAGGCATGTAATAATAATTACCAGTATTTATTTAATTTTTATTTAGTACCAGGAATTGGCCTAAGTCTTTTTTATGTGTTAATCATTCTACAAATCCCATGAAGACGTTATCATTAGCAGTTTATAGATGAGGAAATTGAGGCACAGAGGAATTTAGCAACTAGAGTCAAACAGCTAACGAATGGCAGAACAGGATTCAAATCCAGTCTAATTTTAGAGCCTCCCGTCCCAACCAATTTGGTGTGGCTCTGTCTATAGTTTTATCAAGTCAACTAAATGAAATGCATGCTTAGCAGCTCAGGAATCTAAATTTGTGACGAGATTGATCTATTTAACTTGGATTAAGAATTTATCTCCTTGCCTTGGATTAAGATTAATCATTAGAATCAAGCAACATTTTAAAAATTGATGATTATTAGTCCTCATAAACACTGTTGTAGCTCTATGACCTCAAATTATGTTGTCAGTGCCACCACGCCCTGTGGGGCCAGGGGCATCTTTCCAAATGTTGATGCTCCTTATCTTTCAAAACTCTCAGCTGTTGGTCCTGCCACTGCCAATTCCATTGCATGCTATCGTAAATCCTCCACAGCCACCATTTTGTCCCATTGGTGTAAATGTTGTCATTACCACCACCATCCCTTGCCACAGATTCCAGGTGCCATGCACCAGGATGGGCCCAGTGAGGCCTGAGTCTCACTTGCATACTTCCTGAGGCAAAGCTTTATCTTCCTTTGGAACTGGGGTTTCATGTTGGGGCCACATCTCTAATTTTCCCTTGATACTCCCTCCTCTTGAATAGAGTTTCACCTTCAGCCAGAGAAACTCCATCTTCATTCTTCAATCTTACTTCCTAAGAGTTAACCTCATCCCCCATCTCCAGTCCCACCATTAACCTCTCATCCCCTACTTTGGTTTCCCTATTTTTTTAATAGAGAGGAGGAGAATTTTCTTTAGTAGTTTTATGTCCACATGGACCTAAGCTGTATTATAGGTCCTTTTCCAAACTTGTGTGCTTGGCTTCCGAACATGCACTTAACATATTTAACTTGTAAACTTCACTTTATGATGTTTAGGATGTCCTTTTGTCCTTTAAGGAGCTAATCCTCTTTCAAAACAAAACTAACTATAATTGTTCATGATACAAGGAGATTCGTGTGCTTAGACAAACTTGAGCATGAATATTTTGCCTAAATATCTCAAGCAATACCTTTGTGCCATTCAGAAAAGGTCACACATAAGCGAACAACAAGGTAAGCCCATGCATACCAAGCAGTGAATGTTTGTGCTCTGCTACATTTCTGTTGGCACTTCTCTCAGCTTAAAGTGTCAAGGGACAAAGGAATGAAATAATGCCTGTGTGTTCCGCTGTAGATTTTCCATTTGTATTTAATATTAATTGGAGCCGAGTCAGCAAGAGGTCAATAACCAGTCAGTATGCATCATGTTGTCTAAACTCAGGATACTGGTCAAGGACCAAGAGGAACAAAAGAAAGTTTTGGCTACATTCAATCAGAAGTCCTAATGTGAATGTATTTTTATTTAGAGAATGGCTGAAAATAGAACACTCTTTAAAGATATGCAGTTGAAAAGTCAAGACTAGTTAAACATAATGAAATTAATTAGATCATTAGCTGCTTTGTATCTTTAATTAAGATATATTTTAAGATAAATTTCACCTTTCTAAACTGGCTAAAATAGCACAAGTTGATCTAGTGTAGCAGTTTTCTGTTAGCAATGATATTTTAATGACCAATAGAGCTCATTTTGTTCTGTCTGGTTCCTTCCAGCCAAAAATGCTCTTCAGTTCTCTCCCATACATAGGTATTTAACCAAATCCCAGAGATGTTAGTACACGTGTTTTTAGCTTGTGACACAACTTTACAAACTTTCTGATTGTGGCTTTCCAGAGAGGAGTTGAATTCCACCTTCTAGAATAACCCAATCACTTACTTTCTTCTCTTTTGCTATAGAGCACCATGTAACTATAAATTTAGGGGTTTTATTCTCATCTTGACTTTGGCTACAAGGTAAATCTTTCACTTATACTTGGTAAATTTTCCTTCTCATTCTCCATGTTCAAATGGTCTCCCCAATCCCTATCCACTTTTCTTAACCTCAGCCTGACCTTACCCTGAACTCAGCAGGTAACAATGCCTCTTCTTATCAGAGGAAGGAAAGTTCCTTAGAGAATTCCTTCAGTTTCCTCACTCTCCACCTCTAGGTTCCTATGTGTACCACTTTCATTTTCAGAGCCAGAAGAACCTCTCCCTGCACACTGGATCATGCATTGGAAAATCAACCACTTGAAATGTCCTCTTTCATTTCTTTAATACCTGTAAAGATACCTAGAATTTAAATTTGCAAAGTAGACATCTTTTTCCTTCCTAAAACTTTCTTAGCTCCTGAAACTACTTGTCTCCTGAATTGTTCATCTAAGTCAATGATGTTGCTTAGGTTTCAAGCTGAAAATCTTCTCAGTCTTCTTGATTCTTACATTTTATTCTTTGTCTCTTGTTATGTTACTCTCCAAACAAACTCACTCATGTCCTAACCAAACTCTACGACTTCTACCCCAGAAATGCTTTTCTATTTTGTCTTCACCTCTTCATTTCCACTGTCACTGCCTTTTTCCAGATGCTTCTTGTTGTTCATTTGAACTTCAGCAACTATCTCCTAGCTGGGTTTTCTCTCCTCTATGTCTCCTTTCACTCCCTTTCATTTTCTACAGAACAGTGGAAGGAAAGAAAGAAGGAAGGGAGGGAGTTATGAGAGGTAGGAAGGAAGGAATGAAGGAAGGAAAGAAGAGAGAGAGAGAGAAAGAGAGAGACAGGGAAAAAGAAAATATTGATCATATTCTTCCTCTGCTTAAATAGTTATTTTGGCTCCCTGCCTACAGGAAAAAGTGCATCTCTTTTCTGACTTATTCCAAATCACCTTTCACATTCTGTAACTAAGCTCTCATTCTGGTGTCATTTACACCACTCCCTGATATGTACCTTACTGTTCTTCTTAGTGTTACCTGCGCAAGTCAGGCTTGTTGACAGATTTATGGCTTCTGATACGTTGTTCCTTCTGTCACCCCCACCTGAATTGTTTTCACCTGGCATATCCTACACAACTTTTCTACCACAACTCAAATATCACCTTCTCCAGGAAGCCTTCCCTGACTTTTCCAGTAAGTGTTTTGAAGGCCTTTATGCTCCCACATCACATATTTATACTCTTATTGTTGTACTTAATTTTGAATTGCAAATGACCTGTGTGTCAGTGATCAGCTATTTTTCATAGCACCCAGTTAATACCTCCTTAGTGTCTATTAAACCATATGGTAATTGCTTCTTTATATTCTGTGCCCCCACCCAATGCTGAACTTCTTTAAGCTGGGTCTGGGTCTGTCTTCTCCATTTCTTCAACTTCAGAAACTATCATATGTTTAGCACATAGTAAACGTTCAGATGTGTTTGTGGAATTAAAAAATCTGTTCATTTCTCTCCATTCTTTACTAGAGAAAGAAGGGGTCATTGCTTTATTTTTTTCTTTGTGGTATCTAATACTATGCCTGCCATAAGATGCATTCATACATGGTTTTTAAACTAATTAATTCCCTATGGTTATATGATACATCCATTTCTTTGAGCTGGTTTTCAGAGAAAGTTAATTTAGGAGCTAAGGATCTGAAAAAAAAAATGTTCTCATTGGTTAGACATAGTCAAACTCTACATTATTTACTTTACACATCAACTCCTTTAGTCTTTATCTAACTCCTTATTTTTTTTTCACTTTCACAAAAGAAAATGAATTGACATTTAAGTAAATCAGTTTCCTTCCCATGGGTCCTATAGGCAAGTTCAAATATCCTGCCCCGTTGAAAAATTAACTATCCCTCTATTTACAATTAAGTATGGTCTAAAACCAGGAGATAAAAGCAAGGCAAATAGATACAAAGAGGCGAAATTGTGTATATTCCTTTTTCATGGAATTTCTCAATTTGCAACTTGATCTTTAGAAATAAATATGGTTGAAAAAAATTTTCAGATTTCCTAAGAGAGACTGTCAGTAATGTTTGCCTTAGAATGAATCAGCCTAATCAGAATTATTACTATTTTCTCTAATTCACCACTCTTAACTATGCCGTCTTCACACACCGATGTAGTGATCAGTTGAGAAGTATTACAACTTTTGCTACTAGTGATAGTACTACTAATGCTAATGATATACTTTAAAAACCAGAGAGGATTTTTTTTTCTTGGACCCATATCCCTTTCAGTCCTCTGCATCCTGTAATTGTTTCTTGAGAGAAGAAGGAAGAGTCAAATCTCTCATGCTCAGAATGCCCATGGGAGCCTGCTGCAGATGTGAACTTCAACTGTTAGATGTGTCATAGCTGAAAATGCCATAAGTCACAGCGGAAATCCTTAAACTTTGAAAAGAAAGTATGAAGTTATTTTGGAACTTGGGACAGTGCTTGAATGAGGCAAACTTGGGAGAAGAGAGTAAAGATGGGGGATTAGGATTGATGCCTAGAAAAAGAGAGCAAAAGCAAAAAGAGAAGTAACAAAAGAAGGAATAGGAAGCCTTTGAAAGCAAACTTAATGTATATAATAACTGTAATTAAAACTGAGCTTGAATGCCTTCAGGAAAAGTTAAGATAATAGATTAGTCCTCACAATACACATGCTTTGTAGGATAGTGGAGTTTTCTGAGTTTTTGTTGTTGCTGTTGTTGTTTTACAGAATTATTTGATAAGTTACCTCAACTCATCATCTTCCTTGTGTTAATGTAATCTTTAAATCCATTAAAATGGAATCTTTCTCCTTCTCACACTTCTAACATGCTATGTTTCCTACCTCACCAAGCAGAAATCAACTTCATTTACCTCCTTCCTTTATTTAGACAAGAGTATATGCTTCAATAGTTAAAGCACAAACTTCTATAATAAGAATTATACAGAGGCATTGTGATAACAATAAGTCCTTGTCCTACTATAAATAACTTGTTTCAAATATCTGGGGTTACCAGTGAATCTCCATTTTAACTCAAGGGTTTAACCGTGGCTGTGTAGCATCACCAATACCTTAGACACACTGAGATTTGACATAGAGGGAATCGTTTTGCACATGGAGCAGTTAAGGAAAGAAAATATGATAAACGATTTATATCTTGCATATGTTGTTAACCTTATTTAAACTATCAAGTTTAAGGAAGTTGTCCTCCAAAATGCATTTTAACTATTTCAACAGAAAATAGACTGTGAAATGGAACACTTCCCTTCTTCATTTAGACGGCTCAATACTTCCTAGCTGATTGTGATGAGATTACCCAGGACAGTGGATGGGGTGGATCCAGAGGAGGCCAAGTGTTGTCCAATAAGGTACCTGCCTTGTCTTCCCACCATATAAAACATCATTTTCCCTGCAATCTACAAGTTTAAACTTGGGATATTTTTGTTATCAAATGCTTCAACCTGTTAATTGTTTTAGGCTTTCTCTTTATGATTCCATTTTTATCTAAGCTATATTGCTATATGAAATGGTCCTTTCATCCACGTTTTCAAATATATTGGCTTAGAGTTGTTGCTAAAAATACTCTTATTCTCATTTAACTTTGCATTAATTGGTGGTTTCGATTTATACATTTACTTGCATCTTCTAGTTTTTCTCTTGATTAATCTCACCAGAGATGCATCTACTTGGTTGGCTTCTTGATCCTCTGTATTATTTTCAGTTTCATTGATTTCTGTTCTTTCCCTAGTACCTTCCTACTTCTTTCCTTGGATTTATTGTGTTCGCTTTTTAAACTTATTAAATTGTGCACTTAGCTCACTTCAGGCTCCCTTATACTCTAATAGAAACATCCAAAGCTACAAATTCTTCTCAAAGCACCATCTTCCCTGCATTCCATAGTTTTAAATATGGAATCTTTTTATGATTCAATTCAAAATTTTTCTAATTTACCTACTGATTTCTTTTTTAACCATGAAAAATTAGAAGTATACTTTTAAATGTTCAAATATGTATTTTAAAATTTATTTTTAACTTAATTGAATTGTGGCCAGAAAATGTGTGGCATAGAATACCTTTATTTTGAAATTTGTTAAGACATGTTATAACCCAATCAATCTATGTAAAGTTCCAGGTATGTTTGAAATAGTAAAATTTGCATATTTTGGAGGTTAATTTGACTACTGCTTCCATTTCCATAATGATTGTTGATCTATTAATGTTTCCTGTTTTTAGTTGGGTCAATTTTGATAATGTTTTTTCTGGAACTTTTCTCTAGATTTTAATAGGCAAGTACCATGCTGTTGAAAGTAAGAGTATGGTAGATTAGGAATCTCTGGCAGGAGAGCTGCAGACCAGATCCATTGGCTTCTAGAGCAGGGCCATACTTCTTGTGGCACAGAAAGCAGAACCTATTCAACATTCCAAAAAAAAGCTCTTGGCATACTACTGGGGACCATGGGATATCATCATGATGTAACTCCTTATGCTCTGACCCGCAAAATCATAAGGTTGGACAGGTAAAGCAGCAATCCATCAAACTATGGAGATAGTCCATTTGGGGTTGGGCCTGGGCAATCAAGTAGCCAAGACCTTCACATCCCCTGTATTGAAGCAATGTGTCTCTCTCAAGTCACCCTGCAGGTGTCCCCATAACCACTTAAGGAAGGAGGAAAAATTCTGGGTCTTTGTCTTTTCCTGCATTTCATGACAATATTTTTTAGAATTTTAGTGTTATGATGGCTTTTTAATTTTGATATATATTTAAATATAATGTCAAGTATATATCCTACTAGGCCTAACATAATAATGTTTAAAAAAATAGTAATGGCTAGCAGATACATCAAATTCCTTTTTGACCTCTGTGAAGATGATTAAAGCTTTTTCTTTTAACCCATTATTAAGGAAATGATATTAATAGATATCCTAAGATTAAATCTTTCTTTCATTCCTGAAATTAATTTCTCTTTATTATACTGTATTATTCCTGTAATAGGCAGGTGAGTTCTATTTTCTAATATTAAAAGTTTTGGAATAATGTTGCATTTGAACTATAGTTTTTCTTTTTGTATTCATTGTTACATAGACTATAGAATTTTTCTTTCTTTTTCTATGATCTGAAATATTTTAAATAGTATCAAACCTCTCTGTTCCTTTTAAAGCTTTGACAGACTTTGCTACTGATGTGTTGAAATATTTGCATTTTTATTATTTATAAATTTACTGATTGCATTAAGCACATCCTTTCAATTTAGCAAATACTTTTATTAGAAACAATTACCTTCTTTAGGACTTCAGAGTTGGATAAAATATTTACTTCCAGAAAAGACCTACATTTATATTAAAGCCATAATGCCTGAGATTAATAAAACACATCCTACTAAATTTGAAAAAATCTTAAAAATCAGAACTCTACACTGTAAACGATTCTTATTATCTAGACTTATCTGTCTCATAGTTGTTTTTCTCAGCATGTCGGTGCAATGACTTGCACAAGGCTGAAAAGAACTTGCTAAAATTACAACCACTAAAATTTTCCAAATTTTAGGAAGCTGTTTGCAGCAGGTATTTTGTTCTTTTCCATGATGGAAATGTTCTGGATAAAGTAGATCAGGTAAAACTATCTTCAGGTTCCTCTGCTAACCTATGTTTACTGTTAAACTTTGTGAATTGGCTTGGAAGTATGAAAAATATTATAACTAAAATAACAAAGGAAATTTAACAAAGAAGTACAAAGTTTAATATTTCCTTCTCTACTTTGTACATGTGTGTTCCTGAGCATGTTCTTTAACTATTCATGATTTTCTTTATAATATTGGAAAAATACTGGCTAAATCTACTTCATACTTTTTGGGTTGTGTGAACTAGATGTGAAAAAAAATATTATGCTGTTCTTTTTACTTTGATCTATTAATTAAAACATTTAGAATAATTAAAATAATAAATATTACAATAAAACTTCTATAAAAATCCAGGATTTTTATAGAAAAACAAAAGGGGAAAAATAAAGACAGATAAGGAACAAGGTATGCTGTCTCTGCCTCTCTCTAGAAGAGATGAAGGCTAAAGTGGGTGGGAAAGGGATTGTATGTATTATGTCTTTACTTAGACACCTACTGTTTAGCTAAGTAGAGGCTTCATAATTGGTTATTCAGTGATTCTGCTTCTATAACTTGCCAAGAAATTTTATATTATCTGCATGACTAGGTGGTCGAGAAGAAGAATGATTTAGACGGAGACAAATCACTTTAGAAACAACTATAATATTCTAGTGAGAAAGTAACACACACTGATTTGATGAAGGAACGATTTCAGTTGCTCTGAAGAATGTTCCACATTCTAGGTTGTTGGAATGTTTCCTCATCGTATTACCTAACTTTTCTTAAATAGTCTGTTATTTCCAGAGAATTTAGATGTAAGTCTTGATTAGATTTAGATTCTTTCTTTTTTAAAGTCAGACTATTTCAAAGGTCATTCTGTGCTGATCGTATTGCCTCACATCAGACAGCACTGAGTTTCTGGCTTTTAATGACGCTGAGATTGTTCACTCAGTTCAAATGGTGGAAGCTTGATCTCTTCACTTCAAATTTCCCCATCAACTTTTCATTTATTTTGTTTTAACTGTCCATTAATGATCCTTGCCTGAGTCACTTACTTCTTGCAGGATTGCAAAATGGGGATTTTCTGATGATATCATTTGCTTGCTTGTGTTACCAGGAATTTTTCACTGAAAGAACATTTCCTTCATCTACTAGGGCTATTCGCTTTCCCTATCATATATTTCCTATAAAAAGTCAGGATAAAGTCTTAACATCTTTCCTTAATTATCAATTTACAGAGATAAATTGGTGCCACAGCACCCCCAATGGTAAATGGTTTTGAAAAATTCTCCCTATGGAAGATGAAGGTGAAGCTGTTGGGGACATTTGCTTATCCATTTTTCTTTTTATTCTTAACAATTGGGTTGTAAATTTTTTTTAAGATGATCTCAAACTCTGCATTTAATTTTGCAAATCTATTTGAAATACTGTTTACATGTATATTTGTGTTTCACTGGTTTCAGTGTTCACTGTTAAAAATATCAAGCAGTGATTTCTACCTTGCTGATTTCTTAATCTGGCTTCACCCATTGCGTTCAGACACAAACAATATTTACATTGTATATTCTTTGTTCCAGAGCATAACACATTCAGGTGCACACACACAAATATATCATACAACTTCAACTTCACTGGTCATACAATTCTTCATTTAATAAGTTATTTTTAGATTCCACATATAAGTGATATCATATATTTGTCTTTCTCTGTCTGACTTACTTCACTCAGTATGACAAATCCTAGGTCCATCCATGTTGTTGCAAATGGCATTATTTCATTCTTTTTTTTTTTTTTTACTTTTCCCAAGTTTGCATTTATATGTGAGGCTTGTTATATTTTGATTAAAAACATTTGTTGCAAACCTATTACATCTTTTTAAAAAATTTTTTTAAACATCTTTATTGGTGTATAATTGCTTTACAATAGTGTGTTAATTTCTGCTTTATAAAAAAGTGGATCAGTTATACATATACATATATCCCCATATCTCTTCCCTCTTGCGTCACCTTCCCTCTCCCCCTCACTATCTCACCCCTCTAGATGGTCACAAAGCACCGAGCTGATCTCCCTGTGCTAGGCGGCTGCTTCCCACTAGCTATCTATTTTACATGTGGTAGTGTATATATGTCCATGCCACTCTCTCACTTTGTCCCAGCTTACCCTTCCCCCACCCTGTATCCTCAAGTCCATTCTCTAGAAGGTCTGCGTCTTTATTACCATCTTGCCGCTAGGTTCTTCATGACCTTTTTTTTGGTTGTTTTTTAGATTCCATATATATGTGTTAGCATACGGTATTTGTCTTTCTCTTTCTGACTTACTTCACTCTGAATGACAAACTCTAGGTCCATCCACCTTACTACAAATAACTCAATTTCGTTTCCATTTATGGCTGAGGAATATTCCATTGTATATATGTGCCACATCTTCTTTATCCATTCATCTGTTGATGGACACCTAGGTTGCTTCCATGTCCTGGCTATTGTAAATAGAGCTGCAATGAACATTGTGGTACATGACTCTTTTTGAATTCTGGTTTTGTCAGGGTATATGCCCAGTAGTGGGATTGCCGGGTCATATGGTAGATCTATTTTTAGTTTTTTAAGAAAACTCCATACTGTTTTCCATAGTGGCTGTATCAGTTTACATTCCCACCAACAGTGCAAGAGGTTCCCTTTTCTCCACACACTCTCCAGCATTTATTGTTTGTAGATTTTTTGATGATGGCCATTCTGACCTGTGTGAGATGATATCTCATTGTACTTTTGATTTAAATTTCTTTAATGATTAATGATGTTGAGCGTTCTTTCATGTGTTTGTTGGCAATCTGTATAGCTTCTTTGGAGAAATGTCTATTTAGGTCTTCTGTCCATTTTTGGATTGGGTTATTAGTTTTTTTGATATTGAACTGCATGAGCTGCTTCTAAATTTTGGAGATTGGTCCTTTGTCAGTTGCTTCGTTTGCAAATATTTTCTCCCATTCGGAGGGTTGTCTTTTCATCTTGTTTATGGTTTCCTTTGCTGTGCAAAAGCTTTTAAGTTTCATTAGGTCCCATTTGCTTATTTTTGTTTTTATTTCCATTTCTCTAGGAGGTGGGTCAAAAAGGATCTTGCTGTGATTTATATCATAGAGTGTTCTACCTATGTTTTCCTCTAAGAGTTTGATAGTGTCTGGCCTTATATTTAGGTCTTTAATCCATTTTGAGCTTATTTTTGTATATGGTGTTAGGGAGTGTTCTAATTTCACTCTTTTACATGTAGCTGTCCAGTTTTCCCAGCACCACTTATTGAAGAGGCTGTCTTTTCTACATTGTATATTCTAGCCTCCTTTATGAAAAATAAGGTGACCATATGTGTGTGGGTTTACCTCTGGGCTTTCTGGCCTATTCTATTGACCTATATTTCTGTTTTTCTGCCAGTACCATACTGTCTTGATTAATGTAGCTTTGTAGTATAGTCTGAAGTCTGGGAGCCTGATTCCTCCAGCTCCATTTTTCTTTCTCAAGATTGCTATGGCTATTTGGGGTCTTTGTGTTTCCATACAAATTGTGAAATTTTTTATTCTAGTTCTGTGAAAAATACCAGTGGTAGTTTGATAGGGATTGCATTGAATCTGTAGATTGCTTTGGGTAGTATAGTTATTTTCACAATGTTGATTCTTCCAATCCAAGAACATGGTATACTTCTCCATCTGTTTGTATCATCTTTAATTTCTTTCATCAGTGTCTTATAATTTTCTGCATACAGGTGTTTTGTCTCCTTAGTAGGTTTATTCCTAGATATTTTATTCTTTTTGTTGCAATCGTAAATGGGAATGTTTTCTTAAATTCACTTTCAGATTTTTCATCATTAGTATATAGGAATGCAACAGATTTCTGTGCATTAATTTTGTATCCTGCTACTTTACCAAATTCATTGATTAGCTCTAGTTTTCTAGTAGCATCTTTAGGATTCTCTATGTATAGTATCATGTCATCTGCAAACAGTGACAGCTTTACTTCTTTTCTGATTTGGATTCCTTTTATTTCTTTTTCTTCTCTGATTGCTGTGGCTAAAACTTCCAAAACTATGTTGAATAATAGTCATGAGAGTGGGCATCCTTGTCTTGTTCCTGACCTTAGTGGAAGTGGTTTCAGTTTTTCACCATTGAGGACAATGTTGGCTGTGGGTTTGTCATATATGGCTTTTATTATGTTGAGGAAAGTTCCCTCTATGCCTACTTTCTGGAGGGTTTTTATCATAAATAGGTGTTGAATTTCGTCGAAAGCTTTCTCTGCATCTATTGAGATGATCATATGGTTTTTATTCTTAAATTTGTTAATGTGGTGTATTACATTGATTGATTTGCATATATTGAAGAATCCTTGCATTCCTGGGATAAACCCCACTTGATCATGGTGTATGAGCCTTTTAATGTGCTGTTGGACTCTGTTCGCTAGTATTTTGTTGAGGATTTTTGCATCTATATTCATCAGTGATATTGGCCTGTAGTTTTCTTTCTTTGTGACATCCTTGTCTGGTTTTGGTATCAGGGTGATGGTGGCCTCATAGAATGAGTTTGGGTGTGTTCCTCCCTCTGCTATATTTTGGAAGAGTTTGAGAAGGATAGGTGTTAACTCTTCTCTAAATGTTTGATAGAATTCGCCTGTGAAGCCATCTGGTCCTGGGCTTTTGTTTGTTGGAAGATTTTTAATCACAGTTTCCATTTCAGTGCTTGTGATTGGTCTGTTCATATTTTCTATTTCTTTCTGGTTCAGTCTCAGAAGGTTGTGCATGTCTAAGAATTTGCCCATTTCTTCCAGGTTGTCCATTTTATTGGCATAGAGTTGCTTGTAGTAGTCTCTCATGATCCTTTGTATTTCTGCAGTGTCAGTTGTTACTTCTCCTTTTTCATTTCTAATTCTATTGATTTGAGTCTTCTCCCTTTTTTTCTTGATGATTCTAGCTAATGGTTTATCAATTTTGTTTATCTTCTCAAAGAACCAGCTTTTAGTTTTATTGATCTTTACTATTGTTTCCTTCATTTCTTTTTCATTTATTTCTGATCTGATCTTTATGATTTCTTTCCTTCTGCTAACTTTGGGGGTTTTTTGTTCTACTTTCTCTAATTGCTTTAGGTGTAAGTTTAGGTTGTTTATTTGAGATGTTTGTTTCTTAACGTAGGATTGTATTGCTATAAACTTCCCTCTTAGAACTGCTTTTGCTGCATCCCATAGGTTTTGGGTCATTGTGTTTTCATTGTCATTTGTTTCTAGGTAATTTTTGATTTCCTCTTTGATTTCTTCATTGATCTTTTGGTTATTAAGTAGTGTATGGTTTGGCCTCCATGTGTTTGTATTTTTTACAGATTTTTTTCCTGTAATTGATATCTAGTCTCATAGCGTTGTGGTTGGAAAAGATACTTGATATGATTTCAATTTTCTTAAATTTACCAAGGCTTGATTTATGACCCATGATATGATCTATCATAGAGAAAGTTGTGTGAGCACTTGAGAAGAAAGTGTATTTTGTTGCTTTTGGATGGAATGTCCTATAAATATCAATTAAATCTACCTGGTCTCTTGTGTTATTTAAAGCTTGTGTTTACTTATTTATTTTCATTTTGGATGATTTGTCCATTGGTGAAAGTGGGGTGTTAAAGTCCCCTATTATGATTGTGTTACTGTCAGTTCCCTTTTTATGGCTGTTATCTGCCTTATGTATTGAGGTGTTCCTATATTGGGTGCAAAAATATTTAAAATTGTTTTATCTTCTTCTTGGAGTGATCCCTTGATCATTATGTAGTGTCTTTCTTTGTCTCTAGTAATAGTCTTGTTTTAAAGTCTATTTTGTCTGATATGAGAATTGCTACTCCAGCCTTCTTTTGATTTCCATTTGCATGGAATATCTTTTTCCATCCCCTCACTTTCAGTCTGTATGTGTCCCTAGGTCTGAAGTGGGTCTCTTGTAGACAACATATATACGGGTCTTGGTTTTGTATCCATTCAGCCAGTGTATGTCTTTTGGTTGGAGCAATTACTCCATTTATTTTAAGGTAATTATTGATATGTAGTTCCTATTACAATTTTCTTAATTGTTTTGGGTTTGTTATTGTAGGTCTTTTCCTTCTCTTGTGTTTCCTGCCTAGAGAAGTTCCTTTAGCATTTGTTGTAAAGCTGGTTTGGTGGTGCTGAATTCTCTTAGCTTTTGCTTGTCTGTAAAGGTTTTAATTTCTCCATCAAATCTGAATGAGATCCTTACTGGGTAGAGAAATCTTGGTTTTAGGTTTTTCCCCTTCATCACTTTAAATATGTCCTGCCACTCCCTTCTGGCTTGCAAAGTTTCTGCTGAAAGATCAGCTGTTAACCTTATGGGGATTCCCTTGTATGTTATTTGTTGTTTCTCTGTTGCTGCTCTTAATATTTTTTCTTTGTTTTTAATTTTTGACCATTTGATTAATATGTGTCTTGGTGTGTTTCTCCTTGGATTTATCCTGTATGGGGCTCTCTGTGCTTCCTGGACTTGATTAACTATTTCCTTTCCCATATTAGGGAAGTTTTCAACTATAATCTCTTCAAATATTTTCTCAGTCCCTTTCTTTTTCTCTTCTTCTTCTGGGACCCCTATAGTTCCAGCGTTGGTACGTTTAATGTTGTCCCAGAGGTCTCTGAGACCGTCCTCAATTCTTTTCATTCTTTTTTCTTTATTCTGTGCTGCAGTGGTTATTTCCACTATTTTATCTTCCAGGTCACTTATCTGTTCTTCTACCTCAGTTATTCTGCTATTGGTCTCTTCTAGAGAATTTTTAATTTCATTTATTGTGTTGTTCATCACAGTTTGTTTGCTCTTTAGTTCTTCTAGGTGCTTGTTAAACGTTTCTTGTATTTTCTCCATTCTATTTCCAAGATTTTGGATCATCTTTAGTATCATTCTGAATTCTTTTTCAGGTAGACTGCCTATTTCCTCTTCATTTGTTAGGTCTGGTGGGTTTTTACCTTGCTCCTTCATCTTCTGTGTGTTTCTCTGTCTTCTCATTTTGCTTAACTTACTGTCTTTGGGGTCTCCTTTTCACAGGCTGCATGTTCATAGTTCACATCGTTTTTGGTGTCTGCCCCTAATGGCTAAGGTTGGTTCAGTGGGTTGTGTAGGCTTCCTGATTGACGGGACTAGTGCCTGTGTTCTTGTGGATGAGGCTGGATCTTGTCTTTCTGGTGGGCAGGTCCATGTCTGGTGTTGTGTTTTGGGGTGTCTGTGGCCTTATTATGATTTTAGGCAGCCTCTATACTAATGTATGGGGTTGTGTTCCTGGCTTGGTAGTTGTTTGGCATAGGGTGTCCAGCACTGTATCTTGCTGGTCGTTGAGTGGAGCTGGGTCTTGGCATTGAGATGGTAATCTCTGGGTGATTTTTGCCTTTTGATATTACATGGAGCTGGGAGGTCTCTTGTGGACCAATGTCCTGTACTTGGCTCTTCCACCTCAGAGGCACAGCTCTGATGCCTGGCTGGAGCACCAAGAGCCTGTCATTCACACAGCTCAGAATAAAAGGAGAAAAGAAAGAAAGAAAGAAAGAAGAACATAAAACATAATAAAATAAAATTTAAAAGTTATTAAAATAAAAAATAATTATTAAAAAAATTTTTTAAGTAATAAAAAAAAAGAAGAGAGCAACCCAACCAAAACACAAATCCACCAATGATAACAAGTGCTAAAAACTATACTTAAAAAACAAAAACAAAAACGTACAGACAGAACCGTAGGACAAATGGTAAAAGCAAAGCTATACAGACAGAATAACACACAGAAGCGTACACATATACACCCATAAAAAGAGAAAAAGGGGAAAAATATATATATATCCTAGCTCCCAAAGTCCACCTCCTCAATTTGGGATGATTCGTTGTCTATTCAGTTGTTCCACAGATGCAGCGTACAACAAGTTGATTGTGGAGATTTAATCCACTGCTCCTGGAAGAAATTTCCCTTTCTCTTCTTTGTTCGCACAGCTCCTGGGTTCAGCTTTGGATTTGGAACCGCCTCTGCGTGTAGGTCGCCTGAGGGCATCTGTTCTTTGCTCAGGCAGGACGGGGTTAAAGGAGCAGCTGATTTGGGGGCTCTGGCTCACTCAGGCCGGGGGCAGGGAGGGGTACGGAGTTCGGGGCGAGCCTGTGGCGGCAGAGCCCAGCGTGACGTTGCACTGGCCTGAGGCGCGCCGTGTGTTCTCCTGGGGAAGTTTTCCCTGGATCACGGGACCCTGGCAGTGGCGGGCTGCACAGGCTCCCGGGAGGGACGCTGTGGATAGTGACCTGTGCTTGCACACAAGCTTCTTGGCGGCCGCAGCAGCAGCCTTAGCATCTCATGCCCGTCTCTTGGGTCCACAGTGATAGCCGCGGCTCACGCCCGTCTCTCGAGCTCCTTTAAGCAGCGCTCTTAAACCCCTCTCCTCGCGCACCAGGAAGCAAAGAGGCAAGAAAACGTCTTTTGCCTCTTTGGCAGCTCCAGACTTTTTCCTGGACTCCTCCCAGCTAGCCGTGGTGCACTAGCCCCCTTCATGCTGTGTTCATGCAGCCAACCCCAGTCCTCTCCCTGGGGTCTGACCTCTGAAGCCCGAGTCCGCTCCCAGCCCCCACCCGCCCCGGTGGGTGAGCAGACAAGCCTCTCGGGCTGGTGAGTGCTGGTCGGCACCGGTCCCCTGTTCAGGAATCTCTCCGCTTTGCCCTTCGCAGCCCTGTTGCTGTGCTCTCCTCCGTGGCTCTGAAGCTTCCCCCTTCTGCCACACGCAGTCTCCGCCCACGAAGGGGCTGCCTGGTGTGTGGAAACCTTTCCTCCTTCACAGCTCCCTCCCACTGGTGCAGGTCCCGTCCCTATTTTTTGTCTCTGTTATTTCTTTTTTCTTTTGCCCTACCCAGGTACGTGGGGGGGGGGGTTCTTGCCTTTTGGGAGGTCTGAGGTCTTCTGCCAGCGTTCAGTAGGTGTTCTGTAGGAGTTGTTCCACATGTAGATGTATTTCTGATGTATTTGTGGCGAGGAAGGTGATCTCCACGTCCTACTCTTCCGCCATCTTGAAGCTCCTCCTCGTTCTTTTTTATGGCTGAGTAATATTCCATGGTATATATGTACCACATCTTCTTTATCCGTTCCTCTGTCAATGGACATTTATGTAAATTCTGTGTCCTGGCTATTTTATATAAATAGTGCTGCAATGAACGTTGGGGTGCTTGTATCCTTTTGTATCAACACTGGAGTGATCATAGTAAATTAGTAAAATACATTATAAGAAGAAGGGGAAGTGGTGGATAGGGATGGGGTGAAAATAAAACTGTATAGTTTTAATTTTTGAATCATGTGGAGGCACTAACCATTTGAAAGTAAAATACAGTATAAAACAATAACAACAAAACATTAACCCCACCTGCTAATACCTCTATATGGTCAAAGAGTTCTTTGGGTTGCTCAGGTGCTTATCACTGTGGCTTAAATTTTCTCTTGATTTCTGACACCTGGGATTTAAATTTTTTTTTTCTTTTTCTTGTGAGCTCAAGTATGTATTTAAAACTTAAAAAAAAAAAGTATTATCCAGCATTATCATGAATTGGTAGCAGGAGAGATGCTACAGTTGGTTGGCTTTCATATCACTGGAGGCCCAGATTATTCATACAGTTAAGCAGCCAAAGATATTTTTCAACAGTCAAAGAGCAGAAGCATT
The DNA here is from genome assembly GCF_963455315.2 of Globicephala melas. Taxonomy (NCBI): domain Eukaryota; kingdom Metazoa; phylum Chordata; class Mammalia; order Artiodactyla; family Delphinidae; genus Globicephala; species Globicephala melas. Next base: position 31,508,899 of record NC_083323.1, on the reverse strand, counting down.
CTAACTCTGTGAACTCACACAAAGCTTATTTATGTGGGTGTGTGGGAGGCTACGTAACTGGCTCTTTGTGATCATCTCTTTCACTTCCCTTCGTAAGTGAAAACGAAAGTCAATGTTGGCTTGCATTTATCATGAAATTCTGAAGTATGATGTTATGTCTATTTTCCCTTGTTAATAGAGAAGAGTTCTACTCCGTGTGCTTAGTTTCAGATAATGAGTGTATTTAAATACACACTACAGGGCTTCCCTGGTGGCGCAATGGTTGAGAGTCCACCTGTCAGTGCAGGGGACGCGGGTTCATGCCCCGGTCCAGGAAGATCCCACATGCCGCAGAGTGGCTGGGCCCGTGAGCCATGGCCACTGAGCCTGCGTGTCCAGAGCCTGTGCTCCGCAACGGGAGAGGCCACAATAGTGAGAGGACCGCATACCGCAAAAAAAAAAAAAAAAAAAAAAATACACACTACATCAGAGATCATTAGTTTCATATAGCAAGTTCAAGCCATAAAAATGTTTTAATTCCTGAGTATTATCATCCTAAATAATATAAAGTTGTTGAACCAAGGGTCTTTAAGTATTTCCCTCTTCACATTGGGTTTTAGGAAGTGTTAAGCCCAGTGAAAGATAAGCCTCCACTTCTGATATAAATACACTGTGAGAGAAGTGTCCTTGAGGAGGATGGGGAAGAGCAGCACAAGAAGCCTTGAACCCCATTGGAAACTGAGATTGCTGTGGGATCAACACTGCTGATTCAGCTGCTACACGGATCTGTACATAATTCTTTAGGATTCTTCTCATGGAATAAGCAATTTAAAACGGAGGATCTAAAACAAATCAAGTTGTTGTGGGTTAAATTGTGTCCCACAAAAAACATATGTTGAAGCCCTAACTCCCAGTACCTGTGAATGTGAATTTATTCGGACAGAGTTTTTACCGATGTAATCAAGTTACTATGGAGTCATACTGGATTGGGGCCCACCCTAATCCTCTCTGACTTTTGTAAGAAGGGTACAGTGACAGGCACAGGGGAAAAAGCCATGTAAAGACTGAGGCAAAGATTGGACTGAGCTGCAAGCCAAAGAACGCCAAGGGTTGTGAACAATGACCAGAAGCTAGGAAGAGGCAAGGAAAGATTCTCCCCTAAAGCCTCCAGAGAGAGCATGGCCCTGCCAGCACTTTAATTTTGGACTTCTAATGTCCAGAATTGTGAAAGAATAATTTTTTGTTGTTTTAAGCCACCCAACTTGCAGTAATCTCTTACAGCAGCCCTAGGAAATTTAAAATGCGAGTCAAGATCAAAAGATGTCATTTACATGATCTCCATTTTCAATTACAGTCATCCCCTAGGGGATGCCTGAACCTTCAGAGGAACCTGCATGGACTCAAGATTGAGAGAGTAGTGGCATGGGAAAGTGGTGCTGGTATTTTCTTCTGGGATCCCTACATCCAGTAAAAATACGTCTTTTCTCTGTTTAGGGGCTTGGTGTTAGGAGTGCTTAATTTTATGAAACTCTTTGGTCAATAACATGGAAAACATATACTAAACTTCTTTTATATATATATATATATATATATATATAAGTCTTTACTGAATTTGTTACAATATTACTTCTGTTTTATGTTTTGTTGTTTTGGCCGGGAGGCGTGTGGAATCTTAGCTCCCCGACCAGGGACTGAACCCGCATCCCCTGCATTGGAAGGTGAAGTCTTAACCACTGGACTGCCAGGGAAGTCCCCTAAACTTCTTATTATAAAAATAATACATGGTTAACAATGTCAACCAATGCAGACTTTATACATGAAAAGCATCCTTCCTTCCTCCTACCTCGATCATATTCTCCAGAGATAAGCACTGTAAGCCATATCTTTCATATCCTTCTAGAAATGTTCTATGCACATACAAGCATTTTCAAAGACATACGTTTAAACACAAATGTGATTGTATTATACACAATAATCTATGCCTTGTTTTCTTTAATATATTTTGGATATCTCTTTATAGTGATTCTTACAGAATCTACCTCATTCTTTTTAAAATTGCTTAGTATTCTATTGCAATGTTGCTAAACTAATATACCAAATGTCTCTTTATGGGCATTTAAACTATTTCCAATATGCCAGTTATGCTGCAATAAATGTGCTTTTGTGTATACCTTTAAGGATTTGTACATGTATATCTAAGGACAAATTCATATAAATAGGAATGCCAGGGCATGCACAATTAAAAATTTGATAAGTACTACCAAATAACTCCTAAGGGGAAATGTTGATACATTTCCATATGACCTAATTCCTACAGCTAATTCAGAGTGCATGAAAGTTTTAAACTATAAAATCATAACAAAATTGATTCAGATAACACTATCAAGGATATATTCAATTTTTAATCAAATTACATAATCATAGAGTAAGTGTTTTAGGGATGAAGAAAGGAAAGTCTTTTCTTTAGATCTTGTCCTTTATGTTCTCTTTCCACCAATAGTCAGAAAAGTCTTTAAGCAACCTTCTAGGAAAGCACTGAGAAATTATTTTGTAACAGATATTTTTCAGAAAATGACTCAGAAGAAAATTAACCTAGTGAAATCCTTGTATTTGCAAAGATCTATGTTGTAGGAAAGAAAGACAGATGCAGCTAAAGCAAGAGAACAACCATTGTTGAAGTCAGTTCTTATGCCTTAAATTTGAACACTTAGGTTTAACTTAGAGACATAGAAATAGTTGTGATTTGTATGTTACCTCTAGTGAAAGGAGTTGACCACTCCAGGATGAATTGTCTCTGTCATTAACATGAGAAGTAGAAGAGAAGGAGTGGATAAGAGTGTCACCAATATCCTTGGGAGGAGTTGATTAGTGACACTAGAATCACACTCTTTTATAGCTCTAAATTATTAGTTGTTTGATATGTATTATGCCCAAGTTTTAGGTGTCTATTAAATAATATATATTCTCTATGTAGTTGTATAGTCACCCTGTATATCATAGACCATCAATGTATATCAGTATCTCTCTTATTCTTCTAAAATTAATTCTTTAATATGGGTTGCACGTTTCACTCAAAATGCTGCATCTTTGTTAAACCTAGAAGGTAAAGATTCCCTTTCAGCTATTGTTCAGAGAGAAATACTCAAGTAGGAAGATCCAATAGAGATTTGCAATTCTCTGAGTTTCAGAATGAAAACTGCTGTTAAGAAACCTGTTTTCCTTATAAAACAGTGCCTGAACAAGATGCATATAGGAAGACTGTGAAGCTACCTGTCCTGTTTTGTCCATCTTTTAAAATTGTGAAAGGACAAGCACATTCCTGCAAAATACACATGCCTGTATATATGTGTGTATGATGGTTATGATGGGGGCCTGTGGGAAATGACATATGTTCCCTTGTGCCAGGTCATCTCACTATCCAGGGTTTCTTTGCTTTTCCAACCCAGAGCACTTGTGGTGGGCAGACATGACTCTGACTCAACCAGTTGGCTTGAGTCTGTGTCCATTTACACTTGTCCTAGACGTATTTTCTAGAGCTGGACCCCATCCATGTTCTCACGTGTCTCATTTCCTGCCATGTGATTCACCTCTGTAGCTCACTTTATCTCCCCTAAATACTCTCTGGCCCATAAATATCCTGCATTTGCTTGAGTTTCTTGGAGACTGTCACTGTTACCTCCCCTCCACCATTAGGGCCACAGCTTTAATCCATGTTTTGCCTCCTACTCATTTTCCTCATATGTACTGATACTAATTCCACTCCAGAAAATAGACCCCATTTCCTTCCCACCAGGCTTTATGGTCTGCAGAGCAAGTGGTGTTAACACCCTGCTGGAAGCTAGAGTTGATTATTATTTTTTTTTGGTGCATAAATAGCAAAATATTTATTTAATATAAGGGTTTTGTTGTTGTTTTTTTTTTTTTTTTTTTTTTTTTTTGCGGTAAGCGGGCCTCTCACTGTTGTGGCCTCTCCCGTTGTGGAGCACAGGCTCCGGATGCACCGGCTCAGCGGCCATGGCTCACGGGCCCAGCCGCTCCGCGGCATGTGGGATCCTCCTGGACCGGGGCACGAACCCGTGTCCTCTGCCTCAGCAGGCGGACTCTCAACCACTGCGCCACCAGGGAAGCCCTTAGAGTTGATTATTTTATGGCTTGTATAACAAAGGGGTAGGATTCCTAGCATTTCCAGATGGTAGGTAGGGATAGGTGCCCAAACAATACTTTCCTCCAAAGTCCTTCTATCCAGAAGCGTCTGTTTCCCCAAAATTATCAACTCCAGCTATCAAAACAAGTACTTTCAAATGGTAGATTATTGCATAACAAGGAGGAAATGATGGTTCAAATATTTTAATTTTGTAAACAGTTTATCATATATTATGAAAGAGTAGAAAGATTTTCAAGAGTATTGTAACTATTTGCTTTGCCAAACTTTGTCTTTCAGCAAAAGGCAGAATAACAGAGATCTGGAAATGTTATCCTCAGCACAATTCAATTACTGTTTGTATCTGGTTAAGAATTTGCTTAAACGGGCTTCCCTGGCTGTCCAGTGGTTAAGACTTCGCCTTCCAATGCAGGGGGTGCGGGTTCAATCCCTGGTCGGGGAGCTAAGACCCCACATGCCTCGGGGCCAAAAAACCAAAACATAAAGCAATATTGTAACAAATTCAATAAAGGCTTTTAAATGGTCCACATCAAAAAAAAATCTTTAAAAAAAAAAGAATTTGCTTAAAAACAGTACACATAAATGTGAATATGTGAATGGCTTTCATACAGTAAATGTTCATCCTGGTGTGCTGGAAAGACATATAGAGGTTTAGTAATAAAGCATTATTGCCTAAGAGATAGTTTCCACAAATAAAATGCTGTAGCAAGAACTGGAGACTATCAGAAATTCCTAGAAAGAGTATGTCCTAGGAATTGCAGTAATTTATCTAGCTTGTCATTCAGAATAGAAGAGAACAGGAAAATTTCTGTAGGATAAATAGCCACCACAGTGGTACATAGCCGAACTAGACATATTCTTGCAAGAAACCGAGAATTGGCCCAGGAGATGTTTATACCAGCCTTCTCTTCCAGTTGTAGATTTGAAAAAGAGATTTAACCATTATCCAAGAATGTATGAATTGAACCAAGGGTAATCCACACAATTTGTTGGTTGACAAGTATAAAATTTGAAAACATTTGGCTTCATTCAGGGAATTTCTGGCAGTCCAGTGGTTAGGACTCAGCGCTTTCACCACCAAGGCCCAAGTTCAATCCCTGGTCGGGGAATTAAGATCCTGCAAGCCAGGTGGTGCAGTCAAAAAAAAAAAAAGATTTGGCTTCATTCAATGGTGGCTAAAGAAAAAGAAGCAAGAGAGAGCAATGTAAAACTACTGCAGAGCAAGGGAAAGGAAACTAAAACCTCATAGGAAGAGAATATTTCTGAAAATAAACTAAGATATAATCCATTCTAAGGTTTAGAAAAATGAGTAGACATTCTCAATAAAATGCAAAAACTCTTGCCTTTTCATAAGGGGAAAATCTGATCAGTTAAAAGGGTAACACAAACAGGTAAAAAGGGAGATGACTTAATAAGGATTTCAAGGAAATAAGAAAAAATAGCATGATTAAAACTTATTGCAGAAGCAAAGAAGCAGAAATAATATTGCATAAAATTAAATCAGTGATTTAAAGAAACTTCCAAAGCTTTTCCAAAACACAGTAGGAAAGGGCAAAGGTAAGAAAATTACAATACAGAAGATGAAACATGGAGTAAAAAGAATACAGTATATATAGATAATAGATTTAGCAGAAAAAACCTCATCAAAATCAGAATAAGTAATAAAGAAAAACGTAAATAAAAAATTTTCTGATATATATAGATATATATATCCTGGAGTAATTTTTGATTTATAACCATAAAAGTCCTCTTTTTGTCCAAAATATAGAAAATAAATAAATAAGCAACAACATCTTGACCCCAGCATAGGAATTAAGATACACTCAGACTGCTTATACAACCCTCAGTATCAGTATAATAAACAACATCTAATAATAATCATAGTTACCATTTAACTGAGTGCCTTCTACATGCCACATGATTACACATTTTATCTTCTTAATTAAAACAACAGCCCTGTGAGATAGGTAATCTCACTTGCAGAAATTGAGATTCAGACAATTAACATAACCAAGATCCTACAGCCAGAAAGTTGTCATAGAATTAAAATCTAACCTATGTTTATTTGATTCCAAAATGTGCTCTTTTTATTGTAGTGTGTGGCCTCTATAATACTTAGGTGGAAATGCCTTTGATTTAAAATTTAGTACTTAGCTAAGTTATTTTTAGCAATGCAGGCAAAAAAAAAAAGGCATCAGTAGATAAGCAAAGATTCAGAAAATATGCCACTTATACTCTCAGGAAAAAATATATTAGTACAGGATTGACTCCAGCTATACTAGAGAATAATAAAAATTAAAACAGAAAAATCAGGTTTAACAGAAAGGCATTGGGGCTGAGCTTTGGAACCATTTATGAAGTTGCTGGAAATAATTATGATGAATCAGGGCTATGGTATCAGAGACAAAAAGGAGAAAATGGATTTGCAAGAATTAATGAGATATTGACTAACCCTGTATGGGGAGTAATGAATTAGGGACAGTCTAGGACAACTCCCAGATTTATGACTTTAGTATCTGGATTGATGTTGGTAATGACTGGGATACAGGAGGAAGAACAGAATTTTATAAGAAGATGATTAATTTTTAGACACAGAGTTCAAGATTCCTCTGTAATATAGTGGTAGGCAGGGAGTTAAACAGGACTAGTATTCATGAGAAAGGTTTTGGGTAGAGATGTAGACATGGGAGGTAGTCTTAAATTTGGGGGAGTGAGTGAAATCACTTAAATCACTTAAGAATAGCATAAAGAGTGTGAAGAGAACAAAGGACAAAGTGTGGGAATGTTAGCATGGAGGAACTGAGGAATTGTTACGGGATAACAAAGATTCAGTGAAAGAAAATTTTAGATAGAAAGCAATAACAATGCCAGAGACTCTGCTGAGAGGACAGTAAGATGAAGCATGAAGTATGTCCATTGAAACCAGCACTTGAGAACCTTAGAGAGGCACTTTCAGTGGAGCTGTGTTACTGGGAGTCTGATTCCAGTGAGTTGAGGTAGTGTGGGAAAGTGGAGATGAAGGAACACGCTTGATTTTAAAAGACTGAAGATATACGAGCACATTTATAGACTGGACAGAAGGATCTCATAGAAAGAGATCGTATTATTGGTGAAACATGAAGCAAAGTCCTGAATGAGATACAAAAGATTGAATTAAGACCAGTGTTGAAGAATTACCTTAGAAAAGAAGAATGAACACCCTGAACATGAATAGCTGCAGATCTGAATGATTTTGTGAAGGGGAGTTGAGACATTTTCCTTCTGACACTTTTCTCTGAGATATTGGATCTAAGGTCATGTATTGAAATTGCATGAAGTAGAGACCATGAAGAGAATATGGAGAGACTTTCTTTTCTAATTACCACTATTTTCTACACTTAAAGTCATATATGTAATATATATGTAATGCAAAACAAGAGAGTAAACATCAGGAATTCACTATCCAGCTTATGTTCTAGAAAACTCTTTACATGTTCGTTACCAATCCCATCACTCAGCCTCTGCTACAGCTTCAATAAAGGTTTGTGATAGCAGTGCAGAGGAATAGAAGAAAAAAAAAAAGATAATCCAGGAAAATGGAACAATTGTCAAGTGGCACCATGGATCTAGATGTAAATTGCTACTATAAATCTGTAGGAGCACAGATCTTCATGGCTGTCAGATTTTGTTAAGCTGCATTAGTAGCTCAAGTGTATTTAAAAAGAAGCCAGCTCATAGAACTGCTACAGAAGAATAAAGAAGCTAGAAGTTTACAAAACATTAAGAGAGTACTTCAAATGATCTTCAATGAATCTGCATTCAATACAAAAGGAAGTTTGGTGAAGAATTGGTTGAGAGCTCAAGGACAGTGAAGTTCAACAGACTAAAGCAGGGTTCCACAATAAAATGAAACAGTAGGTTTCATGGAAGGAAGAAAGTAAGGCAGGAGAATCATAAGAGTTTTTGGTTAAGATGGAATATTGAAGACTAAAAGTTTATAGGTGGAGTAGTTTCAGATGATGACTGAAATCTCAGGTCATCTAGCTGTGCTCCTGATGTGGAATGCAGACACAAGTCAGTAGTTCTGAAAGCAAAGAATTATGAAATTACTCTACTGGATGTATTTTCCCTATGAATGCTGAAATTATCTAGGATAACTGCAAAGTTGGATTTGAGAGAAAGACACTGAACCATGTGCCTTAAAATCTCAGAGGTGAGGAGAATCTAAGGAGATCCAAATAACCATCACTTCTAGAAGCAGACCATGCCCTTGCTGGATGTCAAGAACCTCAGGTAAGAGTTTAACATGAGTGTGACTAGTTAGGAAGTTTCCATAGACGTTAGGAAGATTTTATTCCATTGTGTAGGTGAGGGATGATGGAGAGATAAAGAACAGTTTTTGGTTTTGTTTTTCCAGAAGGTTGAGGCAGAGAAGTGCAGTGCAGTATAAAGATGAGAACCTGGAGAGTATAGGTGATCAAAAGAAACTACACTTTGAATACAGTCCTGATATTTCTTCAGTCTTGATGTTAAAGAAACAAGCATCATGGATGTAGTTCACCTGACAATATTGTTGCAAATTTGCAACAGAATTTGCCAGAATTGGATGTCCTTTCACAGAATTTTCACAGAATTTGCCAGAATTGGATGTGCATCTGCAGTGATGCTGCTGTGAACTTCCTGCAGAATTTGCCTCTTTTGTACCAGTTTAGAATGATGATTATCCAGATGGAAACATTGAAGCATGGGGAATTCTCAGTTGTAGAGATAAAGTAGTTTGGGTTTAAAGTTTTTCTATTTATTCATTTTTAGTAAGCAATATTTTCACAGACTTAAATAAAGTCCGTTGCTACAATCTTCACAATTTCCTCCTCTGAGGTAATTTAATTGATAAATTATTTCCTTATTGTTAATATATCTTTGAATCGGACAAGGAATAGAAAAGAAATACATGTCAATGTTACACCAAATGAGACTACAGTTAAGCAGAACCTCATCCCTTGGCTCTCAAGGTGGAAGAGTTACGGTAGGGGGTTGCAGTTGAACACAACAAATGAGATAAACATGTTGCTTGGTATTTTTTTAAAAAAAGGTAAAGAAAAACATAGCTGAGAAAGAACTACAGCTGAGAGAGTGGAAGAGCGCTCTGGTTGTTACAAGAAAAATGAAAACTATGTTAACATTGGGTAAGAACAAGGATTGCAGAAAAGTGGCGTTAAAGCGTGAAGATAATTCAAAGAATATTGAGAAGACTATACTGAATATAAATATTTGAAAGCATAACCACTTCAACTGAGCTCAAATCTGTTTTTCAGATCATTTCTAAAATGTAGTTTAGAACATCTTAGGATAGAAGAGATAGATGGAAATACACATGCAAATACTAACACTACACAGAAGAATGAGTTCTCATCATCTGGACATTTAAAAATATAATTGATTGGAGGGGAGTGATTTGAGGGGACTTGGAGTTTCCAGAACATTTCTAATTTTACAATACATATTTTATTTCATCAATAAATTATTTAACCAATTTGATCAATGTATTACAAGGTTTTTTCAGAAAAAATAAGATCATCATAGCTATAAATTACTGTAACAATTGAAAGAGAAAATATAAAAGAAGGCAATTGAAATAGAAATGAAGATTGCTGAGGACTCACTCAGATATATGTATATACATATAGCATGAGTATATTTGCCTTTTACCATCACCATTTAAAAATGCTTTGAAAAGTTGACGTTGAAAAGTTGTAAGGACTTAAGAAAGAATATACTTGTGGTTCAGTTGGATAAATTGTTTAATTACCTTTAATACGGCTGGCTTCCATTAATATACAGAACGTTGTCCTAGCAGGATGTTTTCAATAAAAATATTGACATAGTAATTTAAACTGTTGATTGTATCCAGTAAATTTGATAATGCTGTATATGTGACGAGAGGAGAACTGGTTGGAAAGATCTGATTGGTTCAGTTTTCTTTGCTCAGCAAGAGTAGCATTTAATGGGGAAAAGCTTGAATAACACATTTGCTGAGGGCCTATTTTCCATACCAAAAAAACCTCACAGTCACAATATGTGGTTACAATATGTGTTACAAAGCTTATAAAAATCAGCCAGCTGATCATAAAATCATCTTAATAAAGAACAGAAGATCAAACAGATTAGACTGTTTCCATCAGATATTGCCATAAATATTTTCTTGATATAGGTCATTGAGTAGTCATTAATATTTTAGATTATGAAGCCTCCCAGTACTTTGATCATATCTATGGGCCCTCACCTCAGGAAAAATACACGTGTCCATGAAACACTCACATGTTTTTGAGCCTATTCCTGGACCTCAGGGGTTCTTGGATAACAGGTTAAGAATATTTATTGTTGATTAATATCTGAAATATTACCTTTTGGTGCTCATAAAATAACTAAACTTCACCATTAATTCTCCCTTCCTATAATCACTAACTCCTCTTCCCTCCTCTTCCCAGCAACACATCTATTCTTTTTTGTTCATTGAATTTTAGAGCACTAAATAAATGTGTTCAGACATCTGAGAGATGATAATGTCTAAGAATCCTTAAATAATCACATAGATCTTAGCTCTTCCTTAAGTATCATTAAGTTTGTTTCTGATTCGTTTCAGATTCATTGCTCAGAAGTTCCACAAGTGTTTAAATTCTGTGGAGTCTGATCCACGGTTAACCTTCGGTAGCATGATTCTTGAGGTCAAACATCTTGGATATGTATCCAAATTTTCAGATACAAGATAAGCTAGCACACTTACTGTTTGTTGTAATATTAATTTTATATTTTGGAACATGAAAGACCAACAACTGTTAAAGGATTTAGTTAATCTGGTTTAAAGTTTTATTGAGGTATAATCGACACAATAACTGCACATATTTAAGTGTACAATTTGAGGTTTTCTCATGTATAGACACCCATTAAACCATAACTGAAGTCAAGATAATAAACATATTCATTCCTCCCCTAAGTGTTCTCATGCCCATTTGTAATATCTCCCTGTAGACACTTTCCACTCCTTCCATCCCCCCACCATCCTCAGGCAATCACTAATTTGGTTTCCATCATTACAGATTAGTTGGTAATTTCTAGAATTTTAGTAAATGAAATCATAGTGCGTGTATTCTTTTCTTGTTTGGTTTTTGTCACTCAGCAAAGTTATTTTAGGATTCATCCATGTTTTTATGTGTATCAGTAGTTCATTTCTCTTTTACTGTTGTATAGTATTATACTGCATGGATGTACCACAATGTATTTATCTGTTCACCACAAGCCAAAGAATGTAGGGGAGCCTCTAGAATCTGAAAAAGAAGGGACAATGGATTATTCCCCGGAACCACCAGAAGAAAGAGCCCTGCCAACTATTTTAAACTTCTGACCTCCAGAACTATCAGATAACATATTGTGTTGTTTTAAGCCACTAAGTTTGTGGCATTTGTTATTGTAGCAATAAAAATATTAATGCAATGCCTTTATCAGGTTGAAGAAGTTCCTTTATATTTCTAGTTTGCTGACAGCTTTTATAAGAATTGGTGTGAGATTGTCAAATGCTTTATCTGAATCTACTGTGATGGTGATACGGTTTTCATTTTTTATTTTCTGTTGATATGGTGAAGTATGTTAATTAATTTCTAATGTTAAACTAATTATGCATTAGAGTATTAACCTCATTTGGTCATAGTATATTATCCTTTTTATTTATTTTATGATTTGATTTGATAAAACTTTTTTAAGAACATGAGGATAGTGGTTTGTTGTTTTCTTTTCTTTTCAAAAATTATTTAAAATTGAACTATAGTTGATTTACAATGTTTCAGGTGTACAGAAAAGTGATTCAGTTATATATATATATATATTTTTTTCTTTTTCACATTCTTTTCCATTATAGTTTATTACAAGGTATTGAATATAGTTCCCTATGCTATACAGTAGGTCCTCATTGGTTGTCTATTTTATATATAGTAGTGTGTATCTATTAATCTCAAATTCCTAATTTATCCCTCCCTCCACCTTTCCCCTTTTGTAACCATAAGTTTGTTTTCTATGTCTGTGAGTCTATTTCTGTTTTGTAATTAAGTTCCTTTGTATTATTTTTAAAGATTCCACATGTCAGTGATCTCATATGATATCTGTCTTTCTCTGTCTGACTTACTTCACTTAGTATGATAAGCTCTAGGTCCATCCATGTTGCTGCAAGTGGCATTATTTCATTCTTCTTTACGGCTGAGTAGTATTCCATTGTGTATATATATATATATATACACACACATCTTTATCCATTCATCTATTGATGGACAATTAGGTTGCTTCCATGTCTTGGCTATTGTAAATAGTGCTGCTATGTCCTACTTGGGTGTGTGTATCTTTTCAAATTAGCGTTTTTGTCTTTTCCAGGTATGTGCCCAGGAGTGGGATTGTAGGATCATATGGTAACTCTACTTTTAGTGTTTTAAGGAACCTCCATACTGTTCTCCATAGTGACTGCACCAATTTACATTCCAACAGTGTAGGAGGGTTCCCTTTTCTCCACGCCCTTTCTTACATTTATTATTTGTAGATTTTTTGATGTTGGCCATTCTAACTGGTATGTGTTATTTTCTTTTCTACTAATGTTTTTGGTTGTAATATTGGATTTCCTTAACTTCAGTTTTCTGGATGAATTTGTGTAGAATCAGAATTACTTCTTCCTAAATAATTGGTAGAATTCACGAGTCAAACTATCTGGACCTAGAATTTTCTATGTGGGAAGTTTGTAAACTACAAGTTCAGTTCCTTTAGTAGATATATTGTTATTCACATTAAATATTACTTTTTGAGTGAACTTTGATAGTTTATTTCAAGGAATTTGTCCATTTTATCTAACTTAAATTTATTCATATTCTTTACTTATTATTCTTTTTACATCATGGAATTTCTAGTGATGTCATTTCCCTCATTTTTGGTATTGGCAATCTTCTTTTTTTCTTTTTCCCTAGTAAGTCTGGTTATAGACTGATCTTCTCAAGGAAGCATTTTTTGGTTTCATTGATTTTCTATACTGTTTTTCTGTTTCTAATTCATTGAGTCATTGATCTACACACTGATCTTTATTGTTTCCTTTTTTCCTCACATAGGGTTTTATTTGTTCTTTTTTTTCCTGTATCAAGATGACCCTATAGTTTCAATTAATTGATTTTTTTAATACAGTAAGGTATGTTGATTTTTCATAGGTGTCTCATAAGGTGGAAGCTGAATCCTTCATTTAAGATCTACTTTCATTTCTAATACAGGCATTTACTACTATAAATTTCCCTCTAAGTACTGATTTAGCTGTATGCTACAAATTTTAGCATATTGTGTTTTTATTTTCATTCAGTTCAAAATACTTTCTTGTTTCTCATTTGTTTGTTTTCTTTAACTCATGAGTTATTTAGAATTATGTTGTTTAGTTTCCAAATATTTAGGGATTTTTGAAATGTCTTTCTGTAGTTGATTTCAAGTTTAATATCGTTATGATCAGAGAACATACTTTGTATGATATGAGTCATTTTAAATTATTGAGACTTCTTTTATGGTTCAGAATAGACGTCATCTTCCATTTACACTTAAAAAGAATACATATTATAATGTTGGCTGTAGTCAACAAAAGCATACATTCTATACATGTCAATTAGGTCAAGTTGCTTGGTTTAATCCATCCACTCAATCCATTATGGAGAAGGAAGCCTCAAAATTAATAAATTTATTGTCTCATGGGTCTGGAGGCCAGAAGTTTTAAACCAAGGTGTAAGTAGGGCCATGCTCCCTTCTGTAGTGCTAGAGGAAGAACTAAATATTCCATGCTTCTGTCCTAGCTCCGGATAGCCTCAGGCATTCTTTGGCTTGCAGATACATCACTCTAGTCTTCCATCTTCACATGGTGCTTTCCCTGTATCTCATATTTTCTTCTCTCTGTGTGTGTTTTCTCTTGTCTTTCTTTCCAGTTTCCCTTATAAGAGACACCAATCATTTTGGATTAGAACCCACCCTAATGACCTTGTTTTAATTTAATTGCCTCTGTAAAGATCCTTTCTCCAAATAAGATCACATTCTGAGGTACTGGAGGTTAAGACTTCAATGTATCTTTTTTGAGGTAACATAATTCAACTCATAACACAGGTCTTGCTTTTTTGAAATTCAATCTGGCAATCAGTGCCTTTTAGTTGAGATAGGTTGACCATTTACAATGTGATTATTGATATGGTTAAGTTTAAATAAATAATCTTGCTATTTGCTATTTTCTTTCTATTTGTTCCATATGTTATTTTTCCCCCTTTCTCCACTTTTCTGCCTTTTTTGGGGATTACTTTAGTATCAATTGATTCTATTTTATCTTCTTTGTTGCCTTTTAATCTATACTTTTTGTTGTGTCATTTAATGATTGCTCTATGACTTATGGCATACAACTTTAATTTAGTATAGTCTACTTTCAAGTAGTATGAGAATCTTACATTTGCATTTCTTTCTTCTGGGCCTTTGTGTTGCTGTTGTCATATGTTTTAATTTATGCTCGTTAGAAACCCCCCACTAGATTGTTATTATTTTTGCTTTAAACAATCGGTTATTTTTTTAAGAAATCTACATAAGAAGAAAAATATTTTATATTTGCCTGTGTATTTACTTATTCTAGTACTCTTAATTCCTTTTTGTGAATCCAGATTTTATTTATAATATAAGAAATTAATTAGATAAATAAGATATCCCTAATCATCTAACAGTAAGTAAGAATGATTATATATAATCTCATTCTCTTGAGCTTATGTGAAGGAATTTTATATTTTTATAGGAATATTTATTGTTATAAAATATTTTTGGAATTTATATATACAGGCTATTCACTTACTTCAAAAATGGTAATTATAATATTTAATTTATACCAGTGGGAGTATATGAAAAACTGAAAATGTAATCATTGAGAAAGAATTTCTTTGATTCATTTTTTAATACATTAGGTCAGTTATTTACAATCATTTCTATATTATGGCACACAGAGAATATGATCTTATCAGTGTGATATACTGAAGTAAACTGATGAGGCTGCTTGATGGGCCCAGGAGCTCTGACTGTCCTTGGCTCTACAAAGTCGTCCAAGGGGTATGAGTATCAATATCAGTATAATGTTTACCTATTGAGAAATTCCACGTTAAGCCACAGTACTTCACTGTGGTTATTATTGATACAATGACCATCAGCCTTATTCTAGCTTCATTTAACAAATCCTTATCATTTCATGTTGGGTGGTAGGAAACAGCAACAAAACCTAACCTGTGACACTATTTTTTATCAAACTTTGGCAAACTTGATGCTCCAACCATAAGTACCATGAAAAATGGTAGCCACATGGGAATAATAACCAAAAGCAGAAAATATATAACTTATCATAGGGTCAATACCTGATAATTTCTGAGACTCATGCATATCTTTATTCCATGATTGTGTCTGACAAAGAAAACAGATTTATAACTGAATGAAAGACATAAAAATTCTTAGTGACATTGTCTTTTTTCCCCCTCAATTCATTGAAAGTAGAAAGTTTCTCTTTCTAAAAGAAGCAAAGGACAGCCAAACTATATGTCATCACTGAATGACAGTGAATTTCTTTCCACTGAATATTTGGAAAGAAGACTGGAAATATTTAACAGGTAAATTTGCTTATCTTTATATTCAGGTTGATCAAGTTTTACTCAGACTTTAAAGTTCTTAATAATACTGGCCAATGATTCCAGTTGCTGAGTTAAAGTTGTAGCTCATCATTTCCCTTCTGAACTTTTTATAAAACTTTATCTAAAGAATCAGTAGTCATTGTTGGCAAAGCACATGCTCCTCGCAGAGAAGTGCTTTGATCAACAATAATGTCAATGAAGATATTAGTCTTCCCTTTCTAAGTTCAATACTGTCACAGTCTCCTAAAAATAATAAAAATAAAGTATAATGCTTGGGTTTGTACAATGAAGCTGTTATGTTAGAATACTGAGAGTGATCAGAGGGCTGCTGAGAGAAAACTTAACCTAATAAATCACTGGCCTCTATTCCAAGTGTAAAATCCTTCCTGATTGAAAAAGAGAAATGTTTGAGCTTGAGTCACATTCTTTTTTAGAAAAGAATCAGCATCAGCTTTGACTTTAAGGCATCAATCAATTTTAGTGCCAGCCATCTGTCAGCTTTCAATTAACTAAATAGTTATTATTAGTCATTTGTTGGACTGATACTTGGTTCCTTTGATTTTTTTTGCATTAATACCAAAATCAGCAATTAAATTTTAAATAACTGAATCTTAAAATTGAGAAGATTATGCATTGAGCAAATATGTATTTTAAGGCTATATGTTATAACTTAGAAATGGGGGGCCTCAAGTCCAAGGACTGAAGGACCTCTGCTCAATTTCATCTAATACAAGAGTCTGTAACCTCTTTTTGCAGTGATTTTAATAAATTACCTTAAAAATTTTAGAAATAATATCTTTTTTACAAGGAACTATTTCCACTTTTTTTTGTTGTTGTTGAATAACATTTTTTAGCTGTTTTATTCACACAAACACTTAATTGTTCATTAATACTTATTCATTAGATGTACATTTATTAAATACCTACTATGTAGCCAGCCTGTCTTTTATAGTTGAGAAAACTAATGAAAAGTCATGGTGTCTGTTCTCTAAAACTTTTTGGTTTTCTTGGGGGCTGGATATTTAAGTTACTAATTATGGCTATGTAGTAAGTGTTCTCAGAGAGGTAGATTTTATGAACTAAGTGAAATGAACTATGTGAATGAAGTTTAGAGTTACAACGTTGGGTGAAAAGCAAATCCCAGATGATTACTTAAACTCTGACAATATTTCTGAAAAGCTAAAAAACAAGCACAACCAAATATTTAGGGATACCTCTGAAACACACTGAAATAATAACGTTGATTATTATAATGACGATGAAAGCTTTAGGGATAAAGCTCTTTTAGGGATAAGTCAGGATAATGGCTAAAGGGGAAGAGATCACTGAGAAACACCAGCTAGATGTAACAGTATTGGTATTGTAACCTAAACTGGGTGGTAAAATGTGTTAATTTTATTATTATAATTCATAGCATGAGCATGTGTTTTCTGGGTATGTATGATTTTGTTGAATTGTTTTACTTTTTATTGAGGAAAATTTCAATCTTATACAAATGTAGAGAGACTAGTATAATATACCTCATGTTCATGTCACCAGCATCAGTGTGGATTAATTTATGGAAAATTTCATTTAATCCAATGCCCCACCCACATTATTCCCTTGATAATTTTTTTTTAATATATACATATATCCACCCTTTTTCTGATTCCTTTCCTCTATAGGCAATTACAGAGTATTGAGTAGAGTTCCCTATGCTATACAGTATGTTCTTATTAGTTATCTATTTTATAAATAGTAATGTGTATATGTCAGTCCCAGTCTCCCAATTTATCCCTCCCCCTCCCTTACCCCTTGGTAACTGTAAGTTTGTTTTCTACATCTGTGACTCTATTTCTGTTTTGTAAATATGTTCATTTGTACTGTTCTTTTAGATTCCACATATAAGTGATATCATATATTTGTCTTCCTGTCTGGCTTACTTCACTCAGTATGACAATCTCTAGGTCCATCCATGTTGCTGCAAATGGCATTGTTTTTGTTCTTTCTTATGGCTGAGTAATATTCCATTGTGTATATGTACCACATCTTCTTTATCCATTCCTCTGTTGATGGACATTTAGGTTGCTTTCATGTCCTGGCTATTTTAAATAGTGTTGCAATGAACATTGGGGTGCAGGTATATTTTCAAATTATGGTTTTCTATGGGTATATGTCCAGGAATGGAATTGCTGGGTCATATGGTAGTTCTATTTTTAGTTTTTTAAGGAACCTGCTTGCTATTCTCCATAGTGGCTGTACCAGTTTACATACCCACCAACCGTGTAGGAGTGTTCCCTTTTCTCCACACCCTTTCCAGCATTTATTGTTTTTAGATTTTTTGATGATGGCCATGCTGACCGGTATGAGGTGATACCTTATTGTAGTTTTGATTTGCATTTCCCTAAAAATTAGTGATGTTGAGCATTTTCTCATGTGCTTTTTGGCCATCTGTATGTCTTCTTTGGAGAAATGTCTATTTAGCTGTTCCACCCATTTTTTGATTGGGTTGTTTTTTAATATTGAGCTGCATGAGCTGTTTGTATATTCTGGAGATTAATCCCTTGTTGATTGCTTTGTTTGCAAATATTTTCCACAATTCCATTATCATTCTTTAAAAAATTAAACCTAATTCCTCAGAATTATCAAATATCCAGTGTTTAAATTCAAATTTCCCATTATCTCATTATTTTAAAAGTATATATATATATATATATATATATATATATATATATACACATACAGTTAAAATTAGGATCCATACAAGGGACAACCATATATTAAATCTATAGGTTCCCTTTCATATGTTTTTTCTTCATTTTAAAAATTGACTTTTTTCAAACAGAAGTTTTAGGTTCACAGCCATATTGAGCAGAAGATACAGAGATTTCCCACATACTCCCTGCCCCCACTTATGCATTATCCCCCATTATCAACATCCTCCACCAGAGTGGTACATTTGTTATAACTGATGAACATACACTCACCCATCATAATCACTCAATTCATAATTGATATTATGGTTTACACAGTCTGTGGTTTGTACAAATGTATCCACCA
Organism: Globicephala melas; assembly: GCF_963455315.2. NCBI lineage: Eukaryota > Metazoa > Chordata > Mammalia > Artiodactyla > Delphinidae > Globicephala > Globicephala melas. Next base: position 31,490,035 of record NC_083323.1, on the reverse strand, counting down.
TTATGGTATCTATACAGTGTATTTTCACTGCTCTAAAAATCTGTGTTCTACCTCTTCATGCCTCCCTCCCCCATAACTCCTGACAATCACTGATCTTTTTTACTTTCCCCATAGTTTTGCTTTTTCCAGAATGTCACATAGTTGGAATCATACAGCATGTGGCCTTTTCAGATTGGCTTCTTTCACTTAGTAATATGTATTTAAGGTTCTTCTATGTCTTTTCCTGACTTGATAAATCTTTTCTCTTTAGTGATGAATAATATTCCATTGTCTGAATGTACCATAGTTTATTTATTTATTCACCTATTGAAGGACATCTGAGTTTCTCCCAAGTTTTGGCAATTATGAACAAAGTTGCTATATATATCTGTGCACAGGTTTTTGTGTGGACATAATTTTCAATCCTTTGGGTAAATACCAAGGAGCATGATTGCTGGATCATCTGTGAGGTTGTATAGTGTTATTTGAAAATGTATTTGGATTAGTTATAATGTATATTGCAAACTCTAGGGCAACCACTGAAATAAAGTTAAAAAAAAAGTATAACTGATATGCTCACAGTGTGAGTACACCAGATCATCCTAATTCCTCCTTCCATACCTTGTATAACTGCTGTCATTCATTTCACTTATACATAGGCATATATATATATGTCTATATATACATACATAGTTGAATACATTGTTACTATTATTATTTTGAACAATTAGGTCAATTGACAATAAGAAAAATAAAAGTTTTTATTTTACCTTCACTTGTTTCTTCTCTGATGCTCTTCCTTTCTTCATGGATACAAGTTTCTGTCCTATAGCATTTTTTATCTGTCTAAAGAATTTCTTTTAACATTTCTTGCAGTATAGATCTCTGATAACAAATTCCCTCAATTTTTGTTTCTCTCAGAAACTCTTTCTTTCTCATTCACTTTTGAAGAATAATTTCACACAGTATGGAATTCTAGGCTGATGTTTTTTTGTTTTCTCAATACTTTAAATATTTCACTCCACTCTTGCACTGCTTGCATGGTCTCTGAGAAGTTAGAAGTAATTCTTATCTTTGTTCCTCTGTAGTAAAATGTTTTTCCTCTGGCTTCTTTCAGGATTTCTTTTTATCTTTGATTTTTTGTAGTTTGAAAATGATACGCCTAGGTTAGGTTGTTTGTTTGGGGTTTTTTTTGTGGGTTTTTTTTTTTTTTTTTTTTTGGTGGGGACAGTTGGTCATTTATATGGTTTCGTGTTCTCTGAGCTTATCAGATTGGTGGTTTGTTATCTGACAATTTGTGGAAATTCTCAGGGGGCGAGGAAAAATGTAGAGAGTAGTACATTATTTTTCCAGACATTTCTTTTGTTCAATTCTCTCTTTTCCTTTTGGAATTCCCATTACCTCTATGTTACACCATTTGTAATTGTTCCATAGTTTTGGGATATCCTGTTCTTTTTTTAAATCTTTTTGCTCTTTGCTTTTCAGGTTTGGATGTTTTTAGTGAGATATTCTCAAGCACGGAGGTTCTTTCCTCAGCTCTGTCCAGTCTACTAATGAGCCCATCAAAGGCATTCTTTATTTCTGTTACAGTGTTTTTTTTATCTCTGGCATTTCTTTTTGGTTCTTTCGTAGAATTTCCATCTCTCTGCTTACATATTCGATCTATTATTGCTCTATAAGAGCCTTAGCAGCTTTATTGAGATAGTTGACATAAAACATTGTATAAGTTTAATGTGTATAATGTGATTATTTGATACACATATATATTGTGAAATGATTACCATACTAAATTAATGCATACATCATCTCAAATAATTACCATTTTTTAAGCAGCCACATAGCACAGGGAGATCAGCTCTGTGCTTTGTGACCACCTAGAGGGGTGGGATAGGGAGGATGGGAGGGAGACGCAAGAGGGAGGAGATATGGGGATATATGTATATGTATAGTTGACTCACTTTGTTATACAGCAGCAACTAACACAACATTGTAAGTAATTATACTCCAATAAAGATGTTAAAAAAAACCCAGTGAGATACAATTATGTACCTATTAAAATGGATAAACTGGGAAAAAAATACCATTTTTTGTTGTTAGTGGTGAGAACATTTAGGATGTACTCTTTTAGGAACTTGCAAAAATACTATATGGTATTGTTAATTATGAACACTATGGTGTACATTAGATCTCTAGAAGCTATTCATCTTACTGGAAGTTTATACTCTGATCAACATCTTCCCTTTTTGCTCACCTCCCAGCCCCTGGCAGTTACTCTCTGTTTCTATGAGGTTGAGCCTGTGGCATCTTAATCACAGCTGTTTTAAATTCCAAGTCTGTTAATTCCAACATGTCTGCCATATCTGAGTCTGATTCTGATGCTTGCTTTGGCTCTTCAAACGGTGTTTTTTTTTTTTTTTTTTTTTTGCCTTTTTGTATGATTAGTAATTTTTTTCTTGATAGCTAGAAATGATCTACTGGGTAAAAGGAACTTCTGTAAATAGGCCTTTCATAATGAGGTGGTGAGTTGTGGAGGGAGGGGTAGCATTCTATAGACCTAGGTCTCAGTCTTTAAGTGAGTTTGTATCCCTGGGCTGTGAACCATACACAGCTTCACATTTTCCTTAAGTGGGATAGGATGACTACAGGCAGCTGGAGTTGCGAATTTCCTCTCCCCCAGGTCAATTAGGCTCAGATAAAACCTCAGCAGTTTAGCCGCTAGTTAAATAGTTTCAGCTGTGGACAGACCTAGTTAAGAGCAGAATGCTGTGGCAGGTTTCAGAATGGTTCCTTTTCCCTTTCCCCTGCCAGAAGCACAAGGTGATTTTTCTCCCATATTCACTGTGAGAAGCTGGTGGAACTCTTGGAGGTAAAATTCACAGAAGTGCGGCGTCCCCCTAATGACTGGTCCTCCTCTGGTTTTTATCTCTCAGAGGCGTCCATGTTGAGCCTTCACCAGTTCATCAGTTACAGTTCGGATTTCCCTGCCTGGTTCCTGCAGAGGCTTGTGCTCCTGGTAAGTTGTGATTCTTTATATTCCTCTGTTGATATCTACAATCTTGGGAACAGCGGTTTGCCTTGTGACCTTACTTCTCTTACGGAGCTAAGAAAAGTTGTTGGTTTTTCAGTTTGTTCTGCTTTTTACTGTTTGTTCGGAAGATGTTAGCGACTTCTAAATTCTTACATGTCAGACTGAAAACCAGACTAGAAGTCTCTTTTTTCTTAACCAGTCTGTTGTAGAGTCTTTAGTTATCTATCTGAATTTTATTGCATTTTGCTGGGCCTGTCCTTATAATAGCATTTAACATCTTTCTCTGTACTCTGCAAATTGGTAATTGGCGGACGAAGTTTGATCTGATTTCATTTTAAATTTTTGGCAAAATTGCTTACAGATGGTATATATAGTTCTCTAAGGAAGTTTGCGATATCTGGATAGCTCTCTTTTTGTGATGTTAGCAGCCATTGATATTGCACAGATTCATTAATTCACTTGGGGTTGTAAAATGATGATATTCTATTGCCTTTTGCATGTATTTGATTAACTTCTCTAAAAAGAAACCTCCCCTCATCAGCTATTTGGTTACCAAAAGATGCAGTTGGTATAGGAAAGGCAGAACAAAGCCTTGTTTCGCTTTACCAGTTTTCAAGGAAATGAGTGATTCTCAAGCATTCTGCATTGATGCACAGTACGTTTTACTTATCCCTGTAAATTCAAGGTTTAAGTGCATTCAGTATGATTCAATCTGTTGCAATTCTTGTCCTCATTGAGGTTCAAGTTTTCCCACCTTTGGCCAGGATGGTTTGGGCTTTTTTTTTTTTTTGACATGATTTAATAGTCTTTGATATCTTTTCTATCTGGTACATCAAGTTACTTCACGTGTTCGTCTTATATATTTCCTGACACAAACCTGGATTGGGAGTCATCTATTTTGTTAAACCTTGTTTATTTTCATAAGAAATGTATTGTAAGATCACAGCCAGGATAGTAGGGATATTCATCACAGCTGAGTAGGTTATTTGGTAATTGTTTTGGGGCCTTTTTACTAGAAAACCCAGACTATCTTTCCATCTATCTAGAGATAGGTAAAGTTAGAATTCCCTACATTTTTGGTCGGTTGTATTCCAGTTGCTCCCTACCTTAAGGCGACATCTATCTAGAAGTTGATTTATATTCAGTCCATGTTTTAAAATTGGGTTTAAATCTTAACTTTGCCACTTAACTATGTGGCCTAGGGCAAGTTTCTTGGCCTCTCTTTGGGTCAAGTTCATCATTTATATTAAAAAGGACTACTGAACTAGTGTGCCAATCTCAAAATTATCCTGTAATAAGTGTATAGTTAGTGTATAAAATATACTTAGAAGAGGATCTGGCATATAAAAGCAGTATGTGTTAGTTATTATTATTAATCATCTAAAAGCAATATATAGATTTAGTGTATTTTTAAATTTATATAAATGCTCTCATATTTGTGTAAAATTCTGAAACTTTCTTTTTTCACTCAATATTACGTTTTCATATTCTATCCATGTTGATATTTAAAGAGTGGTTCATTCATTATGAAATATGTGGTAATAAATATATATATATGTAATATACTTTAAAATATATATGGTAATATATAGTAGTAAAGAGATACATGTGTATACGTGTGTTTAGTTCTCACAAGAAATTTAATTAATTCTTACAATTTCAGTTATAACATATGTACTGATAACTACAAAATATGTTTTTAATTTCAACTTTCTCCTAAACTCCAAATCCTTGTGCCTCCCTGTGGTAGACTGAAATAATGGCCATAATATTTCCTCTGTTTCCCTATCCCTTGAATATGGGCTGACCTTGAGACTCACGTTGACTGATCAAATGTGGTGGAAATTATGTTGTACAACTGTGACCCTAGGCCTTAAGAGGCCTAACAGTTAACATTTTCACTCTCTTGGAACACTATTTTGTAAAAAACAAAACAAAACAAAAAACTGAAATCAAAAAACCAGTCTAGCCTATTGGTGGATGAGAGGACATGTAGGGGAATACCAGGTGCTGAAAACAAAAGCCAGAACAAATTTCAACCATATGAATGAGACCATGTTGTACTATCCACCCCAGCTGAGCTGTTAGAATGACTACAGCTACATGGGATAGCAAAGTACACCTCATGGGCTAAATCCAGTCTACTGCTTGTTTTTTATTTTCCTTGGTTGCTTTTGTGCTAGCAGAGTTGAAGAGATGTGACAGAAACTGTATGACCCAGAGTTAAAATAGTAGCTATCTTGTTCTTTACAAAAAAATTTGCCACTGTTATTTTAAGCCAATAGTTTGTTTGGCTTTGGGTTTTGGGGTTTGTTTCTTTGCTTGTTTGTTCAACAGAGCAATATATAGCCAATGTACTCTGCTATTCTCCAGATCTAAGTTTGCCCTTTCTCCTGCATTTACTAGCTCTAACAATATTATCCCTATCCATTTACCTAAACTAAAACATTAGAAAGCATGTAAGCATTTCTGCATTCCTTCTCTTCCATACCTCCCTATCTAATTTATCACCAAATCTTGTTGAATATGTATTTTATATCTTTTTGGATACACCTCTTTTACAATGCTCTTCTTCAAGATCCTATAAAATCCTTTCAGGATAACTATATTTGTCTCATTTATTCATTTATTTACTTATGAAACAAACCATTTTTTTGGTGAGGTACTGGACATAAAGAGATTAATAATCACACTCCATGTAATTAACAATAAAATAGTAAAGTGAAAATGACAAGTTAATAAGTGCTGATGGAGAAAAACATAAAATTATGGAAGCACAGAGGAGGGGCATTTAATTCAGTCCAGTTCATTCAGTCAGGGAAGAGCTTTCTAGTTAAGGTAATGCTTAAAATGATATGGAGTAGAAATGGGAATCTATGCAGAGGAGACACTAATAATTAAAAGTACAGTGGTGAGAAACAATGGAATTTGTGGGAAAAAAACAGAAAGAAGTTTGATACTCCTGGAGCAGGGAGAAATGAAGGTAGAGAGGTAGGCATGCATGAGCTGAATCACAGAGGGCTTTTATGCTGAAGATGCACAAACACTTTCTATGGAAGTACCCAGACACATTTTGTTTCAAATTAATTTTGATAGCTTCACTTTCCATGTTTACTAAACTTGATCAGTCTGTGAATGGTATGTAGTCCAACCATTCATGTTGGTTCTTACTTCCTATCTCCTTTCATATCCCTCCGGGAAGTGAGAAGAAGGAAAGAAAGAATAACATGGGTCATTTGTCAGATTATTGCTTCTTCATTCCAAGTTCAACCTGCTTGTGATACTGGAGCTCAATCTTGTAAACATTTCTCCTTTGCCAGTAGAGGGCTATGGAGTAAAACACAGGAGGGAGGGGCTTCTCCTTCGGATTCAAGTACACCCACTCTGAGCTGGCTACTGCAGTGTGTGGCAAACAGCAGGATGCAGAACCCACAGTGGTTCTCACCTTCAAGTGTGCCAGTCTCAGCCTGTATTTTCCTATCTGGCAGCCTTGGCCTAGTGATCATGGACCAACTCTGCCCATGGTAACCCTGCTAACTTCACCACCATCTAGTAGGCGCAACCACACCTTCTCCAAAGAGGTCTGGATTCCAGCTTTGAGAAGGGGGCCACTTTTCAAGCTTATTCCTTCCCTCAGTCCTACCATATTTTTTAACATTCTTTTTCATTTCATTTTAGTAGCTAATTCTGTGAAAAGTTAATTCTTTTTTTCTCATATCATACCTACTCAAATTACTGAGTGGTTTCTTTCTCTTGATTGGACCCTAATGATACAAAATACTATTTATTTATTTATTTATTTTCCAAAATACTATTTAAACATCCAAAATATTTATATGGTGCATCCTCATTAAGAATAAAATTGTCAGGATGCCAAAAAGAGGAAAATTTGAAGTACTGAGAAGCGTAAAGTTTGTAATGTTAATAATTATAACCCATGGTCATATCTCATGTCTTTCCTGTCTTATATAAATTTTTGCTAAGAAGGATATGTGAAGTTGGGAGTTAGGATATATTCAAGAGTGGAAAAGTGAAACTTCCATGTTTGGTCATGATAGAGAAACAGGAAGCAGATACCTTCCCTCCCCCACTTAAACAACTGAAAAAGGGAAACCATATATGAAACTGATTTTCATACATTGGACAACCGGCAGTGCAGGACAGTGATTCCTTAAGAAGAGGAAACAAATGAATTGACTCATAGAATTGTCCTATTTTATTGTCTGCATTGAATTTCCAGGTCATAGGACAAGTAGCAGTATCCACCCAGAGCCTCCTAACACACAGAATACTGAATAGTCCTCAGAAGAGTATTGCCTCAGTAGTGAGGCCAAATCAGCCCTAGATTAAAAAACTGTTTAGGAAAACCTAACAGAGCTTAAAAGCATGTCCTGAAAGGATCTAATTGTTTCCAAGTAACTTAATTGTCCCAGAAAAAAACGAAAAAACAAAAACAACAACAAAGCTAAACAACTGCTGAAACAAAACAAAATCTGACACCCAGCAACATAATACTCACTATGTCTAGAATCCAATAAGAAATTAACAGATATTCAAAGAAACGGGAAATTATGGCCCATAATGAGGAGAACAATCAGTCAATAAAGAAGCAAAATTACAGAGATAATATTGATAGTATCAGTAGGCAGGTGTTTGTTGTAAGGAGTCATGTTAAATCATTCAGTGTATTGGAAAATGAAGTGAGATATTTTCCAGAAAAAAGTCCGAATTGATTGACTTGATCATTGATTGCCTTGATCATTAGGATTGACTTTACCAATTTATTTATATGCTGATCATTTTTCAATAATGAGCTAGTTACAATGTTTTGACAAAAACCAAATGTAGGGCTTCCCTGGTGGCGCAGTGGTTAAGAATCTGCCTGCCAATGTACGGGACATGCGTTCGAGGTCTGGTCCGGGAGGATCCCACATGCCGCAGAGCAGCTAAGCCCGTGCTCCACAACTACTGAGCCTGCGCTCTAGAGCCTGCGAGCCACAACTACTGAAGCCCATGCGCCTAGAGCCCGTGCTCCGCAACAAGAGAAGCCACCACAATGAGAAGCCCGCGCACCGCAACTAAGAGTAGCCCCCACTCTCCACAACTAGAGAAAGCCGGCGGGCAGCAACAAAGACCCAATGTAGCCAAAAATAAATAAATAAAATAAAATTTTTTTTAAAAAAAGAAAAGCATTAAAAATATATACCTTGGGCTTCCCTGGTGGCACAGTGGTTGAGAGTCCACCTGCCGATGCAGGGGACACGGGTTCGTGCCCCAGTCTGGGAAGATCCCACATGCCGCAGAGTGGCTGGGCCCGTGAGCCATGGCCACTGAGCCTGCGCGTCTGGAGCCTGTGCTCTGCAACGGGAGAGGCCACAACAGTGGGAGGCCCGCGTACCGCAAAAAAAAAAAAAAAAAATATATATATATATATATATATATACCTTAAAAAAATCAAATGTAAAAATGTGATATAAAATTGTTCTGTTGGCAAATATATATTTATACTAATAATACTCAGATTTAATCCTACTGTTTCTGTGTATATTAAGTTAAGCAAGTTGTCTCTAAGTGAAAGCGTGATGGGTATAATTAATAGTTATTTGAAAAGTTTTGATAAAGTCTTTTTGGTAGACATTCCTAGAACTAAGAAATTGAGTGATTCAAATAACTGGGTAAAAAATCCTATTGAATGTCAAATGGTTTAAAAATCTTGGCCTTCAATGGAATTAATAAAGAAATAATTGAATTTTTAAATGTTGGTTTTTTATTTTTGATAATATATTGGCATGTGATTTTTTGCATGTTTTTTGGAAGTGCTTCAAATAATTGAGTGAAATTCTTCAACAAAGTTTCTTCTATTCTAATTTATTTATGTGACCAATGTTTCTCAGGATGTATATCAATAAAAGTGAAAAATATAACTGGATATGAATTCTATCTAATACTAACAAATTATTATCATCAAATATATAAACTGATAAAAAGCAGTTTCATCTATATCATAAGTATATTCATTCCATTAACATTTACTTTGTTTTAAAATTACAAAAATTTATCTTTGACCAACTGTTTATTACTAATAATTATAATAATAATGAAATCCCGAAGAAATTTTTAACACATAGGCCTTTTGATCACAGGAATAAAAACAGCTCATATATAATTTTTTGTTGTTAAGAAGATTATCTTAGTATTTTGATTAAGATAATCGAAAAGCTCTTGAGACATAAAAGTATATTTTATATAAGGCTGAAATCTCGTGCAGAAATGAAAAACTATGAGTTTAAGGAGCAAAAAGTTATATAAAATTTCTGACTGGTTTGTTTATAAATTTTTCATAGATGAATGTTGATTTGAAATCACTATGCTGTTTAGATTCTACTGATATTTTTTTTGTTTTATTTATTCATTTATTTGTGGCACGCGGACCTCTCACTGTTGTGGCCTCTCCCGTTGCAGAGCACAGGCTCCAGATGCGCAGGCTCAGCGGCCATAGCTCACGGGCCTAGCTGCTCTGCAGCATGTGGGATCTTCCCGGACCAGGGCACGAACCCATGTCCCCTGCATCAGCAGGCGGACTCTCAACCACTGCGCCACCAGGGAAGCCCCTCTACTGATATTTTTAAATGAGTGATATCAGTTTTAATTAACATCAATATTTTTAATATTTTGGAAATTTTATCCTTGCAACCATTCAAGTAGGATAAAAAATTTTAGAGGTAAGCTTTAAAATATGGAAGGGTTACAAAGCTTTTCAAAAATTCTTCAAGGACGTAAATAAGAAAACATTTGAAAAACACTTCTATAGCTGATAAAACTATTAGAGATTTTAATCAGAAAAAGGACCTGGTCACATTATATTTTAGATAAAAATCTGCTGCTGTGTTAAAAGTAGATTTGAGGGGGACAAGAATTATAAGGAGAAAAAAATTAGGTAGAAGATGGTTGAGATCTTATAGGTAATTGATGGTGAAGAAGTTGTATAGAGGAAGTAGCAATAGAATTTACAGGTTCTAAAACATTTAGGAGACATAGTCATCAGGAGTTGACTTCCTATGTGGTTCCCTAGTTTTAGGTTTTCTGCCCTCTAAGCCACCCTCCCTGTGGCTACTCAAATTAATCTTCTAAAACATATGTGATCATGTCCTTTACTTTGCTTAATAAGTTCTTGGTAGATTCCCATCTTTTTTTTAAGTCAGAGAGAGTAAAAGCTAAGATGCCGTAAAGAGATATCCAAAAGTTCAGTGACTTAATGAAAGAGATTGTTTCTCTCTTGTAACAATCCGACAGGCACAGGCAGGTAGGGCTGCTTCTTTTTTACAAGGTTACCTGGGTTCCAAGGTTTCTTTCATCTTGCTAACTCTCATCCTCTAGGGTGTGTCCTCAACTGCATGGTCAAGGCTGAATTGCCACCATGTTCATGTTTGAGGCCACTAGAAATGTGTGAGGAGAAATTAGTAAATCCAGACTAGCAATTTCCTTTTAATAAAGTGATGCCAATATTTCATGCATTACTTCCACCTACATTCCATTAGTGAGCACTTAGTTAAATGGCTACACCTATGTGCATAGGAAGCTGAGAAATGCGATCTAGCTAGCTGGTCATGTGTCAATGAAGGAGGAGAGAATAGATTTGAAAAGAAAACTATCAGTCTGCCAACCATATATACATAATTGTGTTCAAAGCAATATATTCACATCACCTTTTCATTCATTCAACAAGTATTTGGCACTTCACCCTATCAAACTACCTCTGTATTTAATTTCAGTGGACTACATTTTCATGCACTCTTATGGTGTCATGCCTTTGTTCATAGAGCTGCTATTCACTACAATGCTGTCTTCCCCATTTTGTCTCTCTTCAGTAAATTGTGGATATCTTTTTCTTTAATAATGGATGTAGTTGGAACATGAACATTGGTCTTCTTATGCTGAGTCAAGTGTAGCAGTTTACCAGAATGAGGTTTCTGAGGAGTGACTCTTGGTAGTGAAAGTGTGAATAGAATATTATCCTCAATATAGGGTTAGGCTACCCTTTTATAAACTTGTTGCTTAGGTGGGTGACAGTTTTACCCAACAGTATGGAGAGCAGGTGGGAATCTGAGCTCAGATGTGTAGGAATTTGTTGAGGTTTTTTTCCCTTTTTCTCTCTCTTTGGTCAGCCATGTAGTGAAATTGGTATTTGATTGCTACGTTGGTCCTTGTTCATTATTGCTTTTTATATATTATTTAGTTTCACTATTATTGAGGATTGCTTTAAGAAAGAAAAAAAATCCGATGATATAATTATACATTCTTGTATTTTTTCTAAAAGGCGTTGAAATTGCTTCCTAAGCAATCTTTTAATTAGTATTTTGTTTTCTCCTATGGAATAGTGCCCTTTGGTAGAAAAGAGGGCTTCCAATTGTAGTAAATGTTTTAGATTTCTACTTCCTCAGTTTATATGAACTCTCTATATTAATTGACGTCTACTTTTACTACATTTATCTCCTATTTTATTCACTGGCAACAGTGTTTTGAAAAGTATGATTTCATTAGGAAAATACCTAACAGCCAATTTGGTGAGTGTATTAAATACTACAGAAAAATTATTAGAGTGCCTGTTTTCAATTTTCCCATGGGTGACACATAGCTAGTACCATTCTAAATGTATAAAAGATGAATTAATTCATTGCATGTGACAGAAATCTTAGGACGTTAGGGCTTAATTCTCACAGAAACCCAGTCCTAGACAAAGAATCTGGCCAAGGGATTCCAAAATTATTCTTGAGAAAGACGTCTTGCTAAAATAGAATCATGAGATTTTTATCTTGATTTTTGGTGATAAAAGTAGGCAGATGTGAGCTGAAGGGTTTATTTTGTGATTTAAGATGAATGAATTTTTTCTCTCTTCTACTTAACTACATCATAGGCAATAGTTTCAACATTACTTTAAGAAGTATTTAATACCAATAAAAAGAAATCTTTTTTTAAAGACTGCTAGTACTGGAAAGTTAAAAATAACAGACCCTTGGGAATAAGGGTAAAAATATTTCTTTAAATATTTAGAACAAGAAGAGTTTGCTTGTTGTAAGAGTTTTGAGCCATTTCTATCTTTTTTTTTTTTAACTTCTAAGAGCAGATACAAACTAATATCCCTGACTTCATATAAATTTGAATTTTTATATAACCATTGCAACTCAAATTCTTCATGTCAAGCACAGTGCCTGTTACATAAAAGACGCTCAATAAGTATTAGTTTTCTTCTCATCTTCCTCCTCTCTTCTTTCTTTTGCTTTTCTTCCCTCTAGCCTTCTCTTTTCTCAGGAAAAAAAATTATGAGAGTTTGCTCATATGTGTAAAAAGATTTTTAAAAGACATAGATGGCAAAAAAAAGAGGCTTTTCTAGAGTCATTGAGAAAGCATATTACAGAACCAAGATATCTAACATATATATATGTTTTTATCCCAGCAACTAGAACATGTTAGTTCAAGTTGATACATGTTATAATTGTATTGTGCTTTACATCACATATTTGTGTTGTTTGGTGTAGGTTTGTTCTAGCAGTCTTAGCTGCTATTATACTTCAATTTTTGTTTTAAGATGGCTGGAAGAAAATTAAAATAGGGACTTCCCTGGTGGTGCAGTGGTTAAGAATCCACCTGCCAATGCAGGTGACATGGGTTCGGTCCCTGGTCTAGAAAGATTCCACATGCCGCGGAGCAACTAAGCCCGTGTGCCACAACTACTGAGCCTGCACTCTAGAGCCTGCAAGCCACAACTACTGAGCCCACATACAACAACTACTGAAGCCTGCTTGCCTAGAGCCCATGCTCTGCAACAAGAGAAGCCACTGCAATGAGAAGCCTGCGCACCACAACGAAGATTAGCCCCCACTCGCCACAACTAGAGAAAGTCTGCGCGCAGCAACAAAGACCCAACACAGCCAAAAATAAAAAGATAAATTAATTAATTAAAAAAAGATTTAGTATAAAAAAGTAAAATACCTAAGTAAAATATTTTATATTGATTATGTGGTGAAATTGTAATCTTTTATATACTTTAGATTAATCAAAATATTAAATTTTCACTTGTTTCTTTTTATTTTTTAAAAATGTGGCTACAAGAAAGTTTAAAATCACATGCGTGGCTCACATTTCTGTTGGCTGATTAATTCTACAGTATCATGATACCCTCACGTATATAGGATTAGAGAACATATCTACCAGGAGAAAGCCCATTCATCCCTGTTTTATTTATCCGTCCATCCCTCCATCCTTCCAACCATCCACCTATTCATTCATTTAACATATACTCCCTAGGTTTTATAGATGTAATCATGGGGAAATAGACATGGTCATTCTCTTCATGAATCATACAGTTTAGTGAAGGAAAAATTCATTACCTAACTATTCCACCAGTAAATGTGTAATTAGAACCTGTGTTAGGTTGGAAAGCTGTGTGGATCATAAGAGCCATACAGAAGGAAACTAAGCTTAGACTGGGAATAGGGAGTATAAAAAGGTCTATACCTTTAAGGGATCGGGCATTTGGCCTCATAGCTAAAGGATAAGTGGAAATTAGTTAGGCCAGAGTATGATGGGAAGAGAAGGAAGACCATCCCAGATGATTCTTTTCAGAGTCTTGGAGCAAGATGACCCACGGCACCAAAGAAGAACAGGAAGCATTCCCCAGGATGAGACTGGAGGGAGAGGTACAGGCCAAATCAAAGAATCTTGAGGAGACAAGTGGCTGAGAAGTAGAAAACGTCAGCAGTGGCTGTTACAAACTTGTATTGGCACGTGAGAAGCTAGTGGGCAATTTTTGTTAGGGTCAGGAACTCTGTAAAGTTCATTCTTGGTTGTTATATTGTTTGCTTTTGATATTTTAGCACCACATATAGATTTGGAAACGTGCTGTGGAATATGGTGGCTTTTATGCCAGATCTATTTTTTTCTTTAGCGTTTAATTGCAGAGCTGCCTTTAACAAGGTTATTCTGGTTTAGTCATGCCAAAATGAGCAAGGCCACAAGGACACAGAGAGAAGATACTCTCGGGAATTTATATGTAATCACTCTACCTCCTGCCATAAGAGCCAGATGGGAATCCAACCGAAAAATATAAACAAAACAAAGAGTTCTTAAGAGGAAAGAAGGGACCATTTTTTGGTTATCCCTTCGATCAGAAGATTTTTCTGAGTTCTTTTCTGCCCAAATCTTGGTGGATTGGGATTTGTTTTAATAAGGCAGGTTCTCTTGATCATCACTAAACACTGGCACTGATTCTGATCATGATTGTGGCAATATATGCAAAAGCATAATATAGGTTGTAAAGTACCATATAAAGTTATTTCTGTGGTCCTTGATCAGTGAGGATCACAGCTTCCCACTCAAAGGCTATCTGCATTATTTTTTCCATATCCCTTTTTTATTCAAATGAATAAGAAAAAAACCTCACAGTGAAGCCACTTCCTGTAGTTTTAAAGTTTATCTACTTAAACTACAAATTTTTCTGGGAAAAGATCTATAAATAACTGTGCAGCTGAGGAATGCATGGGAAATTAAAGTTAATACGGAATGCACTGCTTATTTTTTGCGTTTTCAAGTAAACTGCTTTCTGTTTTGTTTGTTGGACAACACATGGTTAACTGGTTGGGGACATTATATAACATTGGGGAGACTGACCTATTTTTTTGACACACAATTCAAATCGTGTTTAAAACATGCTTTAGCATATGTGATCTTGTGATTTATAACAGGAAATGTATATTTGGTCTTCCTCCCATGGCCCAGAGCTCCTAAAACCCTCGGAATTACCTAAGTGATAAGAGATAAAGGTGTCTTATGTTAATGACTGACTTTTGGACTGCACCTAATGATAGGGGCAGTTGCCAGGAGAACTAACCCTGTGATTAAAGGATTAGAACTTTTAGTCCCACCCCCAAACCCTGGGGAAAGTGGAGGGACTGGAGGTTGAATCAACTGCCAACAGCCAATGACTTAATCAATTGTGCCTATTTAATGAACCAGTAATCTAGTAAGTAAAATGTGTCTCTGAGTTCTGTGAGCTGTTTTAGCAAATTAATCGAACCTAAGAGGGAGGTCATGGCAACCCCTTATTTATAGCCAGTTGGTCAGAGGACTGGGAAACAACCTGGAGGGGGTTGTAGAAACCTCTAGTCTATAGTTAGTTGGTCAGAGTGGCTGAAGACACAACTGGTGTCTGAAGTGTGTGTGTGTTGGGAGTGGAGGTGGGCGGGCGCAGTGTTGCAGGACTGAGCCCTCAACCTGTGGACCATGACACTATCTCTGAGTAGATAGCGTCAGAACTTAGCTGAATTCTGGGACACATTGCTGGTGTAGGATAATTGCTTGTTGGTGTGGGAACACCCAACTTTCCCTTTACCCCACTCCCCACACACATTGGAATTGGATCCAGGAACCCAAAAGAGCATACCTGCAGCAAAGCTAAGTACACACAGGAAACGTGTCACTGTGGCTTTTATGTGTTTGGGAAAACTGAAATATATTTATTTATTTATAAGACCTTTCAGAAAAATCTTTCAAAATAACATAAAAAGAAAATTTGGAGACAAGATTTTGCAAATGGAATAGAAGTTTTTAAAAGATTAGAGTATGAATAAGACTATATAACCAAGAAACTGTTTATTAGAAAAAAGGATGCTGAGTTTGGATTTGGAATGAATTATCCAGTTTGTGGATTTGCAAATTTTCATTTCCCTTCTCCTTTCATCTCTTATTCCTTGAGGCTATCAGGTTTGTTATTTGTTGTTAGCTGAATATTTTTTTGCTTGCATTATATGACTTTTTTTTCAGGAAGAAAATCAGAGGAATGATCAAAATTAGTGAAAATCTGGACAAATCAGTCTCATTTAAAGAAACAAGTTAAAATCTTGGCCCAGTGACCTCCCCATTCTTTTCATTGCATGCAAAATACAAGTTACTCTCTCCAAGAGTCACAAGGTAGCTATCCTAATCCTAAACCCTAGTCAGAATCCTTTATCCACACTCATCCAAGCATTTCCATGGGTTAGTAAATCCCCAGGCTGTTCTGTATGAGAAGTTTAATTTGACCAGCTAACAAGACAGTCTTCTACTAGGTCATTTTCTATAACCATCTCCTCATTCACATTGGACATTTAAGAACCTGAGTTGTCAAATAATCCAAGAATTCTAAGTCTAAAATCTTCATAATTCCAGGCTGAATGGTGAGGATGTTGGGAGACAGAAAGGCTGAGTTTTCTTTCTGAGAGTGTCTCCTCCCTAGTGACTTGGGAAACCTGAGATAATCCCACCAATACCAGGCACCTGCCTTTCTCTGCCAGACGGTATGAATTTTGCATTTAAGACTGTTAGATAGCACTATTATGAATGCTAAAAGTAGGTTTAGTCAGAGTGCCAATTATATTTAGTTCATGGGCTAAAATAATAAAGGATGGGGGTTTGCAATATCCTTCATTTCCTCTGTTCTTTGCACTGGATCAGGAGAAGGGAACTCTCAGGCCAGCAAAACCAATTGTTGCGTATAGTAGTGTAACCTGTGCAGGTCTCTGACTCTTAAGAGAGAAGTCTTGACATTATGTCTGCAGTGGTTTTCTTTCTTGCAAGTCAGATCAATTCAACCTAATCCAATTTTACTTGATCTGTTCTGTATTCCAAGCACTATGCTCAGTGCTAGAGATACAATGGTAATTGTATTAGGCAGGGTTTTCCAGAGAGAGAAAGAGGGGGAGAGGGTGATTTTTTAGGAATTGGCTCATGTAATGATGGTGGCTGCCAAGTCCAAAATCTGCAGGATAGGCCTGCAGCCTGGAGACCCAGGGAAGAGATGCAATTCCAGTGTGAAGGTTGTCTGCTGGCTGAATTCCCTTTTCCTCCAGGTGGTCAGTCTTTTTCTATTAAGACCTTCAACTGATTGGATGAGGCCCACTCACATTATAGAGGGTAATCTGTTTTACTCAAAGTCAAATGTGAATCTCATTTAGTTAATCTCTAAAATATATCTTGACAGAAATAGCTAGAATAGTTTTTAACCTAATATCCAGGCACTGGGTCCTAGCTAAGTTAACACATAAATTGACCATCACAGTAACCAGTAACATGGTACTTAGTCAAAATGTTGACAGTCTAGTGGGTGAGGAAGAAGTTCAAAGAAAGAACAGTACATTAATATGTATTATGATAGGGAGAAGCACAGGGTGCTAGGAGATTTTCAGGGGGCAGAAAGGCTTCCTGGAGGAGGTGACATTTGGACTGATCTGAACCTGCTTACACATAAGCATTCCTGGGATGGGAGATGGTATGGAGAAACGAGAGCTGGGTAGATTGCTTGCTTGGCAGAGAAATAGCATGCCCAAACCCCCGAGATGACAGGAGCTTGGCTTATTCAGAGGAATGCAAATGCTGTTATTCGTGATGGTTGGAGCTTAAAACGCAAGGAGTGGGCACGATAGCTGGAGAGATGAACAGGATCCAATCATTAAAGGTCCTGAATGCCAAATTAAAAAATGTTTAGGTTACTGTTCCTTGCCTGGTAAGGTCCCTTCTCCCTCCGAGGAGGCCTGACAGAGTCTTCGCCCTGTGACTTGTACCATCTGGGCAGACAGTGAAGCCTCCTAGGCCCGCTCCAGTGGACAAGTTCTGCCAACTGTCACAATCTCAACTCCAGTAAGACCAAAATCCAAACCCAAGTCACCTATTATATCATTCTCCCTATCAGCTAAAGGAACTTATCCAGCTGCAAACTAGCTAACAGAGCCACATGTAATTCTTGATAATTAGTTATCTCCAAAAGTTATACCTTCAAAGATTTCAAATATCCAGCCATGAATAAATGAACTGCTTATCAAAATGCTTTTCACATCTCACTATACTGTCCATTCTGGATGAGTATTTGATCATTTACCACATTAATTAGTAGGAAGAAGATGACTAGAGGGTCCCACACATTCAACCACTTACTGACGGGCTGTTCTGTGCAAGGCTAGAGGCTATGCTAAATGCTAGAGGACAAAAAGATAAAGTTTAATTTCCACCTGGAGAGTTCTTACAATCCTCCACGACAGTTTAGACTGACTGCTAAGGGAAATGGCTGGGATTTGGAGGCAGGCTTCTGTTCTGAATATTTCTCCACTCTTTACTGATCAAGGAGCTTTGGGCAGAAAGTTAGGTTTCTTTGAGTCACCTAATAGTCATGACTCATAACCTCATGACTTAGCTTTCTTTTCCTGTGAAATGAGGATTGCAATTAATTTCCTTGCAAAGACATTTGTCAATTAGAAAAAGCATTTAACACTCGTAGCTAGCTGAGTGCCTGGCACAAAGGAGGTGTTCAACAAATGCTGTTGATGATAATATTATTCCTGAAAGCACCAGAAAAGGGATTTCTGACAGTGAGGGATGGGGGACATTTATTCTTTGTGCAGGACTTTGAAGGCTGAATAAGATATCGACAAGTAAAGGTGTGGGACATGACCTTTCCTGTTGGAGCTACCTGATTAAACAAAAGAGCACAATCAAAGAGTTCAAGACTTTGGGCTTCCCTGGTGGCGCAGTGGTTGAGAGTCCGCCTGCCGATGCAGGGGACACGGGTTCGTGCCCCGGTCCGGGAAGATCCCACATGCTGCGGAGAGGCTGGGCCCGTGAGCCATGGCCGCTGAGCCTGCACGTCCGGAGCCTGTGCTCCGCAACGGCGTACCGCAAAAAAAAAAAAAAAAAAAGAGTTCAAGACTTTGACCACGAGTAAATCCTCGTGGGAAAACAAAATGCTCCTTTTAAGAAGCTGTTGCAACAGGCTGGGGGAGAGCCAAGGAGGACCCGAGCTAGGACTTTGGCACAGGAATCTTTTATGCTTGGACTTCTGGCCAGGCTTTTGTTGAAGTCTAGGTATAAAGTCTGAGGTGGTGGTTTTCTAGGACATTCAGCAGTCTGTCTTCGGCATTTAACCTCATTTTTAAAATCAAAGTGGCATTTGTCAAGTCAAAGTGTGTCTCCTTCTCTCGTCACAGTGTAACTTTACATGTAAAGCCTAACGAACTGAATTGTCTTAATTTTTTCACTATGTTAAAGCTTCCATTGTCTTAAAAGAAAAAAATAAGTCAGTTGGAGAAATAGATACCACTGAAATTATCCACCCACAAATAGTCCTTTAAAAAGTGGCTCAGGCTTTCCGGTGGCGCAGTGGTTAAGAATCCGCCTGCCTGGGCTTCCCTGGTGGGACAGTGGTTGAGAGTCCGCCTGCCGATGCAGGGGACGCGGGTTCGTGCCCCGGTCCGGGAAGATCCCACATGCCGCGGGGCGGCTGGGCCCGTGAGCCATGGCCGCTGAGCCTGCGCGTCCGGAGCCTGTGCTCCACAAGGGAGAGGCCACAACAGTGAGAGGCCCGCGTATCGCAAAAAAAAAAAAAAGAATCCGCCTGCCATTGCAGGGGACACGGGTTCGAGCCCTGGTCCCGGAAGATCCCACATGCCGCGGTACAACTAAGCCCGTGCGCCGCAACTACTGAGCCTGCACTCTAGAGCTCACGAGCCACAACTACTGAAGCCCGTGTGCCTAGAGCCCGTGCTCTGCAACAAGAGAAGCCCACACAACAAAACGAAGAGTAGCCCCCGCTCACCGCAATTATGAGAAAGCCCACGCGCAGCAACAAAGACCCAACACAGCCAAAAATAAATAAATAAACTTATTTTTAAAAAAGTGGCTCTTTGATAACACTCATATATTATGATATATTCTTTTCAGGAGTTTTGGACTTTCACAGAGATGTAGCTTGAGACTGTTTACAATGCCTAAATGCTTATCATATTTGTATGGCAATTAGGTAGAATATGTATTATATAAGAGACAGTCATGTTATGGGAAAATTATCAGTTAAGATGTTGCTGATCTTATATTTTCATGAATTAGAATCCATTTCTAATACTCCACTGTTTTGTTTTGCCTTTTTTCGTTTGTTTGATTTAACTTTCATTGCATGCTTTTCTTCAGATTTCTGAGAAAAACACTTGGAAACTTTAACTAATATGTGATATTTAAGCCTATTTGTAATGTATGTGTGTTATGTTAAACATATGTTGTTCTCCAGTTTATTGTGTTTCTTTGTCCTTCCTCTGTGCATAATTGGATTTTAATATAACAAATGTAGTGGGAGATTTTCTACCCCGAGAGATTTCCTGGCTCTGGTGTTTGAGAGTATCTGAAGTTGTCTGCCTAATACTTCCTTGAAAATAGATATACAGCTCTATCTGGAAGTACCCTTGGAAAGGTTTTATTGACAATAAATACTTGAAGACAGTAATTACCACAATAATGTTTATACACAGCAATAATACCTTAACTTTCTAAATAAACTCTTTTGGCCTTAGGAATTCTCCTATAATATATGATTTGCTTCTACTCTGAAAATAAAATCTTCCCTGTAGCTTAATAACCTTCCAGAGAAAACATAGCCACTACTCTTTAATATGAAAAGGAAAATTTAATTTAACACCCTAGTTAACAATTCACAAGAAAGTAATAATTGACTTGAAATGATTACCATGGTAACTTATCTTTTACTCCCCAGTGGGAAAGCTAATCAAGTTACTTCTTAAATGCACTGATTCCTAGAAAATCTTTTGGAATTTTGTTAATGACATTGACATCCATGGAAAAGGATGTAGTTTTGATTTTGGCCAAGGTTAATAGTAGATGATCCTCTTCTGTTTTATTCTAAATTTTTTGGTTTAATTTATCAGAATTATATTAAAATGAATTATAACAGACCCCCAAATTGCATTCTCTTTCCCTGGGAATTCAGATTGTAGAGAGGTTTGCATGTGATTTGTTGACATTCCATATATATACTCTTCTCCTCTATACCCTTTTCTAAGTGATCTTATCAACACTCATTGCTGTAAATATCACATTTATGTCAAGGCTGTCAGATTTATTTTTTATTTATTTATTTTTTGGGATGGAGTAGAAAAGAATAGCTTTATTACTTTGCCAGGCAAAGCGGGTTCCTGCCTCGAAAAACTATGTGTCCCCAAGGCTGTCAAATTTAGACCTCCAGCAAGAAATCTTGTTTTGAGCTCTGAGCTAGTACATCTCAATATCACCCTGATATTTGAACATTTTCTTGTAAGAATTTCACACTTAACATGTCCCAAAACCAAACCTTCTTTTCCCCAACTCTGAGCACTCCAATTTTGATCCAAATCCAACTCACCCGGTGAATGGCACTATCTATTATTGGCCAAGTGAGAAACACAGACCTCATCTTCCTCCTAACCTACTTGTTCAACTCCAGTATTAAACCTTTCACCAACTGTGGTCAATTTTATCTCCAAAGCATATATTTCTATCTTCCTAACCACTACCCTAATCCCATGGCATTATCACGTCTTGGTGAGACCACCACAGGTGTGTCCAGATTTGCACTGCTAGAAATCCTACTCGCCTTCTTAGTTTTCCTCATTTCCATTCTTCTCACTGCAACCAGAATGATTAAGACATTTTTCTAATGACATCACCTCTCTCTACTTAAAATCCTTCAAAAGCTTTCTACTGTGCTTAGAATAAAAACCAAAATACATAGCGTGATCTGCAAAGCCCTGCAAAATTCAGGCTCTGTCTACTCCCAACCACATCTCATGCCAGTATGCCCCTTGTTCGCTATACTCCAGTCACACGGGCCTCCATTAAGTTCCTCAACGTGCCAGCCTCCTTCCTGCCTCAAGGCTCTTGCTTCTACTTGCACATCTTTCCCCGACACACGTCACATGACTGTGCATCACTTCAATATCCATGGATGCCATCTCCTGTTCTAAATAGGTCTCTCTTCTTATCCTCTCCTCTCCTGTGATCCCATCTTCTTTTCCTGCAACGAACCAACATATCTACCTTTTAATTGTTACCTCTTTTCCTCCCATAAACCTTAAGCCCCATGAAAGCAGGGGACATGACTGGTTTGTTTACAACTCTATATCTAGCAGCAAATATTATGCCTAATATGTAATAAGTACTTGGTAAGTATTTTTGAATGAATAAATATATAGACAAAAAAATCAGGTAAAACCTTACTCCATGAAGTCAAGTGTGTAAGGAATGGCACATTTCCTTTTTTTTTTTTTTTTGTATGTTGAAATGTCTAGGTTTATTTAGGTTCTTATGGATTAATCTGGAGGAGGTAATAACATGTAAGAAAAATTAACAAATAGAAAGTCTTCATGGGAAATGAAAATTATCCTGGAAAGAATCTTAAAATATAAGGCTCTAATAGTTCACTTTAGTGTTCCAAATCAGTGAAAAGCAGCTTTGGAGGCAGGATGTCAAAAGTAGATGGAGGGTAGAGACCTCACCTTCCTTGTTCTTTTTTTGTTTATTGTTTTTTCCTTAGGTTAATAATGTAACATGATAGAGATGCTAATTATTATTACAATATATAAATATAACAAATTAACATATTGTACACCTTAAATTTATACAATGTTATATGTCAGATACATTTTAATTAAAAAAAAAATGACCCCCTTTCAGGCAAAGCAATCACATTTCCTTTTATTAAGTGAAATCTGTTGCTGGGATCTCAACTCTTACTAGGAAGTTAGGAAATTCAAACTCATATATTATTGAAGGGAGGAATCTCCCCTCTCTAGAGACACATGAGGATCTCTGAGGCGTATGTGGTACCCATAAAATAAGGGAAGGACACTTATCTGCAGCTCTTTACTTAATTACAGATGTCTTTACGGTCATGCCTGCATTGCCCCTTGAGGGGAGGCTGCTCTGCTGCTGTCAGGCCAAGCTTGAGCAAAGGAATCTTTGATAAAACTGTGAGCCTGATGTCTAGGGTTCAGCCTTTTCATGAATTCACAGTAATTTCCTTTTGAGAATTTGTCATTTCCTAGGGGCAGGACCCGGACCTCTCTCTTTCTTTTTGTCATCATATTCTGAGCGCCAGACTTTGACTATGATTATAAATTTGGGTCCAACTGATCCAAAGCACAATGTGTAACAATACATGGTAGGATTTGTTAAATTTTGATTTTACAAAGACAAAAAATTATTATTTTAAATGATGGAATCAACAATATGGAATTGGGATTATTGACGTTTTGCTATACTGTGAATAGAAACATGAATAGTATAGCCTACCACAAATAATATGTGGTGAGATCTTGTATAACCTTCTAATCCTACTCTACTGAGGGAGTTTGTGAAAACTCTTGTTTGCATAAAGGAATTCATTCTCCCTCTCTCCTTCCCTCTCTCACTCCTTCTCCCTCCCTCCCTCCCAATTCTGTAGACTCTCTTCTTCACGCCCCATGCCATTTTGTATTTAAATTATTTCCTTATATCAAGATCCTTAAAATGCATTAATTTTTTAAAATAAGAGAATTCATCAATTGATTATTTCATTTTTTTCCTACAAAATACATTTCTGTTCTAGAATAGTTGAAAATACTGGAGGATAAAAAGACAGTAAACAAACCTATATTCAACAATAACCAAATGCCATCAAACCCTTATTAAAATGGTTTAATATGTCCAGCTCTTCAAAATGCTTTGTGTCAAATTACACATTAGCCAGGATTAATCTTGTCATCTGAATATGTGGAACTTTACTGCTTTCTGACCTTTGCTGAGTACCCTCTGACTACTGCCCCTATTTTCTACTGGCCCTGAGGTAGTGCTTGGATTCTATCTCAACTTCTTTTGGAATAAAGACCAATTTCCTGTTTGATTCCCACTAACATTATGATTTTCTATTGGGCAACACCAAAGATGTCTTTGTACTTCATGGTTGCTATTATTAAACACTGCCTCTGACTATATAACAGCTGCATGACTTTTTACCCATTTTATCTCCACTCTCATGTAGACTGACACTTTAAGTTTAGAATTAATAGTCATAATAAAGTAGAAGCGATTCTGCGTATCAGCATGCATAGTTAGTAGCTAAATATCACGGTTATATAACTCTGAGTGGTTCTGCTATTGGCATTTACTTCTGCCCCCAAATGACCCGCACAGGGCGAGAGTGAGAAACACATCTTTGTTGTATAAGCCACAGACACTTGGGGAATTTTTATTATTGCATTGTAAACTAAATTATCCTAATTGATACAACTACCCTGTTACTGAAATCTTGAAGTGCATGAGTGAAGAGGACATGGCAAATCCTAGGAGAGAGCTGCCCTTAAAGTTATCTTTCTTCATCTCATGAGATCATCTGAAGGTTTCACGTCTGCATGCCACTGTTTCACTTGCTAACATTTAACTTGACATGGTTACTGCCTACCCACCCCTAGCTCTTTAGACACAGAAAAAAATAAGATGCCCTTAAACCTGATCTATCACAGCAACACTCTTCTTCCTCATGGATGGTGTGAAGGAACTGGGAGGGAAGGAATAGAATAGAATTAAAATTCCCCCTGGCATACAGAAGGCTTATATTCAATCAAAAAAGGAGAAAATATATATTCAATGACACAAAGTACAAACTATCAAGGGATGGAAATGTGCTAGCACTGTAACATCAAAGTTCAGTTGCAACACTTTATCTGGAAAAGAGTAAATCAAATTATAAATTGGAAGGAAATGATGAGTTTTTTTTAAGTACAAAATCTTAGGGAAATTAATATATATTTCAATTCTTCAAACATTATGACAGCAGAAACTCTATTATCGTAATTTTATTGAATATTTAGAAGCGCTATCTAGAGCCCAATGTGGAATTTAAAACTCTATTACACATTTTCCCTAGATAGACCATTGGAAAGAAATTTTTCCTGATTTATAAATCACTAAAGGCTTCTATATTTTTTCCTGTAAATATGGTTGTCATGGAAAAACCTACAAGATGCCCAGAATTTTACCTATCATCTTTGAAATATAAAATTGTGTGCTGACAATATATCCAAGATCACCTGAATATTTTTGGTAAAATATGACAGTATATTTGTATCTTGGTACATCAAATACATTTTTAACATGCAGATACCTTAAATCCTTAGTTGAAAGTACGTATCATGGAAATACACATTTGAAATATACTGTAAAACTGTGCATTTAAAATGAATTTTCAGTCTTATTTAACATTTTATGATGTGATTTCCATGGCTGTTATTCTAAATATTACTTCAATCTGAATTTATTTATTTATATAAATTTATTTATTTATTTATTTATTTTTGGCTGCATTGGGTGTTTGCTGCGTGAGGGCTTTCTCTAGTTTCGGCGAGCGGGGGCTACTCTTTGTTGCGGTGCGTGGGCTTATCACCGTGGCTTCTCTTGTTGCAGAGCACCGGCTCTAGGCATGCGGGCTTCAGTAGCTGAAGTGGCTCGCGGGCTCTAGAGCGCAGGCTCAGTAGTTGTGGTGCACAGGCTTAGTTGCTCCGTGGCATGTGGGATCTTCCCGGACCAGGGCTGAAACCCATGTCCCCTGCCTTGGCAGGCGGATTCTTAACGGCTGCGCCACCAGCGAAGCCCCTGAATTTATTTTTTAAAGACAAGTGCAGTGTTTTGAAATTTTCATCAGCCTTTCAGGTAGAGAAACTATAATTCTAGTCTATATGTGTGCTTTTGCTCACAGATAGAGGCTGTAAAAATATTTTCATAAATTGATAATCGTTAGTAAATGTTTATTCATTGAGTTGCAGTGGCTGTATTGCAAAATTATTTAATTTCGTAAGGACTTTAAACTGTGTCTACGTTGTTCTGTTATTTCCTTTCAATCTCCCTGGACTTTTTAAGTACTTCACTCAGCAAGGTCTGCAAGTTTTCCTTAGAAAAATAAAGCAAAGTTAAAGTAACACTGCTCCAGAGACTCTGATCCAATCTCTTGGTTCTGTAACTTTAACCTTTTATGTCCTTGTATACCTTTTGTAGCAAAATTTAATGCACCAGAATTTCTACAAGTTTCAGCCATATTTTGCAGATGATAATGCACGTGTGTGTTTGAATATCTTCTGGAGGCAGGTTTTCTAAGATATCTTTAAATAATGCCCTGTAGTCTGTCTTTAGTAGACTAAGTGATTAAACTGCAAAATTCCAGGATATAACTATTTGTAAGCAAAATACATTATGCTACTGACATTTTACAATCCAACATTTTATAACAGATAAGCAGTAATAAAACCACTGTGCTTATCCAGCAAAGGATAAGTAACATGACATACATTTAGAAATCTTCAAGGAGGCTGTAATTGGATGGTACTGCAATCCCAATAGAGACAATTAACTCGACGTTTCATTACAACTATTTATACAAATTCCTCTCAATCTGAGACCTTTTAATATGTCATTGTTATGCCGTTGTTCTTAATGAGAAAACTACTCAAAGTATATTTATAGATGTATAAACAACTGTTAAAAAATTCAAAAATATATCAATTAGTAGATTATGCCTAGGTTGACTCATTTCAACCTAATAACTTATAAATTATTAGGGATTTGTTAAACTTGCCAAAGCAGTAAAGTAGAAATGTTAATTTATTTTGGGGGCTGGTGGTTTTTAATTTCACTTTTAATAACGTCAGTTTAAGGAATAAACCGTCAATGAGGCTGTGTTTCTTTTTCCCTTCTCACATGGTGGTATACTTAAATACAAAACTCTGTAGCTTCTGCTGTGTAGAACTATCAAGCATTGGCTTTTAAATTAAGCTAAACATTATTAGATCCCTGATGTGAGCATCTTGCAAAAGTAAAAAAAAAAAAAAAAAAAATCGGGGTTCTAACCCTGATTCTGTCACAAATTAGTTTTCCGAATTGGAGCATCTGACTCAGTCTATCTGAAATTGTTTCGATATCTACAAAAGGAAGAGGCTGGATGTGGGTGTGAGGTTGCTCCAGCTTTGCATTCTTTGTCCATCATGCAACTTTCTTTTTTAAGTTGTTCATATGGGTTCTAAACATTGTTGAACATAAAATTTGTTTTATCTGGTGAAGAGTTGATTTCTTAGAAAGCATTATTAATCTTTTTAAAGAGTTATTTAAAATTCTTTTAAAGAATTAAAAATGTCTTTTAAAGAATTATTAAAGACAATTTTAATCCTAGAGCAATGCTCCCAAATCTAGGCATAGTAAAACATTACATACCACAATTATTGAGTGTAATTACTCCAATGAATACTTTCTTTGCTCTTGTGCCAATCATCAGCCCGTCTGCCCCGAGATCTGTTCCCCTTTCTCCTCCTGCTCTGCTTTGTGTTTTGGGGGTTGAACACAGCAATCTAGGTTTCTCAGACTCCCTCGTTGAAGCAACCGTGGAGGATAAGATGTCCTTACCTCCCTTCAAGAGAGAACGTGCCATAGGAAGTTTGGGAAGCTGAGAGCAACCAGCTGTGGTGCCTTCAGGATCTGCCTCAGCTTTGGAGTCGAGGCCCATTGCTCTGCAGGCAGCCCCCAGTCAGTGACTGAGCATGGTGGGGACAGAAGACCCCTCTGTGGAGAATTTATGTGATGGAGCAAATTGTTGGACTGGTTGAGTCTTTCTCAGAGCTCTACAACAGTCTGAAACCCTTAGTACCCATCGCTTTGATCTGCCCCCTCTCCTTTCACAGGTCCTAGCCGTGGGTCTGAAGGCTTTCTCTGCTACTCCTTCCCTTTATCTTTCATAGGTGTTACCTCAATAAATCTCTTGAACTTCTAAATCCATCTTGACATCTCCTTTCCAGAGGACATGAACTTTTGTCAATTACTTCTGACTCCATTCAGCCAATGGGATACACTGGAGGAAGACTGGAGAGAGGAAGCAAGAGAGAACCTTGTACATCTCCCTCTCTCCACTAAAGGAGGCATCCCAGTGTGGCTGCACCTCCTCCATGACACCAGCCCCTGCCACTTGGCTACTTTTTCTGTGGATCTCAGTTCCTGTCCAACTAATTGGCTTCTAGGCTCCAGTAAGATCACCTTCTCCCAACTGCTTTAAGGATACTGGTAGCTTCCTGTTATCAATAACATCTTGGTTACTTCACTATCCTTTATCCCAAGGATTACCATCTGGTAGAAGGTAGTTACCAAGCATTATCTTTTGATACTTTGAGGTCTTCCTATTGTCTCCCTGAGATCTGAGTCACTGGGAGACTGCAAGTGTCCTAGCTCTCTATAGTTACCTTTCAAACTGCCTCCTAGACTTGGCTTTTTTTGGAGCACTGCATCATTGCTCTTCTGGTGAAAGACTCCTTCCCTCTTTTCTTTTGGACGATGTTCCTTCTCTCCCTTGTGGTGCCCCAAATTGAGGCATACTCCACTTCTCTCCCTGGCCATGGGTTTCAGGCATGAAC
Source organism: Globicephala melas (assembly GCF_963455315.2). Classification (NCBI taxonomy): domain Eukaryota; kingdom Metazoa; phylum Chordata; class Mammalia; order Artiodactyla; family Delphinidae; genus Globicephala; species Globicephala melas. The sequence goes on along the minus strand of NC_083323.1, from coordinate 31,461,757 downwards.
CCAGTCTCAACCAATCAGAATCCTTTTCCAGGAATTGTTAAAGATGCTGGGGAGAGAGGAATCTCCTTTTGAGCTTGTGGCCATCGAGGACTATGCAACCCTGTACTTGATGGGGGTCATTCTGTGGAAAGAGCCTATCTGAGAGTGTGGCCAACATCAAAGAACAGAGACCTGAGAACACTTTTTAAGCTCCTAGATAAATGTGAGAAGAGTGCACTGTTAGTGCCAAGAACAAATCAACTCAAAAAACTCTCCAGTCATAAAAGTCTTTTTCTTCCAGCTTGCCAAAAGGGAGTTTTGAGTAGAGTGACATGGTAGTAGGAGAGGAGGTTATGGGAGATAAAGTTAATCTGGGGTCACAGGCACAAAAAAGGAAGATAAATATGGGTGTCTGGATGGTTGCTGAAGAGTGAAACAACTTTGAAAACACAGCACCTAGCAGACATTGACTTATCTCCACATGTTCATTTCTGTGTTTCTGGCCCTTTCTGCCACTTATGATGTCTGCAACCTTCATTCTTTTTATTACATTGTGAAAAATCTTCCCTAACTCTTTGAAGTCAGAGCCCTTTATTTTACTACCATCCAGTGCTGACATCTGTGACTAAGCTCCCTGGCTGCTTTGGAATTTTTTTGAACCAGTTGCCATAAATTAGAGAAAAGGAGCTTGTCTAAAATTAAACTGTTTATTCATAAAACAGTAACATTTTTTTTGTGTGGTAGGAAATAAAACAGATTTCAAATGCCTATGAGTGAATTGTTGAAAATAACATCTGAACAATCATCCGTGTTTTCCTTAATTTTGAATGAACCGTTTCAGTGTATGTTTTCTTTAATGCTGTAGATATATAGGCTAACGTCATTGAATAACTTACTCCATGCCATGAATGGATAGGTTTCTGACAGGAGCTCAGCATCACCTGGGACTTAAGATGAGTAATTTTTTTTTTACTAGGTTATATAAATTTTACCTAGGCTAGAAATGTTTTCTTTCAGCTGCTCTCAGCTTCTAGCCTGGGTTGGCCACTTACCTGAACCTGCTTTGATTTCCTGCATGAAGCCCTCGTGAATCTCTGTCTCTACCTTGGTCAGAACACTTAACATTTGTGCCACCAAGTAAAGTTCTGTTTGAATCAGCTAGAACTTTTAAAAGGAAGCATGGCTATTGACATGCTTTGATTAACTTATAATCATGTTGTTTATGATTAAATAGAAAAAGTTAAATATGTTATTACTTATAGCCAGTTATAAGCGATTATTCTTACTTGTAAGCAGCATGACTAAAAATTATTATTTCAGAATTTCCGCTGACTCTGACATCTTTGACACATTAGGAATGAGCAGATTGAATCTTAAAGGGTATTTCTTGGCCAGAGTGGTGAGTGCATGGCTGTTCAATCTAGTGTTTACCTATACATATGTTTTTATAAGTATATTTTATAATAATACTATATTTGATAATAAAAAATATAAGTATACATGTTTTTATATGTCTGATCTTCCTTCTCCTTCTCAAGATTCTCTTTTTCTTTTAAAAAAAATATATATTCTTTTCTCAAAAAATTTTTTAAATTTTGTTTTATTTTTGGCTGCATTGGGTCTTCCTTGCTGCATGCAGGCTTTCTCTAGTTGCAGTGAGCGGGGTCTACTCCTCGTCGTGGTGTGCGGGCTTCTCATTGCTGTGGCTTCTCTTGTTGTGGAGCACGGGCTCTAGGCATGTGGACTTCAGTAGTTGTGGCACACGGGCTCAGTAGTTGTGGCGCACGGGCTTAGTTGCTCCATGGCATGTAGGATCTTCCCGGACCAGGGCTCAAACCTGTGTCCCCTGCATTGGCAGGTGGATTCTTAACCACTGTGCCACCAAGGAAGTTCTGTCTTTTTCTTATTTGGGGCAGGGTGAGAGTAGAATGGGAAAATGAGCTCTTATTTCCCATTTGACTACTTGAGATGGGGTGGAATCTGTGAACACTTGCACATGGAATATCTTCGTCTTGTTAAACGCAGTTTTTAAATATTTGTCTCTTTGGTTGATTGGAAGCTCCAAGAGTAAAAAGATTGTCTCTGGTCTCTCCTCTGGTGTAGTTTCAGTGCTAGGATGATGCCTTGCTCAGCATAGGTGCCTAAACCTTCCCTGGTGAAGTACAGAATTTGCCCATGAAACTATCATTGAATATATGCATTCCTCAAACATTTTTACTCAGACAGGATTCAACACCTAGAATTACTTTTGGCTTTATTTATGACTTTGGGTAAGTTACATTTCTCAGACTCGTTTTTCTCATCGTATCTTCTTTAATAAGGTTGTTGTGAGGATCAAACATAATTAGGAAAAGTACCAAGAATGGTATTGCCATCTAATAAGTCCTCCATGGTTACCATATTGGGGATCACTGCAGAAATATCAGAAAACTTGTCTTAAAAAGCTAAAATGTTCGTGCTGAATTTTTTTCTATCAATTGAGATCTTTAGGCACTCTCCCGTGCTTGTAATTCCACTACAGAATTCAGTTGTATGAGAAGGACTGAGGGCAAAATATCTTCTAAGCCCAATTATTTCTTTAAAAAATGGTAATATAATTTAGCAGCATACAGAAGGGTAGTAAGAGTTAATTTACCTATTGGCTGTCGTGCTCAACACACAGAAAGTGTGATTCGTTGTGCCAGTGTAAGGACACATCCAGGAGCAGCCTGATCACATCTTTTCCCACGTTTCACACTAGGTCACAACAAACTTTCCACATCCATGAGGTATTATAACAACATGTCAAGGTAGTTTTAGATTTAATGGCAGAATGTACATTCTACCGTGAGGGAGATAAACTTTGAGCTGGGCAGAAATGAATATCCTTTCCAGTTGAGAAGAAACAGAAGGCACCAAAGCTTTAACCGTAGTTCAGAACAAAATAAAACAGTACCTGGATGTTTGGGGATTCCTTTGGCACTGGTCTTTAACGAGGTGGAGGAAACTAATGCCAGACACATATTATAATTTTGCCAGCCAGGAGAAAAATTTAGCATAGTTTTAGGTGTGTGATTTTTAAAGATAGCCCTACCCTCTCTGGCTCACTTATTGCAACTTCAAGACTAAATGGCATCTTCTAGATTTGCTTCTTAACAGAAAAAATATATATATATTTAAAAAACAGAAAGAAAATAAAGTAAAAAGGTAAGTAAGTTTGTCCAGCAAACTTCACTGTTGAGCTGTGTAATTTTTATGAGAGTATGAAATATTTAGACAGGCTGTTTTTTTTGCAAAAGTCATTTTGTGTTTGGCCATTGCTTCTTGTTCCACCCCTTGCAAACAATCCTTTCTCCAGTCTTGACTCTGGTTATGCTTAAATTTAGAATCAAATTCCCTTTCCCATCCTCCCTCCTCTCTAGCTTCTTCCTTTCCACCCTTTCAGCAAACACTTATTGAGCACTTACAGTTAGGTAGGTACTTCACTAAAAACTTCTAATGAATTATCTCATTTTCTTCATGATAACCTTAGGAGGTAGATAATAGTATTTTTTCCCCATTAAACAAGAAACAGCTACTAGAAATTAAGACTTGGGAAAGTAAGAGATTTGTTCAGAGGTTCAAGACCACACAAGTAGAAGGTGGTAGAGCTGAGCTTTATCCTTACATTACCTTCAGATTCTGTGTTCTTAAACACCGGCAAGCAATGCTATCTCTTAGTTATGTGCAAAGAGCATCAAGATAGCAAGATAAACGTTTTTATACATATGTAAAAAGTGTGAGTAGTCTCATAAATCTCAGAAGCCTGCATTATACATTTTGCCAAACCTGCATTTTCACAGCAAGTCAGAGGATGACTGAGCATTTTAGTATAGAAGGTTGGAGGTACATGAAATGATGCTCAGCATCACAAATCATTACGGAAATGCAAATTAAAACCACAATGAGATATTGCCTCACACCTGTTAGAATGGCCATCACCAAAAAGACTAGATATAACAAATGCTGGCATGGATGTGGAGAAAAGGGGACACTTGGGGACTGTTGGTGGGATTGTAAATTGGAACAGCCACTTTTCCAAACATGGAAAAGAGTATAAAAGCTCTTCAAAAATTAAAACGAGAACTACCAGATGATTCAGCAATTCCACTTCTGGGAATATATCCAAAGGAAATGAAAACATTGACTCCAAAAGATACCTGCATCCCCACGTTCATAGCAGCATTATTTATGATAGCCAAGACACAGAGACAACCTAAGTGTACATTGATGAATGAATAGGTAAAGAAGTTGTGGTATATATACACAATGAAATACTATTATTCAGCCATAAAAACCAAGGAAATCCTACCATTTACAACAATATGGATGGACCCTGAAGACCTTATGCTAAGTGAAATAAGTTGGACAGAGAAAGACAAATACTACATGATCTCACTTACGTGTGGAATCTAAAAAAAAAAAAAAAAAATCAAAAAGACACTCATAGAAAGAGATCAGACGTGGTTAACAGAGGCGGAAGAGAAGAAATTGGAGGAAGGTGGTCAAAGTTACAGATTTCCAGTTATGAGATTAACAAGTACTAGGGATATAATGTACAATCTGATGTCTATAAAATACTGGTGTATTATATATAGGAAAGTTAAGAGAGTAAATCCTAAGAGTTCTGATCACAAGGAGAAAATTTTTTTCTTCTTTTCTTTCTTTTATTTATATCTATATGAGATGATGGATGTTAGCTGAACCTGTTGCAATAATCATTTCACAATATATATAAATCAAACCATCACACTGCACATCTTAAACATATACAGTAGTATATGTCAACTATTTCTCAATAAAGCTGGAAAAAACCCCCACAACAATGAAAGTTTAGAACCTTACCTTTCCAAAACAGCTTGTTGCAAGACAGACTTTGATTTGATGTAACATGTCTTGGTTTTCTACATTTGATTTGCAAAATGTTACTCTTTGATAGATTTATAGGTCTCTAGGCAAGTACTGAAGTGACGAAACATGCAGAGAACTTTAACATGTAATTAAGAATACCTTCACGAAGGCTGAAAGATACTCTTCCTTGCTGTGTGTTTACCAGTTGTATTGCAAGAGTAGAGCTGGCATTGCTTAGCAAAAGACTCTTTTTGTCTTGTCTGCTTATGCCTACGTTCTAAGTATTGTTCGAAAGAGTTTGCCTTAACAGAAAAAAATATGCACTGAAATTTTTATTAAACCAGTGTACCAATGAAACTCACATGTTTAAATAGACTGCCTAGACCTGGAATAAACTTAAGTAATCCATTTCTTATTTATCCGCTACTATTCCAGGTTGTACAGAATGAATGTATATATGAAAACATATATATTACCTTGGAAACATTGAACTTCTTTTGGACTGGTGACAACAAAGTTATACATGCAGTTACTTGTGGTTACAATTTTAAGTGGCATTAAATACTGCCTTGTAGATCTTAATCTGCATAGTTTGGGAGAAGTGTAATCATCCCAGCTCTTCTCTGGCAGGAAGGTATTATAGGCACAGCTTTGTTTCTCTATTGATAATACTGTCTGCTGTACATTTCCAAAGACTTTCTTGAGGCTTTGCCCTGTGTTAGAAGCAAGCTCCAGCAACTCCACTTATGTAAATGATACCTCAATTATATAAGGTTCTTTTATTTTTCAACAAAGCAGAACATCCTTACACTACAGATGAATTTTCTAGGGAAATTTAAGATTGCACAGATTAAAAACTGTTAAAAACTAGAACCTTAAAAAGGATTACAGAAAAGTAAATTCAGAGTAATAAAAGAAGTCTTTCACTCTACTTTCATAATTATACGTGGTAATTGTTGAGTTTGAATTGTGCACTATTAACTCTAAGAAATATACTTTAATGTGGACTTGCTGTTGCAGAGATGTGTATGTATTCATATGCATGTATGTGTATCAGTAGCTTCTTAATATGAGGTGCTGGTACATATATCTTGACACATATATCTCTGTGGCACCAATTCTTTATTCCATTGGCACATAAAATTCTTGTTTTGTCCAAATGAGTCAGTAGATCTGGGAATTTGTGTAAGCAAAAGTATGTGCAAATTGCTTTGGAAAAAAGAAGTCAGTTCCCTATATTAGGACAAATTACACTGTAAATGCATAGTACTGTGGAAAGAGCAGGGGCTTCATAGCTAGACACACATGGATTCAACTCCCCTTTTTGCCCACTATTAGCTGGATTACCTTGAGCTTCAGTTTCCTCATCTACAATGGGGAGATAATCTGGTACATAGGAGTGGTATGAAGATGCATAAGAAATGAAATTAAATGAAAACTGAAGCAGGTCCAGAGATAATATCAGCTGCTGCTGCTGATTGATAAAGCCTATTATTATGAACTGTGTGCCAGGCACTGTATCAAGTGTTTCACATACACTCTTAAATCTCTCAACAATCCCATTTACACAACTTACTGTTCTTCATTTACACAAGGCAAATGATCCTTCGGGAAATCAAAAAGAGAGTTGTCCAAAGTATTGCCATTAATAAGTGATAACATGGGATTTTGAATCCAGATCTTTGTGACACCAAAACTTGGGCAATTTATTACCATCTTACATGAAACTTCTGGTATAGTACCTGGGAAAGAGTAGACAATAAGAGTAGACATTCTGTGCATATGTATATATTTTCCTGTAAGTAAAGATTTTTCTCTGTTGGTTGTCTCACGGGAACTAAATTTTAAGATTCAAGTGTCTCCACATTGCTATGTGACCTATACTGAAGTCATTGCTTCTGATTTCTATTATCCTAAATATTCTTCAAATATTTCTTCAAGTATTTTTTTAATATCTTTATTGGAGTATAATTGCTTTACAATGGTGTGTTAGTTTCTGCTTTATAACAAAGTGAATCAGCTATACATATACATATATCCCCATATTTCCTCCCTCTTGCATCTCCCTCCCACCCTCCCTATCCCACCCCTCTAGGAGGTCACAAAGCACTGACCTGATCTCCCTGTGCTATGCGGCTGCTTCCCACTAGCTATCTATTTTACAGTTGGTAGTGTATGTATGTCCATGCCACTCTCTCACTTCGTCCCAGCTTACCTTCTCCCTCCCCATGTCCTCAAGTCCTTTCTCTACATCTGCATCTTTATTCCTGTTCTGCCCCTATGTTCTGCAGAACCACTTTTTTTTTTAGATTCCATATATATGTGTTAGCATACGGTATTTGTCTTTCTCTTTCTGACTTACTTCACTCTGTATGACAGACTCTAGGTCCATCCACCTCACTACAAATAACTCAATTTTGTTTCTTTTTATGGCTGAGTAATATTCCATTATATATACGTGCCACATCTTCTTTATCCATTCATCCGATGATGGACACTTAGGTTGTTTCCATCTTCTGGCTATTGTAGAGCTGCAGTGAACATTGTGGTACATGACTTTTTGAATTATGGTTTTCTCAGGGTATATGCGCAGTAGTGGGATTGCTGGGTCATATCTTCAAGCATTTTTGATATGAAGAAATTGACAAAGTGATCAGAGTAATTCAACTTTTCTATTAATAATGCACAGAGAAGCAGTAATGAGAGTCAGGCCTCATTGACGTTGAGAATCTTGGTGTTTCTGAGCTCTCCAAGATGAACAGTTATTAAATCTTTTTAAATTTTTATTACCTCTAATAAAGGTGTTTGAAAAGCTATAAGAGAAAAAAAGAAAGACCAAATGTGGGAGAGTTTTTGTCAGTTTTTTTCAAGAGATCTAGATAAAATAATTTAGTAAATAAATGTTTCTGCATAATAATTTTTTTAGTAAGTAGCTTCTTCTTCTTCCCATGAAAAATATAATTAAGAAACATTTAAAGACCACTAAAAGAAGGGCTAAAGTATTTGCCTGTCTGGAGCACCCTCGTGTCTCAGTACACATGCAAAACTTCCCACTGAAATTTTCAACTAGTTTTCTGTGTCTGTGATGCTCAGAGATGTCTAGGCTGGATACGTCACTTTGAAAGCTGTTGATGTAGAGATGACAATGCAATCCATGGGAATTGGTGGAGTTACATAATCAGAGTATAGATTAGGGAATGAATGGTGTCTAAAACAGCTTTGTGGGACTCTAGTATCTAATGTTCAAGTAAATGAGAATGAAATTGACTAGGGGACTAAGAATGAATGGGGAGAGAGGAAGGAGGGATTTATCAGAAGACTAGGAAAGAACATAGTTTAGAAACAAGGGAGTGGCCAACTGAATGCTCCTGAGAAGTAAGATGAGGACAAAATATTACTAGTTGTAGTAACAGGTAGAACATTGGATAAGGAGACCTTGTGTTCCAGTTTGCCCAGAACTGTCTTTATTGAAGCCTGCTTTCCCAATGAAAGTCTTTCAATGATGTGGCTATCCTAGTTGTTGGCAACTTTAGCAACAGTCATTCCAACAGAGTGATACAAAGTGAAGTCAAACTTGAATGGGTTAAGGAATGCATAGGAGGTAAGGAAATAGAAACATTAAGGGTAGAAAATTTGTTAAAAGAAGTGTGACTCTGAAAGGAACAAGAGAGTATTACCATGGATGGAATGAAATGTGATGACAAAGGATTTTTTAAGGTGGAAGAAAGACCTGAATAGATCTCATGGGAATATTTGGCAGGGCAGGAGAGGCTTGAAGAGATGCAAGTGAGGAGGGGTACTTAAAAGGGCAAGATTTCTGAAAAGAGGGCAGAGGGTAGGATCCAGAATAATGAAGGCAGCTAGGCCCTGAAGGGGAGGAGGGGCACCTTAATAAGTGCAACAGAAGGGTGTAGGTGTGCAATTGCTAGTAGATATGGATGTTTGCCAATGGAAAGTTAAGGGACTTCCAATCCATTGATGTATTTTCTCTGAAGTAGGAGGCAAGAATATTTGCTGAGAATGAAGGGGCGAGGTGGAGGTATTATGGGCTGAGGAGAGTAAAGAAGGTGTGAAAAGCTAATGTGTATGTGGTATGGGAGTGGGAGTTGAATAAAATCCTGCAATAGAATTGCTTGACAGTATTCAAGGCACAGTTGAGGCACATGACCATTACTTTATAAAGATACCAATTTATCCTTTGTGTGATTTGCTCCAGTAGCACCGAGTTGACTGGCTTCAAGCACAGATAATGTGGATATATCATTTCATATAGAAATAAAGATAAAGTTTTGCCAATAGATTTAATGAACAAAAACAGAGGAACAAAGAAGATGTGAGAATCAGCAATACAATAAATGCTAAACCATGAAATCTAAACTTGGTACGGAGATACATGAATCTTGGAAGGCAATTATAGAGAGGGAGAAAATATGGAAGACAAATTCATTGAGCTCATGGAGGAAAGAGTTGGACCAGCAAACCTAAAAGATTGGAGGCTGTGGTCAGAAACAGAGATGTCTGAATTAGTACCATCAACAATAACATATATCTATCTACTATCTTACAATAAATGTGTGTTCCCCACTTTTTAATCTCTGTCCTAGATCTTAAGAACTCAAGAAAGCAAATCACTTAAAATATATATATGAAAATTTTGCTTCAAACATTTATATATAATTCTGGAATTTTAAGGTACTGGATTTTCTTCAGAAATCTGTGTCCCCCCACCCCAGCTTTATTGAGGGATATTTGACATTTAACATTGTGTAAATTTATAGTGTACAACATGATTTGATAAACACATATATTGTGAATTGATTACCGAATGTGAAAGTTAACACATCTATCACCTCACATAATTACCTTTTTTGCCTTTATTTTTTAACAACAGGTTCTTATTAGTTATCCATTTTATACATATTAGTGTATATATGTCAATCCCAATCTCCCAATTCATCCCACCACCCACCCCCTCACTTTCCCCCCTTGGTGTCCATACGTTTGTCCTCTACATCTGTGTCTCTATTTCTGCTTTGCAAACCAGTTCATCTGTACCATTTTTCTAGGTTCCACATATATGCGTTAATATACGATACTTGTTTTTCTCTTTCTGACTTACCTCACTCTGTATGACAGTCTCTAGATCCTTTCACATGTCTACAAATGACCCAGTTTCGTTCCTTTTTATGGGTAATATTCCATTGTGTGTATATATATATATATGTATATATATATATATATCACAACTTCTTTTTCCATTCATCTGTCGATGGGCATTTAGGTTGCTTCCATGACCTGGTTATTGTAAACAGTGCTGCAATGAACATTGGGGTGCATGTGTCTTTTTGAATTATGTTTTTTTCTGGGTATATGCCCAGTAGTGAGATTGCTGGGTCATATGGTAGTTCTATTTTTAGTTTTTTAAGGAACCTCCATACTGTTCTCCATAGTGGCTGTATCAATTTATATTCCCACCAACAGTACAAGAGGGTTCCCTTTTCTCCACACCCTCTCCAGAATTTGTTGTTTGTAGATTTTCTGATGAAGCCAATTCTAACCAGTGTGAGGTGATACCTCATTGTAGTTTTGATTTGCATTTCTCTAATAATTAGTAATATTGAGCAGCTTTTCACGTGCCTCTCGGCCATCTGTATGTCTTCTTTGGAGAGATGTCTATTTAGGTCTTCTGCCCATTTTTGGATTGGGTTGTTTGTTTTTTTAATATTGAGCTACATGAGCTGTTTATATGTTTTGGAGATAAATCTTGTCAGTTGATTCATTTGAAAATATTTTCTCCCATTCTGAGGGTTGTCTTTTCATTTTGTATATCGTTTCCTTTGCTGTGTAAAAGCCTTTAAGTTTCATTAGGTCCCATCTGTTTATTTTTGGTTTTATTTCCATTACTCTAGGAGGTGGGTCAAAAAAGATCTTGCTGTGATTTATGTCAAAAACTGTTTTTCCTATGTTTTCCTTTAAGAGTTTTATCGTGTCGAATCTTACATTTAGGTCTTTAACCCATTTTGAGTTTTTTATTTTGTATGGTGTTAGGGAGCGTTCTAATTTCATTCTTTTGCATGTAGCTGTCCAGTTTTCCCAGCACCACTTATTGAAGAGACTGTCTTTTCTCCATTGTACATCCTTGCCTCCTTTGTCATAAATTAGTTGACCATAGGTGTGTGGGTTTATCTCTGGGCTTTCTATCCTGTTCCATTGATCTATATTTCTGTTTCTGTGCCAGAACCATATTGTCTTGATTATTGTAGCTTTGTAGTGTAATCTGACGTCAGGGAGTCTGATTCCTCCAGCTCTGTTCTTTTCCTTCAAGACTGCTTTGGCTATTCGGGTCTTTTGTGTCTCCGTACAAATTTTAAGATTTTTTGTTCTAGTTCTGTAAAACATGCCACTGGTAATTTGATAGCAATTGCATTGAATCTGTAGATTGCTTTGGGTAATATAGTCATTTTCACAGTATTGATTCTTCCAATCCAAGAACATGGTATACCTCTCCATCTGTTTGTGTCATCTATGATGTCTTTCACCAGTGTCTTATAGTTTTCTGAGTACAGGTCTTTTACCTCCTTATGTAGGTTTATTCCTAGGTATTTTATTATTTTTGTTGCAATGGTGAATTGGATTGTTTCCTTAATTTCTCTTTCTGACCTTTCGTTGTTAGTGTATAAGAATGCAAGTGATTTCTGTGCATTAATTTTGTATCCTGCAACTTTACCAAATTCATTGATTAGCTCTAGTAATTTTCTGGTGGCATCTTTAGGATTCTCTATGTATAGTATCATGTCATCTGCAAACAGTGAAAGTTTTACTTCTTCTTTTCCAATCTGTATTCTTTTTATTTCTTTTTCTTCTCTGATTGCCGTGGCTAGGACTTCCAAAACTTTTTTGAATAGTAGTGGCGAGAGTGGAAATCCTTGTCTTTTTCCCGATCTTACAGGAAAGGTTTTCAGTCTTTCACCACTGAGAATGATGTTTGCTGTGGGTTTGTCTTATATGGCCTTTATTATGTTGAAGTAGGTTCCCTCTGTGCCCACTTTCTGGAGAGTTTTTATAATAAATCGGTGTTGAATTTTGTCAAAAGCTTTTTCTGCATCTATTGAGATGATCATATGGTTTTTATTAATCAATTTGTTAATATGGTGTAGCAGATTGATTGATTTGCATATATTGAAGAATCCTTGCATCCCTGGGATAAATCCCACTTGATCATGGTGTATGATCCTTTTAATGTGTTGTTGGATTCTGTTTGCTAATATTTTGTTGAAGATTTTTGCATCTATATTCATCAGTGATATTGGTCTGTAATTTTCTTTTTTTGTAGTATCTCTGTCTGATTTTGGTATCAGGGTGATGGTGGCCTCGAAGGATGAGTTTGAGAGTGTTCCTTCTTCTGCGATTTTTGGAAGAGTTTGAGAAGGATAGGTGTTAACTCTTCTCTAAATGTTTGAAAGAATTCGCCTGTGAAGCCGTCTGGTCCTGAACTTTTGTTTGTTAGAAGATTTTTAATCACAGTTTCAATTTCATTACTTGTGATTGATTTGTTCGTATTTTCTATTTCTTCCTCATTCAGTCTTGGAAGGTTATACCTTTCTAAGAATTTGTCTGTTTCTTCCAGGTTGTCCATTTTATTGGCATGGAGTTGCTTGTAGTAGTCTCTTAGGATGCTTTGTATTTCTGCAGTGTCTGTTGTAACTTCTCCTTTTTCATTTCTAATTTTATTGATTTGAGTCCTCTCCCTCTTTTTCTTGATGAGTCTGGCTAAAGGTTCATCAATTTTGTTTATCTTCTCAAAGAACCAGCTTTTAGTTTTACTGATCTTTGCTATTGTTTTCTTTGTTTCTATTTCATTGATTTCTACTCTGATCTTTATGATTTCTTTCCTTCTACTAACTTTGGGTTTTGTTTGTTCTTCTTTCTCTAGTTCCTTTAAGTGCCAGGTTAGATTGTTTATTTGAGATTTTTCTTGGTTCTTGAGGTAGGATTATATTGCTATAAACTTCCCTCTTAGAACTGCTTCTGCTGCATCCCATAGGTTTTGGATCATCGTGTTTTCATTGTCATTTGTCTCTAGGTGTTTTGTGATTTCCTCTTTGATTTCTTCAGTGATCTCTTAGTTATTTAGTAACGTATTGTTTAGCCTCCATGTGTTTGTGTTTTTTCCTTTTTTTCCCCCGTAATTGATTTCTAATCTCATAGCATTGTGGTCAGAAAAATGCTTGATATGATTTCAATTTTCTTAAATTTACTGAGGCTTGATTTGTGACCCAAGATATGATCTATCCTGGAGAATATTCCATGTGCACTTGAGATGAAACTGTAATCTGTTGTTTTTGGATGGAATGTCCTATAAACATCAATTAAATCTATCTTGTCTATTGTGTCATTTAAAGCTTTTGTTTCCTTATTTATTTTCATTTTGGGTGATCTGTCCGTTGGTGTAAGTGAGGTGTTAACGTCCCCCACTATTATTGTGTTACTGTCGATTTCCTCTTTTATAGCTGTTACCAGTTGCCTTATGTATTGAGGTGCTCCTCTGTTGGGTGCCTATATATTTATAATTGTTATATTTTCTTCTTGGATTCATCCCTTGATCATTATGAAGTGTCCTTCCTTGTCTCTTGTAACATTCTCTATTTTAAAGTCTATTTTATCTGATATGAGTATTGCTACTCCAGCTTTCTTTTGATTTCCATTTGCATGGAATATCTTTTTCCATCCCCTCACTTTCAGTCTGTATACGTCCCTAGGTCTGATGTGGGTCTCTTGCAGAACACATATATATGGGTCTTGTTTTTGTGTCCATTCAGCGAGCCTGTGTCTTTTGGTTGGAGAATTTAATCTGTTCACGTTTAAGGTCATTATCGATATGTATGTTCCTATTACCATTTTCTTAATTGTTATGGATTTGTTTTTGTAGGTCCTTTTCTTCTCTTGTGTTTCCCACTTAGAGAAGTTCCTTTAGCTTTGTTGTAGAGCTGGTTTGGTGGTGCTGAATTCTCTTAGCTTTTGCTTGTCTGTAAAGTTTTTGATTTCTCCATGGAACCTGAATGAGATCCTTGCCGGGTAGAGTAATCTTGGTTGTAGGTTCTTCCCTTTCATCACTTTAAATATATCATGCCACTCCTTTCTGGCTTGTAGAGTTTCTGCTGAGAAATCAGCTGTTAAATTTCTGGGAGTTCCCTTGTATGTTTTTTGTCATTTTTGCCTTGTTGCTTTCAATAATTTTTCTTTGTCTTTGATTTTTGTCAGTTTGATTACTATGTGTCTCAGCATGTATATCCTTGGGTTTATTCTACCTGGGACTCTCTGTGCTTCCCTGACTTGGGTGGCTATTTCCTTTCCCATGTTAGGGAATTTTTCCACTATAATTTCTTCAAATTTTTTCTCGGTCTTTCTCTCTCTCTTCTCCTTCTGGGACCTCTATAATGTGAATGTTGTTGCAGTTAATGTTGTCCCAGAGGTCTCTTAGGCTGTCTTTGTTGCTTTTCATTCTTTTTTCTTTATTTTATTCCACGGCAGTGAATTCCACCATTTCATCTTCCAGGTCACTTATCCGTTCTTCTGCCTCAGTTATTCTGCTATTGATTCCTTCTATTGTAGTTTTCATTTCAGTTATTGTATTGTTCATCTCTGTTTATTTGTTCTTTAATTCTTCTAGGTGTTTGTTCTTTAATTCTTCTAGGTCTTTTTTCGTTTTGTTTTGTTTTTTTCAGTACGTGGGCCTCTCACTGTTGTGGCCTCTCCTGTTGCGGAGCACAGGCTCTGGACGCACAGGCTCAGCAGTGGCTAGGCTCACGGGCCTAGCTGCTCCATGGCATGTGGGATCTTCCCGGACCGGGACACGAACCCGTGTCCCCTGCATTGGCAGGTGGACTCTCAACCACTGCGCCACCAGGGAAGACCTCTTCTAAGTCTTTTAAAAATATTTCTTGCATCTTCTCAACCTTTGCCCCCATTCTTTTTCTCAGGTCCTGGATCATCTTCACTATCATTATTCTGAATTATTTTTCTGGAAGGTTGCCTATCTCCACTTCATTTAGTTGTTTTTCTGGGATTTTATCTTGTTCCTTCATCTGGTACATAGTCCTCTGCCTTTTCATTTTGTCTGTCTTTCTATGAATGTGGTTTTTGTTCCACAGGCTGCAGGATTGTAGTTCTTCTTGCTTCTGCTGTCTGCCCTCTGGTAGATGAGGCCATCTAGGAGGCTTGTGCAAGCGTCCTGATGGGAGGGACTCCATAATTACCTTTTTGTGTGTGTGGTGAGAACTTTTAAGATCTACTCTCATAGCAACATTTAAATTTACAGTACAGTATTGTTCATTATAATCACCATGCTGTGAATTAGATTCCCATAATTTACTCATAACTGGAAGATTGTACCCTTTGACCAACGTCTCCTTTCTTCTACCCTGATGCACCTGGAAACCACCAATCTACTCCCTGTTTCTATGAGTTCCATTTTCTTAGATTTCACATATAAGTGAAATCATACAGTATTTGTATTTCTCTAGACAGTAATTATTTAAATTATTTCACTTAGCATAATGCCCTCAAGATTCATCCGTATTTTCACAAATATCAGTACTTCCTTCTTTCTCATGGCTGAATAATATTCCATTTTAAATATATGCCACATATTCTTTATCCATTCATCCATCAATGGACACTTAGGTTGTTTCCATGTCCTGGCTATTGTGAATAATGCTGAAATAACCATGGGGGTGCAGAAGTCCCTTAGAGATGATGGCTTCATTTCCTTTGGGTATATACTCAGAAATAAGATTGCTGGAGCATATGGTAGTTCTACTGTTTAATTATTCTGAGAAACCTCCACACTGTTTTCCATAGTGGCTGAACCAATTTACAGTCCTACCAACAGTGCACAAGTTCTGCTTTTTCTCCACACCTTTGCCAACTCTTATTATCTCTTTTGTTTTTGATAATAGCCATGCAAACAGGTGTGATGTGATACCTCATTGTAGTTCTGATTTGCATTTCCCTAATGATTAGAGATATTGGATATCTTTTCATGTACCCATTGAACATTTATATGTCTTCTTTGGAAAAATGTCTATTTGGGTCATTTGCCCATTTCTTAATTGGATTATTTGCTTTTTTTTTTTTGCTATTGAATTTTATGGGTTTCTTATATTTTGGATATTAACCTCTTATCAGTTGATGGTTTGCAAATATTTTCTTCCATTCCATAGGTTGCCTTTTCATTTTTCTGATGGTTTCTTTTGCTGTGTAGAAGCTTTTTAGTTTGATGTGGTCAAACTTGTTGATTTTTGCTTTTGTTGTTTGTACTTTCAGTATCATATTCAAAAAAATCATTGTCAAGACCAATGCCAAGGAGCTTCTTCCCTGTTTTATGGTTTCAAGCCTTACACTTAAGTCTTTAATCCAGGGCTTCCCTGGTGGTGCAGTGGTTGAGCATCCACCTGCCGATGCAGGGGACACGGGTTCATGCCCCGGTCCAGGAAGATCCCACATGCTGCAGAGTGGCTAGGCCCGTGAGCAATGGCCGCTGAGCCTGCGCGTCCGGAGCCTGTGCTCCGCAGCAGGAGAGGCCACAACAGTGAGAGGCCTGCGTACCGCAAAAAAAAAAAAAAAAAAAAGTCTTTAATCCATTTTGAGTTCATTTTTGTGAGTGGTGTAAGAGGAGGGCTCCAGTTTCATTTTTTTTGTGTGCATGTTTGTCCAATTTTCCCAACACCACTTATTAAAGAGACTGTTGTTACCCCATTGAATATTCTTGACTCTCTTGTCAAATATTAGTTGACTTTATATGTGTGGACTTATTTCTGGGATCTTGATTCTGTTCTACTGGTCTGTGTCTGTTTTTATCCCAGTACAAGACAGTTTTGGTTACTATAACTTTGTAATTAAGTCTGAAGTCAGGAAGCACAATAATGCCTCCAGGATTTCTTTAACTATTTGAGGTCTTTTGTCGTTCTATATGAATTTTAGGATTTTCTTTCTCTTTCTGTGAAAAATGCCATTGGAATTTTGATAGATAGTCTCCCATTTATTTTCCCTAGGGCAATGCCCTGAAGTATTCAAGGTTGCACACCTTTTCCCTATCCTGCAGAGTCAAGCTGGCTGTAAGATCTGCACCTGATAGTGAGATCCATGTGCTGTTTGCATGGGCTTGCAGAGCCATCTGCAGGGGCACATGAAGTGCAATGCATTGGGTTTTGTAGAGTGCCAGCCATGTGGCACATGAGGTTCTTGGGGTGCATATTGGTTCATTGGTAGAAGTTCTGTAGGCAAGTCATTGTGTGGAGTTCATGGGTGAGCCTCTTGGTGGAGTCCCTGAGCAGGTTAGCAGAATCCACACCAAGCTATTGAGATCATATCAGTCCACCCTTTCTTCCTGCTCTGAGGTGCCCAATTAAGTGAGTGAAATATTTTATTTGCACCTTTCATTTGAGATGTGTTTTTTAAAGCTTCTGCAGTACTCATTAAAACAATTTCTGCTATTCTTTGTAAGGAAATACTTGGCAATTCATTCAAGGTCTACTCTACAGTTGAATCTCCAAACTTCTTGAAGTGATAGGACATACATATTACATAATGTGATATGTGAAACACTTGGCGAACAAGAAAACACGTAATTAAATTCTAACCTTTCCTTTCAGCCTTGCCTTTCTTCTTTATCTTCCTCTCATATAGCCAAGAACATGGGTTTGCAAATTACAAGCACTCAGTATTTTATTTTCTGAGTTTTAATACTGTCATTTAGTTGATAAAGGATAATCAGGCTCATGCACTTTTTTTCTTACAAAAAAATATCAACTGGGCTTCCCTGGTGGCACAGTGGTTGAGAGTCTGCCTGCCAATGCAGGGGACACGGGTTCATGCCCTGGTCCAGGAAGATCCCGCATGCCGTGGAGTGGCTAGGCCCGTGAGCCATGGCCACTGAGCCTGCGCGTCCGGAGCCTGTGCTCCGCAACGGGAGAGGCCACGACAGTGAGAGGCCCGTGTACCGAAAAAAAAAAAAAAAAAAAAACAGTCAACTGAAAGCATAATAATTTGAGGGCATTTATCCTTGCCATTCTGCTTTTACTCTCACTCTTATTGTCTCCCTATCCAAACAGTTAAGTAATATTTATGAACAAGTGCTCCATGTGAGTGTAGATGAATGAATGAAAAAGAGAAAATGATCAGAGAATGGTCCTGCTTTCACTGCTCTGCTGCTGCCTGTTGACCAAAGGATTCCCAACAAGAGTCTCCAATGCACTGACTTGTCTTTGTGGGACTTGGCTCAGTGCATTTTGTCTGTGAAACTTTTACCACTCCAAAGCACTGTGCAGGAAATATGCAAATGGAATGCCAGGTGTTATGTTGCATTTTAATCACCTCCTTATTAAGTTTCTTCAGGAAAAAAAATAGGACATATCCTTTGCCATGAAGGAAAGGACATGTGCTCTTGAGGTATGGACACGTGTTATGGTAACACACAATTCCTGTGCAAGATGAGGCTTCTTTTAAGGAGCAGATAAAATACAAAAACAATAATTCTATTGGATTTGGCTGAGAAGCAGCCAACAAACTGCCAGCTGGTAACCAAGATAGATACAAGAGGAAAACAAACTTCACTGCATTTTGCAATCAACTTAAAGTGTTTTTTAGTGGGGAAAAAAAAAACTAATGAAACTTATAGTGCCCTATTTTATACACTTTGCTGTTTTACTTACTATAAATGCTGGTGAACTTAGAGGTACTTATTTTGGGTTTGCCTGTCTAAATATTGAGCTAGTAAGCATTTGTTGATCATTCGTCCATTTAAAGTCAACTGAACAGAGCAAGTACGGCGTGAAGATTGATGTGGACCAGGATCTGTGAATTAGTTGCAGTGTAGGCCAGGAAGAGCTGCTGGTGGTTTTGTTCCTTTTGAAGTTTTGCACACTGATTCAGAGCAGGTTAAATTGAGGGTATTTTCCAAATACAGGCTATAATTAAAAACCTGCTTGTCCTTTTCCAATCTTCTGTTAATTTAACTCATTAGTGATTTTTCAGGCTCATGAAAAGTGAATTTTCTATAATGAAATAAGAACTCCAGAAGAAGAAGTTATTGAAATTTTCTCTGACTCTGTGATTAATACCCAAATCTCCTTCAAATCCTGTATCAAGGGCCGTTTGTCCCATATCTGAAGGCTCACTTTTATCCTCAAATCTAAACCCAGTTTTACTCTTAGCAGGAGAAACTTCCCTATTCAAAACTTCCCTATAACAAAACAGTTTTAGCATTTGGAGTTTCCTTGTGATTATATTTCAGGCCTTTCTTCTTGACCGATACACTCCTTTGTACCTCAGTCTATTCAGTATCTGTCCAATGCCTGATTCTTTGTCTTTTGCCTAAATTCCTAACATAATATTCTGTTCCCAACATCCTTCTATAATAGTGTTTTAACTAAGACTGTACATCAGAATAAGCTGTGAAGTTTTCCTAAAACAGAGGTTTCTAAGCCATACTTGTCAGATTTGTATGTACTGGGTTGGCCCAAAAGTTCATTCAGGTTTTTCCATAAGATATAAGATGTTACAGAAAAAACCAAATGAAATTTTGGCCAATCCAATAGAAAGTCAGGGCTGGAGTCAAGGCTTACAGATTTTAAAAATGTCCATAGACCATTCCCTGCTCCTATGACTTTCTCCAAGAGTTTGCGTCATCTCACCTCTAGCTTCCATTCCACCTTTGTCTGATCTGTTTACCAACAAACAATTCTTATGGTACAAAACTCAAGATTGCACAATTAGAGCCTGGGCAGAAAAATCAATATATTTATTTGTGATATATGCTTATATATGTTTATAAAGTTACTATTATGAAAAATAAATGTGTATCTATATTTTGGTCTACTATTTTTGGTGTTATTCAAAAATGAATAGGGGTAAGACTATATCAGGGAAAATATGGCCTGGAAATGGCCTCCCTGTCCCCCAGGGCAGCCTGCCCTCCCTTGTGAGAGCAGAAGGGAAGCATATGAGGGGAGAGGAATAGGCACAAAAGTACCCACAGTGTGGGAGGGAATAAACTGTTTTAGCATATGAAACTTATTGAAATGCTTAAATTAGAGGTTCACAAAATTTGGTGTGCACAAAAATTACTTAGCAATCCTGTTAATTATATATATATAATACAAACATAATGCATATATTTATATTATATAATTACATATTATATAATTACACACACACACAGACACACACAAACACACACATTCTTTGTCTCCTAAAATTGGTCTGGAGTGAGGCCCAGGAATCTGCATGTTTAATAACCCCAGAGAGTACAGATGTCTTCAAACCACATCTTGAGAAATAGTGGCTTGAATCAACTAACACTATGTATCTTGGCTTTCATCATAACTTTTTAAAACCATTTTTGTTTTTAAACTTTCTCCCTGACAAATACGTGTGTATATTTTTATCCCCATGGGAGAGATACGTGACCATTGAAAACCAAAGGTAGTTGATGCCTTTCAGCAAATTTTACTCTGAATACAATGTAATTATTTTATTTTTATATTGCGTTCTATCAGGAAGCTATATCTCTTGATTTCCTTTAAAAAAGGAATAGCACACTTATTCTTTTTCAATTACACCTGATGCTTAAGTATGAAGTGACTCTATTAACTGTGGCTAGGGTACCACCACCACCTTGTGGGAATGAATGAAAATTACAGTTTTAGTTTCTGACCACTGAATTCACACACATTGTTGTGAAGTGCCAGCTCCAGCAGTCCTGCTATAAGCAATATTTGGAGAAAATCTATAAATGCATTGTCTAGTGTAGGTTTTTTCCATATGGTGGTCCCGTCACCAGGTTGATCCATAGTTAATCCTATGTATAAACACTAATATTTCACTCTTTTTCCAGAATATTAAATGTATAATTTAAAAGTTTTACAGAATAACAAAAAATCAAGGTTAGAAAATTAAAGGAATAATGTTGACAGAATTCTCTTCTTTTCCCAGTGGAGACATTATTATTATTCTTTCAATCTCAGGGAATTCTTATACCTTCTTATCCTTTGGTGTCATCAACAATACACTTATTGGTCTATCCTTTTTATTTATTTATTTATCTTAAAACTGATTGATTGATTGATTGATTGGCCATGTTGGGTCTTTGTTGCTGCATGCATGGGCTTTCTCTAGTTGTGGGAAGCGGGGGCTCTATGTTGTGAAGCACAGGCTCTAGGCACATGGGCTTCAGTAGTTGGGGTGCATGGGCTTAGTTACTCCACAGTATGTGGGATATTCCCAGACCAGGGCTCAAACCCACGTCTCCTGCATTGGCAGGCAGATTCTTAACCATTGTGCCACCAGGGAAATCCGGTCTGTCCTTTTCAAATGAGTTAAAGAAAAGTTACTTTCTGGAGATAATAATGTATATTAGGTCTTCAGGATTTGGCGGTGTGTAATGTGGAATGTATATTCATGGCCAGTAGACTGATGGATATTTTCTAAAGTTTTATACTTATACTACTACTCTCTCTTATCCTTTTGCATTTATTATGTTCACAACCAGTGGAAGAAGATAATCTTAACTTTAGAGTACCTTGTGAAAGTCCTTTCCTCCAAGATAGTGATTACTCTTGCTTTTCATTCTTGTTTAAATGTAAAGTTTTATATACATTTTGTTGAAAGTCACTTTAATAATTATCAGGGAAGCGCAAAAACAGGACAAAAAACCCTTACAGTACACAAATGCAGCATGGAAGGAAAGGGTATTGTTTTTGCAAACGGTTACTTTATATTTGGTGGAATGCATGGAAATAATTTTATGATTTCAAGAGTAACTGAGACCAAAATTTCATGTCACGTCATGCTTGTAATTTCATTAACAATTTAACAACTCTCTTTATTTACTTATGGGAAGAATTTAACATTAGAATAGTCCCTGAGGAAAACTTGCTTAAGCCTCTTAGATAGCCTCATCCACCAGAGGGCAGACAGCAGAAGCAAGAAGAACTACAGTCCTGTAGCCTGTGGAACAAAAACCACATTCACAGAAAGATAGACAAGATGAAAAGGCAGAGGGCTATGTACCAGATGAAGGAACAAGATAAGACACCAGAAAAACAACTAAATGAAGTGGAGATAGGCAAACTTCCAGAAAAAGAATTCAGAATAATGATAGTGAAGATGATCCAGGACCTCGGAAAAAGAATGGAGGCAAAGGTTGAGAAGATGCAAGAAATATTTTTAAAAGACCTAGAAGAATTAAAGAACAAACACCTAGAAGAAGTAAAGAACAAACAAACAGAGATGAACAATGCAATAACTGAAATGAAAACTACACTAGAAGGAATCAATAGCAGAATAACTGAGGCAGAAGAACAGATAAGTGACCTGGAAGACAGAATGGTGGAATTCACTGCTGCAGAACAGAATAAAGAAAAAAGAATGAAAAGCAATGAAGACAGCCTGAGAGACCTCTGGGACAACATTACATGCAATAACATTCGCATTATAGGGGTCCCAGAAGGAGAAGAGAGAGAGAAAGGACCTGAGAAAATATTTGAAGAGATTATAGTCGAAAACTTCCCTAACATGGGAAAGGAAATAGCCACCCAAGTCCAGGAAGCGCAGAGAGCCCCATACAGGATAAACCTAAGGAGAAACACGCCGAGACACATAGTAATCAAACTGGCAAGAATTAAAGACAAAGAAAAATTATTGAAAGCAAGGGAAAAACAACAAATAATATATGAGGGAACTCCCATAAGGTTAACAGCTGATTTCTCAGCAGAAACTCTACAAGCCAGAAAGGAGTGGCATGATATATTTAAAGTGATGAAAGGGAAGAACCTACAACCAAGATTACTCTACCAGGCAAGGATCTCATTCAGATTCCATGGAGAAATCAAAAACTTTACAGACAAGCAAAAGCTAAGAGAATTCAGCACCACCAAACCAGCTCTACAACAAATGCTAAAGGAACTTCTCTAAGTGGGAAACACTACAACAAATGCTAAAGGAACTTCTCTAAGTGGGAAACACAAGAGAAGAAAAGGACCTACAAAAACAAACCCAAAACAGTTAAGAAAATGGTAATAGGAACATACATATCAATAATTACCTTAAACGTGAATGGATTAAATGCTCCAACCAAAAGACACAGGCTTGCTGAATGGATACAAAAACAAGACCCATATATATGCTGTATACAAGAGACCCACTTCAGATGTATACAGGGACATCTACAGACTGAAAGTGAGGGGATGGAAAAAGATATTCCATGCAAATGGAAATCAAAAGAAAGCTGGAGTAGCAATACTCATATCAGATAAAATAGACTTTAAAATAAAGAATGGTACAAGAGACAAGGAAGGACACTACATAATGATCAAGGGATGAATCCAAGAAGAAGATATAACAATTATAAATATATAGGCACCCAACAGAGGAGCACCTCAATACATAAGGCAACTGGTAACAGCTATAAAAGAGGAAATCGACAGTAACACAGTAATAGTGGGGGACTTAAAACCTCACTTACACCAATGGACAGATCATCCAAACAGAAAATTAATGAGGAAACACAGCTTTAAATGACACAATAGACCAGATAGATTTAATTGATATTTATAGGACATTCCATCCAAAAACAACAGATTACACTTTCTTCTCAAGTGTGCACAGAACATTCTCCAGGATAGATCACATCTTGGGTCACAAATAAAGCCTCAGTAAATTTAAGAAAATTGTGGAGTCTCTTTTTATGAGAGCATTTATCCCATTCTCGAGGGCTCTGCCCTCATGATCTAATCACCTCCCTCATGATCTAATCACCTCCCATCACCTTGAATTTTGAGGGAACACAACAGACACTAGCACCATGAACCTCTTAACAAAGAATCTGAATGGATGCATATTTTGAAATGGTTAAGCAAAGCCCAAGAACCATCACACAGAAAGTGTCTTTGCTAACTTGTCAGCATTTGAAAATCATGCTATTTATCATTGATTTTTCTCAAGGAAAAATTAATTGCTGTGCAGAAGTCCAAGGAGGTAGCACTTTTTAATCTGGCGCTCAAATGTGAACATTTTTCAGACCCGATTTTCTCCATCAGGAGCTCGTCCTTTCTGTTTACCAGGTGTCTTCCTGGTCATTAGCTGTTATTAAGTACTGGTTGGATGAAGGCTGTGTAAGAAGAGCAATCGTTCCTTAGCTGAGCCCCCGGGTCACATCTAACTGAGAGGGAACGGTAGGTATGGGATCACTGACCATGGAAATAGCAACTTTTCTGTTGAGAGCTGTAAGAGCTGCTTTCACAGTTTTGCAAAACAGCAAGAACAGAGTGTTCTTCACATATGACTAATCTTCACCATTACTGGCAACATAACATTCTAGTGGTGAGGTTTCAGGTTGCTCTGCAAGAGGTAGCCCCTCAATTTAGTTGCTCTTTTCAATGAAAGTTTCTATGTGGGTATGTCTCAAAGATGTGCTCCAATTTGTGTATTTTTTGGAGTTGCAGTGTACAAATGCTGTTTTCATGGTACTTTGTTTAATCTATTTATAGGAACTTTACATATTAGGGAAATAAAACTTTGGTCCATGAAAAAAAAAAAGAATAGTCCCTGAGACAGATAACATATTAACTTAAAGTTGACCTACTGAGAGAGATTGCGATGAGTAGGAAAAATGCAACACCTAAATAAGGGGTTACTTGGAGGAGTTAAATACTACAAAATAGCAAGGACAGAAGAGCTATACACCAATTTTGATGATTCTTCATTTTTCTTAAAAGCCAGCTTCTGATGTGGCTTCCAGGCTTAACCTTGGTTAAAGATAGTGCCTCTCATCCTCTCTTAGCCATCCTACATGCTTTCAAGAAGCCATATTTGAGAGCATCTGTACTTGTAATTAATCCTCCATCCCTGTGTGTAAGAATACCTGTAAAGTGCTCAGCAATTCATTGTACTGCTCACATTTATTCTCTGTAGAAAAGGACTGAAGCTTTCTAATGCCTATCCAAGTAACCTGACAAGAATATTACAATGACAAGGAGAGTTTCTAAGTACTTTTAGTTCTTTGAAACAAAGTATTTTCATCTATTAATAAAAATAGATGTCTACCTAGAGACGGGTGGGTAAAAATCTAAATTTTTGTTAAAGAGAAATTAATCATTCCTGTTCATCAAAGGGAAATCCAAGTGAAACAAGATTACGTTAAACGTCACCTTTAGAGTACAGGAAACGAATAACAAAAGAATGTTCTCACCTAATCACATTTAAGCTAAAATAATACTGTAGATTCTATTTCTGTTGAGTCATAAAAAGACTATTTTGTTCTGTGCAAATGCATTCCCTAAGGAGTATCTATGGGAAAAACTGGAACTAACCTTCTCCCACCATTGTATTTTGAAAGTACATGGCAAAAGAGTAAACAGATGAAGATCTTTCCTCTCATTTTAGATGTTG
This sequence comes from Globicephala melas, assembly GCF_963455315.2. Classification (NCBI taxonomy): domain Eukaryota; kingdom Metazoa; phylum Chordata; class Mammalia; order Artiodactyla; family Delphinidae; genus Globicephala; species Globicephala melas. The sequence continues at coordinate 31,436,461 of NC_083323.1, read as the reverse complement.
ACTCTGAACTCTGTGGTTGCTGAGTTGATGGACATGTTTATAAAGGTTTTAACCTTTGTTTTCAAATAGGGGTGATCAGGCCTTTAAAACTGTGTCTCTCATCACTCGGTTGTGGTACAATATGGTACCTAACCTTCAGCTGTCCTAAACAATGAGAAAAGACAACTCCTAGTATGTCATATCTTCCAGGTTTGTGTGGAAGATATGACATATCCAGCCAGCATTCCCAGGCTGCAGTCTAATACTAAACTGATCTGTGCATGTCCAGCTCAGTATATACATCCTCTGTAAGTAAAACTTAGGTTCACCATAGGGGAATAAAAGTCTGGACACACAAGCACACACATGTGTGCACATACATACATACGTACATACATATACTGTGTTTTAAAGTGATAGAAAAAAACATGAAAGAATTCTGGAGGTTTTATTTTTTGTGTATGTTTAAACACAGCATATAACATACCAACAGTAATGGCCATTGGTATTTTTCTTAAAGGGCCACTGCACGCCCAAATTTGCTCACTGTGGATTTTCAGGCCATGTGGTTGATGGACAAGTCAGTTAGTACATTTTGGCTGCATTGAACATCCATGAGGCATGTAGCAATGAACTAATGTTGTAATGTCCAAATTAACATAATAAATTAATAAAACTGATATAAATAAACACAGTTATTTATTCTTGAATGTGCTGAAGAATAAGGAGTTAAGAACTGTACTAGAAGAATAATTAGCAGCCTAAAAATATATTAATCAGACCTTGTGTGCAACCTATTATAAGAGATATACTACACAGAATTAAAATAACAAATGAGAAGCAGTTTCTAACCCAAAGTGTTTGTAATATATTTGGAGGAACCAACCAAATATGCAGAAAACGCTTTGAAAATAATCACCAAATAATATGCAGTTTTTCTTTCCTACCAATAAATCTAAGTCTCCCAGTCCTAAAAATCAAAACTGTATCTTCACTTGACATTATACATACCCCCAGTTATTATAATAAAGAGCACACTGAAACAGAACTTAGGCTGGTTTAAAAAAAAAAATGATCTAAGACAGTGTTGTTTTTCCCATTTTGGTCGTCAGAAACTTGACTGTTACAGTCAAGCAATGTCAATCCAATGTAGGTTTCAACAGTGGCTAAAGGATTCATTTTAAGTAAGTTTAAAATATATATATACACACACACACAAATATGTATACACACATACCCTCATACCCACATATGGTTATATTTATATTATTTATATTTTTTCCTGTGAAGATTCATGTGTAACTAACTCTAATGGGATTATAGCTGGTCCTGTGAGTCACCTCCAGTTTCTTCCCGCTAAAAAATTACTAAGAATCCTGAAGCATTACAAACAAGATAATAGTCTCTGTCCTGAGTCTGGTCTATATTCTCACTATTCCAAAGCACATTTACCAATGCTGTCTGTTCTGGGGTGTCCACATTTTATTTTTTGGTTTTACTTCTAAATGTGTCTCTGCACTTTTTCTAAATAGAGCTTCTAAGACCTGCATCTTCATCAATTAATTTTAATGAGAGCCTTGCTTTCCTCCTAAGCCCTTTGTGAAATATTGACTGCTTTGTTTTCTAAATACGGTCACTGGCTCTAGCCTATTTCAGTGCTGTCCCCCAAGCCTAACTGGTCCATCGCTCTTTCCTCTCTGTTAACTCTGTTCTTTCTCCCGGATCACTGTTCTCCACTGTCCTTCCCTGCCACTGGGGCAACTGGGAAAGGGCTTTATTTAAAATATTTAATATCCTTCTTTTTCATTAATTTTATATTTGAGATATTTGGGTTTTTTTTTCCCATGGTGGACTTACCAGCTTATAAGTGCAAGGTTTTGATTACAAAATCATTTAGATATTTTGTCATTTATCCATCCTAACACACACACACACACACACACATACACACACATTAGATTTGATCATTTTGATAGTTTAGTGTAATTGATCATTGAAAAAAATAGAGGATTTCGAAGGAATATCTTTTTTAAAACCAAAAAAGTCATTTCCCATGTGGAATAGATTGAGCAAAATGATATGGCCAGCACAAGCAGGAAGCAACACATCGCATATCAAAGGTAACTCCATCTGGGAAAATCATCGAGATAGCCGTGTACTTTTGTTAGAATTTCAAGATAAGAAATAGTGTGGAACCCTGGCTCTACTTTCATGTCTGTACCTTTGTCTAACCACGGCATGTGCCTACAGAGGTAAGCCTAGCAAGAAAAGGAAGTTTTCTTTGTTGTTTATTGTTGCTATTTTTGTTTTTATAATGGGCAGTTTAGTTATATTTCAGAAATAGAACTCTAGGTGGTGAGTCAGGAGGAAAGCTCTGTGTGAAAGAGGGGACGTGAGCTAGTGCACTGTAACATTCACAGCAGGCGCACTGCAACATTCACAGCAGGTAGAGGGGTCTGGATGTGTCTGCCAGCATATGCTGTATTGCGCTTCTGATTGAAGTGAGAAGGAAATTGACATTGATAAGTGATTACAAAACCAAGCACCAGAGATGGACATCATTGCCTTTCTACCCATCTGCCATTTCCCTCCGAGTTTTTCTCTTGCTGAAGAGCCCTCCTCACACAAAAAAGGAAAGTACTAAATACTTTCCAGGCTTTGCTTGCAGCCCAGACACAGGCATGTAATCCAATGCAGGCTAAGGGCTATTACTAGACCTTCTGGGAAGAATTTTTCTCTGATGATAGAGATGCAGAGATAAATGCCCACCTTTCTGCATTGGGCATTGTCATATAAGGACATGCTACTGGGAGCTACTGTAGCCAAGAGAATCACAGAGAACTCACCTAGATCTTTGATGCCATTGAGCATGTGCGTCAACCCAGGGAATCCCTACCTCTGTGTTTATTGAAAAATAAACCACTTGCATTGAAATCTCTTTTAGTTGAGTTTCTGGCAGTCACAGGAATCCTAACTGAACAACACTCTGCCAGACACTTGTGATGTGATCTCTTTTGATGTTTATAATCATCCCTCCAGGTAAGCATTATCCCTCCCCTTTGAAAGATGAGGAAACTGAGGCTCAGAAAGATGAAAAGCCTTGTCCAGTACCCCAGATCTCTGGAGCACAGAAGCCAGGGTTTGAATCTATGTGCCTGTGACTGGAGTACCAGTGCGTTGCTAATTCTCATTCACTTTCTGCTGTTCTGTCCCATCTCACTGCCTCTGTATAACTGCAAATATTTACCAAAGGAGTTAGTTTTGAATCTGGCAGGGAGGGTGTAGGCAGGTGTGTCTTTGTTCTGAGATCACAGCAGGTACTATAAGAAGTAAGAATTGAGCACAAAAGTGATTTTTATTTGTTGCATGACATTTTAAAAAATGAGAATAAATTCGGATGTCTCTTTTTAGAGTAAGAGGGCTGGAGCATATATATCCTCATTTATAATTAGATATTGAGTCACAAGTAGAAACTTAGCTTTGAAAATATATTTTGGAAACTACATGACTTTAAGATTTTTCACTTTTCATCTTCCCCAGATTAGTCTCTCCTGGTCCTCAGTCCTCTAGTTTCTCACAAGTTCAACATTTTTTTTTTTTTTTTTTGCATTATGTGGGCCTCTCACTGTCGTGACCTCTCTCGTTGCGGAGCACAGGCTCCGGACGTGCTGGCTCAGCGGCCATGGCTTATGGGCCCAGCCGCTCCGCGGCATGTGGGATCTTCCCGGACTGGGGCATGAACCCGTGTCCCCTGCATCGGCAGGTGGACTCTCAACCACTGCGCCACCAGGGAAGCCCACAAGTTCAACATTTTAACTAGAAGGATTTGGAAATCAGCCTCTAGCAAATGAATGTTTTCAAGTCCTCCCATTTGAAAACCCACAGAATCCCTATAAGATGGAAGAGAGATTAAAAACAAAGGGCAGAGCATATTCTATTTTCTTCTTAATTTCTGTTTAACTTTTAAAAGGGGTTTAGTTTCACAAATTCTGTGAGACCTTGAGCAGGTAGAACCTGATTACTTGTGTGTTTAATAGTGGGCCCTTTTCTAGATATAATTTTGAAAGATGCAGTATTTTCATGCTGGTTTCCCCTTCTCTTTGCTCTTCCAGATGCGGGACCATGGTCCTTGTTAGCCTGAATCCTGGACCTATTTTTCTTGCTCCAGCCATATGTTTACTGTGGAGGATTCCTCCTTTGGCAATTTTTGTTCCTAAACTTTATCTCTAATGCTTCCTTGGTAAATGAATCCAAACTAATGTGTTAATGGCATTTCAAAGTTAAATTTTTATATTTTACATGTGGGAAGTACTAAATTTGCAGAGCCTTAACCCAGAGTAGTAACTTCCTTGGTAGAGGAAACTTCAGCCAGAATTAGAGGATTCCTCTAAGGGAGCCAGAATAATGCCACGTGGGCAGCTGCCTCTTGCACCAACCAGCCATGGAGGGTGGCAGTGTATTTGGGAGCCTTAAAAACAAAACTGGAAGGCAAATGGGAAAATGTATTGTAGTAGAGTCTTCTTCAATAGGAAATAGAGCTTTTGGAAAACATTGACTTAAGGAAGAATTTATAATAATGTGAGAGAGGCTATGCCAGTTACTGCTACTTTTCTAAACTCATATTAGCACTAAAAGCAACCAGAGTGCAAAAAATAAATAAACAAATTGTCTTCACTGTTTCTAGCCCAAGCCACCACCATCCGTTAACTGAAATTACTGAGATAATTAGTGGGTCTCCAGCTTCCACTCTTACCAGTACACACCTCCCCTTCTCAGTCTAGTGTCAAAATATGAGCCTGAGTTATCTCTTTAAAAGCTAAATTAAATCAAGACTTGCCTCTGCTCTAGTACCTCTCCTGCTCACTCAGGATAAAAGCCAAAGTTCTGACAATGGCTTCAAGTCCGTACTTTGCTTTCACCAGATTCCTTCTTTGCCCTCATTTACTAGTCTCTCATGCCACGCCAGCCACACTGGCTTCCTTCTGTGTATAGCGAACCACTAGGCACACTTCTGCCTCAGGCCCTTCGTTATCTCCTTTGCTCAAGTACTCTCTTCTCAGTGAGGATTCCATAATCACTGTATTTAGAATTACAAAATCTCCATTGTCTGGATACCCTTCCCCAGCAATCTGTGCCCTTTCCTGCTTCATTTTTCTCCCTAGCACTCCATAGTGAGTATAGCGTATATTTTACTTGTCTGTTTGGATATTGAGCCTCTTATTTGCTGACTTCCTGTTGTGTTTCCCATCCCCGTCACTAGATTGCAAGCTCTAGGAGGATAAGGATATTTGTCCCTTTTTGTTCGTTTGTTGTTAATGCTGTATCTACAGGGCATGATACACTATTAGACATCCAATAAATATTTGTAAAATAATCTTCCCACCTCCTATTCAGTCAGGGCTTATAGTTACAAAATTAAAATATTACCTGGTCCTAAATAATTTAAGTGGAGAAATAATTTATTGAAATGAGATTGGAAAATTAAAACACCAGACTCAGTAGATGATTAGGAATCAGAGACGGCTGGGTAGCACAACACCCAGGGAGAGAACTAGACAATGTTGCCCTAGGGTTTCTTTATCCTATTTCTACCCTTGTAAGCAATCTCAGTCCTGTATCTTTGCACATTTCCTCTCTTTTTGGAGTGCCAGTCAGCAAGCTGGAGCCTCCTAGGTTATGTGCCAACAATCTAGCTGTCACGGTCCCGGGAGACAATATGTAACCCCTACTGGCTGCCAAGGAGAAGCCTGGGTTCTGCCTCCCACTAAAATCTATACAATAAGGGATTCCCTGGCATAAGAACAGATCTGGATTGTGGACAGCCAACAAAGGAAACACACACAAAAATTCTAACCCCCAATTATTATTAGAAAGTGACTTTCATTTGTTGAATTTTATTTTTCTCTATTGTTTTCTAAATTTTTCTAGTGATATGAATTAGTATATTCACTTATTTGATAATTCTAGTTAGAGAAAATGAAGACTAAACTATATTAAGGTAATAAAAATGTCAGCCAGACCTCAATTTTTCTCTTGAGGCAGTCTGTGATTTGTGGCCTATCAGTACTTAGATGCTAGAATGAGAAACAAATGAATTGAGAGGTCTTCAGTGAGCCATTTGATTTCTTCAGCGTAAACTTCTATCCAAAGCCTAATAGAGCATCCTTTGTGTTTCAGTAAATTTACATAATAAATATCCATTGAGAAGAGCGTCAGTGGAAAGCAGATGCTCATCTGACTGAATCATTAATCATTCTATCCCCCATAGAAGAATAGTCACATAGGCATCGTATTGAACTAGAACTCAAATGTATAACACAAGTATTTTGTTCGGTGTGGGATTGTTCTAAAGATGGATGCAACAATCCCTCCTGTCCTGCGCATGCCTTTGCAGGTGACTTTTCCACTCTTCTCATCAGACTCACTTTGAAACTGAGATGGTCCTGTGACTTGCCTTGGCAAATAAAATGTTGTCAAAGGGACATGAGTGACTTCTGAGTCTAGTCCTTATTACACAGTGCAGCTCTTGATTTTGACATCTTGGAAGCCAGCTACCATGTAAGGAAGTCTGGGTTATCCTGTGGAGGAAGCAACAATGGAGAGAAAGGCCCTGCAGAATGAGAGGCCAAATGGAAAAAAATGCAAGGCTCCCCAGAAAACAGCCAGCATTAACTGCCACATATTATGAGGGAGGCCATCTTTGATGTTCTAGCCTCAGCTGAGCCACCAGTGAAATTCAGTCACATAAGTGACCCAGCCAATACCATGAAAAGCAGAAGAATCACCCAACTGAGCCCAGCCAACATGCAGAAGCATGAAAAATAACTCATGTTGTTGTATTAAGCCAATAAGTTTTGGGGTGGTTTGTAATACAGCAATAGATTGCTGAAATATGTAGGATATAAAGTTTTTTTTTTAAAAAAACTTGATTGGGTAATGGCATTGTTACATTTTTATTAAAAAAACAATTAGGAAATGTCCCCCCAACCCCTTCAAGTTTAACAAGAAATGCAGTAGATGGTTCTTTTCTGGGCCATGCCCTCTAATGAAAATCCAAGGACTGGAAAACAATTGAATTTTTAAAAACTGATTAAGGGACTTCCCTGGTGGTCAAGCGGTTAAGACTCTGCGCTCCCAATGCAGGGGGCCTGGGTCTGATCCCTGGTCAGGGAATTAGATTCCATATGCCTCCACTAATAACTGATCAAATCTTGTGTTTGTGTGAAGTGTATAGAGCCCATGCTTCCTCAGCTCTAAGAGTGGTATCTCTGGTTTGCCCTGCTACCGATTACAGGAATTTGAACCCTCACTTGGGAGTCAACCTCAAACTATTTCTGGGCATCTCCCAAGTACTATTCTTTCACTGTCATATGCTTTTTTTCTTCTCCCCTGCTGTTGTTTCCTGTAGCAATGTCTGTTGCTGAGGCAGCCTCTGCCCCCCTGAAGATATTTCAAAGCTGCCAAGGGCTCTACAACACTTCTATAAAGCTGTTTGTTCCTCTACTGAAGTCACTAACAGCAACTGGATTTGATGACCATGGAATATAATAGATTATTTTCTGGTCCATCCTGCTGCTTCAGCCAGTGTCTTCCCAAGCTCTGTCGTTCCACGATTGAGAATATATATTCTTCCTACCTTTCCTCCCACTGATGCCACCTCTAAAAGATAGATAGGCTTCAAATCAGTGCTGCCTTGATTTCCATTGTCCTACAGAGGTTTTAGTGAAACTTTAAATGTATTCTTTCTCTCCCTGTGTCACGGACATCAATCAGGCTAATTCAGTTAATGATCTGAATAAAGGACATTGAGCTGATTATCTTTCCCTTCTGAGATAGCCTTTGAGGCTGTTTGTCTTGACTCTGTCTTCCTTATAAATGAGTTATTTCTGTAGAGACCCTCTAGTCCCACATATCCTCCAGAGATGCCAGCTATTTATAAGTTGAAGTCTCAATACCAATCAGATTCACACAGTAAATATATTGAAAGACCAACATTATCTACCCTTCCCACAGTTATTAACAGTTACTCATATTAAAATACTAGAGAATGCCAGAGACCCCTGGACAACCACATCTGACACTACTACTTGATTGTCTAAATAAATATGAGAAACTTGGTGTGGATGTTTTCTCCAATTGTGTGTTGCCATCATGGCTATTGATAAAGGTTCCTGGAAACAGTTTTGGCAGCTGGTTTGATGATAGTGATTCCAAATATCTGTTTGTATGATCATTACTTCCCTCCACTGCCTCTAACAATTGATCCCAATCACAGTAGGGATTATGCAAAGAAGCACATCCTCATCACTTCTTTGACATAAAGGTAGAACCCTATAGAAGCTGCTTATAGAGGAAGTGGCTAGGAGTTGCCCCTATGTCTGTAGGGCTTGTGTATGTATATCTCTCCTACCTGTTTTCTACTTGTAGGTCCCTCAGCATCTGGACAGCAGTTTAGAACCACTTTCTCTCACTTGTAAAGACAGTTGAGAGCTGAGCCTGCTGGTCTTCAGTTGGAAACTACACTGCCTTACGTCTTTTTCAATGAATTTATAAAAGCTCTCTCCAGATGCAGTAGAAAGATAAATACAGGTATGAGACCACATAATGTTAGCACACAAATGAGACTCATTTCTCTTTAGAAGTTGTCAGTCGTAGAGCACAGATCCATTTGTGGTACAGGAGCGAATGTCTTTGAGATGAGTTTTTGCTCATGTACCTCGATGATTTTAAGATCAATCAACAAATAAATTGTATTGCACGTCTACTATGCACCAGTTCCGGGACAGGTGAATTGAAAAACATGTTAGCAATATTATATATGGGTTCCTACTCTAAGAGCACTCACAATCTATTGGAGGGAGAAAAAAATCAAACTAGTTATTATGATGGCTAAGATAAGAAAGTGCCTGGATTCAAACTCTACCCCACTGCTTTACATAAGTATTGGGTTGGCCAAAAATTTCATTTAAGTTTTTCCATAACATCTAACATCTTTTCTGTAAGATGTTATGGAAAATCCTGAACAAAATTTTTGGCCAACTCAATACTTCTCAGTGCCTCAGTTTCCTTATCTGTAAAATAGAGTAATGATAGTATTTATGTTATAGATAATCTATGCTAAAGTACTTAAGGATGTGCCTGACATAGAATAAACATTCATACATGTAAACCCTTATTGCTGTTAGATACTTGTATGCCACTGAAAGGCAAATGTCACCTTGGCTGCGTCATTTTGGCTCATTAGTCTAGATATCAGTGTCCACATTGTGAAAAGGCATATTTTTAATGATCACCCTCAACTCTATCAAATTTAGAAAAAAAGAAAGAAAAAATATATGCTAAAATGTATTATGGGGATTTCCCTGGTGGAACAGTGGTTAAGAATCTGCCTGCCAATGCAGGGGACATTGGTTTGAGCCCTGGTCCAGGAAGATCTCACATGCTGTGGAGCAGCTAAGCCCATGCACCACAACTACTGAGCCTGTGCTCTAGAGCCCGTGAGCCACAACTACTGAGCCCGTGTGCCACACTACTAAAGCCCGCGCGCCTAGAGCGCATGCTCTGCAACAAGAGAAGCCACCGCAATGAGAAGCCTGCCAAAATAAATAAATTAATTAATTAATTTAAAAATTTGTGTTATGTATAATCTTTATCATATTTGAGATTTTGAAAGTTGAAATTTTAAAACCTGTTTAAGTATAAAGATGTCTTCTTTACCAAATTTTTTTCTAGCTTTATTTTTTAATTGAGCTATAATTGACATGTAACATTATATTAGCTTCAGTTGCACGACATGATTCAATATTTGTATATATTGCAAAATGATCACAATAAGTCTAGTTAATATCGGTCACCATACATAGTTATAAGATTTTTTTTCTTGTGTCAAGACCTTTTAAGACCTACTCTCTTAGCAACTTTCAAATATACAGTACAGTATCAACTATAGTCACCATGCTGTACATTACATCTTCAAGACATTTATTTTATAACTGGAAGTTTGTACCTTTTTATCCCCTTCACCCTTTTTACCTACTCCCTACTCTCCCACCTCTGGCAACCACTGATCTGTTCTCTGTATCTATGAGCATGTTTGGGGGTTTTTTGGTCGTTGTTTTTGTTTTGTTTTGATCTATATATAAGTGAGATCATACAGTATCTGTTTGAATTATTTCAATTAGCATAATGCCCTCAAGGTCTACCCTGTTGTTACAAATGGCAAGAATTCTTTGTTTTTTTAATTGTTGAATAATATTCCATTGTATGTATGTATGCATATATATATATATGTATATATGTATATATATATATATGTATATATGTGTATATATATATATATATATATATATATATATATATATGCCACAACTTCTTCATTCATCCATCAATGGACACTTAGGTTGTTTCCGTATCTTGGCTAATGTAAATAATGGTGCAATGAATATGGGGGTTCATATATCTATTTGAGTTAGCGTTTTTGTTTTTTTCATATAATGCCCATAAGTAGAATTGCTGGATCATACAGGAGTTCTGTTTTTAATTTTTTTAGGAAACTTCATACTGTTCTCCATAGTGGCCGTGCCAATTTTCATCCCCACCAGCAGTGCACAAGAGTTCCCTTTTCTCCACATCCTCGTCAACACTTTCTATTTCTTGTCTTTTTGATAATAGCCATTCTGACAGGTGTGAGGTGATATCTCGTTCTGACTTGTATTTCCCTGATGATTAGTGATGTTGGGCATCTTTTCATGTACCTGTTGGCCATCTGTATGTCTTTGGAAAAACACAGATCTCCCCATTTTTTAAACAGATATTTTGTTTGTTTGTTTTGCTGTTGAATTATGTGAGTTCTTTATATATTTTGGACATTAATCCCTTATCAGATATATGATTTGCAAATATTTTCTACCATTTGGTAGGTTGCCTTTTCATTTTATTTATTGTTTCCTTTGCTGTGCAGAAGTTTTTTAGTTTGAGGTAGGTCCACTTATTTTCTTTTCTAGCTTTAAAATAAGAAAATAATTTTAACATCTTTTAAAACTGAAGGAAATGGAACTTTTATGCATTTTAATTTTTTATGTTATCACTGAATTTGAATGTTAGGAATTAAGTTCTAAGTATATCAACATCACTGATCACATTAATAGTTCTATTAGCAAGGTAGTGATTTGTTTAACTAACTTTTTTTTTTTTTTTTGCCCTTGATTAAGGCACATATCACCTTTAAATTTCATTTTGGGGGAACATAAAATGATAAACTGTGTATTTTATCCTTAGTTCTCCAAAGTGATAGTTTTGGTTTGTCTTATATTTGCATAGTAAAAGAACTTGGTGAGGGCTTCCCTGGTGGTGCAGTGGTTGAGGGTCTGCGTGCCGATGCAGGGGACACGGGTTCGTGCCCCGGTCCGGGAAGATCCCACATGCCGTGGAGCGGCTGGGCCCGTGAGCCGTGGCCGCTGAGCCTGCGCGTCCGGAGCCTGTGCTCCGCAATGGGAGAGGCCACAACAGTGAGAGGCCCGCGTACCGCAAAAAAAAAAAAAAAAAGAACTTGGTGAAACTATCAGTCATCAGTTAAATAAACATCTTAAAATCTGACATATCAGAACAGTTTTCTTTGCCTAATAGCTTATTGGTGGAGGTTGATTAGTGACAAGCTCATCTTCAAGGAAGAGCTGTAAGTTGGCACAGTTTGTTAACTATATACCCTTAAGAAGTTATTTTTCAATCCTTGGTGAAATTTTTTGTTGATGCTAATTCTGGTTCTGTTAAATGAATAAGCATTTCCTCCCAGTGCCTGTTACATTATAGATGTGTTGTGCTGAACAAAAGGTCATTGTTAATAACTGTTTGATAATAGGGTTTTCTTTTATTTTTTTTACTCACCATTGTTTGCTGTTAGAAGATGAATAATCCACCTTCCCAGATAACTGAGAACTCTGGAGGAATGGGGAGGGAGAGGTGGGTAATATTTATTTTATCTGTGTTTCAAATTTAACAAAAATATGTCTCCATTGTAATTTATCACAGAAGTTTTCCAAAAACAATTTGAATCACAGATTGAATAAACAATACACTCTTGTGAGAACATAACCACAGGGGCTTATAGTCAGGCATTCTAAGTTAAAAAAAGAAAAAAGATTGTCTTTAAAGTGTTTTTGTACTGGTAACTTACTGAATCACATCTAATCACATGATTTATATGTTTTTATCATGTAATTGTTATGTTTCATCAATATGTTTTAAAAGAAATATCAGAAATTATACATACATGTAAAATGTTTGAAACTAGGTGAACAAATTAAAAGCTTTACTGTAAAATAACTACAGTTTTTTACATAAAAAGTTCAAAGTATTTATCTTTCCAAGAAAAATAAAGTAAATGCAAACCTTTGCAAAAACAGTTTAAAAAGAAACTTTAATTATTTCTAGAATTGTAAAGCATTCTTTGTTAGAGCCCTAGAATTGAAGCATTATCTTCTCAAATTTTAAACTGTTGGCTATATAAAAAAATTGCCTTAAATAGAGTGGGATTCTAATACGTTTTTGGTTAAAGATATCTATAATCGCTAAAATCTAGACATATGTTTTAAGTGTTGAAACAACAGCTTTAAATATTCTTCTGAAATTTATTATCAGAATGAACTATGTTTCATAAAGGCACAATGGACTATAAGAAGACAGGAGAGCTTAAAGTGTTTGAGTTTCTAAGCCTCTGTTCTCTAATTTCAGTTTTTAAAGATTATCTAACATCTATTCCATCAATGCTGTGGTCTGCAAACAAAAATAAATCAATGAAACCACATTATTTAACTTTGTATATGAATGCATTCCTGCTAGAATACTATTCATTAGGTAAAAATTTGAAAAACAAATATTGATTAAAATAGGGGAAAAGTAATATAACTATAATAATTTTAAAAAATCTTTCTAAAGTGCTTGCGATTTATAGGAACAAATGTAAACACATTTTCAAATCCATCAAGAAGCAAAAAAAAAAGAATAACATTCATATCAATACATGTTAATTTATAAGAAAATTATGATAATGATTCTTGCTGGTGAATGAAATTTTCCTATCAAATTATTTAAGGTTGTTTCAAATTGCTGGTTTGTTTGAATGACTTTTCTTGTACAACCAACCTGAAATATTTCTACTAGAGTAAAGTTCAGTCCATGTCTGTCTTGAGTGTACAGCAATACCCTTTACTTTGTCAAAAAATCGATAGATTCTAATTTGTTAAACCCAAGAGAAGCTGTTCTGAAAAAACAACCTCCCTGCTATGGTGGAGATTTAAGGCTATAACACAAAAAATAAAACAACTCTAGGCTAACTCAATAGAAAGTTGTGAGAATATCAGTACAACAGTAGGCAATATGATTCTAGTACTAAATATTTCTAGAAAGACCAGTACTTAATGCACAGAAGCCAGTCAAGTGGACATGATCTACAAAGCATTTCTAATCATGGTGCTTTGCACTAATATAATCTCAAGAAAGAATTCGACTTCCAATTCAATTCCACCAATATTTGTTGAGGAGGAGCATTCAATATTTGTTGTACAAGAGAACTCAGCACTCTGCCAAGCGCCCTGTTTTGACAAAAATTGGAAATCTCTATTTAACCTTGGACAAAATTTTTAACCAACCTGGGCCTCAGTTTCTCCACCTGTAAAATGAAGAGATTGAACTAAATACCTAACTTTTTATAATTCTACTTTTATGGGATTGGCTTGGACATAGTGATGAAAGATTATCCTTTGCTTTTAACCCATGCCTTTACCTGACAAATAGGGCAGAAATAGAAAAGCCACAGATTCCCTTTGGTGGAAGGTACCTCTGCCATTAGGAGAGGGAATGTGTACAGGGAGGCTTGGGAGGACAGTACTGGAGAACGTGGGCTCTGGAGTGACACTGCCTGGGTTGGTGCTCTGCCAGTAATCAATCACATGTCTTTGGACAGTTACTCTCCCTCTTGGGGCTTCAGTTTCCTCATCTGTAAAATGGAAATAATAATTGTATTTACCTTCTAGGGTGGTTGTAAAGATTACATAGGTTGATGTATATAAAACACTTAGAACAGTGCCTAACACAGAGGAAGTATTCAATAGGATTAGCTATTACTGTTCTGATTAAAGGCTCAGGGACAGATGTCAGTAGCCTAGGTTCAAACCCAAGCATTGACATTTGCCAGGGCATGGCTTAGTTACTTTAATTAATAGTAGCCACCTCACAGGTTTACTCATGGATTTATATATTTATAAATAAATATATCTATATACCCATATATATATATATGTCACTTGCAACAACTCATGGTAACACCAGGAACTCAAATATTGAGAAATGGAGAAAAAATGTATGCATGTACTGAAGTCTTCAGGTATCAGGCTTCATACATAACAGGTTCATGAATATAAATTGCTGTGAGTTTTTGCAAAATAAATATTCAGAACAAGAGCTTACAGACTTGTAATTGCATGCCTAGTATATAGTAAATGTTCAGTAAGTGTTGGTGTTTATTGCTATTAGCATTAGGTGCATCAAATTCTCTTCTACAGGACTGGAGCAATATTCCTTGGCTATTATTAAAAACTTCAATGTGTAATAAAATCATTTAAATGATGGAATACATTTTTAACTGATAAAGTTATAGAAAGATTGTTTTTTCATAACAGTTAAAACTGTGTCATAAATATGGTACAGTTGCTTAAAGGATTAAAGGAAAATTAATAATTATAGCTAAATAGAATTCATGGGAACAAAAAGCTATTCTGCTTCAATTAAATCCATTTAATCAATTAAATTCCCAGTAGTATATAAAAGAATAATGGACAAGTGCTTAGTCGGCTAAGATTTTCTGTACTCTCTGCAGAAACTATAATCTCTAGAAAGGAGTTCATTTTCACTTGGCAAAAAATTGAAGTTACAAGTGCATCAAAATCATTGTCAAAAGACACTGTTGTCCATGTATTGACACTCAGTGTAATGGAAGGGGATGTGTGTCAAACTCCATTAGCAGGTCTTCAGAGAATCTATATGCTATTGAACTAGGTTCATAGTTTATAATTCAGTAATAGTGTCTATAAAACTCTTTTATAGAAAAATATCATGTGACTTCTACGTGAAAGAATTTGTATGACTAAATTTGATATGTCAGTTAGGTCAAGAAACTCAGAATAAATATTGCAACTTATTGTTGGAAGACAGGCCTTGATAGCATTGGAATATATAGATTCATGACCCTCAGAGAAATGACAAAACAACTATTGACCCTGGTACTTTACCAAGTTTATTTCTTGCCTCTCCAAGTGCACCATATGAAATTCCTTTATGCAACGTACAACCACACACATACTCAAAATCAAGAATATTTTATCTACTTGTAACTTCCCTTTCCCATGCTAAGCATATTGGATTAAAGAGCATTAAAAGTGGCTTTATTGAGGAGGATTTTTTTTTTTTTTTTTTTTTTTTTTTTGTGGTACAAAAAGCTCCAAACTCCTCACATTCCTGGCCCTATGTATCTCTTCTATCTGGTTATTCCTGAGTTATAGCCTTTCATAATAAACCAGTAATCTAGTAAGTAAAATGTTTTTCTGAGTTCTGCAAGCTGCTCTAGGAAATTAATCAGACCCGAGGAGGGGGCCGTGGGAACCTCCGATTTATAGCAGTTGGTCAGAAGCACAGATAACAACCTGAACTTGAAATTATTAGCATCTGAAGTTGGGCCGATGCAGGTGCAGTCTTGTGGGACTGAGCCCTTAAGCTGTGAGATCTGACACTAACTCCAGGTGGGTACTGTCATAATTGAGTTATTTGTAGGACACCCAGCTGGTGTCACAGAATTTCTTGGCGGGGGCGGTGTGGGAACGCCGCACATTTGGAATACAGAAGTGCCAGAAGTGAAGTATTCTGTGGGTAGAGTACTGAGATTAGAGGAGACCAACGGGAGTGGTTTTCCTTTACATCCACTTATTGCATAACTGGTAGATTTTTATTGGATGCCAGACATGGTAAATTTTAACTTATGTGGTACTAGATATTTTTGTATTCCCATAAATATTTTCTGATTTTAAGGAAGCAGCTGAGTTTCTTGTAAACAGTTTGAACCTTCTGAGGCTTGCCTTTAAGCTTTGCTAGGCAGGGTCAGAACAACCTTTAGTCTAGAGCTGATTTTGTCCCACTCCCCAAGGCAAAACTGTGAGAATTATGAGCTTTTCTACACTGGCTGGTGGGAACACAAAGTTTTCCTGGTTCTACGTGAGCTCCAGGAATTATTCTCTCTGCTCCTTTTCAGTGATGTTATCTATAAACTTAAGTAGTTTCCTTCTCACATGTGCTGATTAGTACTGAACTGAAGACTTGAAGGGGAGCCTTTGCAGATCTCTTACTCTCTGCAGTGTTCTCCTTTCTGGGACTCTCCTGAAAACATGAACCAGCTGGTCTTCCCAGATTCCCAGCTCTATCTCCTCAACTTAGGGAGAGCTCCAAGATCCACCTGGGTTTTCTCTCCCTACATTGCATCCTTGAAACTCCTTCGAGGCTGTACACTGGGGCAATCATAGGGCTCATCTGATTTGTTGCCCCTCTTCTCAGGGATCGCCTGCACAACCTGGTATCAAATGTCTGAAACTGTTGTTTTATAGTTTTTGCCGAGTTTTTTTTAGTAGTTTCAAGTAGGACAGTAAATCTAGTCTCTGTTACTCTATCTTAACTGAAAGCAAAAATCCTCCTCAAGGGGCTTCCCTGGTGGCGCAGTGGTTGAGAATCCGCCTGCCGATGCAGGGGACCCGGGTTCGTGCCCCAGTCCAGGAGGATCCCACGTGCCGCGGAGCGGCTGGGCCCGTGAGCCATGGCCGCTGAGCCTGCGCGTCCGGAGCCTGTGCTCCGCAACGGGAGAGGCCACAACAGTGAGAGCCCCGCGTGCCGGAAAAAAAATTGTGTAAATTAATAGCAGAACTTTGAGGGATTGTTGTGAGGATTCAGTAAGATAACTTAGGAAAGCACTCAGTACAGTACTCTTCACGTATTAAGCCCACAGGAGTGATACTTTCACTATCTGTCTGTGATATTCTCTGCCCTTGCTGCATCTGCTGCTGATGGTCTGGCTCCACCACAGGCATGGCTAGGTGCCACTCAGCTGTGGAATTTGCCTTCTGTCTTCCTTAGTTACCCACAGCTCATTCAGCACTTACACACTTCCCTTGGGGGTTTCAGAAATACTTTCCTTAGTTCTCCTGGATGGGGATGTCCGGGACTCAGTGGGACAGCAGCCCTCTAGTCCAGTCTTCAGGGCACTTTCCTCCACCATGGCCTCTCGACAGCTCTGTCAGAAGCAGAGGCTCCATAAACATGATCCCATTTAATCTTCACGGGACACTCTAAGTCATTTACTGTTTTCCCATTTTATGGTTAAAATAATTGTGGTTCCAAGGAGTTATGAGATTTGTGCAAGGGCACAAAACATGGGACCACAGCTCTACCCAAACCTGTGTGACTGCCATGCCTTATTTCCAGTCACAATGCAACATCTTCCTCACAAAACACCTCTCAGCAGTGACCGTTTCCAAGCTTGTTTCCTTTCACTGTATCCAGCTTTTACAAACCTTCTGATGGTCAGGCAGCCCAGGGAAGGTATATGAACACAGGAGAGTAGAGATAGGATTTGTGGCTATTGAGATAATAGAGGTATGTAGACAGTGTTACCAATTATACAGTCCATTGCTTTAGAAATGCCTGTGAAAATTTTATAAAGAGCACTCAATAATAATAATTCTTTTACACATATCGCATGAAAACATGATAAAGCGGGGCAATATTTTATAGCTAGGCGTGAAAAGAATTCAGAGAAAGGATCTGAGTCGTCTTAACCTTTTCAATCTATGTTAGTCAGAGACACATATTTTTCGTAGCAAGTGAGAAGGTTGGGGTCATATTCACTAATCTTGGTCTGGAAGTTCTGGTCTGTGGTCTGCGTTTTAGAACTGCTAGGTTGCATTCTCGTCCAGAGGGCTGTGTGACTTCCGAGCAGAGCCATGTGGTGAAGAAGGCAAAGCTTGTCTTCTGCTCCCCTCACTTCCCATTTGTGAAGCCCTTTCCTCTTTTTCCCAGGCCTTTCTCTCCCTCACCTCCCTCCTATTCTGGTTCTCAGTCCTCTGCTCTAATTGTCCAGCAGAAAATCAGTCACTACTGCTTTAAGAAAAATTAGTCTGAGGATTTGTAATTACCTCAAGGGGAATAAGTCAGAGAATAAATCTTTAGTGATAAAGATGACTAATCGTGTTATTTTAACCACTGTGGTTTCTGGTTAAGGGAAATATTTTGGTGGTAAATTATAGCATTTCAGAGGAAAATTGCACCATTAAATCAGTCACCTGTCCTTCCCTCTTGGGTGGCCTTAGCACTCCAAAGATGGTAGGAAAACGGTTTTCCACTAGTCGTATGTGAGGAAAGGCACGCCCCCCAGATTCTGTTCCACACTAGTATGGAGGCTGAAGTGCTGCTAATAGCAGAGCAAGATGAATGGAAACTTGCACGGTGGTTCTTTGTTACGGGTTCGCTGCGGCCAACAGCTCTGCTGCCTTTCTCCCAATATGTGGTGGTTGAGTGGACTTTTGGCTGCTGGACATGAAGAAATCATAAAATTAATAAAGCACTCAATCAGCTGATGCATAATGGACTTCTACAATCTGCAAGGCTCAGACAAGTTGTACAAGGGATACGAGATGATGTATGAAGCACTATCCCTGTTTTTAAGTCGTATATGATGACAATCAGATGAAGAATGTGCATAATACATGAGGCAGGAAATCAGAGGAGAAAGCAATCCCCGTGGCTGATGTTGTCCAGAAAGATTTCTTTTTTAGTATTTGCCATATTGAGTAATACTGTAGGAGAATAATTGAATCCTTGAGTACTTTGTGTCAGGCACTGTGTTAAGCTCTTTACACATACTATATGTAAAGTATTTAGACAAGTAAGCAGCACATGATAAATGCTTAATAAGTTATTTACAGTTCTTATTATTGTCTTACTCTTTCCAAACCCTTTCAATAGGAACAACTATTTCCCCCATATTATAATTAAGACTGGTGCACTCAACTTCATATAAATGTACAAGACATACATAGTAAATGTGAATTCACTGACTCCAGAGTCCGTGCTCTTAATCACACTCCATACTGGGTGGGATTGATAGGATTGGTAAGTAAAGCAGAATTGTGTGTGTGGCGGTGGGGGGGGGGGCGGTTAGATCCATGGAGCAACAGGGGCAGATGAATAGAGATGACAAAGTTCCAATCTTGTTCAAGAGGTCAGGAAGTTAGCTTAAAAAGCTGTGGGAGGGGCTTCCCTGATGGCGCAGTGGTTGAGAGTCCGCCTGCCAATGCAGGGGACACGGGTTCGAGCCCCGGCCCGGGAAGATCCCACATGCTGCCAAGCAACTAAGCTTGTGCACCACAACTACTGAACCTGTGCTCTAGAGCCCGTGAGCCACAACTACTGAGCCTGCGCACCACAACTACTGAAGCCCACGCACCTAGAGCCCATGCTTCACAAGAGAAGCCACTGCAATGAAAAGCCTGCGCACCTCAACAAAGAGTAGCCCCCAGTCGCCACAACTAGAGAAAGCCTGTGTGCAGCAATGAAGACCCAACGCAGCCATAAATAAATAAATAAATTTATTTATTTATTTATTTTTTAAAAAGGTGTGGGAAGTATGGCTAGAAAAATAATTTAGAATAAATTATGAAGGGTTTTGAATATTAACTGAGAAGGCATTAAAAGAATTTCAGCTTTAGCCTATACGTACTGGAAAGTCCATGATTTTTACACACACACACAGGCACACTCTGACATGAAGAAAAAGAAATTTTTGTAAAGGTTAAGCTAGGAATGTTATCAGGACCAACTTATCTATTAGACATAGTAGGCCCAGTGCCTAAAGGCCACATACTTTTAGGGACCCACAAAAATGTTTTAATTTTAATTTATTTTAAATCAGAATGTCAAAATGAATATAATAATCATGAATACAATAATAAATACAACCTAGATTGTATTCATCTTTATATCAACATAGTCAGTAAATATGATTTTTCATTGTATTTAATAGACCACAGGGCAAAAGTGCCAAGTCAAGACAAGTCATCCTGCAGCCCTGGATATTATGCTGATCATCTAGAGGAGGCATGACTAAGCATAAGTAAAGCAGGGAACTACTAAAATCATTATGTATGAGATAGTACAGGCTTTAACTGAGTTTGTGGACATGCCAGTATAAAGAAAACAAAGGCATTTCAAATAAAAACTCAGAAAAGTTGATAACTGCTTCCGCATGTATGGGTGTGTGGTGGAGTGTGAGATTATCAGTTACAAATGAGTGTATAAAATATAAGTTTTCTGGCTCAAGACAGTGGGCAAATATATTCATTTACTTTCTCTGTGTTACAACATTTCTTGAAACAACAGAGGAGATAGGGCTTTTTTTTTCCTTTTTTTTTTTTTTTTTGTGGTACGCGGGCCTCTCACTGTTGCAGCCTCTCCCGTTGCAGAGCACAGGCTACGGACGCGCAGGCTCAGTGGCCATGGCTCATGGGCCCAGCCGCTCCGCGGCATGTGGGATCTTCCCAGACCGGGGCACGAACCCATGTCCCCTGCATCGGCAGGCAGACTCTCAACCACTGCGCCACCAGGGAAGCCCAAGGAGATAGATTTTTCAAGATCCATAATCGTGCTGAAAAAATGAAAGTGTGAATCAGCAGACTAGTGGAAGTTTGGAGATCTGGTTGAGAAAGAAGTCAAAACTGAGAAACCTGAAACAAGCACAGGAGAGGGTTGCAGGATTCAAGTCAGAATAAACTGGCCCAGGACTAGAAACTCACCATAGATGACTAGCGTAATGATTAATTTAAAGGTTATGAAACAGCCTGCCGGGTTCTATATAGGGCAGCTAGCTGAAGTGTTTGCCTCCAGGATATAAACCTAATGAGAACAGCTTTTAAAACAAAATGGAGACTCTGTTGACCCTAGAGAGGTGGTAAGAAGGGATAGTAAAAGCTCAACATGGTTTTGAGGCAGAAAACAAAATAATGCAGAGCCTGGGTGATTTTAAACCCACACAGACATGAGATGAATGAAGATGGGAGGGAATAAATGGCTCAACACAGCAGTGAAATACACTCAAGTGTTCTACCTTTTATATTTTGGCATTTGGAAGAGGTCCCTGTCTTGCTCGGCAGCTGGAGCACATCACACAGCATAATCTTGCACTTTTCACTTAAGGGTCTAATCAGATTTCCCCATCATTTGGAAGGATGGGCTGGTAAGAAATCAGACATATACAACTTTTAAGAAAACCTATACTAGCTACATATACAAATCAATGCAATCTTTCATTTTCAAATCTGTAAGAACAAAAGAATTTCCATGCATTTAAGGAAAGCCAACATCATAAAAGATTATCTAACAGAAGAGCTGAGCTGTAGGAAACGTAAGCATTTTAATGCATCCTCAGAAAGACTGAAGAGGCTATTAAAGCCATGAATCAAGTACAAGCTGCTTGGGAAGAAGGTACAGTCAGAGAATAATAAAAGAGTTCTTAGAAAATAAAAATATAATTGCAAAACAAAACAAGCACACATACATACCTATACATATGAGTCAAACAACAAAATGGATAGAACTGAAGGCCAAATTAATGTGAGCAATAAAGTTAAGGAAACTCCCAGGACATACAGAAGACAAAGACATAGAAAATATTAAAGATAAATAAGTTAAGAGCCATAGAGGAGAATGTTAGAAGATTCAATAACCATCTATAAAAATGAAAAGAAAGAGGAAAGAATAAAACAGAGAGGTAGATATAAGCAATTAATACAAGAAAAATTTCCTGAACTGAAGAGAGATCCAAGTGTTCCAATGGAAAAATCTTTGATGGACTGATCAGGAGTAAGGAAACACAGGCCTATCCAGACATATCCTGATGAAATTTTTGAATTTAAGGATAAAGAGTAAAATTTTAAAGTTTCCACAGGAAAAAAAAAAAGAAACAAAACAAATAACTGGGACTCAGACTGGTATGGGACTTCTCAGCCTTCACACTAAACGCTAGAAAAATGCAGCAATGACCTCAATGTCCTGAAACAAAAAGGATTTGTAATTAGGACTCTATACCCAGCCACTTAGTTTGCAAATATTTGAGAAACAGTGGTTTTTGCTGGACCTGAAAAGTCACAGTCAGGAAATGAATCACTTGAGATGTGTTTCAAGAAAAAAAATTACTCAAGATGTATTTCATTGCTCCAGAATTAATCCAGAAAGAAGACATGAATATTAAAGTACATGAATGTAGAAATCAGTTGACTATACTGTTAAGCTTAAGCAATTATTGACATTTGGGCCATAAATTTCAGTGTAGTTCTTTACAAAATGAATTCCTACAATAGTGAAGGCATTATACATCATAAAAGATAAATATAACTATAAATGATTAAAAATAATACATGGAAACTGTGTGATAGAGGATATATGAGAACCAATTTTTCTGTAAACCTAAAACTGTTCTAGAAAATAGTCTACTAATTAGCAAATAAGCGGCTTAAAAAATGGCAGAGGATCTGAATAGATTTTTTCCAAAGAAGACAAACAGATGGCCAACAGGCACATGAAAATATGTTCAATATCACTAATTATCAGGGAAATGCAAATCAAAACACCACAATGAGATATAATTTCACACCTGTTAGAATGTCTATTATTGAAAAGACAAGAAATAACAAATGTTGACAAGGATGTGGAGAAAAGGGAACACTTGTGCACTGTTGGTGGGACTGTAAAATGGTACAGCCACTATGGAGAACAGTATGGAGGTTCCTCAAAAAATTAAGAATAGAACTATTGATACCATGTGACCCAGCTATTCCACCTTTGTGTATTTATCTGAAGAATACAAAAACACTTATTGGAAAAGATGTATGCATCCCTATGTTCATTACAGTATTATTTACAATAGCCAAGATATGAAAACAACCTAAGTGTCCACTGATGGATGAATGGATAAGGAAGATGTGGAAGATATATATACAAAGGAATATTAGCAGGCTTCCCTGGTGGCGCAGTGGTTGAGAGTCCACCTGCCGATGCAGGGGACACGGGTTCATGCCCCGGTCCGGGAAGATCCCACATGCCGCGGAGCAGCTGGGCCCGTGAGCCATGGCCGCTGGGTCTGCGCATCCAGAGCCCGTGCTCCACAACGGGAGAGGCCACAACGGTGAGAAGCCCGCGTACTGCAAAAAAAAAAAAAAAAAAGTGAGATCAAACAGTAAAATATAACATGGCAGGATGAAATACATACTATCAGGGGCCACAATAAATATGAATGAATGAAATTCCCAAACTAAATTAGACAAGTAAACAAAAGTTATACTAAGGTACAAACCCCTAATCTTAAACACACAGGCCAGTATGCAAAACATTTCCTGAATGCAATGCTAACAAAGGCCAAGGTAAGGGGGCTTCCCAGGTTTAGAGCCTGAGTTACTAGGAGTATGGTGGTACCCAAAACCACAGTAGGGATTTAGAAGGGTGACATGGTTTAGGGGGATGTTAATGGGTCAGGTTGAAGTGACCACAGGACTTCCACGTGTAAATATGCAGCAGGCAGTTTAATACGTAAGACTGAGGTTTGAAAAGAGAAGGATCAGTCTGGGTTTCTGGATTTGGGAGCTATCACACAGAGGAAAACTGGTCTAACTTGTGAGAATACATGCTCTGAAACAGGTCACGACAATCTAAAGAGATAGGCCAAAAAATGAAAAATGAACTTGAAATGAAGACAACCTTAAGGTGGTGGAATTAATGTGAAGTCAGGGAAACAAAGATCAGGAAAGAAAGACACTTGCAAACCAAGGGAAAAGAAATACACAGAGATCTCGTACTATTTATTTATTCTACAAACATATATTGAGCATATCGTATGTATAAAATAGATTAAGTGGTCCTCACCCTTTAGAAGCCTTTGATTTGATTTACAGTACAGAAAGAAGCGTCTGAAAAGATACTTTGATTTTGGGGAAATACTAAGAATAGATTCCTTCCATAACCATCCCCGCATTTCTTTGGCTCCTCTCTGTATCTCCTTAAGATTGTTCATCTTTTGGCTTACAATTCAGGTTTTTCTGTGCCAGAAAAGAATACTTGTATAGATGTCTGAAAATATCTGGTGATGTATCCAATCAATAAAGGTTTATCTGAGCTGTTCTAGATGCTGGGACTACAGCAGGGAAAAAACAAACTCTATGAACTCCTAGTGCATTCTAGAAGGCAGGGCAAACTACACAAATAAATACATAAGTGATATATTAGGTAACAATAAGCGTTGTAGGGATGAACAAAGCAGGGTAAGGTTGACAAGAGTGCTGCATAGACATGGGGACAGTTGTGATTTTACATTCAGGGAAGAAAATAGCTTTTAAGCAGACATGCAAAGTAAGTAAAAAAGTAAATTATGTGGCTCTCTTGGGAAAGAGCATTCCTAGAAAGAAAACAGCAAAGCCCTGAGGCGAGAGCATGCCTGGAAGACCAATGCGTCTGGAGCAAAATGAATGAGAAGCGTCATAGAAGCCAAGGTTGGAGTTGGTGGAGGGCCAGATGCTGTCGGTTCTTGTAAGGCACAAGGACATTCAGTTTAGTGCTGGATGAAATGAGAAATTATTCGAAGTTTTCACACAGAAGAGTAAAATAATCCATGTTTTAAAAAGGTCGCTGTTGAAGGGCAGGGGGACTAATCTGGAGGTCTCTGTTTTTAAAGTACTTTGAACAATTTGTTTATAGTTTCTAACTAAATTCATGGATGGTATAGTAATTGTTATGGACTGAATGTTTTTGTTCTCCTGGACCAAAATTTGTATGCTGAAATCCTAATCCCAATGGGATGGTATTTGGAAGTGGGGCCTTTGGGAGGTAATCAGGTCATGAGGGTGGAGCCCTAGTACATGGGATTAGTGCTTTTATAAGAAGAAGCCAGTGAGATAGCTAGCTCTCTTTCTGCCATGTGAGGATACACAGGGAAGCCAGCTGTCTGCAGCCCCGAAGAGAGCTCTCACCAGAACCCAACCAAGCTGGAAGCCTCATCTCCAACTTCTAGCCTCCAGAACTGTGAGAAATAAATACTTGATGTTTAAGTTACCTGGTCTATGACAGTGTGTTATAGAAGCCTGAACTAAGACAGTAACCAATTTATAGTTCACATAATGCAACAGACACTGCTGGTTGTCTCCTCACATCTGTCCTTCCTCTTTAGTATATTACTATACCAGGGCTGCCAAAGTGCCACAGACTGGGTAGCTTAAACAACAGAAATTTATTGTCTCTAATTCTGGAGGTGAGAAGTTGGAAACCAAGGTATCAGCAGAATTGGTTTCTTCTGAGGCCTGTCTCCTTTGGCTTGCAGAGGGCTATTTAGTCCCTGTGTCTTCACATGGTCTTCCCTCTGTGTGTGTCTGTGTTCTAATTTTCTTATAAGAACATCCACCATATTGGATTAGGATCCACCCTAATGGACTCATTTTAACCTAATCATCTCTTTAAAAATCTTATTTCCAATTAGTCACATTCTGAGTATTAGGGGTTAGGACTTTAATATATAAGTTTAGGGGGCATACAACTGAGCCCATAACACTGAGTAATAGAGTTGTGGCTAGGGTGTAGCTGCCAAGCCATGGACTACTTTTCTCAGCTTCCCTTGCAGCTAGGAGTGGACATATGACTAAGATCTCACCAGGGAAATGTGGACAGAAGTGATGAGTTTCACTTCCACACTTACAGCCAATCTCCTATGAAACTGCAAGCATATTCCTTCATATCCCTTTCCTCTCCTTCTGGCTAAACTGGCGATGAAGAGAGCAGGATTGGAAGATAAAGGGTTGAAGATGGTAGAGCCTATGTCAGCCTGGGTTCCTGACTGTCAGTATAAAGAGACAGAAGTCCCCAGAAGTTGTGTCCAAGATCATGTAACCAATAAGTGGAAGAAGTGAATTCAGTTTGGCTCCCACGCCCACATTCTTTCCATTAAGTCTCCTACTTTGTTTCCTACAACCACTTGATTGCTGTGGGAACTACCTGAATCCTCACCTGCCACAGTTTAGCTCATGGAGTTACATCATAGTGGCTGAGCATTTGAGCTCTGGGACCCAGCTTTCTGGGTTTGAATCAAAGCTTCTTCCACTTGTAAACTGTGTGAATATGAGCAAGTTATTTAAACTTTTGTTTTCCTCAGTTTCCTTTAAAATAATTTTTTTTGTACAATAAGAGTTATAATAGTACCTACTGCATAGAGTTATTTCCTGTACAATACATAGAACAACCCCAATACAGTAGGTATACAATATATATCTATTGGCTGTTAACACAAGAGAGAATCAATTTTTTTCTATTAATATCAACATTTAATTTTGCAAATACTTTCTCAGTATGCAGTGTTAATCTGCACAATAGAAACAGGAGCTGAACCCCATTATGCAAGAAGCTCTAAATATCTAAAGATCATTTTAGAGTTCATTGGCCCCGAGTAAAATATTATGGAGCTATAAACCATAGATGTGCTAAGTGAGGATACTGAACGCTTCAGCTTCTGTCATTTTAACTCTTTGAGACCACGGCTGCTTTCTATTTTGAAGAACGTACTGTTGCATAGAATTTAACTCTCAGATAAGGAGAATAAGTCTGGATTAATTTTTCCCATATTTACTGTTCCATAGACAATCAAAATGCCAAATTGAAGCAAGAGGTTGATTCTGTTGTATACTATTTTGTTTGTTTTCATAGCTCTGCTGTGTCCTCATGACTCAGTTTTTCCATCACTAATTAATAATTCCAGGCTTCAAATCTTCGTCTCTCCTTCCTCCTCTCCTGAGTCCCCATGCCCATGTGAACGGCCCACATTTGTTCACCCTGCGTCTGGGCACTGTTTCATTGCTCTCTCCCTTGTTTGTAACTGTGACTCTCAATGCAGAGTGTTACTATTCCTGAGATGAAGCAGGAGACTAAGTGGATTGCAAAACCTATAGAACAATTACCAATAATTGTTAGCCTTCAACCCCAAAAAGTCCAAAGTGTCTCCTGCTTGCCCTCTCAGCCAAGGACTCTCTGTCTGCCTTTTGGCATTTTAGTAGTAATTTCAGAGGCTCAAGTGTTTCTTCTTATCCTAGGTGACATTAGGAGTGCTACTAATAAGTATACCAAAATCCTGGGTATAAATGAGATTTGGGGTCACCCTATCTAATCCCCAAATCTCTCTGACCATCAGTAAAAGAGATAATACTCCAGACCCAGAATTATATGCTCTGTTTCTGCCTCTTCTATTCATCTTGGCTATCTGTGTCCTTGAGTTTTTAAGTTTTAGTTTTTAAAACTAAATGGCCAAGTTATTTTACCGCTAAATGGGTTTATTCAGGAATAGCAAAGAATTGTAATTTGGGACAAGCATGCTATGACAAAAACCATAGTCAAGTTTGGAGAAACAAAGGAGAGGAATGCTCTCTTATGGAAGAAATGGGGAAGTTGAGAGGGACTGTTATAAACAAAGAGTCCATTGGAGGGGACTGGGAGTAAAGTTTTGTGGCTTTTCATTGGCTCAGTTGTGACAGTCTCTCATTGGTTGGGCCATTACCAGACGAGGAGAAAATCTTCCTTCTCCCTGCTGGAGTAGCAAAGTAGTAACCTTCTTCCAGTTGGAGATGCAAGATACATCTCTTCCTGGCTGGGGTCTGCAGATGGCAATGAGTGGTAGGACCTGAGAGCTCCCCCTTTTAGCCTTCCCAACAGCAATTTAAAGGAGGTTTCATTTATTACTTTTTAAATAAAATGTAACATCTTACATCATATTTGAACAAAATGTATCATCTCATAGCTAAAGGCATAATAAAATTTAAACTCAATATTAAAATTATAATATTCAACAACTCATATGAGTTTTAATTTGGTTTGAGATTTAAAAACACAGTAATAAAACAAACTCATGGCAATTAATTTTGTTTTTAAAATTCAATGATATTTATAAGCCAATAGTTCACTCCTGCATATATACTCAGCTAGAATATGTACATGCGTTTACATGCATATTCAAGAGTATTCATAACAATATCATCTGTAGTAGCCCCAAACTGGAGGCTATGCAAATTCCCATCAACAGCAAATCATATAAATTTTGATCTGTTCACACAATGGAACACACTACAGCCATGAGGATAAAAAAGTTATAGCTACAAACATTGATATAGAAGTCAGACACAAATGAATAAATATTGTATAATTCCTTTTATATAGAGTTCAGAAAAAAAGAAAGGAAAACTAATCTATGGCATTAGAAGTCATGAGTGGCTATCCTTTAGCGGGGAGTGGAGAGACTTCAGGGAGTTCCAGGGGAGAATCTGAGATTCTATTAATGTTCTTCTTGGGTCTGGTTAAATGGATGTGTTCAGTTTGTGAAACTTGGGAAGTTTATCATGCTATATCCTTAGGATCTGTATACTTTTTGATATATATCTTATACTTTGATAACTTTTCAAAGATATATAATGATATACATAACTTTTATATACATATAAATATTCTTCTTAAGAAAACTGGCATTATTTTATCATAGAGAGACCAGGCTCTTAATAGAACAATAGCAGGAAAGGAAATTTGAAATGATTGAAAACACTGATAGTAAGGGTAACTAACTTTTGAGGGGAGCCCTCTTTAAATAAAAGAATACAAAATTAGCTACAAAATGAATATTTCTTTAGAACATAAAAAGAATACAACAAAACAGTTGTATTAACTACCTGAAACACAAGTAAGATTTATTTTCCTACATGTTATAATGGCAAATTCTTTGATTCCCTCTTCATAATGGTATGTCTATAATATTTTCTACAGAGAGACTACAAAAACGTTTTTTCTTTAGTATGGTGATCCAATTTTTTAAAATTAAAATGAAAACATAAGATTTCCTACACAGACATATTTACTGTTTGTTGTTGTACTATAAGCTTAGACTCTCCAAACACAGGAATTCTGATAAATTCTGTTTCTTATAATTCCCATGAAAATATATGGTGCTTTATAATTTTATACTGTGCATTATAAAATATTTTCCCAACAGCAGAGAACTTCTATTGACTAGGAATTTTAAGGAAGTGAATCCTCTACTTTACATTTTGCCTGTCTAACAACCAGGAAGAATTTCTCACAGACTAGCCTCTTTCACCTCCACTGCCTACATTCTTCCAGGTCCAGAGCACAGGACATATTTGTGATGCAAACTTCTTTGTGTTGATGCCGGCTGAGTCTTCCCAGTAATAGGAGTATTCCTAATTTTCCTCCACCAAGACAAGAATTTAAATAATACACAGAAGTGATAAATATATCCCATTAAACCCAAACTAGATGTTTGCCCAACACAACTTCCTTGTAGTTGGATCTCAAAAATGCTCTTGAGAGCTTCAGTACCCTCCACACAAAGAGAAATGTGATGGAGACTGAGGTGAGAGAGAAAGAGACAGTGATCTCAACCAGCTGTTGTTAAAATATGGTACTTCTGAAAATTTTACAAAAACAAATGACTGTGTGAATCCAAGTGCTAACTCCCTGTCTAGTGCCTTGGAAGACGCCATTGCAAGCTTCATTTGCTTCTCTGTAAATCTACCTCTGCCTCCTACTTTGCCTCACTGGTTGCATTTTGCTTCTCCTGGAAGTGAGCTCTTCATCTCTAATTACTGTCAAAACACTGTACACACCTATGGTTGGCTCCTTTGTCAGCCGTGATTGTCTTCCCCACAGTCAGCAGCAAACTGTATGGCACTACTTAAGTTTCTCCTTCAGTGACTTTTTAATAGAATTTCATCTGTCTGCCCTTGGGACAGCCATTTCAGTGCAGTGGACAGCAGCTGGGGAGGTATCTGAGTTTTGTTATCAGCCACTGTTAGATGACCAGCTGAGCACGGTTGGGAGGCAGCCATTAAACTTTGTTGCCGCAGAACTGGCTGTGCTTCAAGGCTTTAATGGTTTTCTCTTGCCATCTGATAACAGAGTTGATACCAGTGACTAGGGTAGAGCCTCTATGGATACATATGCAACAGTATTATTTTTAGTCTTCACTCTGGTTACACAGTTCTTGGGTCAATTCATCACTTGCCCAGACAAAAACTACTTCTATTTATTCGTGCTGACTCCTGACTCTATTTCATACCTTGAAAAGCTACTCAGAGATTTTATTTCCTTTCACTGCATAACGCAGATTTGCTTAACAAGATAATATACATTTGTGCTTACTGTGGATTTTGCAAGCACTTATCAGAAGAATAATGGCATGGGGAAAATATTTACCTAATAAATTAATTTTTGCAGTCTAATGATATTCTATGCTGAGTATCTTCCTTTTCTTTGGCCTAAAGAAGTAGTTCATTATTCTAAATTAACATAAGGCTTTTGCATGCAATGCTGAAATTCATTTAAACTGCCAACATTGTATTAAATAATATGAATTTCTTTAATACTAGTGCTCAGAGAATCTTTAGATTACTGAATATGTTGACAATGACCATTGGAAGAAACTCTTTAATTTCTAACTAATTCTTCGTGTTTAGTTGTACTAAATAAGAACTGGTGCTAAGTATTTCACATATATAATTTCATTTATTTTTTGTAACAAAACTTTAAGGAAGGCAGTATTATCCCTATTTTGAGAAAACAGCCTCAAAGTATAAATCGGCACAAGTTTACATAAGAAGTAACTGGGGGATCTGATATTCAAGCATGGGTGTGCTGACACCAAAGCTAGTGCTTATAACCATTTTTTACCTTTTAGAGTTAGTAGTTTAGTAAGCAAAAATAAAGGATAATTGTTTTTAAAAATCCTCTCAAATCTAAAATGAACCAGGATTATGTTCTAGCATTTGGAGAGTTGAAAAAATTAACTTATCATCTCCCAGTCTTAAGAGCAACTCCATCTTCCTCATACTAAAAATGCCTTGAAGTTTTGATTGGGCTTTATTTGTTTAGTAAATTTATTTTATTTTGGTTATTCTGATACCTGTTATGCAGTTTTCCTCAAAGGGTTTTCATGTGCCTGAGAATCTTCTGAGATTTTTTTTTAATGAAGAGTTCTGCGTCTCATCCAAAACCTACAGAATCAGATGCACTTGGGCTAGTGTCAAGAAATCTTCATTTTTAAATGAATAATTAGATTGTGATTCTGAAGAGCACTGAAGTTTGCCTTTAGAAGAGTTCCCCATGCCTTTGCTGTGGTTGAAACTTCTTGGGTAGTCATTTAGCTGTTCCTTCAAGATCTTGATCTAGAATCTTAGCATAACTGGCTCTATGAGGAAGGCCCCTCTGGTAGTCATCAGGCCTTTTCACAAATATCCTGGTTCTTCTCCATCAAAGCACATGATGAAATTGCATTTCTCTGCCTCCTTGAAATCAGATGTGGCCATGTGACTTCCACTGGCCAAAGGAAGTGAGTGGAAGTGACAAGTGCTATATTCCTTGGCCCCAGGAACCATCTACACTCCAGATAATAGAGGCTTTACAAGCCTGTATTACTGCATGAAGATGAAATGTAGTAGAGTCTCAAGCCAATCCACAATTGATCTGGCAAAATGAAAGACTAGCAAGATGCTAGTTATCTTCCAGGACTCATTCTGCACTTATTCCTTAGTTGTAAGAACACCAATTTTTTGTCAGTCACATTTCTCTCCAGCTGAAAGATTAAATTTTCCAGTCTACTTTGTAGCTAGACATAGTAATTATATTAAATTTTGGCTGTGAGATATAGGGGGAAATTACATTTTATCACTAGCAAGCATCCTCAAAAGACAAGGTGCTCTTACCTTCTTTCTTTCTTCAAGCTTCCTTGAATGCAAATATAATGGCTGGAGCTCCAGCAGTTCTCTTGGGCAACGCAGTGAGTTTTAAGATGCAGGCCACACTCAGTAGATTAAAAAGATACAAGGTGCCTGGGTCCCTAACAATGTGAAGCTTCTATATTCCCCTGGAAGGCCTACCCCTGAATTTACTTTATGTGAATGAGAAATAAGTCACTATATGAATGAGAGTATGTCATTAGTTTTTTAGATCTTTATTTCCTACTACAGAATCTCATTTTCTCTGGCACAAAGCATTATATCTACTTGTAATTACTTACAGGCCAGGACTCTGCCACTAACTAACTATATCAATTTGGGCAACATACTTCATAAATCTGAGCATTTTTCCTCACTTGCAAATAAGGAGATGATTGTGAGTACTACAGCTCCAACGTAGGTGAGATAATGCAGAAATTGTAGGTTACATGCCTTGCAGAATTGAGACATGATTCCTATGCATGTCAACCAGTCTTCTACAGTGATTCTCTGCATTTTCTGGACCACTTTGCCAGCTCACCTATGATCAATATAGCACTGGTCAAGATGGATAGAGTTTGTGAAGGATTGCCAGGCTCACTCAAAAACAGCTGGAGGAATGTTTTTTTGAACTTACCAAAGATCCATAAGCACTTCCTACAGGAACTTCAAACTAGCTGATGAGTACATTTTTTTTGGTACTCATTTATTTAATGCAAATCTATAATGATCAACTTCAAATAAAATGTCACTGTTTTGTGGGACTCTTCTAATCATCAGCTGTAGAATTCTGCAGTTTGAAGGGGATTTAGAACTTTCAGAGTTCAACTGGATTTTACCTTTGAGGAAAATAAGCCTCAGAGAGAATAAATGACTAATCATGAGCCGCCCAACTAAGCTCAAGTTAGAACTGAGAGATCCTGACTTGCATTCGATCGATCTTCTCTCTAAACTAAGCTTCCCCCAAAGGTCATTTCATATACCTCGTCTCAAAATTTCATCTTCACTCCATAGTGTAACCTCAGCATTTAGTTGAGATCCCTTAAACTGAGTCCAAGTCTTGCATTTTTAAAAATCTTATTTCAATACCTCTTCAGCATTAAAAAAAAAAATGTCCCTTGCCCTTCTTGATGTTTTCTCCTAATTCCTGAAGCAAGTGGCTTCTTTAATATTCTTCTCTTAGGCAGCTATACTCTCTCCCAGCCAGTCACTTCCCTCCATCTTTTATAAAAATATCTGTCTTTCCTATCTTTAAATAATCTACTTCTTTTAAGGTTTTCAATAGAATTTATTGAGCCATCTGAGCTTTCAAATTCTTCATTCTCTGAGTAGCTTTGTTCAGAGATATTTACTTCAGATCTTTTATCACTTCATCACTTTGCCCTTGTTTATATTTTTCTCATTCTCTGACTCTCCCCTTTCCTCCATACCCCATTTCCTGTTGTTGATATGAAATCTCCTTCAATCTCCAGTGGCTAGCATAGTGCCTGGCATATACAGAATGTTTGGTAAATTTAATACACTCTACATTCTACCCAAAGCAGTTTTCCAAAACATCTTCCTTATCAGCTTGCATGGTAAGTGACTAAATTTTTATTTAGTCATAATCTTTACAGAAGGTACTTGAAGGTACTTGAAGAACTGAAAACACACATGTATCATATGGAGTAAATGACACAAATATTTAGCCAGCCATTAACATTTTAGCCTGAAATAGTTTATCAGATAAACATAACTCATCCTTGACAGACTCTTGAGGAAATAGAACATGAGATAGCAATTTGAATTTTAAGATGCTGGAGAGGACAGAGGGTCTTGAAATACTGAAAGAGTCGGAATGAAAGACCAAATAGAATGTTACACACTGTAGGTATGTGAAGAAAAGAGAGAAAAGGCAGATTGGAAATTTGGACAAAATAAAAAGTATTTGAATTTGCTACCACCAAAGTATTCTGTGCTATTGGCCACTTCCATCTCACCTGATAGTGCCTAGTGTTGAGTAGATTTATTTTATTTTAGGTTCTATCGCTTTGAGTCATGTCACTGGGACCGCAGTTCCTTTCTCTATCTTTGGCTGAATATTTTAAGAAGTATTATTATTAGGTATAATTTAGACAAATTTCTCTTACCTGAAAGAACTATCTTTAATTGTATAGTGTAAGTCCAATGAGAAAGCTGAGTCCAGTATATAGAATTTTGCTTCAGCAATTTTTTTTTTTTAATTTTTTTTTGCTGTACGCGGGCCTCTCAGTGTTGTGGCCTCTCCCGTTGTGGAGCACAGGCTCCGGACGCGCAGGCTCAGCGGCCATGGCTCACGGGCCCAGCCGCTCCGCGGCATGTGGGATCCTCCCGGACCGGGGCACGAACCCGTGTCCCCTGTATCGGCAGGTGGACTCTCAACCACTGCGCCACCAGGGAAGCCCAGCAATTTTTTTAAAATTACCATCAAAGTTTCTCTATATACTGAGGCGCTCCTGTGAGGATTAAGATTTCTCTTTAAGATACAGCCTCTGAGCTAGGTATTCCTGGGTGACAGCCAACCGCTAGTCTTATTATGTGCCTGCCAACCCTGTGCCTATTAATCTTTTAATAAAGCATAATTGGTTTAAGAAATATTTTATAATCGCTCATGTATGGAATCTCATGTTAAATGTTTTATAAAGATATATAGCATCATTTGATCAATTTTTATCTTATGAGCCTTTCAATAAGTAAATTCCTTTTGTTTTCTCAATCTGATGAGGTTCTACACGTGCATTAGACATATCTTTTTTTGTTAGCAGTTTATTGGTTAATAAATCATGAATCTGGATAAAGAAGTACTGAAAATTTAATCCTCCTTAAACTGGATGATATATATACAGAAAAAGAAAAATTCTTAAGTGAACAGTAGCAAATTCCATGTATTTGAAAGAGTGATTATATCAAATGTTTCTCTAATCCATTGGATTTTAGGACAATTCAAAGTTACAGAAGAGTTTATGTAAATAGTCAACCTCAGGCAGCAGAACTTTCTCTGGAAGCCTCCCTCAGGAAGTCTTGTGTCTATTTTCCTTTTAATAAAACTAAATGGCAAGATCAGGTGCTGTGCGGATACTTTCTAAATGTGCACTCTTAAGGTGCTAACAGTTACACTGATTTCAGATGAACTTTAACTTTTATTTTACCAGACACTATCATAGAAACAGAGCATTTGGGGAAATGTAATAGAATATCAAAATATGGCTCTTCCTGTCTGGAAGTTTAGGCCAAATCTGAGAATAATATGTATAAAGTGCTCCCATGGTTAAATCAAGGTGGACCATTTATAAAGGAAGTGCCTCCCCCACAAAAAAAATGGTTTTGCAAATTCAATAGGAGGTAAGTGATGGGAGACTGAGGGTTATTTAAAGAGAGAGTCACCCCAGCTCGTTATATTTCTCAGCTTGAGGAAGTCTTCTTAAGAGAGGCAGACTTCAAGAGAACCACTAAAAATGCTTGGCCTGTGAGCACTGAAATCAGGAAAACATAAAGATTAGAACCTGGCTCATGTCTGGAAACGCTAAAGGACTGGCAAGTTCTGCCAAAAGCCAAGAGAAGGGAGAGAATTTGAGAAGGGGCAAAGGGAACCTCCAGGGACATTGAAACAGAAGCAGGTTTTTTTTCAGTGGACTGGAGGAGGCCCGTGGTAGGTAGTCTGCTGTGAACCCTCTAGACCGTTTTCTCCTAAAAAAGTCTGCCTGGAGGGCTAACACTTAGCACAAGAGGCTAGGGGCTTGAGAGCAATCGCATCTGACTGGCTAGAGGAAATAGCATGAGTGCCAGGGAGCAGCAGTTGGACATCCCAGCAAGACGATCTCTAAGGGACCCTCAGAAACATCCCAAGAGCGAAGCATTGGTCATCTGACACACCCAGAAGGCACCAACACCTGATTATAGTCAAACAAATCTAATAAGAACTGTCTGCCTCCTTCCATCTCCTCCTTCTCTGCTCCAGGAGGATCCGGCATTAGGAGAAAGGAGTAGAAGATCAAAGGGGGGAAACAATGAAGAAGAATGTAATGTAATGCCCCTCTCCCTTCTCTGTAGCCTCTGGTAAGCCTGTGCTGGGGAAGGAAGCATACTTAAAACAGATAAGAATGAGAAAGTTAAGTTTTGATTGCGGATTGGACTGAACTTGTTATTACAGAAAAAAATAAGATTATGTTTTCACACCTGGTAGTATCTTAAAAACTATAGGATCTTCTGGAGATTTTATCCAGGAAAGAGGAAGAATGAGCCAAGAGAGTACGTTTAATGGGGGATGTAGAGAAACAGTAAAGTTGCCTTCTACTTGAACCCTGCTGAGTACAACTCAATAAAGTAGTCAAAATCATACAGATTTAGAGGGAAGAGGGCTGGAAACCATGTGGTTATCAAAATATCAGTCTCCAGAACACTGCAATATTCCTTATCACAAAGGTCCTTAAGATGAGATGAAGAAAATTAACTTTAAGAAAGCCTCTTTGAACATTCTCCAAAGTGGGAACATCACCAATTCCTTTTTTTTCCATTTTAAACGACTAAACTTTCACAAACCCTTCACTCTAATAAAACACCATGTAACTCCTTCTTCTTCTTTCCTTCTTGGAAAGGGAGGGAGGAAGGGAGGGAAGGAAGGAAGGGAGGAGACCCTGAGCTTTAAAACTCTAGTAAACTATTCAACCAGAACATTAGGGCTGAAAAAGTGTCATTAAAGGTTAGAGAAATAGGGCTTCCCTGGTGGCGCAGTGGTTGAGAGTCTGCCTGCCGATGCGGGGGACACGGGTTTGTGCCCCGGTCCGGGAAGATCCCACATGCCGCGGAGCGGCTGGGCCCGTGAGCCATGGCCGCTGAGCCTGCGCATCCGGAGCCTGTGCTCCACAACAGGAGAGGCCACAGCAGTGAGAGGCCGCGTACCGCAAAAAAAAAAAAAAAAAAAATTAGAGAAATAATTTTGTAATGAGTATTAACTACAAAAATAGTAGATATCAAATAACATCAAACAATATAATATTTCTCACTTTGGATATTGCCGGGAAGCAGTCAAGCGTGAAACCAAAAATGTAGACAATAGAGTGTATTTGTGTACTAATGATGCCATAAGAAATTTAATGGCTTAAGCAATACACATTTATTATCTTACAGTAGGTCAGAAGTCTGATGGGCTTATATGATTCTTCTGCTCCAGTTTCACAGATCTGAAATCAAGGTGTCAGCAAAGCTGTGTTCCCCTATGGACGCTTTAGGAGTGAAGTCAGTCTCCTGTGATTAGAAGACTGAAGTACTTGTCTTATTGGCTCTTAGCTGAGAAACATTAGGAACTTCTAGAGGATGCTTCTTTTCTTGGCTGGTGGCCCTATTCCTGCATCGTCAAAGTCACAAATGGCAGGGCAAGCTCTTCTCATGCTTCAGATCTCTCCAGTATCTTTTTTTTTTTTAATTTTTTTTTAAGATGTTGGGGGTAGGAGTTTATTAATTAATTTTTATTTTATTTTTTTGCTGTGTTGGGTCTTCGTTTCTGTGCGAGGGCTTTCTCTAGTTGCGGCAAGGGGGGGGCACTCTTCATCGCGGTGCGTGGGCCTCTCACTATCATGGCCTCTCGCTGCAGAGCACAGGCGCCAGATGTGCAGGCTCAGTAGTTGTGGCACACGGACTTAGTTACTCCGTGGTATGTGGGATCTTCCTGGACCAGGGCTCGAACCTGTGTCCCCTGCATTAGCAGGCAGATTCTCAACCACTGCGCCACCAGGGAAGCCCTCTCCAGTATCTTCTATTGGCACATCTCTCTGACTGCAGCCAGGAAAGGTTCTCTGCTTTTAAGGCCTCAAGTGATTTGGGCCCATCCAGAGAATCCAGGATAATCTCTCCATCTCAAGGTCCATACCCTTGATTGGATCTGCAGAGTCTCTTTTGCTGTGCAAAGTAATAAGACTGTGGACATCATTGGGGAGCCATTGTTCTGCCTTCCACAGTGTTAATGCCAGACAGTCTCCATTTTCATGAGGAAGTAGGAGATCAGTTCCTTAGATGAGAGAAAAATAGGCAATGGTGTAATTGAAGCAATAAGATTTGGAATAGCTATAGTGACGAGTCAAATAAGAGTAAATTAGGTGATAAGGATAAGGGATTAAGTGAGGGCTAGGCACCATTTGACAGTAAGTCGTGTATAACTAGGGGCCATGTAATTATCACACTTGTTGATCTGAAAAATCATCATTAATTTAAAATTATATATATTTGCCCTTTTGGGGGAATTCACTTGTGTTTGAACAATTTCTATCATGAATTCCTAACTTTTGTTCTTAAATAATCATACTCATTAACTTTCAATTAATATATAGCTATGGCTGCTGAAAAATGGAAGTAATTCTATTTTCCATTTGGTAATTAGAGCTTTGATTTTCAACAGATGAAGACATAGCACTAGGGATTGAGGAGAATGTAAGGTGGAGTAGAAGTCTGAATCCCCAGGAGCCTTATAAGATTAGAAAAACATATGTTCAGTATATAGTTTAATTTATATTCAGAAAAGGAAAAATGATTATAAATTTTAAAATATGAAATCTAGACTGGAGGGCAACTGAGATCCTTAAATTTATCCTTAAAAGTGTTTATCAAAAAAGGATTGGAAAAACACTCATTTAGAAAAAACCCTCTAGCTTTCTTTGTTTTGTTTGTTTGGTTGGGAATATAAAGATCTCTGTGTTGAGTCTGGATCAGCAGACCTGGGTTCTCAGGACCCAAGTAGAGTGAGGCCGTGTCCTTTTAGAATAGCATCTGAGCCCAACAATGTGAGGAGGGAAGGGTAAGGAAGCTTCCCTGATGAGGGGTGTCAGAACCGGGCAGGTGAGTAGGGTGTCCGTACAAGGAGGGAGTCTGGTACAGTGAATCAGAGCCCGAAAAAGGTAAAGAGTATATCCATGTGGGGAAGATGGGGGCAGAAACAGTGAGAGATCAGTTGCTTACCTGTGGATTGAGTAAATCAGTAAAAGTATGAAGATAGTGAGAGCCCCATTTCTCACCTTTGGATAAGGGAATTCCAAGTACAGAAAAGGAAATAAACTAGAAGGAGCTCTGTCTTACTTGATTGAAATTGTGAACCCACAGTTTTCAATCTATATAGGTAAACAAATACATAGATATTAATGTGAAAGTGTATGTGAGTGTTGGGAGGGTGAGGTAGCAGCTATACTTCCATATGCTCAAGGACACCTAGTAGCCAGATCTTGATTTTTAAATACCATCCTCCAGTGTATGACTGATTTCAAGGCTGGAGCAGGGAAAAGAGCAAAATTGTTCTAGGACATTTCTGTGCCAGAAAGAAAGTGCCTGCAGAATGACATGAACATGTTAAAAGGAAAGAAAGCCAATTTGAAGAGTCTCACACTGGCCCGATGGGGGACAATTTGAATATAAAATAATAGTAACATTATGAATCTTGAATAAAATAGCAAACCGTGAGTCCATATTTTGTGATGAGGGATAACAGTCTCGAAGTAACTCTCTATAGAATGCTTATTAATGACATAGGAAAAATGAGTAATTCTCCAGTGGAGAATTCTGGCAGCCACGGCAGCCACAGCCCTAACCAAGTGATCAGAGAACGTGATTAGTAGTGGTACAAACTGAACTGTGTATCACCTGATGGGATGCAATGAGAAGAGCACAGCATCTCTTCTCCAGTATTCCTGCCAGAGACACGGTACCTGAATCTAATCATAAGAAAACACTGGAAAAACTCAAATTGAGAGTCATTCTACAAAATACCTGTAATCTGTACTCTTTAAAATTGTCAAGGTAATGGAAGTCAAGGAAAAGCTGAGGAGCTGTTCCAGATTTAGGAGTTTAAATGAGACATGACACAAATGGGAAGTGTGACTCTGAATTGGATCCTCTGCTCTTAAGGATATTGTTAGGATGATTGGTGAAACTGAACGTATTAGGTAGTAGTGGTGGATCAAGTTTAATTCCCTGATTTTAATGGTTATTCTGTGCCTTTGTTTGTTTTTCTGAAAGACATTTATTGGAATACTGATGTAGAAATATAAGGAGCAGACAATACCAGTATTTGTTTCTAGATTTCTAGTTGATTTCATGCCAAGTAACAAAGCTTTGAAAACACATTTAGGTAGCTTCTTTAAAAAATCATATTTACAAACTCAAGCCATCAAATTAGGTTGTTACCTACTAAATTTAAGTAAAACGGATCTAAAATTTTATATCAATGTAGGAATGATTTTTCAAGAATAGGATATTCAGTTGGTTTTAACTTGGTAAGTTTTAGGGCCATTTATCATAAAGCAGTGCCTTTTTTATATATATCTTTATTGGAGTTTAATTGCTTTACAATTTTGTGTTAGTTTCTGCTATGTAACAAAGTGAATCAGCTATTGTATACATATATCCCCATATCCCCTCCCTCTTGAGCCTCCCTCCCATCCTCCCTATCCCAGGTGGTCACAAAGCTGCCCTGTGCTATGCAACTGCTTCCCACTAGCTATTTTACATTTGATAGTGTATATATGTCAATGCTACTCTCTCACTTCGTCCCAGCTTACCCTTCCCCCTGTCACCGTGTCCTCAAGTCCATTCTCTACATCTGCATCTTTATTCCTGTCCTACTCCTAGGTTCATCAGAACCTTTTTTTTTTTTGCTGTACGCAGGCCTCTCACTGTTGTGGCCTCTCCCGTTACAGAGGACAGGCTCCGGATGCGCAGGCTCAGCAGCCATGGCTCACGGGCCCAGCCCCATCCCAGCAGCATGTGGGATCTTCCTGGACCAGGGCACGAACCCGTGTCCCCTGCATCGGCAGGCAGACTCTCAGCCACTTCGCCACCAGGGAAGCCCAGAACCATTTTTTTTAGATTCCATATATATATGTGTTAGCATACGGTATTTGTTTTTCTCTTTCTGGCTTACTTCACTCTGTATGACAGACTCTAGGTCCATCCACCTCACTACGAATAACTCAATTTCATTTTTTATGGCTGAATAATATTCCATTGTATATATATGACACATCTTTATCCATTCATCTCTCGATGGACATTTAGGTTGCTTTCATGTCCTGGCTATTGTAAATAGTGCTGCAATTGTGCCTTTGTTTGTAGGAATTACACACTGTATTAGATTCCTACAGTTGCTGAATTAACTTACAACAAATTGGGTAGCTTAAAACTACATAAGTTTATTCTTTCACAGTTTTGGGGGCCACAATTCTGAAATCAAGATATCAGCAGGGTTGGTTCCTTCTGGAGGTTCTGAGAGAGAATCCATTCCATGCCTCTTTCATAGATTCTGGTGGCTCCGGCAATCCTTGGCGTTCCTTGGCCCAGAGGTGCATCACTCCAATCTCTACCTCCATCTTCACTTGGATTTCCCCTGTGTCTCTCCTTTGTATCTAAGTAGCTCAAATCTCCCCTCCTTTTTCTTATAATGATCCTAGTCATTGGATTTAGGTCTCACCCTAAATCCAGAATGATCTCATCTCAAGATCCTTTATTTAATTACATAGGCAAAGACCCTATTTCTAAATAGGGCCATGTTCACAGGTACCAGTTGTTAGGACTTGGACAAATCTTTGTGTGTGTGTGTTTGGGGAGGGTGGTGCTCTCTATTCAAACCGCCATACACGTTAAAGTATTTGGGGGCTGAGGATCAGGGTATTATGTTGGCAACTTATTCTCAAATGTTTAGGAAAAAAGAGTTCTTTGTATTGTACTTGCATTTTTAAAAATAAGTTGAGACTGTCACAACTAGCAAAATTAGAAATAAAGTGGAGGAATAAGCTCTGTTGAATTCGTTTAGTGGTAAATAGGACAGACTAGAGTGAGATCGTCTGGGTTTGAGCTCCACCACTTAACTCACTGTGTGAATCTAGGCAGGTCACTTTAACTCATTTCAACTTCACTTCCTTTGTCTACAAAATGGGGATAGTGATCCTTCATAGATTTATGAGGATTGAGACAGCGGTTGTAAAGAGCTTGGCAAAATACCTAGCTTTTAGTAAACAGTTAATAAAAGTTAATATCATTATCCTTTTAACATTATCAACATCATTAAAATGACTAACATTTACTTTTACCCATTAACTGAGGGTCAGCGATGTTCTTTCAGCCTGATTAAAAATTCCTGAACTTAGTAAGCCAGTAAGACTTGTCCTTCCTACAGAAGTTTACCAAAACCATACATTCTTGCTTTCTTCTTGCAGTTACAATTAACTGTGCTATGTTTTTTGTTTTTTGTTTTTTTAATCAATTAATTAATTTATTTTTGGCTGTGTTGGGTCTTCGTTTACTGTGCAAGAGCTTTCTGTAGTTGCGGCGAGCGGGGGCCTCTCTTCATCACGGTGCGCGGGCCTCTCACTGTCGCGGCCTCTTTTGTGGCAGAGCACAGGATCCAGACGCGCAGGCTCAGTAGTTGTGGCTCACGGGCCCAGTTGCTCCGCGGCATGTGGGATTCTTCCCAGACCCGGGCTCGAACCCGTGTCCCCTGCATTGGCAGGCAGATTCTCAACCACTAGCGCCACCAGGGAAGCCCCTGTGCTATGTTTTTAAGCACTGAATTTGTGGGGTCTTGACATTTAAATGTCTTAATCTAGCCACTCAAAACTATGGAGATTCTCAGAAATCCAACCTTGTTATCAAGATTAGGTAAGTATTTCTGTCCATATTGGTAGTTGTATCATAGAGGAGTGCATTCAGCTACAAGTAATATAAAGCAAAACTAGAGTGGATAAAACAGAGATTCATTTGTCTCATATAACAAGAAGTCAAGAAGTAGGCAGCCCAAGGTTGGTGAGACCGTTCACTGATGTCAGCAAGGACCATGTTAGCTTCTATTCTTTATTGCCTCATAGTCACAAGATGGTCACAGTATGTTGAGGTGTGATATCTATTCTACAGGCATGAAAGGAGGAGCACAAACAGATTAGAGTCTACCAACAAAGTCTGTCCTTTAATTTTTTAATAGAGCAAAATTTCCCAGAAGCTTCTATCCATCGGAGCTTCTTTACATCACCTTGGTCAGAACTGGGTCATATAATGCCCAGAGATAAATTATTACAGGTCAGAGGAGGAAGGAAAGGAATGGTATTACTATAATTAATTCAGATCATTTATGATTCACTTTCCAGAACTGGAACAGGGATCAAATTTCCCAGTAGGGAATCTGCATGTGCTCTGTAAATGGAACAACAAAGTCTCATGACAGCACATCTGTTTACAACATGTTTTCTTGTTCGGAGCTACTGCTCAGATAAAAAGATTCCTTTCAAAATATTACTGCTCATTGGCAATGCACTGAGTCACCCAAGAGCTCTGATGGAGATGTACAACAAGATTTATGTTGTTTTCACGGCTGCTAACACAATATCCATTCTGCAGCCCATCAATCAAGGAATAATTTTGACTTTCAAGTCTTATTATTTAAGAAATACATTTCATAAGATTATACACAGACAGTGATTCCTCTGATAGATCTGAACAAAGTAGATTGAAACCTTTTGGAAAGGATTCACCATTCTAGATGTCATTATCAACATTAACAGGAGTTTGGAAGATGTTGATTTCAACTCATGAATAACTTTGAGGGGTTCAAGACTTCAGTGGAGGAAGTAACTACAGATGTGATGGAAATAGCAGGAGAACTAGAATGAGAAGTGAAGTCTGAAGATGGGACTGGATTGCTGTGATCTCGTGATAAAATTTTAGTAGATGAGTAGTTGCTTCTTATGGATGAACAAAAAAATCTGGTTTCTTGAGATAGAATCTACTCCTGGTAAAAATGCTGTGAAGATTATTGAAATGACAACAAAGGGTTTAGAATATGACAGAACTTAGTTGATAATGCAGCAGCAGGGTTTAAGACAATTGACTTCAATTTTTAAAGTTCTACTGTGGGTAAAACGCTGTCAAACAGCATTGCATACTACAGAGAAATCGTTCATGAAAGGAAGAGTCAATCAATGCAGCAAACTTCATTGTTGTCTTATTTTAAGAAATTGTCACAGTCATCCCAGCCTTCAGCAACCACCACCTGATCAGTCAGTAGCCATCTACATCGACAACTAGCTGAAGGCTCAGATGATGGTTAGCATCTTTTAACAATCAAGTATTTTTAAATTAATGTATGTACATTGTTTCTTTAGACATAATGCTATTACACACTGAAAACACTACAGTATAATGTAAATATAACTTTTATATGCACTGGGAAACTAAAAATTTATGTAATTCACTTTATGGCAATATTTGCTTTATTGCAGTGGTATGGAAATGAATCCACAGTATCTCTGAGGTAAACCCATGTCAATATATCATAAGATCCTCCTGAAAAAAATCAACCCAAGGTACACTGGTAAAATATGGTTCTAATTTGTTTCTTATCTCATAAGAAATTATGAGATATGCAGAGAGGTTTTTTGGTATATCATTAGCATATTTTTCAGTTATGAATATAAAATAGGAACACATAGAATCCTTTTTTATTGAAGATGATCTAAAAACTAAGTTAATCTCAGTTTGAGATTAAAAACTTGCAATGTTGGAAGGAAGGAAAAGTTTTCAATTGTGGAGAGAGATGAAATGCCATCTAAAGTCCTTAAGGAGTGAAGCAGATGATATCTGGGCAAGCTGGAATAAGTAGAATACAAATCCAAAAACTATTCATCAACATGACCTAATAGAGATAGTCTAGTCATGCTCCCTCTTTGCACATATGAAAGTACTGAGGCCCAGAGACAGAAGACTAGGCATACTGTCAGACATTGCACAATTGTTTGGGGAGGTGGAATTAGATCTCAGACATCCTGACTTGAATCTAGTGTTCTTTCATCTGTGTCTCTGTGAGGCTAAGGCAGTCCAACAATCTGCAAAAAGTGAGTTGTCTTGATTCCTGTTGAGAAGAGACCGGAAGCTACAGAAATTCCTT
This sequence comes from Globicephala melas, assembly GCF_963455315.2. Classification (NCBI taxonomy): domain Eukaryota; kingdom Metazoa; phylum Chordata; class Mammalia; order Artiodactyla; family Delphinidae; genus Globicephala; species Globicephala melas. Next base: position 31,391,665 of record NC_083323.1, on the reverse strand, counting down.
GGAAAGTTTAATGTTCCAGCTAAGAAGAGGGAACCAGAGCTGAAGAGTTCTGATATCATAAGCAGACAGAGAAATAATATAGATGTGAATGTTTGGTTTTTCTTTTTTTTTTTTTTTGAATTTTATTTTATATTTTTATACTGCAGGTTCTTATTTGTCATCACTTTTATACACATCACTGTATACATGTCAATCCCAATCGGCCAATTCTTCACACCACCACCACCCTGCCGCTTTCCCTGCTTGGTGTCCATACGTTTGTTCTCTACATCTGTGTCTCAGTTTCTGCCCTGCAAACCAGTTCATCTGTACCATTTTTCTAGGTTCCACATATATGTGTTAATATACGATATTTGATTTTCTCTTTATGACTTACTTCACTCTGTATGACAGTCTCTAGATCCATCCACATCTCAACAAATGACCCAATTTCGTTCCTTTTATGGCTGAGTAATATTCCATTGTATATATGTACCACAACTTCTTTATCCATTCGTCTGTCGATGGGCATTTAGGTTGCTTCCATGACCTGGCTATTGTAAACAGTGCTGCAATGAACATTGGGGTGCATGTGTCTTTTTGAATTATGGTTTTCTCTGGGTATACGCCCTGTAATGGGATTGCTGGGTCGTATGGTAGTTCTAATTTCAGTTTTTTAAGGAACCTCCATACTGCTCTCCATGGTGGCTGTATCAATTTACATACCCACCAACAGTGCAAGAGGGTTCCCTTTTCTCCACACGCTCTCCAGCATTTGTTGTCTGTAGATTTTCTGATGATGCCCATTCTAACTGGTGTGAGGAGATACCTCATTGTAGTTTTGATTTGCATTTCTCTAATAATTAGTGATGTTGAGTAGCTTTTTCATGTGCTTCTTGGGCATCTGTATGTCTTCTTTGGAGAAATGTCTATTTAGGTCTTCTGCCCATTTTTGGATTGGGTTGTTTGTTTTTTTAATATTGAGCTGCATGAGCTGTTTATATATTTTGGAGATTAATCCTTTGTTGATTCGTTTGCAAATATTTTCTCCCATTCTGAGGCTGTCTTTGGTCTTGTTTATGGTTTCCTTTGCTGTGCAAAAGCTTTTATGTTTCATTAGGTCCCATTTGTTTATTTTTGTTTTTATTTCCATTATTCTAGGAGGTAGATCAAAAAAGATCTTGCTGTGATTTATGTCAAAGAGTGTTCTTCCTATGTTTTCCTCTAAGAGTTTTATAGTGTCTGGTCTTACATTTAGGTATCTAATCCATTTTGAGTTTATTTTTGTGTATGGTGTTAGGGAGTGTTCTAATTTCATTCTTTTACATGTAGCTATCCAGTTTTCCCAGCACCACTTATTGAAGAGGCTGTCTTTTCTCCATTATATGTCTTTGCCTCCTTTGTCATAGATTAGTTGACCATAGGTGCGTGGGTTTATCTCTGGGCTTTCTATCTTTTTCCATTGATCTATGTTTCTGTTTTTGTGCCAGTACCATATTATCTTGATTACTGTAGCTTTGTAGTATAGTCAGAAGTCAGGGAGTCTGATTCCTCCAGCACCGATTTTTTCCCTCAAGACTGCTTTCGGTATTCGGGGTCTTTTGTGTCTCCATACAAATGTTAAGATGATTTGTTCTAGCTCCATAAAAAATGCCATTGGTAGTTTGATACGGATTGCATTGAATCTGTAGATTACTCTGCGCAGTGTAGTCATTTTCACAATATTGATTCTTCCAATCCAAGAACATGGTATATCTCTCCATCTGTTTGTATCATCTTTAATTTCTTTCATCAGTGTCTTATAGTTTTCTGCATACAGGTCTTTTGTCTCCTTAGGTAAGTTTATTCCTAGGTATTTTATTCTTTTTGTTGCAATGGTAAATGGGAGTATTTCCTTAATTTCTCTTTCAGATTTCTCATCATTAGTATACAGCAATGCAAGAAACTTCTGTGCATTAATTTTGTATCCTGCAACTTTAGCAAATTCATTGATTAGCTCTAGTAGTTTTCTGGTGGCATTTTTAGGATTCTCTATGTATAGTATCATGTCATCTGCAAACAGTGACAGTTTTACTTCTTCTTTTCCAATTTGTATTCCTTTTATTTCTTTTTCTTCTCTGATTGCCGTGACTAGGACTTCCAAAACTATGTTGAATAATAGTGGTGAGAGGGGAAATCCTTGTCTTGTTCCTGATCTTCGAGGAAATGCTTTCAGTTTTTCCCCATTGAGAATGATGTTTTGTCATATATGGCCTTTATTATGTTGAGGTTCGTTCCCTCTATGCCCACTTTCTGTAGAGTTTTTATCATAAATGGGTGTTGAATTTTGTCAAAAGTTTTTTCTGCATCTATTGAGATGATCATATGGTTTTTATTCTTCAATTTGTTAATATGGTGTATCACATTGATTGATTTGCATATACTGAAGAATCCTTGCATCCCTGGGATAAATCCCACTTGATCATGGTGTATGATCCTTTTAATGTGTTGTTGGATTCTGTTTGCTAGTATTTTGTTGAGGAGTTTTGCATCTATATTCATCAGTGATATTGGTCTGTAATTTTCTTTTTTTTGTAGTATCTTTGTCTGGTTTTGGTATCAGGGTGATGGTGGCCTCATAGAATGAGTTTGGGAGTGTTCCTTCCTCTGCAGTTTTTTGGAAGAGTTTGAGAAGGATGGGTGTTAGCTCTTCTCTAAATGTTTGATAGAATTCACCTGTGAAGGCATCTGGTCCTGGACTTTTGTTTGTTAGATTTTTAATCACAGTTTCAATTTCATTACTTGTGATTGGTCTGTGCATATTATCTGTTTCTTCCTGGTTCAGTCTTGGAAGGTTATACCTTTCAAAGAATTTGTCCATTTCTTCCAGGTTGTCCATTTTATTGGCATAGAGTTGCTTGTAGTAGTTTCTTAGGATGCTTTGTATTTCTGCTGTGTCTGTTGTAACTTCTCCTTTTTCATTTCTAATTTTATTGATTTGAGTCCTCTCCCTCTTTTTCTTAGTGAGTCTGGCTAATGCTTTATCAATTTTATTTATCTTCTCAAAGAACCAGCTTTTAGTTTTATTGATCTTTGCGATTGTTTTCTTTGTTTCTGTTTCATTTATTTCTGCTCTGATCTTGATTTCTTTCCTTCTTTTAACTTTGGGTTTTGTTTGTTCTTCTTTCTCTAGATCCTTTAGGTGTAAGTTTAGATTGTTTATTTGAGATTTTTCTTGTTTCTTGAGGTAGGCTTGTATAGCTATAAGCTTCCGTCTTAGAACTGCTTTTGCTGCATCTCATAAGTTTTGGATTGTTGTGTGTTCATTGTCATTTTTCTCTAGGTGTTTTTTGATTTCCTCTTTTATTTCTTCAGTGATCTCTTGGCTATTTAGTAATGTATTGTTTAGCCTTCATGTGTTTGTGTTTTTTACATTTTTTCCCTGTAATTCATTTCTAATCTCATAGCATTGTGGTCACAAAAGCATCTCTGTAGTCACAGGTGATTACATCAAGAGGGAGGTGATTAGATCATGAGGGCAGAGCCCTCGAGAATGGGATAAGTGCTCTCATAAAAAGAGACTCCACGATTTTCTTAAATTTACTGAGGCTTTATTTGTGACCCAAGATGTGATCTGTCCTGGAGAATGTTCTGTGTGCACTTGAGAAGAAAGTGTAATCTGCTGATTTTGGATGGAATGTCCTATAAATATCAATTAAATCTATCTGGTCTATTGTGTCATTTAAAGCTTCTGTTTCCTTATTTGTTTTCATTTTGGATGATCTGTTCATTCATGTAAGTGAGGTGTTAAAGTCCCCCACTATTATTGTGTTACACTCGATTTTGTCTTTTATAGCTGTTAACAGTTGCCTTATGCATTGAGGTGCTCCTATGTTGAGTGCCCATATGTTTCCAATTGTTATATCTTCTTCTTGGATTGATCGCCTGATCATTATGTGGTGTCCTTCCTTGTCTCTTGTAACATTCTTTATTTTAAAGTCTATTTTATCTGATGTGAGTATTGCTACTCCAGCTTTCATTTGGTTTCCATTTGCATGGAATATCTTTTTCCATCCCCTCACTTTCAGTCTGAATGTGTCCCTAGGTCTGAAGTGGATCTCTTGTAGACAGAATATAGATGGGTCTTGTTTTTGTATCCATTCGGCAGGCCTGTGGCTTTTGGTTGGAGCATTTAATCCATTCACGTTTAAGGTAATTATCGATATGTATGTTCCTATGACCATTTTCTGAATTGTTTTGGGATTGTTTTTGTAGGTCCTTTTCTTCTCTTGTGTTTCCCACTTAGAGAAGTTCCTTTAGCATTTGTTGTAGAGCTGGTTTGGTGGTGTTGAATTCTCTTAGCTTTTGCTTGTCTGTAAAGCTTTTGATTTCTCCATGGAATCTAAATGAGATCCTTGCCTGGTAGAGTAATCTTGGTTGTAGGTTCTTCCCTTTCATCACTTTAAGTATATCATGCTACTCTCTTCTGGCTTGTAGAGTTTCTGCTGAGAAATCAGCTGTTAACCTTTTGGGAGTTCCCTTGTATGTTATTTGTCATTTTTCCCTTGCTGCTTTAAAAGATTTTTCTTTGTCTTTAATTTTTGCCAATTTGATTACCATGTTTCGCACCATGTTTCTCCTTTGGTTTATCCAGTATGGGACTCTCTGCTCTTCCTGGACTTGGGTGGCTATATCCTTTCCCATGTTAGGGAAGTTTTCGACTATAATTTCTTCAGATATTTTCTCTGGTTATTTATCTCTCTCTTCTCCTTCTGGTGCCCCTACAGTGTGAATGTTGTTGTGTTTAATGTTGTCCCAGAGGTCTCTTAGGCTGTCTTCATTTCTTTTCATTCTTTTTTCTTTATTTTGTTCTGCAGCAGTGAATTCCACCATTCTGTCTTCCAGGTCACTTATCCATTCTTCTGCCTCAGTTATTCTGCTATTGATTCCTTCTAATGTAGTTTTCATTTCAGTTATTGTATTGTTCATCTCTGTTTGTTCTTTAATTCTTCTAGGTCTTTGTTAAAACTCTATCTATAAACTTGTCTCCCATCCTTCCTTCCCTCTCTCTCTCTTCTTTTCTCTTTCTCTCAACATATAGTTATTGAGCATCTATTTTCTGTCTGTACAGAATTGCTACCTTCTGTACAACCTAGGTTTTAAAATCTGCTTCTGTGTTGTACATCTGGTCACAAAGAATCAAAGTTTCAGTTCACAGTCTGCTGGGAATCAACTGTCTCACTGTAAGTCCAGTATTTCCTCCGAAGTTTGAATGATCTCTCAGGTTAACACTTAAATGAAAAGTTGGCTTTGATTAGGGAGCCGTGATTGTTGACAAATGTCTATCTTTACATCCTAGAATCACACTCATTGTGAGACACACATTTGGACAGATAGAAATCAAGGCAGATTCAGAGGATTAAACAGCAGCGCTCAATTGCCCATCTCAAATTCAATCTGAGGCCTGTGTTTATTGAGCAGAATTGCTCACACTTTTGAAAATCACTATGTTTTAGTCTTTTTTTATTTTAAAAAGTTTTAAGTTAAATGTGTATACATGCCACACTGCTAAATATAAAGCAGTGCATACATGAATATGTAAACATAGAATTACAACCCAATAGTTTGTGAGTTGTTAAAAATTAACGTCAGTTTAGATGTGAGAGTAGAGGGGGCAATAAGACATTTTCAAATAAAGGATTGCTTAGAGGTCTATGGTGAAAAATGATAATTATTAAGCGATGAGAACTAGCAAGGAGCATCTTCTCTCTGCCAAATATCTTACGTCTTCTTCTAAGCCTCATAATCTCATGAGGTAATTTTCATTATCCTTTAAGAAAAATGAAACCAATTCAAGAACTTCTCCAAGATCATACATTTTGCAAGTGGTAGAGCCAACGTTTGAACCCAGTTTTGTATGACTCTGAAATCTGTGTTCTTGAGATGATGGAATCCTGTTCCCCCAAAAGACAGCACAGCTTAAGACCCAATGCACAGAATTCCCTTCTTCATGTGGAGGCCTGGGAGAAATCTCCTTCCTGGTCTTCAGCTTGGAATAACCTATTAAGGGCCTCCTGAGCAACTGATAAGTTTTAGATTGAGGACACTCTGAGTGTATCTTCTTATTCTAGCATTTCTGTTCCAATTTAGTGACCAATTTGTGGCCCATCTCTAACAAGGTCAAGAATCTATTCTATGTGTTTTCTGTTCAAACATTGCTCTTACCTTTATGTTAACTTTTCTTTCATTCTGTGCTTTGTCCCATTTTCACATGCAATTTTTTTTTGTTTATTTTATTGCATTGTTATGAAGTAATTGCTTTAAGTCTTACCTATAACAAGGCATGATATAACGAACAAACCAAATATAAGATCATTCACAATCAGAACATGACTTTAAGAATGAGGGATTATAGTTACCGGAGGGAAAAGGGGGAGAGGGATAAATTGGGAGATTGGGATTGAAACATATATACTACTATACTACTATATATAAAATAGGTAACTAATAAGGACCTACTGTATAGCACAGGGAACTCCAGTCAATACTCTGTAATGACCCATATGGAAAAATGATCTAAAAAAGAGTGGATATATGTATATGTATAACTGATTCACTTTGCTGTACACCCGAAACTAACACAACATTGTAAATCAACTATACTCCAATAAAAATTAAAAACAAACAAAGAAAAAACCAAAAAAAAATGAGGGATTAACTTTAAAGTAATAAACTCATAAACTATAGAAATATGTGTAACAACATAATTATACCCACTATTTTCTTCGTTGTTGTTGGTATTAACCAAAGCATTTACCTGTTATGTGTAAGGAATGGGAGAACTAGAAAGGGAGGAAGGATTTTTCTGTTTAAAGCAATGGATATTTATTTATTTTTTTCATGACTCGGTTAAATGTGCAGTATATCAGCCTGGAGTAAAAATGAATATTCTCTACCCTTAGTTACAGATAATTGCCATAAAGCATGGTTAGTGATATGATAGGCACTTGCATAAGACCTTCTGAGATTATCACAGTAAAATGACTGAAAGGTTACCCTTTAAATCAGACCTGGATTCAAGATAGTTCTTTACCGTACTATTTTCGTCGGGTTGCTACCACAGATTACCACAAACTGCGTGACTTAAAACCGGGAAATTTATTCTCTCACAATTCTGGAGGCCCCAAATCAGAAATCAAAGTGTCAGCTGAGTTGGTTCCTTTGGGATGTTCTGAGGGAGTATGTGTTCTCTGCAATCCTTGAAGTTCCTTGGCTTGGAGATGCATGACTCCAATCCCTGCTTCTGTTTTCATATGGCTTTTTTCCCTGTGTGTCTCCATTTCTTCACATGGCCTTCTTATATCGATACCTGTCATTAGAATTAGGGCCCACCTTAAAATTACACCTGCAAAAATCCTATTTTTAAATAAGGTCATATTCTGAAATTCTGAGTGGACATGAATTATGGGGGAACACTATTTCAACCCAGTACATTCACTTACTATTTATATGAGTTTAAACAAGAACTTAATTTCCCTATTCCTCATCTGTAAAATGTAATGATGACAGTAGGTATCTCCTAAATTATTAAGATATTTAAATAAAACATATATAAAATGCTCAGCATATGCCTGGGCACAAGATAACTGCTGAATACCTGCTAGCTAGTAGTAGTTTTGAGAACTGTTGAGTCCAGTTCTTTCTTGTAATGATAATGCTTTTGTAACTAGTATTGAGATAGTGGACCAATTTTATTTTCCAAAGGTTGTGATATTCATCCAGCTAAATAGATTCTTCCTAAAATGTTGCAGTGGAAAACCTTGTAGTGCTGTATGTTATCAAGAATTCTCTGAGGAGTACTGGTGTGCCAGGTATTTTACAATCATAAGGATCAGAAATGGGGAAGTCATGTATCAAAAACATGTGCATTTGGAAATAGGTCACTTAAATTGATCTCTAGAAAGTGTACAACTATTTTCGACTTCTCCAGTGAACTTTACTTAAGCAGTGACTCTTTTAGTCAGTGTGATAGTGTTATAACTAAGAGAGTCATTCTGATCTCCAAGATACAGTTTCTTATTAAATCAAGAAAATTATTTCCTGAATAGTTTAGTTGCTCTTTTGGTTTGTTTATTTTTAATAGACCTTACTTTTTTAGAGCAGTTTTAGGTGCACAGCAATATTAAACAGAAGGTACAGAGATTTCCCACACACTCCCTGCCCCCACACATGCATTATCCCTCATTATCAACATCCCCCACCAGAGTGGTACATTTGTTACAATTGATGAACCTATATTGATACACCACTATTATGCCAAGTCCATAGCTTACATTAGGGTTTACTCTTGGTGTTTTACATTCTCTAGGTTTAGACAGATTTTTAATAACATGTACCCACTATTATAAGATCATACAAAGTATTCTCACTGCCATAAAAATCCTCTGCACTCTGCCTATTCATCCCTCCTCCAAACTCTGGCAACTGCTGATCTTTTTACTGTTTCCATAGTTTTGCCTTTTCCAGAATGTCATAGAGTTGGAATCATAATAGTATGTAGCCTTTTCAGATTGGCTTCTTTAACTTACTAATAGATGTTTATCTTTCCTCCATGTCTTTTCACAGCTTCATATCTCATTTATTTTTAGTGCTGAATACTATTCCATTGTCTGGATATATCACAGTTGATTTATCCATGTGCCTACTGAAGGACATCTTTTAGCATTATGAATAAGCTGCTATGAAAATCAGTGTGAAGGTTTTTGTGTGGGCACAAGTTTTCAACTCCTTTAGGCAGATACTAAGGGAACAGTTTCTTGATTGTATGGTAAAGGTATGTTAAGTTTTATATGAAACTGCCAAACCGTCTTCCAAACTGGCTCTATTATTTCACATTCCCACCAGCAATGAATGAGAGTTCCTGCTGCTCCCCATATTCAACAGCATTTGGTATTGTCAGTGTTCTGGATTTTGGTCATTCTAATAGTGTATAGTGATATCTCATTGTTTTAACTTGCATTTCCCTGATGACATATGATTGGAGCATCTTTTCATTTACCTATTTGCCATCTATATATCTTCTTAAGTGAGATGTCCATTTTTTTTTTTTTTTCCAATACGTGGGCCTCTCACTGTTGTGGCCTCTCCCGTTGCGGAGCACAGGCTCCGGATGCACAGGCTCAGCGGCCATGGCTCACGGGCCCAGCCGCTCCGCAGCATGTGGGATCTTCCCAGACCGGGGCATGAACCCGTGTCCCCTGCATCGGCAGGCGGACTCTCAACCACTGCACCACCAGGGAAGCCCGAGATGTCCATTTTTAAATCAACTTGTTTGTTTTCTTATTGTTGAGTTTCAAGAATTCTTTGTCTATCTTGGGTGTGTCTTTTGCATATATTTTCTCCCAGTGAAAGGCTTGTCTTCTCATCCTTTTGACACTGCCTTTTTAATTTTATTGAAGCCTAGCTTATTAACGACTTCTTTCATGGATTGGGCCTTTCGTGTTGTGTTTAAAAGATATTACCATACCCAAGATTATCTAGGTTTTCTTCTATGTTATCTTCTAGGAGTTTTATAGTTTTGCATTTTTTTTCACACACACACACTGTATTTTATTTTTACAAGAGACAAATAAACTGACACCAAGCATTGAAATGGATGACCACAACAAAAGCAACAATGATTGCAATTACCAAACACGAAACACACTCATACTATGTCATAATATTGACATTCAGTCCAGTAATCCTCCACTGTGACAGCTCCTATACTTTGCAGTGAAAATTGATTTGTATATCTTTTGACTCTGAGTCCTTGTGGGATTTTTTTTTTTTATTCAAACAGAAGGTCACAAAAATTATAATCATCCTCATCAGTTCACTCACTCCCATGTAATTAATTCTTTTTTTCATCTTGATCTTTTGTTAGCACTTTTATGAATTCATCAGTTTTCCATTAGAGTTCTGAAAATGCTTATTTATTCAGTTCAGCAGTATAGTCAGTTACCAGAAACCTATACTTCTCAGAGTCTTTTCCATGAATTCCCTGAAGATGAAACCCTTTTATAGGAACATATTTGCAAAAGCATCACAGTACACCCAGAACTGTCTATAAATGACAAAAGACTTAAAAATGACCATGGTTAAAGATTTGATGAAAGTTCATAATAATGCAATTCACAAGGAAATTTAGTTATTTCTGAGATATACATTTTAAAGTAATAATTAGAATTATGACTTATAACATTATACGAGAACATATAAGATTTTTAGAAAATTCATGTGATGTCTGAAACATTTATATTAACATATTTCCATACAAATAACCCAAAGAAAGTTTAGTATTAGTTTTTTTTTGTTGTTTGTTTGTTTGTTTATAGTGCAGGTTCTTATTAGTCATCAATTTTATACACATCACTGTATACATGTCAATCCCAATCGCCCAATTCAGCACACCAGCATCCCTACCCCACTGCAGTTTTCCCCCCTTGGTGTCTATACATTTGTTCTCCACTTCTGTATCTCAACTATTGCCCTGCAAACCGGTTCATCTGTACCATTTTTCTAGGTTCCACCTACATACGTTAATATATGATATTTGTTTTTCTCTTTCTGACTTACTTCACTCTGTATGACAGTCTCTCGATCCATCCACGTCTCAACAAATGACCCAATTTCGTTCCTTTTTATGGCTGAGTAATATTCCATTGTGTATATGTACCACCACTTGTTTATCCATTCATCTGTTGATGGGCATTTAGGTTGCTTCCATGACCTGGCTATTGAAAATAGTGCTGCAATGAAAATTGGGACGCATGTGTCTTTTTGAATTATGTTTTATTCTGGATATATGCCCAGTAGTGGGATTGCTGGATAATATGGTAATTCTATTTTTACTTTTTCAAGGAACCTCCATACTGTTCTCCATAGTGGCTGTATCAATTTACATACCCACCAACAGTGCAAGAGGCTTCCCTTTTCTCCGCACCCTCCCCAGCATTTGTTGTTTATAGATTTTCTGATGATGCCCATTCTAACTGGTGTGAGGTGGTACCTCATTGTAGTTTTGATTTGCATTTCTCTAATAATTAGTGATGTTGAGCAGCTTTTCACGTGCTTCTTGGCCATCTGTATATCTTCTTTGGAGAAATGTCTACTTAGGTCTTCTGCCCATTTTTGGATTGGGTTGTTTGCTTTTTTAATATTGAGCTGCATGAGCTGTTTATATATTTTGGAGATTAATCCTTTGTCTATTGATTTGTTTGCAAATATTTTCTCCCAGTCTGAGAGTTGTCTTTTCATCTTGTTTATAGTTTCCTTTGCTGTGCAAAAGCTTTTACGTTTCATTAGGTCCCATTTGTTTATTTTTGGTTTTATTTCCATTTCTCTAGGAGGTGAATCAAAAAAGACCTTGCTGTGATTTATGTCAAAGAGTGTTCTTCCTGTTTTCCTCTAAGAGTTTTATAGAGTCTGGTCTTACATTTAGGTCTCTAATCCATTTTGAATTTATTTTTGTGTATGGTGTTAGGGAGTGTTCTAATTTCATTCTTTTACATGTAGCTATCCAGTTTTCCCAGCAGCACTTATTGAAGAAGATGTCTTTTTCCATTGTATGTCTTTGCCTCCTTTGTCATAGATTAGTTGACCATAGGTGTGTGGGTTTATCTCTGGGCTTTCTATCTTGTTCCATTGATCTATGTTTCTGTTTTTGTGCCAGTACCATATTGTCTTGACTACTGTAGCTTTGTAGTATAGTCAGAAGTCAGGGAGTCTGATTCCTCCAGCTCCGTTTTTTTCCCTCAAGACTGCTTTGGCTCTTCGGGGTCTTTTGTGTCTCCATACAAATTTTAAGATGATTTGTTCCAGTTCCGTAAAAAATGCCATTGGTAATTTGATAGGAATTACATTGAATCTGTAGATTGCTTTGGGTAGTATAGTCATTTTCACAATATTGATTCTTCCAATCCAAGAACATGGTATATCTCTCCATCTATTTGTATCATCTTTAATTTCTTTCATCAGTGTCTTAGATTTTCTGCATACAGGTCTTTGCCTCCCTAGGTAGGTTTATTCCTGGTATTTTATTCTTTTTGTTGCAATGGTAAATGGGAGTGTTTCTATAATTTCCCTTTCAGATTTTTCATCATTAGTGTATAGGAATGCAAGAGATTTCTGTGCCTTAATTTTGTATCCTGCAACTTTAGCAAATTCATTGATTAGCTCTAGTAGTTTTCTGGTGGCATTTTTAGGATTCTCTGTGTATAGTATCATGTCATCTGTAAACAGTGACAGTTTTACTTCTTCTTTTCCAATTATATACCTTTTATTTCTTTTTCTTCTCTGCTGAGGCTAGGACTTCCAAAACTATGTTGAATAATAGTGGTGAGAGTGGGCATCCTTGTCTTGTTCCTGATCTTAGAGGAAATGCTTTCAGTTTTTCCCCATTGAGAATGATGTTTGGTGTGGGTTTGTCATATATGGCCTTTATTATGTTGAGGTTCGTTCCCTCTATGCCCACTTTCTGTAGAGTTTTTATCATAAATCGGTGTTGAATTTTATCAAAAGCTTTTTCTGCATCTATTGAGATGATCATATGGTTTTTATTCTTCAATTTGTTAATATGGTGTATCACATTGATTGATATGCGTATGTTGAGAATCCTTGCATCACTGGGATAAATCCCACTTGATCGTGGTGTATGATCCTTTTAATGTGTTGTTGGATTCTGTTTGCTAGTATTTTGTTGAGGATTTTTGCATCTATATTCATCAGTGATATTGGTCTGTAATTTTGGGTTTTTTTGTAGTATCTTTGTCTGGTTTTGGTATCAGGGTGATGGTGGCCTCATAGAATGAGTTTGGGAGTGTTCCTTCCTCTACAATATTTTGGAAGAGTTTGAGAAGGATGGGTGTTAGTTCTTCTCTAAATGTTTGATAGAATTCACCTGTGAAGCCAACTGGTCCTGGACTTTTGTTTGTTAGAAGATTTTTAATCACAGTTTCAATTTCATTACTTGTGATTGGTGTGTTCATATTTTCTGTTTCTTCGTCGTTCAGTCTTGGGAGGTTATACCTTTCTAAGAATTTGTCCATTTCTTCCAGGTTGTCCATTTTATTGGCATAGAGTTGCTTGTAGTAGTCTCTTAGGATGCTTTGTGTTTCTGTGGTGTCTGTTGTAACTTCTCCTTTTTCATATCTAATTTTATTGAATTGAGTCCACTCCCTCTTTTTCTTTATGAGTCTGGCCAATGGTTTTTTAATTTTGTTTATCTTCTCAAAGAACCAGCTTTTTGTTTCATTGATCTTTGCGATTGTTTTCTTTGTTTCTATTTCGTTTATTTCTGCTCTGATCTTTATGATTTCTTTCCTTCTGCTAACTTTGGTTTTGTTTGTTCTTCTTTAGTTTCTTTAGGTGTAAGGTTAGATTGTATATTTGTGAGTTTTCTTGTTTCTTGAGGTAGGCTTGTATAGCTATAAACTTCCCTATTAGAACTGCTTTTGCTGCATCCCATAGGTTTTGGATCATCGTGTTTTTGTTGTCATTTGTCTCCACGTATTTTTTGATTTCCTCATTGATTTCTTCAGTGATCTCTTGGCTACTTAATAACGTATTGTTTAGCTTCCATGTGTTTGTGTTTTTTACATTTTTTTCCCTGTAATTCATTTCTAATCTCATAGCGTGGTGGTCAGAAAAGATGCTTGATATGATTTCAATTTTCTTAAATTTACTGAGGCTTGATTTGTTACCCAAGATGTGATCTATCCTGGAGACTGTTCTGTGCTCACTTGAGAAGAAAGTGTAATCTGCTGTTTTTGGATGGAATGTCCTATAAATATCAATTAAATCTACCTGGTCTCTTGTTTCATTTAAAGCTTCTGTTTCCTTATTTAATTTCATTTTGGTTGATCTGTCCATTGGTGTAAGTGAGGTTTTAAAGTCCCCCACTATCATTGTGTTACTGTCAATTTCCTCTTTTATAGCTGTTAGCAGTTGCATTATGTGTTGAGGTGCTCCTATGTTGGGTGCATATATATTTATAATTGTTATATCTTCTTCTTGAATTGATCCCTTGATCATTATATAGTGTCCTTCCTTGTCTCTTGTAACATTCTTTATTTTAAAGTCTATTTTATCTGATGTGAGTATTGCTACTCCATCTTTCTTTTGATTTCCATTTGCATGGAATATCTTTTTCCATCCCCTCACTCTCAGTCTGCATGTGTCGCTAGGTCTGATGTGGGTCTATTGTAGACAGCATATACATGGGTCTTGTTTTTATATCCATTCAGCAAGCCTGTGTCTTTTGGTTGGAGCATTTAATCCATTCATGTTTAAGGTAATTATCGATATGAATGTTCCTATGACCATTTTCTTAATTGTTTTCTTTTTTTTTTTTTTGCAGTACGCGGGCCTCTCACTGTTGTGGCCTCTCCCATTGCAGAGCACAGGCTCTGGATGAGCAGGCTCAGCACCCATGGCTCACGGGCCTAGCTGCTCCGTGGCCTGTGGGATCTTCCCAGACTGGGGCACAAGCCCGTGTCCCCTGCATCAGCAGGTGGACTCTCAACCACTGGGCCACCAGAGAAGCCCTTCTTAATTGTTTGTGTTTGTTTTTGTAGGTCCTTTTCTTCTCTTGTGTTTCCCACTTAGAGAAGTTCCTTTAGCATTTGTTGTAGAGCTGGTTTGGTGGTGCTGAATTCTCTTAGGTTTTGCTTGTCTGTAACGCTTTTGATTTCTCCATCAAATCTGAATGAGATCCTTGCCTGGTAGAGTAATCTTGGTTGTAGGTTCTTCCCTTTCATCACTTTAAGTATATCATTGCACTCCCTCTGGCTTGTAGAGTTTCTGCTGAGAAATCAGCTGTTAACCTTATGGGAGTTCTCTTGTATGTTATTTGTCATTTTTCCCTTGCTGCTTTCAATAATTTTTCTTTGTCTTTAATTTTTTGCCAATTTGATTACTGTGTCTCTCAGTTTGTTTCTCCTTAGGTTTATCCTGTATGGAATTTGCTGTGGTTCCTGGACTTGGGTGGCTATTTCCTTTCCCATGTCAGGGAAGTTTTTGACTAGAATCTCTTCAAATATTTTCTCTGGTCCTTTCTCTCTCTCTTCTCCTTCTGGGACCCGTGTAATGCAAATGTTGCTGCATTTAATGTTGTCCCAGTGGTCTCTTAGGCTGTCTTCATTTCTTTTCATTCTTTTTTCTTTTTTCTGTTCCATAGCAGTGAATTCCACCATTCTGTCTTTCAGGTCATTGATCCATTCTTCTGCCTCAGTTATTCTGCTATTGATTCCTTCTAGTGTGGTTTTCATTTCAGTTATTGTATTGTTCATCTCTTGTTTGTTTGTTCTTTAATTCTTCTAGGTCTTTGTTAAACACTTCTTGCATCTTCTCGATCTTTGCCTCCATTGTTTTTCCAAGGTCCTGGATCATCTTCACTATCATTATTCTGAATTCTTTTTCTGGAAGGTTGCCTATCTCCACTTCATTTAGTTGTGTTTCTGAGGTTTTATCTTGTTCCTTCATCTGGTTTATAGCCCTCTGCCTTTTCATATTGTCTATCTTTCTGTGAATGTGGTTTTTGTTCCACATGCTGCAGGATTGTTGTTCTTCTTGCTTCTGCTGTCTGCCCTCTGGTGGATTAGGCTATCTAACAGGGTTGATGGGAGGGACTGGTGGTGGGTGGAGCTGACTGTTGTTCTGGTGTGCAGAGCTCAGTAAAACTTTTATCCACTTGACTGTTGATGGGTGGGGCTGTGTTCTCTCCCTGTTGGTTGTTTGGCCTGAGGCAACCCGACACTGGAGACTACCTGGGCTCTTTCCTGGGGTTAATGACAGACTCTGGGAGGGTTCATGCCAAGGAGTACTTCCCAGAACTTCTCCTGCCAGTGTTCTTTTCCCCATGGTGAAACAGTGCCACCCCTGCCTCTGCAGGGGACCCTCCAACACTAGCAGGTAGGTCTGGTTCAGTCTTCCCTGGGGTCACTGCTCCTTCCCCTGGGTTCTGATGAGCACACTACTTTGTGTGTACCCTCCAAGAGTGGAGTCTCTGTATCCCCCAGTCCTGTCGAAGTCCTGCAGTCAATTCCCACTAGGCTTCAAAATCTGATTCTCTAGGAATTCCTCCTCCCATTGCCGGACCCCCAGGTTGGGAAGCCTGACATGGGGCTCAGAACCTTCACTCCAGTGGGTGGACTTCTGTGGTATAAGTGTTCTCCAGTCTGTGAGTCACCCACCCACGAGTTATGGGATTTGATTTTACTGTGATTGCACCCCTCCTACCGTCTCATTGTGGCTCCTGCTTTGTCTTTGGTTGTGGGGTATCTTTTCTGGTGAGTTCCAGTGTCTTCCTGTCGATGATTGTCCAGCAGCTAGTTGTGATTCTGGTGTTCTCGCAAGAGGGAGTGAGAGCACGTCCTTCTACTCCGTCATCTTGGTTCCTCCTCCCTATAGTTTTGCATTATAATTTAGCTCTGTGATCAATTTTGAGTTAATTTTTTGTGAAGAGTATAAGATCTGTGTCTAGATTCATTGTTTTGCATGTGGATGTACAGTTTTTCCAGCAGCGTTTGTTATAAAAAGTGCCTTTGATCCATTGTATTGACTTTGCTTCTTTATCAAAAATCTCATGTCTCTATTTATGTGGATCTATTTCTGAGCTGCCTATTCTATTCCATTGATCTATTTGCCTTTTCCTTCACTGATATCACATTGCTTCTATTACTGTAGCTTTATAGCAAGTCTTTTTTTTTTTAACATCTTTATTGGAGTATAATTGCTTTACAATGGTGTGTTATTTTCTACTTTATAACAAAGTGAATCAGTTATACATATGTTCCCATATCTCTTCCCTCTTGCGTCTCCCTCCCTCCCACCCCTCTAGGTGGTCACAAAGCACTGAGCTGATCTCCCTGTGCCATGCGGGTGCTTCCCACTAGCTATCTATTTTACGTTTGGTAGTGTATATATGTCTCACTTTGTTACAGCTTACCCTCCCCCCTACCCATATCCTCAAGTCCATTCTCTAGTAGGTCTGTGTCTTTATTGCTGTCTTACCCCTAGGTTCTTCATGACCTTTTTTTTTTTTTCCCTTAGATTCCATATATATGTGTTAGCATACGGTATTTGTTTTTCTCTTTCTGACTTACTTCACTCTGTATGACAGACTCTAGGTCCATCCACCTCGCTACAAATAACTCAATTTCATTTCTTTTTATGGCTGAGTAATATTCCATTGTATATATGTGCCACATCTTCTTTATCCATGAGAAAGTATTATTAGCTATTTTAAAGATGATGAAACAGGCTCAGAGAGGTAAGGAACTTGATCGAGTTCACACAATTAAGTGGCAGAGCCAACATTTTAATCAAGATTTGTCTGATTTCAAAGTCCATGCTCTTTCTTACTATGAATCATCTTAAAAATTATGTTTTACAAAGATGCTTCCCCTATGAAGAATCTGAATTATGTTCTCAAGATGCTATTTATCCTTGTTCCAGGCATCACACCCAAGACTCTTGTGCCCCTCAGGCAGCTGCTATGTCCAGCACCTTTGCTGCACCCATTGTAGGGTTTTTTCTACCTCCTTTATGGCCATCTTGCAGGCCAGGGAGCTCAACGTTCTCCCCTCTGTCTCCTAAGCCTGTGGGTGAAACTTTTGATGATGAAACTAAACCTGTAGAAGGAAGATGTCTGTAGAAGGGAGGCCTGGTTCTCACAATAATGATATGGGTCTCATATGAGCAGGGGCATCATTTCATTTCAAGAAGGCTGAGCCAAAGGTCAAGGAAAGGAAAGGAAGGTCAGAGTGAGAATAGACACAGTTACTACAAAACCAGAGTTCTTCCTAGTACAATTCTTTTGTAGTAGTCTATACTCTCTCCAGTTTCAATCATTTCCCCCTTGACTGTCATCTCTCAATCTGTCCCTTTATCATTGACTAGCCTGTCAGAAACTGTTTTCACCAAGGATGTTAACACTTTTTTCACACTTCCTTCTAATAACTTTCCAACAACCATAAATAATTTCCATGTTTATGACTTATTTAATACTGTAGGTCCATTACCCTGATCTGTTTTACCTTAATAACTTTACCTCTAAGCACTCACTTGGCTGTCTATACCTCTAATCTTGAACCCTGAGATTTCTCTCTCCATCTACTTCCTCAGTTTTAGTAAGTTTACTTTTGCTTTCATCATTAGCTTCCCTTTCCACAATTTATTATTATCTTTCAGTTTATTAGGGTCTAAGCTTCATTTCTGCTTATTAGAAGCACTTTCAACAAGCAGGTATACCTCTGTGCCTTGCTGCTATAAACATTCTCCGAGTTTGTTGGATCACACCATACTCCCATAGATATCCAAATTTATCACTAATTTTGACATTTATGGAATTTTATTACTCTCTGGGCTTGCAGCATTTAGGATTATAATTATTTTCCCTCTTGGATCATAGACTGGGTTTTCCCTTGGTCTGTGCTGCCAATCTGGATAAATATCCTTCCTGAAATTGTTTAATCCTGAATCCTATCCTTGCCACAGCCTTATAGGTGAAGCTGTTACTGATTTTACCCACTTCCATATATATGATCTAGATAGCTTCCTACCCAGGCAGAATCCCAGAGTTCATCATGTCAAGTGTATATCAGCTACTCATTCTCTTATTCCCTTGACTGTTAACTGGAGCATATAGTCCATTAATCTCTAAATCTGGATCACTCTACTGATTTGCATTCTTTATTTCCATTCCAGGATTTCTAAATACTATTACATAAAACTGCGTAATTATGTTGGTTTGGCTCCATTAAAATTTTATGTTTTTCAGCCTCAGTAAGATAAGCAATCCTTTTAATCATTCTTAGTCCCTTTACACATTCCTTTCAGTAACAGTTAAAAAAAAGAAAAAAAAAACCTTATGGTTCTTCTCAAGTCCCTAATTCACAAAAAATGATAGTCTAGTTTTTATGTGACCTAGAATTTGTACAGCTTACAAAAACATCTTCAATTTTGCTATTTACTCTAACATTATTCTTTCAGCATCTTTCTCTCTCCCTTCCGTATCAGCTAATGTTCTTTGACTAGGGTGACACAAATGGACTCTCCTGAAGAAAAAATGAATTTATCGGAAAGATATTGTGAGATCACAGTATTAAAAAGAAGTCTGGAGATGGGGACTTGGAAATTTACGGGAACCAAGGAAACCACAGAGGGAATTATAAAACAGTCTCTTTGACAGCAAAAACAGCTTGGTATTCCAGCCTGACCTCTGGGATGAATCTAGTTGTTTCTAGTCTCTTTTCACTCTGCCCATTACTAAGCCTTCAGGAAGAGAGCATCCAAGTGACTTAGGCTTGGTTTACAGATGTTACTTCTTGGCTAAGTGGAAGCCCTCCACTTACACCCCATCAGACTGTAATCAACAGAGAAGCAATACTTCCCCCAAAGGGAATTAGGGTGCTATGAACAAGGGAAAATGAATGCTAGTGAAGCAATCAAAACACAACAAAAATCCACTATACTTTCTGTCACTCAGAAATAATTGGTTCTACTGTTCCCAGTTCTCCCGCAGTGTTCTTGATTCAATCTTGTATAGAATTTCTTCATAACTTTCCTCTCCAATATACTCCTTCTAATCCTGGGTCCTCTTTTTTTTTTTTTTTTTTCTGTTGAGAGCCATTATACATACCAGTCCGCCAGATTATAGACCTCAGAGTCAGCTCTCTTTCCTCTTATTTATCATCTATATTTGTATTGTTATTTTCTGAAAAATATCTCTCCACTTAAGTTTCTCTCCCTTTGTCTCACTTCAACCTGTGGTGGACTATTACAATAGCACCTTAGGTGACTTTTCTTTCTGTAAATTTTTCCAATCTAGTTTTTAATATTGCTTGCAGAATTATTTTTCTAAAGTAGTTAAAATACCAAGGAAATAAACAACACTCTTCATGACACTGTCTTGCTTTAAAAAAACTTCAGTGGCTTTTTAGCAGCTCCATGATAAAGTCTAATCTTTATATCCAGTTCTACAGGACCCTGACTCATCTCACCTCAACTTAATCTTTCTAGAATCAACTCCCTCCATTCTTTTTTTTTTCTTAGATTTATTTATTATTTACTTTATTAATTGTATTTATTTTTGGCTGTATCAGGTCTTAGCTGTGGCACGCAGGATCTTCGCTGAAGCATGCGGGATCTTTCGTTGCAGTGCACAGGCTCTTCGTTGCAGCGTGTGGCCTTCTCTCTAGTTGTGGCGTGTGGGTTTTCTCTTCTCTAGTTGTGGTGCGCAGGCTCCAGGCTGCGTGGGCTCTGTAGATGTGTCGTGGGTTCCAGAGCGTGTGGACTCTGCGGTTCGTGGCATGCAGACTCTCTAGTTGAGGTGTGTGGGCTCTGTAGTTTTGGTGTGCAGGCTTAGTTGCTCTGCGGCATGTTGGATCTTAGTTCCCTGACCAGGGATCCAACCCACATCCCCTGCATTGTAAGGCAGATTCTTTACCACTGGACCACCAGGGAAGTCCCTCAAATCCCTCTATTCTTTAAGCGTTCTTCTAAGAACACACAGTGTTATCCCAATATATTATGTTCGTACCTATTTATTATGGATATTATGATGGTTTTCCCAACAACCCTCTCAGCCATTGGATAGTAATCATGGACTTGGAGGGAAAATGACTCCACCTCCAGATCTAAGGGTGGCTGTGATTAATTTAATCCAAACATGGGAATCCATTTCCACTTATCTTTGTGATTGATTCATGTAAACCAGGTGTAAATCACTTGGTCTATGGCACATCCGTAGCCAAAGTGGTTGATTGAAGAATAGGCTTGGCATAAAAAGAAATGAAATTGAGTTATTTGTAGTGAGGTGGATGGACCTAGAGTCTGTCATACAGAGTGAAGTAAGTGAGAAAGAGAAAAACAAATGCCGTATGCTAACACATATATATGGAATCTAAAAAAAAAAAAAAAAAGACGTCATGAAGAACCTAGGGGCAGGACGGGAATAAAGACTCAGATCTGGGCTTCCCCGGTGGCGCAGTGGTTGAGAGTCCGCCTGCCGATGCAGGGGACATGGGTTCGTGCCCCGGTCCAGGAGGATCCCACATGTGGCGGAGAGGCTGGTCCTGTGAGCCATGGCCGCTGAGCCTGCGCATCCGGAGCCTGTGCTCCGCAACGGGAGAGGCCACGACAGTGAGAAGCCCGCGTACCGCAAAAAAAAAAAAAAAAAAAAAGACTCAGACCTACTAGAGAATGGACTTGAGGACACGGGGAGGGGGAAGGGTAAGCTGGGACAAAGCGAGAGAGTGGTATGGACATATATACACTACCAAACGTAAAATAGATAGCTAGTGGGAAGCAGCCGCATAGCACAGGGAGATCAGCTCGGTGCTTTGTGACCACCTAGAAGGGTGGAATAGGGAGGGTGGGAGGGAGGGAGACGCAAGAGGGAAGAGATATGGGAACATATGTATATGTATAACTGATTCACTTTGTTATAAAGCAGAAACTAACGCACCATCGTAAAGCATTTGTACTCCAATAAAGATGTTAAAAAAATAAATAGGCTTGGGATCTGAGAAAGAAAGGTACCTACTGTTCTGAGAGCTTTCTCCTTTCCTTTGGGTATTGTAATGTGAGGGTTTGAATCTTGGAACCATTATAGCTGCTTTGCTCTGATGAGGGAAGCCAGCCTAAGACAAAGCCACTCCTGAGATGAGGTATCATAGAGAAAGAGAGCCAGAGCCCCTGGGTGAAGCCAATCATGATGCCTACCTGACTTCAGGACCTCCAGTTACATGAGTCAATGCATTTTGTCATTGACTAGTCCATTCTGAGTCAGGTTTTCTATTACTAGCTATTCAAAGCATCCTGATACACTGTTCTCCATGATTACCATGTCCCCCCCACCCCATTTCTATAATTGGAAAATATTAATATCTACTCTTCTTTTAAAGACAACCTAAATTGTTACAACCTCTGTGAAGTTTTCTTTATCTCATGAGCAGCAGTCATTTAGGTTTTTATTCTCTGTTCCATTGTACCTTGTTCTTACTTCAAATAGACATTCATTTATTCAACATATGTATTTATTGAGCATTTTGTATGTACCAGGTTCTTTTATAGGCACTGGAAACAGAAATTAGCAAGTTGACAAAAATCTCAGCCCTCATAGAGCCTATATTCTAGAGGGCAAGACAGAAACTAACCACCAACAAAATGGTAAGATGTAAAGGGATATAAAGTATTATGGAGATAAAAGTATTTTGGGGGCTTCCCTGGTGGTGCAGTGGTTAAGAATCTGCCTGCCAATGCAAGGGACACAGGTTCAAGCCCTGGCCCGGGAAGATCCCACATGCCATGGAGTAACTAAGCCCGTGCACCACAACTACGGAGCCTGTGCTCAAGAGCCCACAAGCCACAACTACTGAGCCCACGTGCCACAACTACTGAAGCCCACACGCCTAGAGCCTGTGCTCCGCAACAAGAGATGCCACAACAGTGAGAAACCGGCACACTGCAACAAAGAGTAGCTCCCACTCACCTCAACTAGAGAAAGCCCGCGCACAGCAATGAAGACCCAACACAGCCAAAAATAAAAAACAAACAAAAAATAAATTTATTAAAAAAATTTTTTTAAAGTATTTTGGAGATAAATTATGGATAAATAAATCTTGGAAAAGGAGGTAGAGGGTGCTGGGGAGAGACTGCAATAGGGTGGTCAGGGAAGATCTCACTAAAAAGGTGAAATTTGGGCTTCCCTGGTGGCACAGTGGTCAAGAATCCTCCTGCCAAGGCAGGGAACACGGGTTCGAGTCCTGGTCTGGGAAGATCCCACATGCTGCGGAGCAACTAAGCCCGTGTGCCACAACTACTGAGCCTGAGCTCTAGAGCTTTCGAGCCACAAGTACTGAGCCCTCGTGCCACAATTACTGAAGCCCGCACACCTAGAGCCCGTGCTCTGCAACAAGAGAAGCCACTACGATGAGAAGCCCACGCACCACAGCAAAGAGTAGCCCCTGCTTGCTGCAACTACAGAAAGCCTTGCACAGCAACGAAGAACTAAAGCAGCCAAAAATAAATAAATAAATAAACAAATTTATTAGGAAAA
Source organism: Globicephala melas (assembly GCF_963455315.2). Taxonomy (NCBI): domain Eukaryota; kingdom Metazoa; phylum Chordata; class Mammalia; order Artiodactyla; family Delphinidae; genus Globicephala; species Globicephala melas. Next base: position 31,368,606 of record NC_083323.1, on the reverse strand, counting down.
AAGCAGTGGAATTTGAACAAAGATAAGAAAGTAAGTGGATGTCTGGGGGAAAAGTAAGGCAGGAGTATATGTAACATGTTCGATGTCAGTGTGCCACTGAAAAGCAGGCATATCAGTGTAGTAGAACAGGAGTGAGAGAGGTAGAAGAGTGGGCCAAACTGAAAATGGGGGCCAGATCATATAGGATTTGTAAACTGTTGGCTCTGAATAGAGAGCTTGAGCAGAGAATGGATCTGACTTCTCTTTTTTTTTTTTTTTGCCGTACGCGGGCCTCTCACTGTTGTGGCCTCTTCCGTTGCAGAGCACAGGCTCCGGACGCGCAGGCTCAGCGGCCATGGCTCACGGGCCCAGGAGCTCCGCGACATGTGGGATCTTCCCGGACCGGGACACGATCCCGCATCCCCTGCATCGGCAGGTGGACTCTCAACCACTGCGCCACCAGGAAAGCCCTGACTTCTCTTTTTAAGGACTCATTCTGGTTGCTGGATTGAGAATAGACTTTGGGAAACATTTATCACACTATATGATTATTAGCTGTTTACTAATCTCTGGCATCTCTTCCCCCTTTGATTGAAAAAGCTGCAGCTTGTTTAAATATCCTTGTGACTTACAAGTGTTTGAGAGACAATGGGAAATCATATATTTGTTAAATTAGTTTTATTCTCTTCATCAGGCATAAGAAAAATATATTACCAAGTGCAATCTGAAAAGATTACAGTAAGCTTAATTTCAAAGAAAAGCAACGCTAAATTGATGAAAGGCAGTGGAGTGTAGGAAAAAAAAGTTAAACTTGCACATAGGTAAATAAATATAGGTTACAGTTTTAAAATAAAGAATAGGTTGTCCCTGGATTAAATGAATTAAGATCTAAGGGGGGACAGAATTCTAGCTTAATCAAGTGTGTCACTTTCACATCTAAAATGACACTAACCGTACTATAACGCTGTATGCCTCCATTAAAATGAAAGTATTGGTGAAACATTGGAAAGTTAGTCATTTTCCAAATGGCTGAGTAACAGCAGCATAGACAAATCATCAGATAAGTATCCCATAGTTAAATAAGCTTGTCTCCTGAATCTAAATCAAATTATATATTTGAGGCGTGTGTGTGACTTCCAAATACAAATTTGCAGCTTCACTGAATTTTCAGATAATTCATAATTTTCGCCAAACTTATTCCTTTGCACCGTCATTTGTCTGGTATTTGAAAAGCTGTATTCACAAGTTCAGCCAGAAGATATTTATAAGCCCTATGGTGCCGGGCGTTGGCAAAGGTCCTCCCTGGACATGTACTGAAGGGAACAAGCCACACAAGCGCTTCCCTCCCACGTAATCCCTCTGGCTCATTGAAATTGGATGACCTTCCTGGGAACTCTTTACTGTGGCCTCTGTGCGTGCCAAAAGCCCGAGAAAGCTTGCTGGGTTGTTCTCATTCAGATACTGAGCTTGCTGGGTTCTCATTCAGGAATCTTTAGACACACTTCCTTCTTGCTCAGTGAAACTGCTAATTGGCACAGGAAACATCCCAGCTTTGTCCATTTTCTGTAGAAGCTGGAAATGCTTCTACCTGACTGTACCGGCAGAATTATGTTTTCAGTGGTATGAATGCCCCAGACATTTCAATGATAACCTTAGGGATAAAATAATACACATAATGCAGTTGGTTAAACAGTCTCTTATGTCACGGAATAAGTGGTTACAAACAAAGATCTTCTGAAATTGGGGGCTAAAAAAAAAATGGGTGCTTGGGATATAGTTATTTAAATTTGATTAATACGGTACATAGTGCCTTTCTGTTCTTATGTTCTTTACCCTAACTGGTCCATTTGTACTATTATACATTGAATCTGTTTGTTACTAGTTACAAGGAAGAGGGACTGTTGTGGTCGGTTTCCAAGGAAAGTTTTTCCTTCAGCTCAGAAAAGCATGTTACATTGCCAAGAATGAGGGATATTGTCTCTGTATTTGTCGTTGACCAGGAGCCCATGTCTCCCATATGTATGAAGGAAAAAAACCCTCTCTAATCTGTATTTTTAGGTCTTGTCTGCTTCTAATGAACTTATGTAGAGTGACAGGCAAAAAAGAAATAAAATTACTCATGAGAGCACTTGAGCTGGGTGTCGAAATCTTTTTTAGCCAGTCTTGACGTTTTGAATGTTTATTTACGTCAGATTACCAAAAACTACCTTACTTTTTTACATATGTATATGCAAATGTGCATAAGTATCTCTTTTGAATTCAAGTAGATGCATAAAGGTTTTGTTGAGTCTTTAGAGGGTAATTATGCTCTTTAGCTGTTAGTTTCATGCTTTAGCAGTGATGTTTCTTATCAAGTATATTGATATGAGCAAAGTCCATTCAAAAGTATCATTAAAAATAAGAGATTATTAATATTTTGCTTTGTGTTTCTAACTGCATATTGTGAGGTTTTGGAGTATTCACTGAGAGCAAGATAGAATTCATGAGATCACTGTCCTTGTGTTAAAAATTTCATAACAGGATAACTAGGTTGCTGGTTGTGTACAGAAAAATCCAGTCGTTACTCATGTTTACTGTACTTCATGTATAAGAAGTTCATTCGTGCTGCCCTGTTTCCAGTGTTAGAATGTATTTGATTCATTGAAATTCTATGTGCCCACGATATATCCGGAACTGTGATAAATGGTTGAATGGATAAAAAAGAAGTCTCCTAGAGAACTTTTGTTTAGGTCCTCTTTGAATTGTGATTTCTAATACTTGCCAAGCTGTTTTGTTGGAATTAACTTTTAAAGGATAGTTTCAAAGGGTAATATTCTATGCCTCCCAAATTAAAACTCTATTAGTTTGTGACACAAAACTAAAAACAATTTTCAAGATCATAGTAAGTCAAAGAGGTTAGTGCTGAGAAGGAACAAACTGACAACTAAAACAGAATCGACGGTTCTAGAAATAGAGCCAAAATACACATGGGAGATTTAGCATGTGGCAAAGCTGTTATTTCAAAGCAGTGGGGAAAGATCAATTATTTAATAGGCAGTGTTGAGACAGCTGGCTAGCCATTTGGATGAAGATCAAGTTGGATCTCTATCCTAGAGTTTAATAAATTCTTGTAAAATAGTGGTTGAAAATAATAATAGAAAAACAAACCCTAATAAATTAGAAAAAAAAATTGGACACAGTTTTATTTTTTTTCTTTATTTAGGATCATGTAATGGGCAAAATATGTTTAAACATAAAATATCACCTATAGGCTATAAAGAAAAGGAAATGGCAGAATTGACTACATAAAAATTTAAGGTATCTATGAAGCAAGAAGTATCATAAAAATGTCCAAAGCAAAAAGACAAACTGGGAAAATATTTGCTGAACATATAATCAGAAGGCTAATTTCCTAGATATACAAAATATATTCACAGACCAATAAAAAGATAAACCTGAAAGAAAATTTGGCAAAAATATAAAGAGAGTTCATAGACAAACATAAATGACCAATTATTTATGCTACAAATGTGCACTGAAAACCTACATATGCCAGGACTATTCACAGTGCTTGAAATATATCAGAGAACAAAATGGACACAAATTCTAGTGCTTCAGCACATTCTGTCATGAGGAATGGTAGTGGAAAAGACTGTAAATAATACACCTAATAAATAATTATATAATAGGTCAGCACCAAGGTTCCCAAACTGTATGCCAAAGCATCTCTGTAATCCAGCAAAATGACAGGGACGATGGAGGTTGTCTAAATTTTCAAGGGGAACACAGCACCATCTATCAGACAAGGTACACATTACTACAGCTTAAAATTCATGAGTTCATGCCAAATTGTTTTTAGTGGCATCACATCTTCTCAGAGCCAGCATTTCAGTGGTTGCTACAATAGCAAACTAACACTTAACAAAAATCAAGGTGCATCAGGAAATGAGGGTGGTGTTGTCCATTATGTTTCCAAGCGTTGACAAGCCATTCAAGGCCCAACAGGCACACACATCACATTAGTAAGAAAGAATAGTTAATTAAGAACAAAATATAAATATTATTTTCTTTTAACTTATGTCTATTACTTTTTCAAATGGCTATTAAGTTGTTTGGACTTAACTATTTAATAAATGGAATTGTTAGCTATTTCTTTTGGCTAGAGGGACTGTGAAAAAAAAATATTAAGAGACTAAGGGCACCATGAACTGATAAAGTTTGTGAATCTCTTTGTTGGAAGGTGATGAAAAAAATTCAGAACACAATAATTGGCCTGAGCACTGACGGTAGAAAGGGGGAAGATTGCTATTTGAAATAGGGCTGATAGTTTGGCCTTTGCTGAGACATTTGGGCAAAGCCTAGAAGAGGTGAGGGAGTGAGCCACTGGGATTCGATACCTGAAGGGAGACTGTTCCAAGCCGAGGGCTCAGCCAGTGCAAAAGCCCCAAGATGGGAATGTGCTAGGAACATCCGAGGAGTTCAATATAGCTAGAGCAGAGTGGGCCAAATGCAAAGTGGTAGGAGGTAAGGTCAAGTAAAGGTCAAGGAGGAAAGTTACAGGGACCATTAAAGAACTTTGCTGTGAGAGAAATACAGCATCATTGCATTTTAAAATAAGTTTTAAATGTACTTATATTCCAAAAGGAATGAATAGCTTAGTGAAAAAACACATTTGACTCTCGATATTTTAATAAGCTCTACAGCTGTTAAAGTTGAGATATAGAAAGTTTGAACCACTATTGTATATATTTCAATATTCATTTTTTTAAATTAATACATGTATCTACTTAGCTTTGTACCTTTGAAGGGAATCATTTAATGACATCATTGTTTAAAATGTAAAGCTGTCCTTGAGAGTATTACAGGCTACAAATCCTTCTTTCCCCGCCCCATTTTCTCCTACAAAAGAAATCCTTCCAGTAAGTAGTTAAGCACAGCAGTGCCCAATTTTCTATTTAAAAACAACTGTGCATAAAGAGTAGAAGAAGATAATTTGTTTTACAGTAGTTTTCACCATCAAATCTCTAAAGAGAGTGAATTATTTTTAAGCAGCAGTCTTTCAGGTTACATTATGTTCTGAAAGCTTTTAGAGGGAGTGTTATGCTGACACCCTTGAAAATATTTTAGATGACAAATATTTTACATTATATGAATATTACATGATTATGTTTAATTATACACATGATTTCCTTTTGCCTGAGATTAAAATCCTAGAGAGTCTTTATGACCCAATGTAAGTACAACACTTGAGAGGGTTCATCTCAGAATGAGAATTATTAGGGTTACTTACAAATAGATACTAAAATCACTGTTCATATACAAAAAAGAGTGATATACCTTTAGATGTACTTAAATCACAGCCAAATTGTTATTAGTATAAAATTTATCCTGTTGGATAAATAATTTTTAACTGTAGCAAACAACACTAGTCATAGAATAATTTTCAATTAAGAGAAGTATAAACCTAGGGTATAATTTTAATATTTCCAAGACTTTATTTGGATAATGGAAACAAAGAACTCCTTTTAAAAACATCAAGTTAAGCAGGGGTTTCTGTGTTTTTTCCTTTTTTTTTTAAATTAATTAATTTATTTATGGCTGTGTTGGGTCTTCGTTTCTGTGCGAGGGCTTTCTCTAGTTGTGGCAAGCGGGGGCCCCTCTTCATCGCGGTGCGCGGGCCTCTCACTATTGCGGCCTCTCTTGTTGCAGAGCACAGGCTCCAGACGCGCAGGCTCAGTAATTGTGGCTCACGGGCCCAGTTGCTCTGCGGCATGTGGGATCTTCCCAGAGCAGGGCGTGAACCCGCGTCCCCTGCATTGGCAGGGAGACTCCCAACCACTGTGCCACCAGGGAAGCCCTCTGTGTTTTTTCTTTTGTTTTTGTTTTTGTGGTAAGATCAGAAGTTCAGTTTTGGACCTTAACTTTGAGATGACACTCAGATATCCAAGAGGTGGATCTGGGCCAGATACATTAATTGGGTGTGTTTGCTATATCTATGTTACTTAAAGAAAGTAGATTGAATGAGATGATCAAGAAATGAGTGTATTCTGACAGAAGAGGGCCAAGGACTGAGCCCTGGAGCACTCCAACACTGACAGGACAGGAAGAAGATGACGAAGGAAGAGAAGGAGAAGGAGTGAATAGGAAAGAAGACAAAATAAGACTGAACATATGTACCAGGGAATGTACAGCAAATGGGGATTCTGAACTGACCAATGGAATTCATTGAATAGAAATCTTGATAAGAACAGTTTCACTGGAGTAATGGAAATGAAAATCTGATTGGCTTTAACAAAGAATGGAAGATTTCTACTCTAGTAATCCTATAGGTAAATTGGATCAACCCTCCAGAAAAGGCAAACAAACTAGACAAAATAGTAAAACAAACAAACAAACAAAAAAACTTTTCCAGGGGACTGGTGAACTAAAAAAACTCAGAGAGATATGCAAAGCATTCAGGGGTGCCTTTATCTCAGAGCTATCTACTGATAATGGAACTGCCAGCTAAAAGATTAAGAAGCAAAGTAGAACTTACAACAAATTCTCAGGGCTGGTGGACAAACATTGGACTCAGGGTTTGCCAGGGAGTATGAGCCCTGGTTTTAAAAAAAAAATCCCGGACATTGAGTTGGGATCCTGAAGATGATGGAGTGAATAGGAATAGACGAACCCTCCCAGGGATCCAAATTTAGTTTCAGAAGATCTCAGTTTCTCATTAAGTTAAGGCAATCAGCGGGGAGGGGGCTGACTTTGCCCCTCAGAGGGTATTTGGCCATATCTGAGACATCTAGTGAGTAGAGATCACAGATGCTGCTAAACATCCTAAAATACAACACAAAAGTGTACGGTTAATGGCAACAGTGCTGAGTTGAGAAACTGGATTAAGGTGATCTGGAGTTGCTAGTGCCCCTAGCTGCCTCTGGACACTAATAAAATGTTCTTGGGATGAAAATAATGCTATTCTGGGACTCAGGCTATATGTACAATTGGTTGTATACAATGTCTAGTGAGAAGTCAGAAATGATCAGGTACGTGAGGAGGTAAGACAATGAGATCATAATTAAAAGGAACATGTATGAAGACACAAAATGAAATTATCTCATGAATTTTATATTTTTAACTTTTTCATTATGGAACATTTCAAACATACACAAAAATAGAAAAAGTAGACATGAAAGAAAAATGAACACATGTATTTATCATCCAGGAATAACAATAAACATTAATTCATAAATACTCATCTCATCCATCTCCAGCAACACTGAATTATTCTAAGAAATTTTCATAACATTTCAATTTTATGTATTTCAGAATGTATCTCTCAAAGAGTATTTTTTTTAATATATGTTATGGACTAAATGTTTGTGTCCCTGCCCAAATTCATGTGTTGTAGCACCAACCTTCAACCTGATGGTATTTGAAGATCTGGCCTTTGGGAGGTGTTTAGGGTTGGATGAGGCCACGGGGGCGGGGATTCATGATGGGATTATTGCCCTGAGAAGAAGAGACATCAGAGAGCTTGTCCCTGCTCTTTCTTTCCTCCCATGCGCTTGCACGCACGCGCACACACACACACACACACACACACACAAAGAGGTTATGTGAACATACAGCAAGATGGCAGCTGTCTTCAAGCCAGAAAAAGAGCCTTCTCCAGAATCTAACCATGCTGGCACCCTGATCTCAGAGTTCCAGCCTCCAGAAATGTGAGAAAATAAACTTCTGTCACTTAAGCCACACAGTCTATGGAATTTTGTTATGGCAACCGAAGCTGAAGAATCCAATATATAACAATAGTACCATTATCACTCCTTAAGGAAAAAAAAAAAACCTTTTAATATAATTCATTATCCAGCAAGAGTTTTAATGTCTTGAATTGCTTCATAAACTGTTTCTAGTTGGATTGTGAGAATTAGGACCCAAACGTTGTTCTCAAGACAAATCTACAAAACAAACATTCAGAGAAGTTTAGCTTCTTGCTTTTTCCTTCCAGAGGAGGCAGTTATCTCCTTCTCCCACAGGTAATTATTTAATTTGTTTTATGATTTAACATTCTATATTTTAAATATAAGCAAAGATACACTTATATTCATAATACCTTCCCATTTCTAAGATAAATAATAGTATATTTATATTTTCTTTAACTGCTTTTGATGTGATACATTTTTTTGCTACAGTTTGCTTCTTAACCTCATAGTAATTTAAATTTATTTCCTCAATCATCTTTATTCATTTCACATCTATTTAAGTAGTTTTTCAATTGTTTAATAAATAAATACAGAAACGACAGAAAGGGATCCTTTGTATCTATTTTACATGTTTGAATCAGGAGTTTATAATTTCTCAATTGTTTTTATGAACCATTCCAAAATATCTTTCCAAGTTGGAGTTAAATGATGTGTCTGACTTTTATCAATTTTTTTCTTCTCATGTGTTTTGACCTTTTGTTTTGAATCTTTAAAAAATATATGTTAGAAGTCTTTAAAATGTCATTATGTCCCAACAGCCTTACACTGGGGAGGACATCTTGTTACACAAAAACACATTAGAAGGTCCAAGTTTTCATGTGTTTAAAATACTCTATCAACAATAGGACCCTGAAAAGAAAAAATATTAATAGTTGCAGAATACCAAAGTAATCAGCAATTTTAGGTACTGTGTAAACTGCTTTTACTCTGATGAGATTAAGGGAATGAATTGAATAGGATACATACTCTATGTTCTTACATGTGCTTTTAAAAAAAATCCTTGCAGCTGCTCTGTAAAAGACACTGTTAAGTGAATGATAAGACAAGCCACAGACTGGTAGAAAATACGTGCAGCAACACATATTTGACAGAGGTCTAATCTAAAATATGCAAAGAAGTCTTAAAATTCAACAATTAAAAAATAACCCAATTTTAAAATGGACAAAAGATTTGAACAGACATCTCACCAAAGAAGATATACAGATGGCAAATAAGCATATGAAAAGATGCTCATTTGTCATCAGGGAACCGCAAATTAAAACAACAATAATATACAATTACCTACCGATTAGGATAGCTAAAAAAAAAAACCAACAAACTGACAGTAACAATGGCTGGCAAGGACCTCTCACAGCTGCTGGGAATGCAAAATGGTACAGCCACTTTAGAAGACAGTTTGCATTTTCTCACAAACCTAAACAGTCTTACCATACAGTCCAGCAATTGCACTCCTTAATATTTACCCAACTGATTTGAAAAGTTATGTCCACAAAAAATTGAATGTTTATAGCTGCTTTATTCATAATCACCAAAAACTGGAAACAACTAAGATGTCCTTAATAGGTGAATGGATAAACAAACTATAATACATTCATACAATGGAATATTATTCAGTGACAAAAAGAAATGAGCTGTCAAGCCATGAAAGACATAGATGAATCTTCAATGCATATTGCTAATTAAAAGAAGCCAGTCTGAAAAGGCTACATATTGTAGGATTTCAATTATATGACATTCTGGAAAAAGTAAAAACTATAAAGACAATTAAAAATCAGTGGTTTCCAGAGGTACAGGGGGAGGGGAAGGAAGACTGAATATGTAAAGCACAAGGGTTTTTTTTTTTTTTTTTTTTTTGGTACGCGTGCCTCTCACTGTTGTGGCGTCTCCCGTTGCGGAGCACAGGCTCCGGACGCGCAGGCTCAGCGGCCATGGCTCACGGGCCCAGCCTCTCCGCGGCATGTGGGATCTTCCCGGACCGGGGCACGAACCCGTGTCCCCTGCATCAGCAGGCGGACTCCCAACCACTGCGCCACCAGGGAAGCCCAGCACAAGGGATCTTTTAGGGCAATGAAACAATTCTGTATAATAATATAATGTTGGATATACAATGCTATGCATTTGTCAATGTCCTCACATACAGATTTTCTGGTTCTATAAACATGGCAATTTTGTTAAATTCTATTGTGTTTCCTCACCATTAAGAGAAAAAGAAAGTATGGTTTGTTTATAAATGTACACTCTGCCTTACTGAGTATTTTCTGGTAAGGAAAGCTACTATTTTGGTGAGGCATTAATAAATCCTGATTCTTTCATTTACAATTTACAGGTGACTGTGATGATTGTGAGAATTTTCCAAAAACTGCCTTCTGGTTCCATTCATTTTAAACCTTGTTTCTCCTCCTTCACCCACATACTTCTGGGGCCAGGTCCATAGGACACATTCGCCAGGACATCATGACACAGCCTCTGACCACACACCTTTGGGTCATGATGCCCTAGTGAATTGGCACAGTGGTCAGTGGGACAGTTGCTGGAAGCCATTTGCCACACAGAACATCTACTAATACCTAAAAGATAAATGCAATGACTGTAAATTTTACAAAAATATATTTCTATGTGAATGTATTGCTAGGGCCCCTGCTATGACTTATAAAAGATCTATGTAAGTGAGGACCAAGCATTTAAGCTTCTCCAGATTCACAGAAAATCAGCCTCCAGGTGCTAGGAGTCTTTGGAAGTTCCTTTAATTTTTTTCACTTTTCAAGGTGAATAGCAATCGGGATTGCTAACAGTGAGAATGGGGAATGAGGTGGGTGGTTTGGGAGAGAAAATAATATGAAATAGCTATGAGAATGGAAATAGACTAGGGAAATATAATTATTGAGTAGCATTAGGACCCACCTGAAGTTCACGGGAAGGAATTTATAGAGAAACCAGTAGGCATGATGGTATACTGTACTGCAGCTATGTTTAGCCACACAATATAGACAAAGAGTGGGTGGAGAACTGGATTTGAGCAGGGGCATCATTTACCAAGCACATATTAGGAAGTGAGGGGGGTCAAGGGAGAAGAAGCTGTAAGCAAGACAATGATTCTAATGCTGGATATGAATTTTCACCTGCATTAGGAGAGGAGAGGGGATATCAAAGGTTGACAGTTAGTGGATAATGGTAGAATCAATAGATTGACAGGCCTTGTGGATCAAAGGATCGTTGGAATTGAATCCATGAGGGAGTAAACTAGAAAGATACAAAGTGGTGGCAAGAAATAGGATGCATGGAATTGAGATATGGATGAGTTGCTGTTATTGAAAGTGACAAAGCGTACAGGGTGCATCAGACTAAGTGGCTAGGGTGGTGTTGAGGACTGGCTCACTAAGAGAGACATTTCAAGGACCAGAAAGGATAGGGTGTTGAAAGGATCATTTTCTTTCTTTCTTTTTTTTTTTTTTTACATCTTTATTGGAGTATAGTTGCTTTACAATGGTGTGTTAGTTTTTGCTTTATAACAAAGTGAATCAGTTATACATATGTTCCCATATCTCTTCCCTCTTGTGTCTCCCTCCCTCCTACCCTCCCTATCCCACCCCTCTAGGTGGTCACAAAGCACCGAGCTGATCTCCCTGTGCTATGCGGCTGCTTCCCACTAGTTATCTGTTTTACGTTTGGTAGTGTATATATGTCCATACCACTCTCTCGCTTTGTCACCACTTACCCTTCCCCCTACCCATTTCCCCAAGTCCATTCTCTAGTAGGTCTGTGTCTTTATTCCTGACTTACCCCTAAGTTCTTCATGACATTTTTTTTTCTTAAATTCCATATATATGTGTTAGCATATGGTATTTGTCTTTCTCTTTCTGACTTACTTCACTCTGTATGACAGACTCTAGCTCCATCCACCTCATTACAAATAGCTCAATTTCGTTTCTTTTTGTAGCTGAGTAATATTCCATTGTGTACATGTGCCACATCTTCTTTATCCATTCATCCGATGATGGACACTTAGGTTGTTTCCGTCTCTGGGCTGTAAATAGAGCTGCAATGAACATTTTGGTACATGACCCTTTTTGAATTATGGTTTTCTCAGGGTATATGCCCAGTAGTGGGATTGCTGGGTCATATGGTAGTTCTATTTGTGGTTTTTTAAGGAACCTCCATACTGTTCTCCATAGTGGCTGTACCAATTCACATTCCCACCAGCAGTGCAAGAGTGTTCCCTTTTCTCCACACCCTCTCCAGCATTTATTGTTTTGAGATTTCTTGATGATGGCCATTCTGACTGGTGTGAGATGATATCTCATTGTACTTTTGATTTGCATTTCTCTAATGATTAATGAAGTTGAGCATTCTTTCATGTGTTTGTTGGCAGTCTGTATATCTTCTTTGGAGAAATGTCTATTTAGGTCTTCTGCCCATTTTTGGATTGGGTTGTTTGTTTTTTTGTTATTGAGCTGCATGAGCTGCTTATAAATTTTGGAGATTAATCCTTTGTCAGTTGCTTCATTTGCAAGTATTTTCTCCCATTGTGAGGGTTGTCTTTTGGCCTTGTTTATGGTTTCCCTTGCTGTGCAAAAGCTTTGAAGTTTCATTAGGTCCCATTTGTTTGTTTTTGTTTTTATTTCCATTTCTCTAGGAGGTGGGTCAAAAAGGATCTTGCTGTGATTTATGTCATAGCGTGTTCTGCCTATGTTTTCCTCTAAGAGTTTGATAGTTTCTGGCCTTACATTTAGGTCTTTAATCCATTTTGAGCTTATTTTTGTGTATGGTATTAGGGAGTGATCTAATCTCATACTTTTACATGTACCTGTCCAGTTTTCCCAGCACCACTTATTGAAGAGGCTGTCCTTTCCCCACTGTACATTCCTGCCTCCTTTATCAAAGATAAGGTGACCATATGTGCGTGGGTTTATCTCTGGGCTTTCTATCCTGTTCCATTGATCTATCTTTCTGTTTTTGTGCCAGTACCATACTGTCTTGATTACTGTAGCTTTGTAGTATAGTCTGAAGTGAGGGAGCCTGATTCCTCCAGCTCCATTTTTCGTTCTCAAGATTGCTTTGGCTATTCGGGGTCTTTTGTGTTTCCATACAAATTGTGAAATTTTTTGTTCTAGTTCTGTGAAAAATGCCAGTGGTAGTTTGATAGGGATTGCATTGAATTTGTAGATTGCTTTGGGTGGTAGAGTCATTTTCACAATGTTAATTCTTCCAATCCAAGAACATGGTATATCTCTCCATCTATTTGTATCATCTTTAATTTCTTTCATCAGTATCTTATAATTTTCTGCATACAGGTCTTTTGTCTCCTTAGGTAGGTTTATGCATAGATATTTTATTCTTTTTGTTGCAGTGGTAAATGGGAGTGTTTTCTTGATTTCACTTTCAGATTTTTCATCCTTAGTGTATAGGAATGCCAGAGATTTCTGTGCATTAATTTTGTATCCTGCTACTTTACCAAATTCATTGATTAGCTCTAGTAGTTTTCTGGTAGCATCTTTAGGATTCTCTATGTATAGTATCATGTCATCTGCAAACAGTGACAGCTTTACTTCTACTTTTCCGATTTGGATTCCTTTTATTTCCTTTTCTTCTCTGACTGCTGTGGCTAAAACTTCCAAAACTATGTTGAATAAGAGTGGTGAGAGTGGGAAACCTTGTTTTGTTCCTGATCTTAGTGGAAATGCTTTCAGTTTTTCACCATTGAGGACGATGTTGGCTGTGGGTTTGTCATATATGGCCTTTATTATGTTGAGGAAAGTTCCCTCTAGGCCTACCTTCTGCAGGGTTTTTATCATAAATGGGTGTTGAATTTTGTCAAAAGCTTTTTCTGCATCTATTGAGATGATCATACGGTTTTTCTCCTTCAATTTGTTAATATGGTGTATCACGTTGATTGATTTGCATATATTGAAGGATCCTTGCATTCCTGGAATAAACCCCACTTGATCATGGTGTATGATCCGTTTAATGTGCTGTTGGATTCTGTTTGCTAGTATTTTGTTGAGGATTTTTGCATCTATGTTCATCAGTGATACTGGCCTGTAGTTTTCTTTCTTTGTGACATCCTTGTCTGGTTTTGGTATCAAGGTGATGTTGGCCTCGTAGAATGAGTTTGGGAGTGTTCCTCCCTCTGCTATATTTTGGAAGAGTTTGAGAAGGATAGGTGTTAGCTCTTTTCTAAATGTTTGATAGAATTCGCCTGTGAAGCCATCTGGTCCTGGGCTTTTGTTTGTTGGAAGATTTTTAATCACAGTTTCAATTTCAGTGCTTATGATTGGTCTGTTCATATTTTCTATTTCTTCCTGATTCAGTCTTGGCAGGTTGTGCATTTCTAAGAATTTGCCCATTTCTTCCAGGTTGTCCATTTTATTGGCATAGAGTTGCTTGTAGTAATCTCTCATGATCTTTTGTATTTCTACAGTGTCAGTTGTTACTTCTCCTTTTTCATTTCTAATTCTATTGATTTGAGTCTTCTCCCTTTTTTTCATGATGAGTCTGGCTAATGGTTTATCAACTTTGTTTATCTTCTCAAAGAAGCAGCTTTTACTTTTATTGATCTTTGCTATCATTTTCTTCATTTCTTTTTCATTTATTTCTGATCTGATTTTCATGATTTCTTTCCTTCTGCTAACTTTGGGGTGTTTTTGTTCTTTCTCTAATTGCTTTAGGTACAAGGTTAAGTTGTTCATTTGAGATGTTTCCTGTTTCTTAAGGTGGGCTTGTATTGCTGTAAACTTTCCTCTTAGAACTGCTTTTGCTGCATCCCATAGGTTTTGGGTCATCGTGTGTCCGTTGTTATTTGTTTCTAGGTATTTTTTTATTTCCTCTTTGATTTCTTCAGTGAATACTTTGTTATTAAGTAGTGTATTGTTTAGCCTCCATGTGTTTGTATTTTTTACAGATCTTTTCCTGTAATTAATATCTAGTCTCAGTGTTGTGGTCAGAAAAGATACTTGATACAATTTCAATTTTCTTAAATTTACCAAGGCTTGATTTGTGACCCAAGATATGATCTATCCTGGAGAATGTTCCATAAGCACTTGAGAAAAATGTGTATTCTGTTGTTTTTGGATGGAATGTCCTATAAATATCAATTAAGTCCATCTTGTTTAAAGTATCATTTAAAGCTTGTGTTTCCTTATTTCTTTTCATTTTGAATGATCTGTCCATTGGTGAAAGTGGGGTGTTAAAGTCCCCTACTATGAATGTGTTACTGTCGATTTCCCCTTTTATGGCTGTTAGTATTTGCCTTATGTATTGAGGTGCTCCTATGTTGGGTGCATAAATATTTACAATTGTTATATCCTCTTCTTGGATGGATCCCTTGATCATTATGTAGTGTCCTTCTTTGTCTCTTCTAATAGTCTTTGTTTTAAAGTCTATTTTGTCTGATATGAGAATTGCTACTCCAGCTTTCTTTTGGTTTCCATTTGCATGGAATATCTTTTTCCATCCCCTCACTTTCTGTCTGTATGTGTCTCTAGGTCTGAAGTGGGTCTCTTGTAGACAGCAAATATATGGGTCTTGTTTTTGTATTCATTCAGCCAATCTGTGTCTTTTGGTGGGAGCATTTAGTCCATTTACATTTAAGGTAATTATCGATATGTATGTTCTTATTCCCATTTTGTTAATTGTTTTGGGTTCATTATTGTAGGTCTTTTCCTTCTCTTCTGTTTCTTGCCTAGAGAAGTTCCTTTAGCATTTGTTGTAAAGCTGGTTTGGTGGTGCTGAACCCTCTCAGCTTTGCTTGTCTGTAAAGGTTTTAATTTCTTCATCAAAGCTGCATGAGATCCTTGCTGGTAGAGTAATCTTGGTTGCAGGTTTTTCTCCTTCATCACTTTAAATATGTCCTGCCACTCCCTCTGGCTTGCAGAGTTTCTGCTGAAAGATCAGCTGTTAACCTTATGGGGATTCCCTTGTGTGTTATTTGTTGTTTTTCCCTTGGTACTTTTAATATGTTTTCTTTTTATTTAATTTTTGACAGTTTGATTAATATGTGTCTTGGCGTATTTCTCCTTGGATTTATCCTGTATGGGACTCTCTGTGCTTCCTGGACTTGATTAACTATTTCCTTTCCCATATTAGGGAAGTTTTCAACTATAATCTCTTCAAATATTTTCTCAGTCCCTTTCTTTTTCTCTTCTTCTTCTGGAACCCCTATAATTCGAATGCTGGTGCGTTTAATGTTGTCCCAGAGGTCTCTGAGACTGTCCTCAATTCTTTTCATTCTTTTTTCTTTATTCTGCTCTGCAGTAGTTATTTCCACTATTTTATCTTCCAGGTCACTTATCCGTTCTTCTGCCTCAGTTATTCTGCTATTGATCCCATCTAGAGTATTTTTAATTTCATTTATTGTGTTGTTCATCATTGCTTGTTTCATCTTTAGTTCTGCTAGGTCCTTGTTAAATGTTTCTTGCATTTTGTCTATTCTATTTCCAAGATTTTGGATCATCTTTACTATCATTATTCTGAATTCTTTTTCAGGTAGATTGCCTATTTCTCCTTCATTTGTTAGGTCTGGTGGGTTTTTATCTTGCTCCTTCATCTGCTGTGTGTTTTTCTGTCTTCTCATTTTGCTTATCTTACTGTGTTTGGGGTCTCCTTTTTGCAGGCTGCAGGTTCATAGTTCCCATTGTTTTTGGTGTCTGTCCCCAGTGGCTAAAGTTGGTTCAGTGGGTTGTGTAGGCTTCCTGTGGAGGGGACTAGTGCCCGTGTTCTGGTGGCTGAGGCTGGATCTTGTCTTTCTGGTGGGCAGGTCCACGTCTGGTGGTGTGTTTTGGGGTGTCTGTGGACTTATTATGATTTTAGGCGGCCTCTCTGCTAATGGGTGGGATTGTGTTCCTGTCTTGCTAGTTGTTTGGCATAGGGTGTCCAGCACTGTAGCTTGCTGGTCGTTGAGTGAAGCTGGGTGTTGGTGTTGAGATGGAGATCTCTGGGAGATTTTCGCCATTTGATATTATATGGAGCTGGGAGGTCTCTTGTGGACCAGTGTCCTGAAGTTGGCTCTCCCACCTCAGAGGCACAGCACTGACTCCTGGCTGCAGCACCAAGAGCCTTTCATCCACACGGCTCAGAATAAAAGGGAGAAAAAGTAGAAAGAAAGGAAGAAAAGAAAAGAAAAGAAAGAAAGAAAGAGAGAGAGAAAGGAGGGAGGGAGGGAGGGAGGAAGGAAGGAGGGGAGGAAGGAAAGAAAGAAACAAGATAAAATAAAATAAAGTAAGATAAAATAAAATAAAGTTATTAAAATAAAAAATAATTATTAAGAAAAAAAATTTTTTTAAGAAAAAAGCAAAACAAAAAAAACGGATGGGGGCATCCCTGGTGGCGCAGTGGTTGAGAGTCCGCCTGCCGATGCAGGGGACATGGGTTCGTGCCCCAGTGTGGGAAGATCCCACATGCCACGGAGCGGGTAGGTCCGTGAGCCATGGCCGCTGAGCCTGCGCGTCCAGAGCCTGTGTTCCGCAACGGGAGAGGCCACAACAGTGAGAGGCCCGCGTACCAGAAAAAAAAAAAAAAAAACAGACGGATAGAACCCTAGGACAAATGGTGAAAGCAAAGCTATACTGACAAAATCTCACACAGAAGCATACACATACACACTCACAAAAAGAGGAAAAGGGGAAAAAATCATAAACCTTGCTTTCCAAGTCCACCTCCTCAGTTTGGGATGATTCGTTGTCTATTCAGGTATTCCACAGATTCAGGCTACATCAAGTTGATTGTGGAGCTTTAATCCGCTGCTCCTGAGGCTGCTGGGAGGGATTTCCCTTTCTCTTCTTTGTTCTCACAGCTTCCGGGGCTCAGCTTTGGATTTGGTCCCGCCTCTGCGTGTAGGTCACCTGAGGGCGTCTGTTCTTTGCTCAGACAGGATGGGGTAAAGGAGCAGCTGCTTCGCGGGCTCAGGCCGGGGGGAGGGAGGGGTATGGAGTGCGGGGCGAGCCTGCGGCGTCAGACGCCGGCATGTCGTTGCACTAGCCTGAGGCGCGCCGTGCGTTCTCCTGGGGAAGTTGTCCCTGGATCCCGGGACCCTGGCAGTGGCGGCTGCACAGGAATGGGGGTGTGGATAGTGACCTGTGCTCGCACACAGGCTTTTTGGTGGCGGCAGCAGCAGCCTTAGCGTCTCATGCCCGTCTCTGGGGTCCGAGCTTTTAGCCGCGGCTCGCGACCGTCTCTGAAGCTCCTTTAAGCAGCGCTCTTAATCCCCTCTCCTCGCACCAGCAAACAAAGAGTGAAGAAAAAGTCTCTTGCCTCTTCAGCAGGTCCAGACTTTTCCCCAGACTCCCTCCCGGCTAGCTGTGGCGCCCTAGCCCCCTTCAGGCTGTGTTCATGCAGCCAACCCCAGTCCTCTCCCTGCGATCTGACCAAAGCCGGAGACTCAGCTCCCAGACCCCGCCCGCCCCGGCAGATGAGCAGACAAGCCTCTCGGGCTGGTGAGTGCCGGTCGGCACCGATCCTCTGTGCGGGAATCTCTCCGCTTTGCCCTCCGCACCCCTGTTGCTGCGCTCTCTCTCCTCTGTGGCTCTGAAGCTTTCCCCCTCCGCCACTCCCGTCTCCGCCAGTGAAGGGCCTTCCTAGTGTGTGGAAACCTTTTCTCCTTCACAGCTCCCTCCCACTGGTGCAGGTCCCGTCCCTATCCTTTTGTCTCTGTTTATTCTCTGTTCTTTTGCCCTACCCAGGTACGTGGGGGGGTTTCTTGCCTTTTGGGAGGTCTGAGGTCTTCTGCCAGCGTTCAGTAGTTGTTCTGTAGGAGTTGTTCCACGTGTAGATGTATTTCTGGT
This sequence comes from Globicephala melas, assembly GCF_963455315.2. Taxonomy (NCBI): domain Eukaryota; kingdom Metazoa; phylum Chordata; class Mammalia; order Artiodactyla; family Delphinidae; genus Globicephala; species Globicephala melas. The sequence goes on along the minus strand of NC_083323.1, from coordinate 31,350,125 downwards.
GTATCTGTGGGGAGGAAGGTGATCTCTGCGTCTTACTCTTCCGCCATCTTCCCTTCTAGGATCTCTAATGATGTTCTTAAAATAAACCTTACTCACTAGAATATAGAAAAGCTGGATTCATAAAAGTCTCCAAAGGAGGAAAAGGAGGAGGAGGGGGATAAGGAAGAAGAAGCAGCTGCAGCCAAAAGGATCATTTATATGTGTATCAAAATCCCAAGAAATAAGACAGGAGTACAGATGAGTGACAGTGAAGTAGGTGCTCATGCCATCAAGAAATGAAGGAGAAGAACCTGAGAGTTAGTACATGAAAGCAACAGTGAATAGCAGTGGGTATGTAATCTGATAACATGAGATTCAAATCTGGGAGGGATTAAGGAGTGATGACCTAGAAGCAGCAATGAGGACCAGAGAACCCACTGCCAGACCCAGTGACAGTTATGGAGGAAACACAGCCACCAAATGAGAGGGCTGAAGAGGCAGATATATCCTCAAAAGACAGCCTCATTTTCATTTTGAAGAAAAAGTTCTAAAAGTACATTGGATTTTGCTAAGTATGGACTGAAATTCCAAAAGGCACACATTATAGTACAATTTCAATGTCCATCTATAATTTCCTGGCTATGGTAGTGGATAAAGGTTTATTTGGGCTGATGCAAAGTGTTACACATTCTTCTAATAAATGGGAAAAGTAAGGTTAGAGGATAGTATTACATAAATATGTATGTACACATAGTTTTTCTGAGGGTTAACAAGAAATACCTGTTTTCCTGTGGAGGAAAGAACTTTAATGTTGGAGGGAGAATTTTACCTTTATTTTATACTCTGCTGTAGTACAATATTGCAATGCATGATGATGTGAGATAAAATATGAATACTTATTGGGTCTTTGATATTAAGGAATAATTTTTCTTAGGTGTGACAAAGGTATTACGTTCTAAAATTTATAATTTAGAGATACACATATAAATATTTACAGATCAAATATTTGTAGGTATTAGCCTAAAAATAATATGAAAGGGGTGGTGGGTAAGTGGTGTAGTAGGTGACTTAGATAAAATAAGATCATTCAGCACTTAAATAAGATTGAAGCTAGGTTATGGTTACATGGAAGTTCATTACACTACTCTACTTTTGCATATATTTCAAATTGTCCATGATAAAAAGTTTTAGAAAATAACTTTTAACTTATTGAACATTGCAATAGGTAATACCTATTCAGATTCAATTTTGTTTCAATTCCATGCTTTATTATTGCATTAAATTGGGGGAATGCAATGATATAAGTCTTCACGGTCCTAGTCCTCATGTGTTTATAACTTAAAGGGGAAAACAAACAATTAGCAACCCCCTGCCCCCCCCCCCAAAAAAAATTATGAGATGTGTCGAGGAGGGCTTTATAAACCATGTTGAGTTTGGGTTTGGTCCTGAAAAATAATGAGAAGCCATTTCAGTGTTTTAATCAGAGAAAAGTATTATCAGTTGTCTCCATATTATTCACTCTAACATGAGGAACTGATTGAAAAAGGGCTAAATAGTGGAGGAGTGCGATCAGTTACAAGGCTATTATCGTCTAGGCTTATATTGATGGAAGTCTGTAATATAAAGCGTGAGCAGAGGAGGAAAAATCAGCAAAGAAACTGAAAAGAAATGGTGGGTGAATAAGTGTGATGTCATAAATCTAGAGGATGTGGTCTCAGGAGTCCAATACCAACCAGGGGCTAGGCAGGATGATTACTTATTGCCTAAACCACATAAGCCATAATGGTGTATGATCTTGCCATTCCATCCCTCTTCTCAGAAGCACGCAATGGCTTCGCATGGCCCCTAAGAAGAATCTGCCCTCCTGTGGCATTCAAGGCTCTGGTCTCATCTCACTGTGTATCCCTTTATGCACTGTATGCTCAGGATTGGATTTGATGGGATAAATTGAGAAATTTTAAAACTACTTGCTTTGGAAAACACTGCTCAGGCTGGGCATAATTATCCTTCTTTATCAAAATTTCTCATCCTTGTAAATCTTAGCCCAAACACCAACTCCCCCATGATCATCCCTAGGCTATCTATTTCTTCTTCCTGTGTGCCCCAAGTACATTAACTAGACCGCAGTTTTGCACTTAGGTAATTACTTCACTGTGGCTTTATGCAGTTGACAGTGGTTTTCCTATCTTCTCCCCAACTAAGTTAGAAACCCCTTGAGATCCAACAGTGTATTAATTCAATTTTACCTTCTTTGATTACTTTACCTATCTTCCTTGATTACTTAACCAATACATATTTATTGGAATAAAATAATTTATCTCCTTTTGTGCATATTAGAATAAAATCTAGATTAATGATGTTTTCCATAGAAAACTTTGAGTTTACCTTAAATGCTCAACCATGTTATGAACATGTGTGATAACTTTAAGATAATGACAGGGCAAATTTGAGTGCATAAAATTCTTTATTTAGAACAATAAAGTATGTGTATATATAATGTAATTTCAAATTCAAACCTGTATAAAAAAGGGTCAGGACATAAACCTATTTTAAAAAGTACACATACAGTACATACACATCACATTTTACAACCTTTTTTATTTAACTTCAGTCATAATAAAACTATAGAATAATGTTGACATACATTTACATTACAATATGCAAACTCCAATCTATGACTGAACTAGCAATATATCTGTGCATCCATCTAAATGTCTGAATACTTTAAGTCCATTGATTTAAAAAATAGTGGCAAGTGGACACTATAATCACACATTAATCCTTAGAATATAGGAGAATAGGGTATTTTGATTGGAAATTTTTATTTAGTGAGTCATAGCTCAGAAATCAAGTAACTGAAAATACTATGTTTTTTTAGTTTAAACAATTTTATTTTAAAGAACAACATAAGATGTAATTGGAGACGGCGGTTATAAATACATGTACGATGCTTAAGAAACATTTTAGGATCAAGAATATCCATTTTAATATGGATTATTTCTAAAACAGTATCTTGTTAGGAAATGAAAGTACCATTATTTTATCTTTACAAAGGCATTTCCAGCAACACCATAAACTGTGTGATCAAACACCACAAATGAACTGGTTGGAATTTCAATCTGAATGTTTATATTTTAATGCCAATTTCAGAATAATACTGTTTCAAAACAAGCTGGCTTTCTCTAAAATTCTTATCCCACTTTCCAATCCTGAAATATAATTTATGGTTTACCCATCTCCAAACGGATTCGAAAGTATCTTTTTGCACTTAAAAACTTTATGAGCATCTTACATTTTCTGCTCTTAGCTTTTAAGAAAAATGAGAGCATTTAAATGCTTGATTTGGTACACTTCCAAATGTTACACACATCTCATCTTGGGTAAAATGTACTCTTGGTTTTCATTCTTCAGAGGTGATCCAAAAATGTTTATTTAAGCAACGGAAAAAGCCATCTCTTGTGTAAGTGGTTATCCGACTCACCCTACAGGAGACTGATTTTCACTTTTACGAATGGACCCTATTTACATTACAAACAAGAACAGCCATAGCTTTTTATGTTCAAATTGCTTATTCACAGAGATCAGAGTTGGATATTTTATATGCGATAGTTTCAGCTCTATTTTATCATCTTTGTCAGTCACATATCAATAGGTTTCTCTCATACCTATGGTATGACTTGACTTCACCATATAGATAAATAAAAATTGAGAGCCAAAGAAGGGCAGTGATTTACCAATACCTGTTAATGGCAGAGTGGAAGCTCCTGACAATTTTTCCTAACATCCATCCCACTATGTCCAACTGCCTTCTTGAAAAATATATTTCTTAGTTAAATTAGAATAGGTTGGGAATGGCTAAAAGCCCCATACTGGAATTACATTTTGAAACCAGAACCTAGCTTCAGAAAAACATTAAGAAATATCCATGAATTCTGCGTGGAGTTTTCTATTAATTTAAAACTTCATTTGAATTAGAATACCAAAATATGCCACAAAGTTTCTCCGGAGTACTTTAATTCTTACTAAAAGCAGATATTTCATTGTGAACATACTTTATCATACATTGTCATTTTTCACATAGTTAATCCTTTTCAAAGAGAATAGGGTACTTGTTCTGTTAAAGTATTGAAAAAAATAACTTGTTTCTGACTCATTAGAAAGTGGCTGTGTGGTAAGCACATCAGATTATAATACAAAATCAAGCAACGCTTTGATATCACAGGGCAGGCACCGTTTATCAGTGCCAGTTTCTCTATAGATTTGGGTTCTACCACAGAGGTACAAAGCTTAATTATACTTTACTCTAAAGTATAATTTAGCATCTGCAGACTTCTGAAACCATTTTAAAAGACAATTTTGAAACATTACAAAAGAGAACTATCAGATACATGGTACCAGTTTAAAAGGTGATTTCACAGTTTAAGATGTCAGTTGTGAGTTTTCCATGATTTATAAAGGATGTTCAGAACACATATTGGATAAAATAAAGCAAAGACATATATGTATATATATATTTTAATCTCCAAGTAGATATGAGAGTTCATTCCCAAGCAACTACCAACCAAAGTAATGTTCAACATTTTTCTATTGTTCGTGTATTTTACTGAATTTTAGTGTTTTAAAAATTGGTAATCCACACAACTCTCAATGAACCAATACATTTAATTAGGCAGAATACATCTCCCCTTGCCTACCGTGCCAGATTTCATAACTTGCTGAATTTGTTTATTTAACCCTATCAATTAGGACCATGTCCTTGTGTGTTAAAACCCAGCTACCAGCTTTGAGAACAAAAGTACATCTATTATACTCTAAAGCTCATTAAGCAGCATTTTTACATACTTACAAAAACTGAAACCATTGCTGAAACAAACTATTAGATTGAGAAGTATCAATCTTCTCAATTGACACATGACCTACACACATACTCATGTTAATCTATGTCTATTTTCTTCAAAACAATCAACATCACACACTGAGACAGGTCCTTTCAGCCATTAAATTGATCTCTGGTTTTATTATATATAATTGGTTGCACCATGGGATATTTGAGGGACTGAATAAATTAATGCAACTTCCCAAAGCATCTGGGTTGTATCTTAGAGACATGACTAGTGTTTGAGGAACCACAGCACTTTAGAGGAGGGATCGTAGAAATCATCTGAGCTCTTTGGTATAAAAAAGAGCAAGGGCCACTTACTAGAGTTGTATTTGAATTAGCTTTGAACATAAGCTAAAATCCAGCTCTACTAGAAGTTCTTGGACTTTTGAAAACAAAGGAAAGATAGCAGTTTTTCATGCCCTTCTCTATCACTGCATTGAAAACAGTCATGTGATGGTGATAGACATGGCAATGATGTTATCACAAGGATCAAGTTAGAATGGAAAGCTTTGGATTCCTGTATGTGTACGTTTGTGATATATTAAAAGAATCTTCATCAAAATAAACCAAAAGAAATCATTCCTTGACCTTAGTCAGATGGTCCTTTGAAATAAAAAAAATTGGCAAGGGAAATTCACTTAATGTCTTACAAGTTCTGGTTTAAAAATGCAATGTCCATCTTGGGAATTCCTGCCAAGTTCACTCAATATGACAAAAACGCTGTCGCATATTTTAATAGCAAACTGACATGCGTAACTACATAAAGCTTTCTTTTTATTTTTAATTCATAAACCTTAATGAATACAGAGTGCCTGATTTTAAATAAATGGATCCTTTAAACAGATAATGGTGATTATACTATAAATAACTAAAGTTTCCTGATCCCCTGCATTCTTGTAAAAGCCAAGTCACCTAGTTTTCAACACCCATATTAGCATGTGTGTGGTTATCTAACCGTAGATACTAAATATCATAATTTATATTTACTCTCTCCCACAGCAGAAATTGAAAATGCGGCCTCCATACATTCAGTGATTTCTCCTAAGTCCCTTTACATAACTCTGTGATAGTTTTAGAATATAAACATTTTGTAATATAATTTGCAAGCACAATTTGTACACGCCATAGTGGTCAAGGGCGAAGGCTGACTTCACCAGGGGTGCCAGATGCCCCCCTCGGCAGACTGTTCTGCTGGGCAGTGTCCACAGCTTCTTCGTGTGATGACTCTTTCGGAGTCTCTCCTCTGCAAAGGCATCACTGTTGTGTAATTCAGTACTGGCTCCCCTGCATGACTAAAGTCAGACAACCATGTCCGTTCGTCTAGTGGGATACGGTTGAGCACACTCTGTGTCAGAAAGAGACCAAGCTCAGACCCATATCATTCCTTGATCAGCAGCTAGAAGGCTGACCTGCCCCTACCCCCACCCTCTTTTCCCACTGCTTTCTAAATGAACAGTGGCTGATGCTATGGAGTTTTTGTTTTTTGAATTTTTTCTAGATCCCTTTGATAAAAATGATGACCCCCACTATCCAGGCTGAAATCTACTTGCAGAGACCAAGATAACTATGAACTGCAGGTTGTAACTGTAAAATAAAGCTATGTGGTTTTTCAACAATTAGACGTTTCTGGAGGCATGCAAAACGGTACGTGCAGCCTGGGACACGTGCTTTCTCTCCCAACATCAGCTGCAAGTTCTAATTGAGACCACAAATCCCCCAGGTCCTTAAAATAGAGTCCTGCTAGGTGCAAGTTCTTCTTTACAGATGATTAATTCAGTGCCAGTTTCACAGTAAAACACTTTGTTCCAATTTCTGAATCATCCACATAGTCATGGGTAGCAAGAACAGATAAAGATGCGGTCTGTCACTCCAGACAGAATAGGAATTTGTTTAAAGCTGCTTCATTTATGAAGCAAACATGAACTGTTACCCGCCTAGAGAAGAAAAAAGAGAGATTATAGCATATCTGCTTTCTACCTTCTTTTCGTTCTCAGTAGCTGAATTCATGTGGCTTTGAATGAGTAATAGATTTACAATGCATGCTTCACTTACACAGCCTAAAATAACTTGACAAATGTTTCCTAGATGCAGTGATCAGTCACTTGCTGATCTCCCTAGTAACATTTTACATAATCTGAAATGATCTTACTGTTTACTGAGTGTCTCTTCCCATTAGAATGTAAGCCCCATGAGGAACATAGAGCTTTTGTTTATCTTTTTCACTGCTGTATTCCAACACCTAGAACAGTGCCTGGTACAAAATAGATACGGGTGTCCCCTGCTTTTCAAAGTTCCCTTTATACCACTTTGCTTTTACAAAACACCTACTTTAGTACCTGTTTTCAACAAACGAAAGAAATCCAAAGAGGATTTTTGCTTTTATGAAAAAAGGCAAAAAGAGACCGTCGCATTCAGGGTTTGTTCTGCAGTGAGCCTACAGAGGCAGTGTGCACCGCCAGCAGTGAGAGTGGCACCGCCAAGTTCTTCCCCGGAACTACACTTAGCCTCTCAGCATAAAGCCACCATAACTTTGAATTGTGTCTACGAGCATCTGTGCTTTACATAGATTTATTTTATGCATCGCATTAGCAAGATGTATCCTAAGGTGATTGCGTCTTTGCTTTAGGCCATTTTGGTTTAAGACAGGTTTCATTGGAATGCTCTACTTTTGCATAGCACTGGAGGGGGACACTTGTACTCAATAAATATTTCTTGAACATAGAGTGGATGAATGAATACCCTGTGGCTTTCATACCCCCAAGCACAGCACAGATTATCTCCATTTCTGATGAGTGTTATCAATCTATGTAGCCTTGAATTTCTCTAACAAGCCTTTGAAGAGGTTGTAAACAGGTGGTGAGGGGAGAGGGTCTGAAGAACAATGGCGGTGTTCAGAGTGGAGAAGTGGAGATTGATGGAGTGGCATGCAAGAGATATCTGGGACAGGCGGAGAGGCTGATCAGAGGCCACCCACAAATGACAGCCTCCTAGCCACAGATCAGTGCCAGTATCCTGACTGCCTAGCCAGGTTCTAGCAATCACTTCTCCCAGCTGAGGAAAGAGCAGCAGTAGGATCTCCTTCAGTGCTGTCAGCCAGAAGAAGAAAGATAGAAATCCTGGCACCACATTCCTGACAAAGCCTCTGGGGAAGTTCATTTGGCCTCAGCACAGCTTACTGTACTTGCTGAAGCATGAAAGCCAGACTCTGTTTTAGCTTTTCAGTGCTGGTGTTAAACCACTGAGCTTTGGACTCAGCTTTCAGATTTTTCAGCTTTCAGGTGAAGTATTTGTACTTCCTTATCTTTTTTTCTTTTTTAATTATAGGCAGCATTTGCATGCTATCTTCAATCACAACCCCTAAATAAATGTGTATTTTGCATTTAGTTTCTTCCCTACTCTTTTCCTATTTTGTCCTTATTTATCAATCCCAGAACCAGAGATCACTGGTTTTAAAATGTTTGAGATCATTACATAGGCTATATATAAAACTTTATAGTATGAGTGATAAGAAGTACAGTGTTTTTTTCCAGTAATATGCTAAATGTATATTACTCTAATGTAATATACGAAATGTATGCAATCATTAAATGTAATATATTGAAAATGTAAATATATAAAATGTAATAATATACTAAAAACCATATTACATGACAATTTACCAAAGAGAGAACTCTAAAAAATAGAAAACCTGTATTTAGGAAAGCAGAATTAAATACTGGAGGAGAAATTAACAGGCATTAAGAGCAAATTTCAGAAATGCAAATTACTTAGCAGATATTTTAAAAATAAAACTTGGTTAGAAAAGCAGAAGGAAATCACAAAAAAGCAAAAAATATATATATTTTTTGAAAAAGCTACAAATAACTTGAAACTCTAAACGTAAGCGTAGAGAAGCAAGATTGGAAATCTATTCTGATTATGTCTTTGGATCATTTCGCAAAGAAAACAAACATAAAAACCAACAAATGGTTTCCCATAGAACGAAACTACCATTTCTATAATAATACCATGGATTCTGGCAACAACCTCACGAAATAAATAGGGTGAGTATTATTATCCTCCCATTACATTTGAAGAATCAGGGGTTAAAAGACAACTGACTCATCCAGGAACCTACAGCTAATTAAGGTGCAGATTAGACCCAAGTCTAATCCCTTCTAATCCTCTGCATCACAATGTATCTATACAGAGTGAGCTCCAAACCAAAACCTTCAAAATTCTAGAAATTCTTAGGAAATATGTGGTAAAGAGTCAAAGATCTGGCCATTGGTAACCAACCATTATTGAGTCCTGTGCAATCAATGTCCCAGCATAACTTGCCCTCATCCCTATTCCAATTCTAGGATCGACTTTCTTCTGTCTTAGATCTACTGGAAACTTCCAGGTTGTGTTTCTTTTATGAATCTCTCCACCAGCCTAATTATAATAAGAATTACTTTCTAGGGGTTTCCCTGGTGGCCCAGGGGTTAAGAATCTGCCTGCCAATGCAGGGAACATGAGTTCGAGCCTTGGTCCGGGAAGACCCCACAGGCCGCGGAGCAACTAAGCCCGTGTGCCACAACTACTGAGCCTGTGCTCTAGAGCCCACAAGCCACAACTACTGAGCCTGCGTGCCACAACTACTGAAGCCCACACGCCTAGAGCCTGTGCTCTGCAACAAGAGAAGCCACTGCAATGAGAAGCCCGTGCACCACAACGAAGACCCAACACAGCCAAAAATAAATAAATTAAAAAAAAATTACTTTCTACACTTACCATGCTGGGATAAGTCCCTAAACACCACCATCTCAGTATCTACAAACTCATGCTATTTACCGTCAACCAAACTGGGCCTTCTCCGTGATTACACGGTCCTTCTCCCAAGGTCTCAATTAAAATTCTTCGTGGATGACTTCCCAATCCCCAATCTATTATTTGCAGCGCTTACTGTACTCTGAATTTCCAGTGAAGCATATTTGGCCACTGGTTAATAATTCCTAACGGCTCCTTCTCCCATTTTTTTCTATTGGCACTGCCATCTGGTTAGTCCCATAGGCTCCAAATCATCCCTGATTACTGCCTGTGATGTCAAGCCTCACATCCCATTAGGAACTAGGACTTATTCTTTTACTGCAGTGACTCCAAAATGGCCTATGCTTTCCTATCTCCATGGCTGTGACCCTAGTTCAGGTTGTCATTCTCTCACACCTGTTTTGAAGATTGGCCTCCTAAGTGGACTCCTTGATTCCAGGTCACCACTCCCATCCATCTGGCCACGCCAACGTCTGATTACTTTCCGAAACCTCTGCTTTGATTGTATTATGTCTTTTCTAAACCCTCCAAGGACTCCTTATATTACTCAATGAAGTGTAAGCCCTGTACTTGGAATTCAGACCTTGTTTCAAACTGATGCCCATCCTTTCTCAGCATTTTAACCCTTTATGTGTACTTCTACTGGAGTCCAGCTGTACAAACTCTTGAACACAGTCTGTACTTTCAGCTCCCTGATTTAACTTATGCCATTTGCAGTATCTGGATTTACCACTTCCCTATTGCCAGTAAAATTTTAGCAATCATCCAAGATCCAGTTCCATACAAATGCCACCTCCATCACCCTTACAATAAAGCCTTTCTCCAAATGATTTCTCTCCCCAGTTAAATAAGACAATTGTATATGGGTGGTACAATTCTATGGGATGCCATCTGTACCAGTCATTATCTAGAGCTATGTTCAGGGCACATCCTCTACAACCATATGCAGTGGCTTTGCCTTTGACTCATTATTGCATTTCTTTGTCAGCTTCTTTTGTTGTTTTTTAACCAAAATCTCCTTTAGTCTGTTTTAAAATAGGTTATTATGCATATGTCTTATCTCCTTTTGTAGGCCATAAGCAATTTGAGGACAGAACTAGGTTATATTAAGCTTTGCATCCAACAGTGCACGTACTAGAGCTTGTTGGTGTCACATTTGTGGTTAGAATGAAGAGTAAAATTGTGCTATGATCTACTCTATTTCTTTCTCTTAAACTGTGCTACACGCAACCCAATAAATGAAAAATTCTTCTGGGATGCCACATACGTATACTTGTCATTAGCTAGTTGACTAAATACATTTTTAACTTTTTGCATAGATAATTTCACGTTTGATGTCAAATAAACACAGCTTTTGTATATTTTCTCTTAGAGGCAACTTCTTTTGTTTCTGGGTCATTATCTACATTCCTTCCTTGTATTTAAAATATCAAATCCTCCTCTTCATTTTCCAATTATAGGTTGGAGAACTATTCCATATGTTTTCTATTCTAGTGTTCCAATATTTGTCCTGGTTTAATTTCTTTTAGTTCATGAAACTTCTATTTCAGGGAGAAATCCTTGCCACAAACCTGAGTCATTCCTTATATTTTCCCCTTTTTTTGTGAAGCAAGAAAATGACTATAATCCAAATTATATCCAATTTTTAAAATATATAATTACAACTCCATATTTCATTTCTATCTTGGTACTTTTTACTACTGTTCTTCTTATTTCTTGGCATATTTCCTCTCCTACCATGTCACAGTCTGTTCCCCCAAGCCTTTCCCTCCACCACATCCCTTTCCCCAAATTATACTCAAATTTCCTTGGCAGGTTTTACCAAACCTCTGTTGATACAAGGAACAGGCTTTCTGTATACGATGGGTACTCAATAAATGGTTACAAATGATACATATATATTTTGACTTCGGGGTTTGCAGATTCATGATAATGAGCTGCTTCTATTTTCCTCCTTTTATCTATCTTGCCCTCAGTATTTGAATTCTTATTTACTTCTACCTACACACGTCTATTTTTGTTTTTACTCCATAAATTTTATTCTCACGTTACTGCAGTTCTCTGAGGTATTCATCCATCTCTCCATTCATTTATTCAACAGATACATTCATCACTTGTATGTGCAAAGTGTAAACTATATAGTTTAATGGGATTCCAAAATGATATTCAGAAACCAATCCTGTCCTCTAAGAGCTTATGGTTTAGAAGAGGACACAAAACGTCTATGTAAGTGGCTGTGAGTAAGTAACGTCTATGTAGGTAATGGTAACTAATACCGTATTAATATTGTATGAAGTGTAATACAAAATATAATTAGAGGGCCATAAAAGAGAGATTACTTTCATTTGGGAAGTTAGCTTTTTGGAGGTGGTGGTTCTGAGCTGAGCCTTGAGAGAGCTTTGCAGAAATGGTGAGAAGTAAGGTCATCTATTTTACACCAGCTCCTCAATGGTATGTGACGAGTTTATTTCTAAACAATTTGGGGCTTCTTTAACCTAATTTCATTCGTTTAATTATATGAGTAACATTTCAGATTTTAAGAAAAATAATTTAGCCATTTCGCATATGACTGTATTCCCCCTTGCTGTACATACTCTGCTGTCCTACTGACCAAAATCAGCAAATTAAACACACACATACACATACAAGATAAAAATAAACCTTACTGCACTTTTTAAAAGATTGTTTTAAAACATCTTATTTTATTGCAGTAAGAACACTTAACACAAGATCTACCCTCTGAACACAGTTTTAAATGCACAATGTAGTTTTTTTAACTCTAAGCATTATGTTGTATAGCAGGTCTCTAGAACATATTCATCTTGCAAAACAAAAGAACCTTAAAAAAAAGGCCACTTCAGCAGAGCTATCTTCCTTACCACTTGGTAAGATTTTCATTTAGGGTTTATTTATTCACTCAGTCACTTCAACAGACATTTATTGAGCGCCTACAGTGCTTAGGCAACAAGTGAGGTACTTGTGAGGAGATATAGCAAGAACCAGACAGACTCACTTCCTGTCCTTGTATATTCCCTGACCGGCATGTGTAAGTTGCTTGACTACAGCTGCTTTAAAATGCCATCTTTCTTTCTCCTAGACAAGTGCCCTGGGCTTTTCCATCATAATCCATTTCCCAAATGTCACAGGACAAATGCCACAATTAAACACCACATCACCTATGTGCCAAAACAGGATCCCAGTGATGCCATTGAAAAGCAAACCACAGAGAACATTACTTGAGCCTTTAAGGTTCAATTAACCATTTAATGTGTAGTTGGTGGATGTCTGGCTTAAGGGAAGTGAAACAGCAGTGGGGAAAAAACAGTAGGTTTGTACTGGGATTGGAGGTCAAAGACATGTTTCTTGGAATAACAATGATTTCAGCTTGGGGAATACTGCACCCGAAAATAAAAAGGGTCAAGTGAAGGGTTTATTCCTTTACAGTGTTTGACAGGAAACATGAGGCTAGAGGACAGCTAGGATGGGAGCAGAAGAGAGGGTGCTTTTCGTGCTCCAGACGTGGTGATCAAGGGCATGATTCAAGGCAAAAATGAAGTCTGTGTAATAGCAGGGTTAAAATGTTAGAGGCATATGCGACATAATTACTATTATTATATGATGTTATTTTTGGGTTGTTGAAAAATGATGTTTGATAAAAGTGAGTTCCTGGAGGAGACAAAGGCTCTGTGACCCAGTTTCCCTGGGGAAGGTTCAATCTAGAGAGAAATCTCTGAATCTGGGACAGAAGGGAAAGCTGGAAGGACAGTGACCTGTAAGGAAAAGGTGAAGCTCACCGGAGACCATGTCTGTAATAATCGGGCGAGTAAATGATCCTCTAACCACGAGGGAGTGCAGGGGAAGAACTGAAGATTTAGGAAGATGAAAGAACACTTATACACCACTGTAATAAATGGGGGTTCATGAGCAGAACAGAATTAACAGTGAGTTGGCAGAAGTACAAATGGGAAGAGCATGCATGACGTTGGATCAGGTTAGTGCCATTCAGGGTGCTCCCTGCACCGCGTCTGCAGCTTGGGAGTTGAGAAAGTAGACAGGAGAGGGGAGAGGAGGTATAAACATCAGTGCCCTCTGGTCACGTTTTCCTAGTCTCCTTTCTCCCCAGGCCCTTCACAGACCCACACAATCACAACAGGTTATCTGTCCCCGGTTTATATTCAGTGTGTCCTGGGCTCTGGACGGTGATGAGGCACAAGTATTATGTCATGTGGCAGGTGGCGCTACCTTGACAATTTCCCTCTCCTACTGTATGGGATTTTTTTTTTTTTTTTACTGTATGGGATTTTGACCTTTTCTACTTTTCCTTAAAATAGCAGGGCAATGTTTTTGATTTTCATTTGTTTCAGCATTTAACAAATGAGATACTTTTCCTATCATGTTAATCACACCTAATTGAAATTGATTTTATTTATTCTTCTTCTATTAATAATATTTTATTTTAGTCCTATTTAGTCCAAAATATTTTGCCCCTTGTCTAATTTATTTTCTGGCCTCAAAAATAGGAAACACTCAGAAATTCCCTGGTGGCCCAGTGGTTAGGACTCCATGCTTTCACTGAAGGCACGGGTTCAACCCCTGTTTGGGGAACTAAGATCCCCCAAGTCCCAGTGGCGCAGCCAAAAAAGAAAAAAATTAGGAAACGCTCAACTGTTAATGCTTTGTATATCTCCCATACAAGATGAATCCACTACACTGGAATAATACTGCTTGCCTCTCAAAACTTGAGAACGCACAATTACATAACAGCTTCAGCTAACATACTGACCCCAGCTTGATAGAAGACTTAATAAATTTTGGTGTCTAGGATGCTGCATAGTTCTTGTTACATCTTTTAGCTTGAATTCTTAATACTTACCAATGTACGAAAGTAACAGTGTTGATACAAGCCACAATTACACTTCTTGAAACTCTCTCTCTTTTTCTTGCAACATACTGAAAAAGAATAAGAAACATGCTTATTTGCATTTAGACAGAGATTCTGAAGCAACCATGATCTGGGCATTGTAAAGGGCAGTTTTTATTTTTCTGTAAATACAGTAGCAAAAGATTGCAAAATTGAGTGGGAAGCTTACCTTCATAATATTACTGTAGGGAAGAGGGAAGACTTCATCTGCTTCCACATAGTCTCCCCAAGTAGTTAAAAAATTCTCTACGCATATGCAGATACACATACGGAAAATGCTTATATGCACTTAATTTGTGAATATGTACACATACAGCATAAGAGAAAATAACATGCCAAATGAAAACTATAACTGAATGTAAAATCAAAGCATTGGTCCTGGAGCAGTATGGGATAGGGTAAAAATGTGATCAGCGTCAGCCACCATAAGTGGCAAGGTCTCACAAAACAATTTTTGTATTTGGCTTTGAATAAAATACTGAGTAGGTTGAGAAAAATTAAGGGCTCTGAAAGCCAGAGTGAGGTCAAATATATGAAGTATGCAAGAGAAAAATAACTGAAAGTATCTTGACTAGGAAGTGATATTAAGAATGGGGTTTAGGGCTTCCCTGGTGGCGCAGTGGTTGAGCGTCTGCCTGCCGATGCAGGGAACACGGGTTCGTGCCCTGGTCCGGGAAGATCCCACATGCCGCGGGGTGGCTGGGCCTGTGAGCCATGGCCACTGAGCCTGCGTGTCCAGAGCCTGTGCTCCGCAACGGGAGAGGCCACAGCAGTGAGAGGCCCACGTATGGGCAAAAAAAAAGAAATGGGGTTTACAGAAGAATGAGACAAAGGTGGAGTTTAGAAAGGCCGAGGAAAAGAAAGATTCTGTGGTAGCAACTCAGTCAAGACATAATAAAGATATGGATGAAGATAATGACTATTGCCAAAGAAAGAGCTAAGCATGTCTTGGCTATAGTGTGGAAAAGAGGAGAATAAGCAAACGTGCCTCCTGAGCTCCATGACCAGGAACGTGAGCAAGATTCTGCTGTTTATAGAAATAAAGAGAGCAGAGACGATACCATAAGAAGGGTCATGAAGACAATTATATGAAGGTATTTCCCAAGTAAATGGAGATGTAGGATTGAAGAGACAAGGAGAGATCAGAAATGTGGATAAAACTTGGAAGACATCAGTTGGGAGCTGCCACCATAAGAGTGAAACACTTCTTAAAGATGTTATGAGCACATGCACGGTATGTGAAGTGGCAAGGTCAAGCTTACTTATGCACACATTTAGTAAAACAAAATACCTTATCTCATTATCCTCTTCATTAATCTGTATATTTTCAACTGCCCTTGTAAGATTTGGTTGTTTCTTCTGGGAAAAGAACAGTGATATATACATATATTATAAAAATATCAATATATCATGTACTATTTAAGAGGTAAACAGTCTCCACTTCTATGTTTTCGTCAGCATGCAGCATATAAAAATACTTTTGCAATAAGAAATTATGAAAAATGCACGGTTTTATCAACTCAGCATTTTTAGGATGTTGGAGATGAAAGAATAATAAAGAAACTGAAAGATTTAAATAGTAATCAAATGAAAAATATTGTTTTCTTGGTAGGATCCTTTCTTAGAAAAGGGCAGTTTGTTAGCTAATCATTGATGTAATATAGTATGAACAAATAAATATATAAAGTTCAGAAATTTTGTGATCAAGGGGAAAGAAAAAAAGAATAGCAACACTTACCTTCCAGTATAAGGCTCCAACAGCAAACCCAATTATAAGAGAAAAGAATGCCGGCAATGCTACGGCTGCCCATTGTAGGCTGGAGTCTTCAATGGGATTTGAGGCCTTCCCTGTAATTTAAACAGTACAGTGGTGAACACAGTACCTCCATGCCAGAGGTTTTGCTCTTATCCTGTGGTTGTTCCCAACTGTTTCCGAAATGTACTCTTGACCTATCTGTTTAAAATATTTAAAATGCTGATTTTCCTGCTTGCAGTGCAAGTCCATGTAGTCTCCAAAAGATACAAGTTGAAAAACGAAAGAAACACCACAGACAGAGGGCTATTTGACTTGGTTAATGCAGACCCATATGGAACACAGATGACATATACCTGCAGATGATTTCTATCATCAGGCAAATCCATCTTCCATGCCTTTATCTTCTAATATCTTCTCACTTTCTCACACTTCACATCTTGCCAAGAAATTTTAAAGAAGACATTTTGCAACCCGGATCAAGGTCTGGATGCATGCCTCGGGCTATGTTTGGCCTGCCTCAAATATTAAGTTAATACCTGTACATTGTGGTTAGAGTACTTTTAGGGACCTCAAGTTTAGAATTATGGTGTCTCCTCATCACATCTTCAGCTGACATTTATTGGATGCCAGGTAGGGCCCCGAACTGTACCATGGAGTAAAGGTTTGAATTTTCAGACTTTCTGTGTTCGAAAGTCTGAGACTACTGAACATGAAAGAATGGCTGGAAGTACCAGTGTCTCCTTAAGCTGACTCTAAATATGTAATTTAGTGAGAGAGAAGACACACACATGAGTTTAACTTGGGACACCTCCCTTCACCCTGCTTTGCTCTTCCATGAGAAGCAGAATGATTCAGGAATTAAACAACACATCTCCCCCAAGCGTCTCTTGTTCCCAACACAAAACTTAACATTTTGACAGATTTTTCTGTCTATCTCCTTACAAGGAACAGCTTAGTTGTTTGAAAACATTGACACATATGTGTCAACTTGTAAGAGTTAAACTTTCAGTTTTCTGTTGAAGATGTAATACAGTTAGAAATTGTACACTTTCAACAATCGTATGATCAAAATGTAAACCAATCCAAGGGAAAGTGACTGTTTTGGGCTATGATATTTTGCAATGATACTTGGGTACTGTGTCAGCCTATAGTCACCTATTTAACATATAAAATACCTAAAGTACATGATATAAAAGAACCAAACCACTGTATGTGTATCAGCATTTAAGATGGAAAAATAAACTCATAGATTTAACCGAAGAGGCAAGAAACAAATGTTATCTATTATAGTGAGAACAGAAATTGCCCATTTCCCTACCATTGGTAAACCTGGTACAGGAAATTCATTAATTCTATGATTCTTATGTTTCCAAAGAGGCTCTCAAAACAGTAAGTCTGTGTGTGTGTGCTGGGGTAGGAAATGGGGGGGGGATGTAGTGAGTCATGGGTGTCCCTTATCCTAAGGGACATTGGGTAAAGTGGAATCTTCCATTCACGTAACCATGGATCACTTCCTTAAGACTAGACTGACAGCTCTTTTGGCCCACCTCACATCCTATAACCCCATGGGAAATATGTTTTAGGCATCTTAAATTAAAGCTCAACATGAATTCTATCACCAAATTAAGGCTTAGTTATAAAATGGGATTTGGCATAACTGAAGTAATACTGTTATTCCAATAATATAGCTATTTTAAGGGTTATATAAGATTATGTGTACTTGTCAGGGATTTTACTACCATTTATAAAGGTGTTTTCTATGAGGAAATGGATTTGGAGTTAACACGCAATTCTGACCGTTTTAGAAATGCTTATATCGTTATCTGTAAATAATTTGGCTGTTTGTGTTTATATTCCAGTGACATGTTTGAATTCTCCTTGATGGCCAACCCACGATGGCCCACACTGTCTATTGGGATTGCTGGCATGTGATTATGATTTGGCCAGGTGACATACATAGACATGTGCAGAGAGAACAAAGAAAGCTGTTAATATTTTGTCCCCAGCTCCAAAGGAAAACTAATGGGCTAAGATGGTGCTATGGAGAACTCCATTACCTATGTTTGGGCAGCCAGATGCCCCAGAATCAAGGCAGCTAAAACCCTGCTCTTCTTGTTCTATCCAAAAGCCAAATCTTGAACTGCATCGATCAGACCAGAGGAAAGACCACACCCACCAGCAATAAGCAAAAGGAGCTTACTACAGAGTGAGGTGTTCTGGGACTCCCCACTCAAAATCTTTCTCAGGTAGGAGGACAGCCCCTGAGGGAGGTGTTTCTTTAGAGGCTAAAGAAAGCTCACCTCCCTCTACCAGAGCACTGTGACTTTTTAACCACTTTAAACTTCCACCCCTAGGACTATGGCCCTGAACAAAGTTCTGGAATCTGACTAACACGCAGCAGCAGTCCTCCGGCAGGAGAGAGGGAGGGAGAAGGGAGGGGGTCAGACCCACAGGAACTGCACCTCCCTCCCACAGAGGTGTCACCTCACTTTGCTTATTTCTCTTGTTAATGCAAATGGCTTCACAGCCAGGCCTTGGCTAACTCTTCAGTGATCCTGCCATTCCTCTTCCAGGGAGAGAAAAATTGATGTTATCAGAAAAGGCTTGCTTACGCCTCCAGGGCATAATACTTACTACTGCTGCTATCAGCCAGGGATCAATGAGATCTGAATTATGTGCCTCAAGGCCCATATGAAGGGTATTAGGGCCAAAGCTTTTCTTTTATGAAAAGATCGCCCCAGAAAGTGTATGGGGTGGTGGAGCTCATCTGGACAGGATTTGAGTAATCCCAAATTCCTGGGTTGTTTTCATGTTAATTGTATCATTATTATGAAAGCTGTCCACAGTTCAAAATTTGTGGGAACTGATTTGTGTGGTTTGACTAATAACATCAGACATCTCTACAAACGCAGAACACAAACTGTGCAACAATTTTGCCGAACTCCTCTGTAGAGTAAGTCTGCTTATGGGGACCATGCCTATGAACATGGCTCTCTCCTTGGTCCTTAAAAAGTATGCAACTCAGTATTCTCTCCCTTGATTCAGGTTCAAAGCTCACCGCAGGCTTGCTGGCACTTCAAAGCTCACCACTGACCCAGCCTCGGTGCTAGATCTCATTGTTCTAATAATTAATGATGAACACGTACTATACATCAAGCACGGCTCCAAGTATACATGTGCTAACTCACTTAAAACTCACAGAAGGGCTTCCCTGGTGGCGCAGTGGTTGAGAGTCCGCCTGCCGATGCAGGGGACACGGGTTCGTACCTCGGTCCGGGAGGATCCCTCATGCCACGGAGCGGCTGGGCCCGTGAGCCATGGCCGCTGAGCCTGCACGTCCAGAGGCTGTGCTCCGCAACGCGAGAGGCCACAGCAGTGAGAGGCCCCCGTGCCGCAAAAAAAACAAAAACAAAAACTCACAGAAAACCTGTGGAGAGATTATCAACCTCCATTTGATTGAGGGTTCCAGAGATTAAGACAGTTGCCCAAGGTCACATAGCTAGCCAAGGTCTAGAGCTGGGATATAAACCCAGGCAGTGTGACTCAAGACTGTCTGGAAGATGAGTAAGTTAATGCCAAAGTAAGGATTTTCTTCTCTATTATTTAAATATACTATCTGTAAGAATCTCAATCATTTTAAAGACATCCTTTTAGCTTGGTACTAAGGATATTACTGTAACTTTGAAAACACAGTTCCCTTTGGATAACTTATACACTTTTACATTATCCCATGATTTTCCCTTATAAGCTACAGAGAGGGCATTATACCTCTGGATTCCTCCTTCATATGCACTGGTCCTCTGGCCAGCCTGGCCACATTTGGGGTCTGTCTTATCCCTGAAAACCAGCATGCTTTCTTCAAGTTTCCCTGACCCTACTCCCGAAAAAGTCTTACCTCCTTTATGCTACAACTAAAAGCTTTTACATACTTCTATTATACATATTATATTATAAATAATATATATTATAAAATACTATGACTTTTTATTTGTGTCTGTTTCTCCTATGAGAATGTACACCACATAAGAGCTAGTCTTGTGCATGGGTATCTAAGTGCCATAGTCATTCATGAGTGACAACACCTGGCCAAAAGCTGATTATGCAAGACCCATATTTTTTACAAAAAGGAAGAAAAAAGAAAGGAAAACAAAAAAGAAGACTGGTCATTCATGTTGCAATTTAAAAAGTACCTATAAACTCAGAGGTACAGGACCAAATAGGTGTTTTATATTCAGTTTGTCTTTTAAAGTAAGTAGAAAAGACTTTTTCTTCCAACCATGATTACAGCATATTAGCCTTCCCAACTTAAATAATTAATTATTATACTAAACAAATTATACGAGGCAGCTATTTTCAGACATCAGCCAAGAGGCAGCCCAAGAGTGTAATCCCCGAGAGAGGAAAAAACACACGTGGTAAGGCTCACGACTGTCCTGATTTTCTGGCTGGGAGGCACCTTCAGACTTAGTAGTCTCACTGAGGTAGGGAATCAGAGAATGAAGTTCAGCGTTGCTGCCCTAGCTGGAGTTTATGAGGCAGGGTTATTTGTGGGAAAGGAGCTGTGCAGAACAGGAGCGGTAGAAGTCTCTGGAGGAGTCTCCTTAAGTCATTGGTTGACTAATAAGCTGTACAGGCACAGGGAACGACTTCACAAAACCTGGCAATAAACAATGCCCGGGAAGCTATGACTTTAACAGAGACCCTGGCAGTCAATTCAGAGACGAAGGAGTTCTGACAAGCAAGAATGGAGAGATTTTCCAGGTACTCAAGAAACATCTCAGAAACTCTGTGCCTTAGAAATAAAGCTACTCTCTCGCCTCCCTCTAAGAAAGCTTAAAAAACATGACTGGGAAGGAAAATAAATCTGATCTGCTAGGAATTGAACTGCCTACCAGTAAAAAAAACTCAAAAGTCTCTGAAGGAATGCTACAAAATCCAGATATTCAACAACATAATATCCATAATATCCAACATATGTTCAAAAATTACTAGCCATCTAAAGAGAAATGTGACCCATAATCAGGGAGAAAAAAATCAGTTAATAGAAACCAAGCTGGGATGACCTACATGTTGAAATTAGGAGATAAGAACTTTAGAGCAGCTGTTATAACTATATCCAAGGACCAAAAAACAAAATATTGTTATAATGAATATGCAGATGAAAAATCTCAGCAGAAAAATGTAAAATATAAAAAGAATCGAATGGAAATTCTAGAATACAAAGTACAAACTTAGAAATGAAAAGATACACTGGAATCAAACCTGCAGACTGTATACCACCAAGAGTGAACCCTATGTAAACTATGGACTGTGGGTGATTATGATGTGTCCATGTAGATTCATCAACTGTAACAACTGGACCACTCTAGTGGAGGATGTTGATAATGGGGGAGGCTATGGGTATGTGGTGGTGGGGGTATGTAAGAAAATCTCTGCACCGTCCCCTCAATTTTGCTGTGAACCTTAAACTGCTCTAAAACAATAAAGTCTTAATAAAAAAAATATTTAATGGAAAAATGAAAATTTACTGGAAGAAAAATTTAGATTAGAGATGTCAGAAAAGCCGGGGAACTTGAAAACAGATAGGTTGAAATTATTCACTTTGAAGACTAGAGAGAAGAGAGGTTGGAAAAAAAACCAAACTGAACAAAACCTCTATGATCTGTGAGACTGATATTATCAAATTGCCTAACATATATGGGATTGGTACATGTGTGATTCTACATGTGTGTGATTCCTCTCAAAAGGAGCTGAGAATGAAGAAAAAAATGTTTGGAAAAATTATGGCCAAATTTCCCCCAAATTTGAGGAAAATAAGCTTACGTATCCAAGAAGCTTGGCAAACAACAAGAAAACCACTCCTAGGTGCATCTTTTTTAAACTCCTAAACAGAAGAAAATTTTGAAAGGCAGAGGGGAAAAATGATCCAGTACATACAAGGAAAAACATCATACAAATGCTGCCTGCCTTTTTGTCAGAAACAACAGAAGCACGAAGACAATGAAGCGACATCTTTAAAGGACTCAGAAAAAAAATTCTTTTAACCCAGAATTCCATGTCTAGTAAAAAGTACCTGCAATACTGAAGGCAAAGACATTTTTCAATTAAAAGAAAAAGAAATTGTTTTGGTGGCAACAGATCTGCACTACAAGAAATGCTAAAGGAAGCTCTTCAGCCAGAAAGGAATTAACACTAGACAGAAATTTGGATTTACAAGAGGGAATGAGGAGTAACAAGAAATAATAAATATGTGGGTAAATATAAAAGATTCTTTTTCCCTTCTCTTACTTTCTTTAAAAGACATATGATAGTTTAAAGTAATAATTTTAAGACTGCATTGTGGGGCTTATAACCTATGTAGATATATGTCAACACAGCACAAAAGATGGTTGTGGGCAAGTGGAACTATCCTGCTTCAAGGTTCTTATATTGTTTCTGGATGTGCTACAACATTAACTCTAAGTAGAATGTTACAAGTGAAGGTGTATGTGGTAATTCCTAAAGCAACCACAAAATGACGTCAAGAGGTGCTGTTGAAAAGCCAACAGAGTAATTAAAATAGAACACTACAAAAAAAAAAAAAAAATCAACACAAAAGAGGTCTGTAAAGGAGGAACAGAGTATCAACAAACAAATGGGGCCAATAACAAAATGGTAGACCCACATCCAACCATACCAATAACTGTACTAAATACAAACAGATGAAACACTGTAATTAAAAGTAAAGTACTAGATAAAATAGCAAGGCCCAACTATATCCTGTCTACACGAGATGTACTTTTAAAATAAAGACAATATGTTGAAAATGAAAGGAAGAAAAATGATATACATGAAAACAGTAAGCAGAAGAAAGGCTGGCTCTACTAATGTCAGACAAAATCCACTTCAAGACAAGAGCTCTACCAGAGTTAATATGGGATATTGCAGTAAGATATAAAGGTCACTTAATCAGGGAAGACATAACAATAATAAATGTATAAGCACCTAATAGTAGACCTGCAAAACAGACGAAGCAAAAAACTCAGAACCAAGAGGAGAAATAACCAAATCCACATCCCACATGGAAAAGGAAATCCCATTTCCTTTTCCAAAAGGAAAGATTTTTAATGTCCCACTCTCAGTAGGTAATAAAAAATTAGACAAAAAACTTAATAAGGATATAGAAGATCTAAACAACACTATCAACTACTTGGATTAAATCTGAGAATGCTACACCCAAAACTTAAATAATACTCATAAAATGTCTCAATAAATTTCAAAAGATTACAGTGTATGTTCTCTGACAATAGTGGAGTTAATAATAAGATATCTAGAAAAAACACATATTTTTAGACAACAACCCACTTTTATAT
The DNA here is from genome assembly GCF_963455315.2 of Globicephala melas. Lineage (NCBI taxonomy): Eukaryota > Metazoa > Chordata > Mammalia > Artiodactyla > Delphinidae > Globicephala > Globicephala melas. Next base: position 31,326,444 of record NC_083323.1, on the reverse strand, counting down.
TACCCATGAATCAAAGAAGAAATCACAAGGAGAATTAAAAGAAGTATTTTAAAGGTATGATAATGGAAACACAACATATCAGAATGTGTAGAATATAGCCAAAGCTGCTTTTAATGAAATTTATATATGTGCTTATATTACAAAAGAAGATGGTTTAGAGTCAATGATCTACTTTTTCTACCTTAAGAACTTAAGAAGTTAGAACAAATTGAGCAAATTAAACCCAAAGTAGAAGTAGGGAAATAATAAAGATAAGATTAGAAATCAGTGAAATACAAACAGAATTTAAGAAGACAAAATTTCTTCTTTGGAAAGATTAATAAAATTCATAGTTAGTAGGAAAGACCTTAACTGACTAACATACAAAGTGTCTCTTCAAAACTTTTCAGATCCAATGTGTTATGTGATTCAGAATTTTAGATCTTAGAAGGTTTGGTCCTGTAAATATTGTATATTATATAATATTTTCAATGAGGTCTGGGTAGTACCCTATAATCAAACACATTAATATTTCCTAGTGAAATGCATAGATATTCACCTTTAGAAAGATAAATATTATAAATAGCTTCATCACAATTCAGGTCAGGTTTTGTTGGCAAAAAATCCAAAACAAATTGGATTTTAGAGCTTTTTCTTTTAATTTCTGAATTGTAGCATTGCTATTGTGGATTTGTATTAAATTGATTACTCCTTTTTACAGATAGGTCTTTGATGTCCTTGAACATATGAGAGTGCCCCATTACTAAGTCTTAAGGGATGGCTTTCTTAGCTAAGATTAAAGGATGAATTTTTTTCCCCCTACAGTTGCCATGAGGCTAGAGGATCAGGATACTTAGTAAATCCAATGACCTTTATAGTGACCTTTGCCTCCATTTGAAAAAAAGACATTAGACTTCCAGGTAACTGGGTTCTTCTTCACCACCGAGGACAGAAATCTCAGAGAAAGAATATTCTCCCCTAACATGTAATTTTATAGTAAAATAACAAAAATCATCAAATTTCCAAACACACAATAGTAAATAGTGATATACACAACAAAACAGAAAATATCCTTGGAATTTTATAAAACCAGCACTTGTATTTTCCACTTTAAAAGTCCATTTTCGTCAGGCAAATTCTACGCGAAATATACTTTAAGTCAACAATGAAAAAAGTTCATAAATCATACATCTAAAAGTAATTTTATGCCTTATTTAAAATAATCTTAGCAGAAAATTTATTGCCCCGATTAAACATTATCTCTAGCTATAGGGAAATCCAATTGTACAAACCTAATATTTAATTCTCAGGAAGATCATAAGAGGAAGAATAGCAACAGAACAGTGTTAATAGTAATGATTGTAAAAATTTCCTTTAAAGCCCATGCAATACTCCTACAGATGCTAATTGGAGCCATGCATGCATTAAATCAGATACATGTACTTACTATTACTGCTACTGCTGTCATTCCTAAGGGAACTGGCTGCAACAGGGGGTAACATAAATGGTTTTGTGACACTGACTCTGGAATCTAAATAGAAAGCAATAATGTGTCAGTGTTGCATGGTGATTTACATAAATTACAGAGTCCTCAAAAGGTGAAGTGCAATATCAGAGTACTTTCCAGGTCTGCTTCCCAAATCTAGATTATTCAGATTTGAGAAGGGGACATTAAGAAGACTGGAGGTGAAGAAGAATATAATTGTACGTTACTAGCAAATATCAGATAAAAATATGACTATCTCATATATTGTTTACTCATGCACAATAAGTGTTGTTTTGGCTTGAACACCAACAAATCTACAACTGTTTGTTTCTTTCATGCCACTGATATTTGCTTTTATATTAGACATACACACATCTTTCCCTAGCTACACATATATTTGAGTCAAAGGTAGATTCTTACCTATACATATAAGACTCAAACTTGCTTTTTATACTTGTATTAGAAATGCTTATATGTCTTACCTTTTTCAGGACTTGATGTTGAAGACATCACACATTCACTAGTTTTAGAAGCCACCATCTTCAAGTCCTTGAAGGCATCGATGGATTTATTAAAAATTCCAAAGAATTTTTCAGGAGTAAACAGCCTAGGTTCTGGGCTCTTAGATGATTTTTTTACATTCTAGAAGAAGAAAAAAAATAGGATTATATTTTTCAAATAGTCTATAGATTTAACTGATGTCAAGGTAATAGACTATAAATGTGTCCTTGAAAGATTCAAGTGAAACGGACACTTTTAGACAACTGTTTTAACACATATAATTCAAATTTGTACTGCAGGGTAAATGATCCCATCCAGTTCAGTCTGGGGCTCAACTCCGGATAAAAGGAAGAGGGTGGTGGTGAGGGTGAGAAAGGTGAATACAACATCATAACAATGAAATAATCCTAACAACAAATTACAGACACTGTTCTTTAGAGATGCTCATTAAAATTATTACTCCTCATTAAAAAAAAATACCCCTCCATTAATACATGCTCCAAATAGTCAATAATTTAAAAGTCTGACGATAATAAGTACTGGCAAGGACATGGAGCAGAGGGGTCTCTTATAAGTCACTGGAATGCCATAAATTGGCACATTTGATGTTACCTAGTAAAGTTGGACATGCGCCCATCCTGTGACCCAGAAATTCCACTTCTAGGTAAATACTCTGAGGAAGCTCTTGCACAACTGCACCAAGAGGCATATAAGAAAGTTATTCCCAGCAGTGCTTATAAACCCTTACACCAATAAACAGGAGAGTGGTTTAATAAACAGTGGTGTATTGAATCAATGGAATGCTCTATAAACAGTAAAAACACACACACACACACAAAAAAAACACAGCTTTATGTGGATATATCTTATAAACATAACGCAGAGTGAAAGAAGCAAGTCTCAAAAGAATAAAAAGAGTATGATTTTCTATAAAATCCTCCAAACAAGTCAAAGCTCTATTTTAGGAATTCATAAATACATGATTATAAATAAAAGCAGGTAATAATAAGAGTTAACACCTATGTAGCACTTACTATGTACTACTCTATGATTAGTAAACGGACATTCTCTGGTATTTGGAATGCTCTTCCAGACACTGCCATTTACTGACCACCTAACTCATCTTTCATGCCCCAATGCGTATGTTATTTCCTTCATGATACCTCGTCTAATATACCCTACTTTTTGTGACCTCTACTTCTTATCAATGCCATTAGCACACTATTTGTACTGATACGATTAGCACTCTATTTGTACTGATACGATTGACATAAAAAGAGATGTTAACTCTAAGAGATGTGCTCATCTTAAAAATTTTTTAATTAAAAATTTATAAATTAGAAATCTCACAAATATGCCCCCATCCCAGCCATGACCAATCAGCACAGGTTTTAGAGAAGAGTAATAAAAAGCAATCCCAATGAATACAAAGTTACCTCAAATGAGTGTTCTTCCATGCACTCCACAAGGTCATCGACTATTTTCACAAGTTTGTCTATGATAGAGTAATTACTCAAGCCTTCAGAAATATTTGAAAACTTGTCCAGAAGATCAGTCAAGCTGACTGACAATTGTTCCACCATCTCGCTTATCCAACAATGACTAGGCTGTAAGAAATTGAAAGAAAAGAAGATAAAGCACCTATTTTAAGTACAGGTGGATTACCTGTGGATTACCCTTCAAAGCCATCAATGTTTCAGTAATGGACTCCCGGACAAAGGATTTCCTTATATCAGAACAGGTTAGTTCTTATGTTTTGTTTAAGTCATACCCAACATCTGTTTCAAAATTTACAAATGCATAAAGATCAGAGGAAACTGTTGATGGTAAAGATTTTGCTCTTCCATGGAAGTAAAATTAAGACAAGAGCCAAGACAGAGTCCTTGACAAGGTTCAGATACTAATGGAATTTAAAAGAACTTTAGGCCCAGAGGAAACTACAAAAAAATTATTGTGGGAGAGAGTCCTAGTCTTCAAGGAACTTCCAGTCTTTTGGTGAATTGGAAAATGAATCAGTGGATTAATAATAGATTATTTTTCTAAAGACCTTGATAGATTTCAAGGCTTCTTCATAGATGAATTCTCGTGCGTGTTTTTTTTTTTTTTTTTTTTGCGGTACGCGGGCCTCTCACTGTTGTGGCCTCTCCCGTTGCGGAGCACAGGCTCCGGACGCACAGGCTCAGCGGCCATGGCTCACGGGCCCAGCCGCTTCGCGGCATGTGGGATCTTCCTAGACCAGGGCACGAACCCGTGTCCCGTGCATCGGCAGGCGGACTCTCAACCACTGAGCCACCAGGGAAGCCCCCCGTGCGTGTTTAAAAAACTAAAAAGTAGCCCTGGCAGAATGTGGTCTGAGAGAGAAGTACGTTTGCCTTAGTGGCAGGACCAGCTACATAATTTGTGCGGCCAATGGCAAAATGGAAATGTATTTATTGTTCAAAAACATGTTCAAAAAAATGATTAAGAGTTTCAAGATGGCGACAGCAGAGCATGAAACCAAGCATGGAGCCCCCTCCCCATGAAGCCAGACCTGCCCACTGGTTAGAAGCTCAAGCCTTGGAGTCAGATATAACTGGGTTCAGTTCTGGCTGAGACTCCAGACAAGCTACATAAATTCTCTGAACCTCACTTTGCCTCTCTATAGAATGGGAATAATGGAAACAAGGTAGTTTTGAGGAGATGAGGTACATAATTTGAATGTAAGTTTCATGAAGGCAGTATTTTTATAAAATCTTGTTCCCTACAGTGTCTCCTGGGGCCTAGAACAGTGTCTGTCATATGGGAGTTGCTCAGAAACTAATTGCTGAACTGATGTAGGTGTGATTAAAAAATGAATGAGAGGGGCTTACCTGGTGGCGCAGTGGTTAAGAATCCGCCTGCCAATGCAGGGGACACGGGTTCAAGCCCTGGTCCGGGAAGATCCCACTGGCCACAGAACAACTAAGCCCATGAGCCACAACTACTGAGCCTGTGCTCTAGAGCCCGCAAGCCACAACTACTGAGCTTGTGTGCCACAACTACTGAAGCCCACGTGCCTAGAGCCTGTGCTCTGCAAGAAGAGAAGCCACCGCAATGAGAAGCCCACACAATGAAGAGTAGCCACCGCTCACGGCAACTAAAGAAAGCCCGTGCACAGCAACGAAGACCCAAAGCAGCCAAAAATAAAAAATAAATTAAAAAATAAAAATGAATGAGAAAAAATACTCCATCATAGGGGTCCATGTTTTTCTGGAAAGGGCTAGATGGTAAATATTTTAGGCTTTCTATGCCAAGAGGCAAAAATCAAGGATATTGTGTAGGTCCATTTATACAAGAGAAAATAAATTTCCACAGTTTCTTTTATTACAAAGTTTAAAAGGTAATGATTATACTTGAATATAATTTCTTTTGCATAATAATTGAATTTAGGGCTTCCCTGGTGGCGCAGTGGTTAAGAATTCGCCTGGCGATGCAGGGGACATGGGTTTGAGCCCTGGTCCGGGAAGATCCCACATGCCGTGGAGTAACTAAGCCCGTGCACCACAACTACTGAGCCTGAGCTCTAGAGCCTGTGATCCACAACTACTGAAGCCTGCGTGCCTAGAGCCCGTGCTCCGCAACAAGAGAAGCCACCACAATGAGAAGCCTGCGCACTGCAACAAAGAGTAGCCCCCACTCTCAGCAACTAGAGAAAACCCTTTTTGCATGCAGCAGCGAAGACCCAGTGCAGCCAAAAATTAAATAAATGAATAAATAAACTTAAAAAAATTTTTAATTTCTTTTGTAATACAGGTCTACCAGTAAAAAGAATGGAATGCTTTATATTGGGTCAACATTTTGCTTGGGGTTAAAAGCATTCTCTACCATCAAGTAGACTGTAAAGGTTTATCTGTAAAAAACAAACTCAGCTACCTGTCCATATAAAAGTAGGCAGCAGACTGGATCTGGCCTATAGGGTATAGTTTGCCAACCCCTGCTATAAATGGCTGTGGATCAATAAAGGTTTAGATTATTAGGAAAAACTTCTTAGTATGTTAGAATGGATTATAATTTTTTTAAATTAATGTGACATCACTTAAAATATAATCATTGGTCATAAATTCACATACTTGGTATACTGTAACGTTATCTTCTCTCTTATAAAGATCTTTAAAGTAAAGGTCCTGATTTATTTTTTTAACTCTGTTAAAATGTTATACTGAGAAAAATAAGGTAATTATTGGCAAAGATAAAATGGCCTTGGCTTATTAAGATCCTAAATAATTTAAAATGACTCCTATTGTAATAAAAATGTTGTAATCAGAGAGAGTAACTGATGCCATGTAAAACGAATAAAACCACTAAACTTTATTTCTTTACCTACCAGCAGAATATCTCTGTGGGGGAAGGTCGAGTAATTTATGTATTCTAAATTATACAAGAGGGCCATTTTACATTTATTTAACAGAACAGTTTTAATTAATATGATTCAGCTGAAAGGGAAACTGGCTTATCTACAGATAGGTAAGCTGCAATTTCTGGAAGCATTAAATGCCATTCAAAACTTTTAGGGAGTGTTGGCTCTGGCTTCAGATAAGTGGAATAAACAAACCCCTAAATGGGAATTAGTTCAATTAGGCCATTTCATTTGACACATCAACCAAGTTCTCAAAGACTGTGTTTCCAAAACATGTTGAGAATGAACTCTTTGTTTTGTAAAATTAACGCTTATCTCAAGCATATGCAAGTTCATATTTGCATCGTTAACAAGTCTCTTTACAAGCTGTCAGTCTTTCTTTTGGGGCTGACTGCTCTCCAAGTTTCCGCCTGTTTAGACAGTGATAATTCCCTTTAGATAGTCAGCCCTATCAGCAAGGGGCAGATTTCCTAGGATATAGGAAACAACACATTCTGTAAATACTGCCTTAATAGTACTTATTCGGTAGAACAGCCTTCACCAATTCGTTCATTCCGTTGAAATTGTGCAAATTTTTCCATGGCAAGCAGATCTCATGTATTAATCTTTTCAAACTCTGTCCTTGCTCCACTTTGTGAATAAGCTTACCTGTCCTCTCAGATCCTCTGATGTGTAGGAACCAAAATCAAATTCCCTTGTTCTGAACTAAGGTACTCCTTTTGTTTCTGTGGTCTTTGCCTTAAATGAACAGGTTGGGTTTTTTGTTGCTGTTGTTTCTTTTTGGTTTTGTTTTTTGTTGCTTTTTTGTGGTTAAAGCAGAAAAGAGTTTGTTTGTATGTTTCTTATTTTTAACTGGGAACTCGGGGGTGCTTACTGCCACTTCTGTTTGTCTCTATTTTCAAATGAACTCTATGTTTACATTCCATATTCAAGTTCTTATTTAACTATGACTACTCGCCCCATGGCCACCCACCCTTGTTTTCACATACCTAATCAACAGTCCAAGCAATCAACTTTTCCCAGTAACATTTTCAACCCTAAACCTCTAATTTCTTAGTTAAATCCTGCCTAGCCCAATAGCTGCCCTTTTAGAAGGACATTGAGTCAATGTCCAATTGACTCAAAAAAATTGAGTCAATTTTTATGAAAAATTCGTTGATATTTGATATAAACTTCTGGACTACACTGCTGAAAAATATATTTCTAAACGTCTTTAACTGTATTTCATTCATTATTCATTCTTGGAAAAGACTAATCCAAAGTTCTTTCTTGTCACTAAATTTGCTTAAACAGTTATATTTTAGCTTTTAAAGATTATTGGATTTATTAAAGATAAAATTGAGGTAAACAATATTAAATATTAGCCAGTTTTAACTCGTCTGCCTGCAAGAAAGGAAACCAGTTTTGACAAGAATATCAAGCAGTTTCGCATTTTCTTTTTAATTAAATATAGTCAATGATTTGCAGAGAGAACAAAACTCAGTGAACTAAATATTTCATTTCTGAGATGATAGGAAGTCTCTCTGTTTTTCACCTCTTCCAAGATTATGATTAGGAAATAGATAATTAAAAGTTTGAGGGTCACAAATTTAATTTTTTCCTTTACCTTAATAACAGGCATTATTGTCACTCTTTATCTTTCAGAGACCATTTTAAACAAATAGTTTTATATAAATATTAACTCACAACATATATCAGAAGAATGTAAGCTATACATAATGTTCTTTATTTCACTAGAAGAATGTGAAGAATTAATAAAGTTGATAAAGTCACCCAGGATGTCAAAGAGGTGATGTAAGGAGTACCTTTCAAATTCCTGAAGTACACATAATTTAATGTTTTATTCACCCATATACATACAAAAAGAAATATAGTTTTTGCTTTGAAAAACTCCAAACTCCTTAACTCCATACTCTTAATTTCTTACCTTCTTTCTTGGTAGCCTCTGTCTTACATTTTCTGGGTCAATTATAGCAGCTCTATTTAGGACTACTGGAGCAACACATGCTTTCTATTCATCTTTGTATGTGTGTGTATATATATATATATTATATATGTAATGTATATATATATATACACATACATATATATATACACACACACACATATAACATGTATCATTCTAGAATGCTAACTGAATCAATGATATTGACTCATTGTCCTTGACCTGCTAGCATGCCACCACAGAAGATCTGGGTAAAAACTGTGAACTTCCTAAGGGATTTTAAAATACCATAAGCACCAAATTAATGATTTAACAATTAAAGATATAAAAACTACTACAATTGAAAGCATTCTAAACATAACCAGGAATATGACCGCTTCCAAAAACCAACAATGAAAATTTAAAATAGATGATATATGAATTTCATAAGATGTATGACATAATACCTCTGTGGACCCAGAACTGGTAAATTTGAGTCGCTGGCTGAAATAAAAACATCCTGGGGACTTGCTAAATCTGGCCTGCTTTCTCATCTCCATCCCCTGCTTCATTTAAGAAACTGTTCCGGTTTAATAGTAGAAAACATTTGACACACTCTTCCACATCAGTCTTAGATGAAGAGAGAGTCCCTAAGAGCAGTCACCATAAGCCTTTTGGAATTAAAATCTGAAAGTGGACAAAACATACTCTAACATTTCTTCATGGATGCACTTGGCACTACTTTTCCATTTGGAAACTGTCTTAGATACGTGTCTGCTTCGTTAGTGGGCCTCATGGAGTTGTCTGCACTGTGAGGGATTTCTCCACAACGGAGCTGGGGTAAAATATCCATTAGAGACTCAGAGGGAGGAGAGGCCTGGCTCATAAGCTACGAGGCTGCTGAGGAATAGTCACAGTCGGTCTTCACTCCATCTTCTAATCCAACCAATCGAATTACCAGGATTACCACCCAGTTTGATCGCTTTTGTTTTGTTTTCTTTAATGAGTGTCAACCCTCAATCTTGCCAGAATTAGAGAAATAGAGGTATGGATGCCCAGGGTACAAAAGCATTCCTTTCTTTCCTCTTGTGCTTCTAGCATTTACCTACTGGCTGGGCAGACAAAAGAATCTAGAGCCATGCCACTGGAATCACAATGGTTTAGATCTGGAAGAAATGCTGAAGACCATCTGGTCCAGTCCCACCAATTTCATAACTGAGAAAACCAAGGCCTAAAGCAGTGAAGTTGCTTGCCAAGATTACACAACAAACTTAAATATTAGAAACCAAGACTCCCAAGCACTCGTCTAGTTCTTTTATCAGTGAATACAGTCAAAGCACATACAGCTGAAGTATTTTCTTCTGCTGGGCTCTCCATGACTCATGTGGTCTCACATCTGGACGAGGCACACTGGTCCTTAACCTCAAGAGATTTCTTAAGAACTGGAAGTGGCTCTGTCTCATTTCAATGAATCCAGAGCTATACTACGGAAAGAAAATTTCTCCCAGCAATCGTTGCAACCAAAGAGCAAATGCTAATCGCCTTTAGCGAACTCTCTCTGGTTTTTACTCTTAGGGCTAGAAAGCTGACACTCCCTGCCACTCTCAAACATTCCATGGGCAGGCAGATTTAAAACATTCCTACAATAACACTTTGTAAAATATTGTGCGCTCACATTACTACTGTAGAGTCTCCAAAATCTTAACTCCCTTTTAGATGAGCTGGGTTTTGTCATTTATTTTAGTCTTCTGTCTAAACAATTAATTTGGGTTTTCAGTGTTCACTGTAGACATCTAACTTTGCATTTTCTTGTTTGAATTAAAGTGATGTAGAAACCTCAATCTGATTAAGATGGTAATCAGTCCAAACACTATAAATATGTGATGTTTCCCGGGGCAGGCCTCTGAATCAGACACAAAATAGCACCATGAGGAAGGATCAGCGTGGGGAGGTGAGGGCAGCAATGATGAACTAGAGGCTGTGTCTAATTCTAACTCGGTTAACACACTTCGTGATTTTAGGCAAGTCACTTATTCAGAACTTCAGTTTCTCTATAAAATACAGGGGTCTGTCTAATCTGTGCTAGCTGATAGGGGGTCCGTTAGCCACCTTCAGCTACTTATCACTCAAAATGTGGCCAGTGTGACTGAGGAACTAAAATATTACTTTTGCTTAACTAATTCAGTCTGTTGAAAGTTAAAAAATCAATACTTGATTTGGTGACTGGAAAACTTTTAGGTATGTTTGGAAAAGCTTAGGTATGGGAATATGCATTTTCAACTGTAAACTTTATAAAAAGCTAAATGAATAAATATTTCTGATGAAAATTAATGTCTTACTGGAGTGTACTGTAGGTATGAAATGCACAGTGGATTCTGAATAAATATAAAAAAATGAAAACTATCCCACTGATAATTTTATATTGATTGTAAGGTACAATGATAACATTTTGAATATATTGGACTAAATAAAATTTAATATACTTAATTTTTCCTGTTCCTTTTTATTTTTTAAAATGTAGCTACCGGACAATTTAACATTACATATGTGGCTTCTATCAGATAGTAATGGTCTAGATGTTCTGAAAGTATCTTAATATAATCACTTATTTATTAAGATGGGCCCTGTACTTTGAGAATACAAAAGAGCCACTTAAAAATCGTATTTAATCTTATATTTTATTCACTTACCTAACATTTTACACTTACTCCTTTGAAATACATACTCTATTATATGAGAGATAGAAGTAATTAAGTACAGTGTCTACTTGACTGACATCTATTTCTATAGGGAGCACATCAAATCATAGGGGAGGATTCTGAGGATCCACACTTACAAATAGTGAACTTGCCCTGCAGCCACAGCTGACTGAACAACAGTGCCCTCCTGAGCCAGATGGGTCAATCAGAAAGTCCCTCCCCAAAACTGGTAGTAATGATAGGAACTGACAACGAGTCTCTGAGCAGGGTCAAAACCAATATGTAAATGTGGGAGCTCTGGGGCAGCGATATGCCCCCCAGGTGACTGGAACAGAGAAAAATTCTGCACAGGTAAAACAGAATGAGGCAGAGCTGCAGAGAAGGGGAAAGGAAAACCTGGTAGCTTTCCAATCCTGGCTCCAGTCCCTTCATGAGGCCTGGCTGCATCCCTATCCTTGACTGGAATGCTATTCTTCAGTCTTCTTAAAATAATGGGACTTTTTTGTTTTGTTTTGTTTTGTTGGTAAAGCTTGAGTTCATTACTGTTAGTGAGAACCAAAGGAATATAAACAAATGAGATGGGCTCCTCAAGATTTGGAAATCACGCATTTTTTGCCAACAGTTAAATGTTTACTGGTAAGTAGTTTTTGAGTAGCTACTACCTGCTTAAATGGTAAGGAAATACAAAGGAGTAAAAGATTTGATCCCTAATCTTTAGATAAATACAGCAAAAAGAGAAAATATAACAACAAAATAATTGTGATGACATAGGACAATCATTGTACGTATACTATATCTTGGGTTTTTCATATCTTAATTATTTCTCACAACAGTACTTTGAGACAAGTCCATAACGCATACGATTTTAAACAGCTATGTAAGCAATATATGATCAAGTACCCCAAATGATTTGTTTCTGGACAAATTCTATAGAAATTCAGAGATAATAAACTAAAAGGTAAGGTCCACAGAGCAGATACCACATCAGTGTTGCTGACTACTTGTCCCCCACAAGCATCAAGCAGAAGCACAAAATAGGGGTGATGTCAATTTTTAGTGGCCAAATGATATGGGGAAGAGAGCATGGTCTGGAACACTAGGAAATGGTCTTATGAGAAAGAGGGTTCTTAAGTTGACCTTGGAGGCGGATGACCACTAAAATGCTTTTAGCCCCAGGGTATTGTATAATTCTGTGGGTAGAATTTGGATGAGAGGATGGGAGAAAAGAAAATTCCTAGCAAAGGGAAGTAGTACTAGGCAGCCTTGGAATTGAGAATAAGCAAGGTGATTCTAGGAGGCAGGGATGCATCTGGCTGGAGGGGCGAGTCTGTGTTGGGGAAGAACGGGTATTAAGATGAAGTGGTTTTGGTGGGGGTAAGATTAGGGAAGGTCAAGAACATCAGATTCAGGAATTTGGCTTTCAGCCTTCAATCGCTGAGAACAATGAGAAGGTTCTTGATTAAGGAAATGACTCAATAAAAGTAGCGTAACAGAAGGTTCACGGAAACCATGATTCCTCAGAATTGCATGATACAGCTCTTAGACCTAAGAGTTTTTACAAAACGCACACATATCTAAAAGAAGATAACAGTGTGACATTGAGGTGCAGATAATGTGTGATGAGTTACAGTTATTCGCCTCATCATCAAAATCTTGTAGATTCTATTCAATTGGTGCCTCAGGGAAATTACAAGTGATTACATGTTAGGGCACTTTCCTCCTTCCTTCCTTCTTCATTTTCTTTCAGCAGATAATTTATTAAGTGCCTATCATATGTTGGACACTGAGGATAGAAGAGCAAGATTATACAATGCCTGCCCTCAGGAAGTTTACAGGTGAATAGAAGATTATCAACTAAATTCCACAAATAAACGAAAGCACTACTACTCTGAGGAGTGCTATGAAAAGAGTTTCTAATAGGAGGATATGGCTTCCTCAAGGAGAGGGAAGGCTTCCTTAAAGAAGTGACATTGAAAATGAAAGAGTCAGACAAATAACAAATGCTGGAGAGGGTGTGGAGAAAAGGGAACCCTCTTACACTCTTGGTGGGAGTGTAAGTTGGTGCAGCCTCTAGGGAGAACAGCATGGAGGTTCCTCAGAAAACTAAAAATAGAGCTACCATAGGATCCAGCAAGCCCACTCCTAGGCATATACCCGGACAAAACTACAAGTCAAAAAGATACATGCACCCCTATGTTTAGAGCAGCACTATTTACAACAGCCAAGACATGGAAACAACCTAAATGTCCATCGACAAATGAATGGATAAAGAAGTGGTACATATATACAATGGAATATTACTCAGCCAGAAAAAGGAATGAAATAATGCCATTTGCAGCAACATGGATACAGCTAGAGATTATCACACTAAGTGATTAAGTCAGAAAGAGAAATACAAATACCATATGATATCCTTATATGTGGCATCTAAAATATGGCACAAATGAACCTACCTACAAAACAGAAACAGACTCACAGACATAGAGATCAGACTTGTGGTTGCCAAGGGGGAGTGGGGGAAGGAATTTGGGGTTGGTAGATGCAAACTATTACATTTAGAATGGATAAACAATAATGTCCTACTGTATAGCACAGGGAACTATATCCAGTCTCCTGGGATAAACCATGGAATGGAAAAGAATATGAAAAAAAAAGAATGTCTATATGTGTATAACTGAGTCACTTTGCTGTACAGCAGCAGAGCAATCTCTGCTACAATCACAGCATTGTAAATCAACTATACTTCAATTAAAAAAGAAAACCATAGAAGGAAAAAAAAAAGAAAATGAAAGATTCAGGAGTTACCTAAACAAAAGGATTGACAAGCACTCTAGGTACAGAGAAAGGCATGCAGGAAAGGAACAGTGGCAGCAAGGAACATGTGAGGTTGAGGGACTGAACAAGAATTTGGAAAGGTGCCAGATCACGAGAACCTTGGAGGCCTTGTTTAAGGAGCTCCTTTTCCTAAGAACAACCATTCAAAGCTTATGAAGAGGAGGGGTAAAATGATCAGGTGTATTTGTTTTGTTTTGTTTTTTAAAGAAGAACCACCCTGTCTTCTAAAGAAGAGTTGAAACCTCGCATAATAAATCCTGGAATGGCGAGGGAGATGAGAATATCCCAGAGGGAGCAAACCAGGCAAAAGAAGGTGGGGACAGTTGAGATAGTAAAATCGTACAGGAAGGGTGCTACAGAGGGAAGATGGCTGGGAGGCATATTGTTAGAATAACATTATGTATGGCCAATGGCTTATTTAACCTTGTCTTTAAAAGAATAATGATTAAAAACTGACAAGACAGTAAAGACTGGTTCAGGTAAAAATCATCAATAGATGCTAAATCCACGAGAGAAATTTTGATGAAGAACTGTACATGGTCTTCAAGTGTCTCCCCAAAGATTGCTTCTTAGTTGTTAATGAGTAAATACACAGAAATGGTGGAACACCTGAACCAGGAGATCAAAACATGCAGCAAGAGAAGATGGACATTGTGTGCCTTTGGATGTGATAACCTGAGGACACGTCATCACTTAATGTAGCATCACGGCTTGGAATGCTTATTCTGAATATAATCATTAAAAAACATTAATTGTTTCAAAGAGAAATATTTTATCGAAAGGGGAGGGCTGTATAACTCAAAAATTTCATTGTCATAAAGACAAAGAAAGGCTGGGAAGTCTTAAAGTAAGATCAAAGAGACACGATGCATTAGTTTCCATGAACTTAGTGGGCTTAAAAGAGCACAAATTTATTATTTTATAGCTCTTGAGGTCAAAGTCCAAAATGGGTCTTCCTAGGCTCAAATCAAGGTGATCACAGGGGCTGTGTTTCTTCTAGTGGCTCTACAGAAGAATCCCTTTCCTCGCCTTTTCTAGCTTTTAGAGATCTCCTGCATTCCTTGGCTTGTGGCCCCTTCATCTTCAAAGCCAGTAGCGTAACATCTTCTCTCTGGTCCCTAAACTCCTGCCTCCCTCTCATAAGGATTCATGTGATCAGACTGGGCCCACCTGGATACTCCAGAATACTCTCCCCATCCCCAAATCCTTAATTACATCTGCAAAGACCCTTTTGCCATGGAAGGTAATATAGTCACAGCATGAGACATCTTTGGGGGACCATTATTCTGCCGATCATGGATGATATTAAAATGCAAATCATGATCCTAGATTAGATCTTGTACTAGAGGGAAAAAAATGCAAAAAAAAAAATTTGACAAAATTGAAATACAGCCAATAGATTGAAGTATTTTAGTTACTGCTAAATTTATTGAAGCAGACAACCATACTGTGGTTATGTAAGAGAAAATCCTTAGGAAACACACACTGAAGTATTTTAGGGGTTAAACAGCCATTTTGTATGCAACTTACTCAACGGGTTTAGAAAAATAACACATGTGCACACAGAAAGCAAGCATTTAGTAAAGCAAATGAGGCAAAATGTTAAAAATAGATGAATCTGTATTAAAAGGTATATGGGTGTTCTTTAAATATTCTTATAACTTTTCTGGAAATTTGAAAGTATTTTCAAATAAAAAGTTAGAAGAAAACTGATAAATATGTAATTTAACTAAAAAGGGATGCATTTTTTTACTCAAATACCACAAGCAACTCATAGTTTATATCATTTTAGAGGGGTCAGAATGACAGCAGATGTGTGGCCCAAATTCAGCAACTCAGTTTTTGTTCTTTCTATAATAACATTACTTGTAAGTGGAAAGGGTCAGAAATGTTTAGGATTTTTTAGTTTAGGAACTTAAAGGAAATCCTAACAGTCTGACACTATTATAGTTTCAAAGAGTTTAAAATAAAATTGGTAATTATTGTTAGATTTAAATACCAACCAGTGGATCACACCCTGCTATTTGTGAGAGACAATCTGCTGGGTAATTTTCTTAAAAGACCCTTAGAAAAGTAACCTCCCCTTTTCAGGAGTATATAGCTTATTTTTAAAACAAAAGCAAAAAATAAAGTGTATTCTACCCTATTGCTTTCTTCTGCCTAGTGCCTCTGGAAGAATTTTACTGCTCTGGCCCCAGAGAATCTTTCTGGTACCCATACTGGCTCCCACTCTACCCTCTGTTGTTTAAAGACAAAAGATACAGCAGCTGGGGCTCTGACCACTGACAAATAATCAGGGGCCTCTCCACTGGGAAACTCCTCTGGTCTTGGCAGAAACTAACATTTTAAAATGAAGGTAAAACAAAGCGTAAGACCCCCTATTTCTACCCAAAGGCCTATGCACGGGCTTGTTTTTCTTGCCAACGGCGGTAGCCAAGAACAGAGTTTCTCCAGTTGTGCCAGGACAGTGTGCCAAGACCAAATAATAGCGGACTTTTCTCAATTACAGAAACAAGAAAAAAAAAATAGGTGGCAATGAATCAGCTTTATTTTTACAAGTTTAGCGCTTGTTATCAATAACCGATACTGAAATCTATGATTTAGCACAATCTATGATTATACTAGCACAATCTATGATTTATACCAGCACAAAATAATCTATTTCGCTATTTTCAGTTTAACATTGTTTTTCAAAGAGTTGCGTGATTTCTTTGAGAGAGCTTGGCAGTCCCAGGCCTAAGTGCTTCTATAGTCAGGAGCAGGGTGCATCTTTATTACTTAGATGCTTCACTTAGAACACTTTTCCTTGCTATTATAATTATTTAGTTACCCACATTTAGGGTTAAAAGTCAGATGACCTAGGGTTTCTTTTTAAGGCTCTATCACTTTCTAGTTGTTTAACTTTGGGCAAAATGCTTCTGGGTTGTAAAGCTCAGGGTGTCATTTGTAAAATAGGAATCACAGTAGCTATCCTGCTTTCCTCGCAGGGTTTTTCTGATCATCCAAGGAGATTAAAAACATGAAATCATTTTGAGAATAGAAAAGCATTATGAAAAGGCCAGCTACTCCCCCCGCCCATTATTATTAAAGTTTTTGAACATAAGGCTAATTGATGTATATGTTTCTTAAAGTGTCTCATAAAGTGCTAGCTCCATAGTGTTTCCTAAACGGACACTTGCTGAGTGAGTAAGCAAATGATTAATTAAGTTTCAGGCTGCTATAATGTTACATTATTATTTCCAGAGAACTCTCCTAATTCAATAGGACATTGACCTAGACTTGCTAGGTCAACAAAGAGGATAACTTGTTCAACAAGAAGGTACATGTTCTAAGGAATTCTAAGGAACGTAGTAGAGAGTAAATATTTTAGTATAAACGAATGAAAAGAAATATGCCTTTCAAGAGAATGTTCTTGAAATGACAACCTTATAGTCTTTGAAAGACATTTTAAACACAGCACTGAGTGGCGTGCTTAACATACTTGAACTGGTAATAATTTTGATGGACTCGTCCACAGAAAGGACTCAAAGTTTAAGACAACTTGCACAAAGTCGATGTGTAATAAGTATTTTTGTTAAGTTATGGAAAGATGTCAAGTTGCAGAGCAGAGAGTAACGCAAATGATTTTAAATTAACTCAAAGGAACAATACAGTAGTTAAAATGAATCAACGTGGAACATGTTATACGTCAAAGGCATGTTGCAAAATATAAGCAAGTTGCAAAGTGATACATGCAGTATAATGGCATTAACATAAAATATGCAAAAAATTGGTATCTTATGAATGGATGTACAGTTTGCAATCAAAGTATTAGAGCAGGGCTACTGTGGGCTGTTGCACTCAACACAGCTCCAAGGGGGTGGTATCTTCAGGTCAAGCCTTGAAAACATGCACTGGAATGAAAAATTCCAGCTCAGAATACTTATTCCTAAGAGACAAAGTGAGCACTAATGGGTATAGGAAAGGGGCATATATGGGGCTTTAGTTATATTTATCATAATTCAATATTAAAAAATACATTTGAAGCAAATACTGCACAATGGTACCATTTGACAAGCTATGTGATGAGTACACAGGCATTACATTATTCCCTATGCTGGAAATATTTCTTTATGTATGAATACTGATACTATGTAATGAGAAAAACAAAATTGCTTAGTTACAGTAATAAAGGAGTACCTATAATCATAGCCACATATTTTTATTGTAAGGTTTTAAGAATCAATCACATTGCAAATAAATTCAGAGATAAAACATTTGTGTTCTCAAATTAACTCAAATTAAATAGGAGACTTATATAGGACCTTTTCAGGTATGAAAATAATTTACATAATTTTACACTCAAGCCTTTTTTGGGGGAAGACTGAAGGAAAGAGAGAAATCAGTGGCTAGCTCTAAGGAAGGTGATCTTATTTACTTTGGGAGTACAGGTGTAAGACACATGTGCTGAAATGCTCATCCAAAACTAAAGTTTAGCAGTTGCCTGAGGAAAAAAAATATGTAAGTCAAATTCCAAAGATACCTTCTTCAAATTCTGACAATTAGCAAACTCCTAAATGGCAGATAATTTCCTATCTCA
This sequence comes from Globicephala melas, assembly GCF_963455315.2. Taxonomy (NCBI): domain Eukaryota; kingdom Metazoa; phylum Chordata; class Mammalia; order Artiodactyla; family Delphinidae; genus Globicephala; species Globicephala melas. The sequence continues at coordinate 31,308,066 of NC_083323.1, read as the reverse complement.
ATATGAATGAATGATCCCATCTCTTTTGTCAGCTACCAAAATGAAACCCAGAAATGTACAGTTTACATACCAAAACGTCCATCCCGGGGACATATCTGAGGGTTATCTTATAGTCTTTTGGAAGATTTGCCACCTACAGAGACCAAAAAAAAAAAAAAAAAAAAAAGGAAAAAAATATCTGTAAGAAAATCCATACATATCAGTCATATTGTTTTTAGTGGTTTGGAGAAAAACACCTACAAACCTATTATGCTTTTAGTTACTACTGAATTTCAATATTTACATATATAGTGATTTTTCATTCTTGATTTCCCTTTGCAATCAAAGGCACTCTCCAGAAATAAAGTGATAATACAAATCTTTTTTCCTCCAAATTCAGTTATGGGTGGCTAAGTATAATCTACTGAGTTTTGGAAACATGATTTGAATTTCAATTTCCATCTGTGGTCTTGAAATTTCCCTCTAGGATTATATTCCTATTTGTTCCTCCAAAGGATCAGTAACACAGTATATTTTTCTTGTAAGTGGTTTACCAAGTGATATATCAACATCACCATGGAATCTGTAGAAACGCAGTCGCGGGCCACACCAGACCTACTGAATCTCATGTAACAAGTCCTCCAGGTGACTCTGATGTACGCTTAAGTTGGAGAACTACTGTTCTACGTTGATCCTAGAAAAAAATGTTTGCGAAATTTCAAAAGATCAATGATACTTATGAGTGGCAAATGCTTTATCACTTAATTAATTTAGAAAGATTCAGTTCTGTGATATAACTTAATCCACTTAGCTGGTGCTGAACGTTTGAGCTGCCTCAAGTGTTTATCTAGCTTCTTTTAAAGGCTTTCAAAGACTATCTAACCCATTTCCACCAGTCACTGTGGCAATAAGTTGAACAAGCACCTGATTTAGAACCAGGGAATTTGGAACAAATCTAAACTGTACTTTGGTTTCTCTCATCTGTAAAGTGGAGATAAAAGTACCCATGTCTGACAGTCAATTTATGAGCTGAGATGAGTGAACGTGCCAATCAATCCATATTCTTCACTGAGAGCTATACTGTCAACTGACTTCCAAGGCACACATCCTGGTAACTTACAGAGTTCTAGGTTCACTTGTCTCCTTTTCTACATATAGTACCACCTCTTACATCTCACCCTTCTAGCACAGATAAAATTTCCATCTGTATCATATGGCCCGTTTATAATATGTATAAACTGACTTAGCCCATTGAGTCTTAAAATAATATACAATGTAAAAAAAGTGGTTTTGCTTTATTATATCCTCAATGGGTCTACCTTGCCTTGGTGGACTCATTTTCCCCTTTACCCTGTCTCTAAAATCATTCCTATTCCCCATAGTAAGCTGGGATGTTGTGCATGTTTGCCAGACTAGGTCATCTCTGACAAGTCTCCCAGAACACAGTCCATATGGTTTCTTCTTGGCTTTGCCAATAGCTTCTGGAATCTGAGAACAATTTGGTGAGAAAAGAATCTAGTTAAAGGCATAAGCAGTCAGAGGGGAGCCAAGGAAGTAGATGATCCCACTGTGCATGCTACCATTCTACTTCCAATGGTACCATCTCCTACTCATCTCAGCCTCCAGCCTAACACTTACCAAATATTTATGATGTGCTGGCACTGTGCTTATCAAGGGCTTATGTTGCATGATCACATCCAAGCCTCAGAATCCCTTTCACATACTATCTCTATTTAATGAATGAAGAACTTAAGGCTCAAAGAGGTCAAGAAACTTGACTAAGGTCACACGATTACTACGTGTTAAGTCTGGACTAGAATTCAGGTCTCTGACAGCAGAGCCTCCCTTGCCTCTTAGCTCAACTACATATTTTCATCTATCTACTCTCTGCACACTTGTCCTAGATATTTTCCACTTGTGAGGCTCACCATCAACCCTCCTCATGCCACCCCCAATAAAACAGTAAAGTCCTGGGCTTCCCTGGTGGCGCAGTGGTTGAGAGTCCGCCTGCCGATGCAGGGGACACGGGTTCGTGCCGTGGCCGCTGGGCCTGCGCATCCGGAGCCTGTGCTCCTCAACGGGAGGGGTCACAACAGTGAGAGGCCCACGTACCGGACCTTGTTATTTTATGTAAGCCCCAGTGGAAAACATAGCTGACCTAAAAGCTGGAATCAGAACGAGCAGCAACATGCTGTTTTGTTATGAACCAACCGTGTAAATGAAAGTCATTCCAGATGGAGAAACATGGCAAGAAGTGGCAGGTGTTCTGAACACAAGCTGCTTGACAATCTAGCCGTCCTTAAGCACAACTAACGTTATCAGAAAATAAACACAGAATTGACCGAACTGGTATTCAGATAACTTAGGATCTGAGTATGTACCGAAAGGGCAGAAAAAATGTAAGCAATATGCTGGCCAATTTTGTTTTATTAGTAATCTATACGTAAAAATTGGTGCAAAGAAACCTTACAAGAAGTTCTCTGACCAGCACACTGAAATCTCCACACCTTACCACTTGGGGGGTATATAATAATAATTTCTGCATTAAACTGATTTACTGATATTTAATTTCTGGTAGAACTGAAAAGTAATACTATTTTTGAAAAATGCTTTACAGTTTAAGTTTTCATACACAGTCTCTATCACGACCCCAGAGATATGTTATTAAGCCTATTTCACAGAAGAAAACACAGAGAGGTTAACTGGCATCCCAAGGTCACAGTCATCAGGAGTACCTACTGGAGGTAAGGATACAAATCTTGGCGCTGTGCGCTGGTCTCAGCACAGTTATCTACAGATCAGTCTCCGCATTATTACTTTCTTGGCTTGCATTGGTTTGTTTCCAATTACATTTGGAAGAGAAATTAGGAAGTCAAGTTGTATATTTTTATGGCTGCTTCATGAATTATTATATTACTTTCCAAGCATTTATAGTATGTTAAATAGCATTCAGAAAGCACAGAATTCTCTTATGTATATTGAGCACTGTGGAAATTTGATAAGAGTAGAGGGAGCCTTTGACCTAGAACTAGGAAGATAAGCTGTTCCTTCCAAGCAGTTAGTTTGATGTAGGCCTCACAACACAGGTCCCGGGGACACACTGCTCAGGTTGGATCCATGTCCTGCCACGTGCTAACTCAGAGATCTTAGGCAAACTACTTAATCTTCTTTAGCCTCAATTTCCACATGTGTAAAATGGGAATCATAGAATCGAGCTAGTGGATCTATTAAGACTAAACAAGGATTATATAACTTGTTTAAAATACTTAGTGCTTGAGCATGGTGTATGAATGAGTATGAGTATTTATTATTAATTGCAAGGGAGTGGGACATTCTAGGTATAGGGTTATATGTAAAGACAAAGACATGGGAGACCAGGGACAGATCATTCAGGCTCTAGCAGGTAGGAAGTAAGAAATACCCCGGGAAAGCCATTATTAGTGAGGGACCTAAATGTTGGGCCAAGGAGGCCAAGAGGGAGGCAGTGAGGTCCAGCGCGACCAGTTCCAGTGGAACAAGTTCCAGCGGGACCAGTGAAACCTCTGCTCCTCGTCTGTAAGATGAAGAGGGTGAAGTAGATAACTATGAACAATTCAGTCTGATTTACCTTTCTCATGGAATTAAGCAGTGGTGCTATACTGCAGGTGTTTAAGCTGGAAGGGAACATGACTGTCAATTTAGAAAGGTGAGTCTGGAGGGATGGATTGGAGCAAGGAGAGAATAGAGACTGGGGGCAGTTTAGAACACCATTAGGAAAGTACTGATTATGTATTAAATATTTATACAGAGACCGTACGCTGAAAAAGCAGAGATGTGGTTTAGATTCCAGGGAAGCATACTGTTGGGAGGGTGAAATGGATACATAACCAAGGCTCCAGATTTTGAAAAAACCAATCTATTCTCGTAAAATATGTTCAGGGCAAAAAATAAAATAAAATAGAACCTAACTGGTGGAAAATTTACCAAAGGTCCAATTATTCCAAAGGTCCAATGAACTTTGTGGTGTGGAGTGTGAGGATGTAAGTACTGTGCCAGATCATTAAATGCATAAAACTGCAAAAACAAGTCACTCTGTGATGGGCTCACTCTACTACTAGATGGGCCCATTTGCTATCTTTTTCTGGATGTCTTAAGGACTGACCATACTCAGTGACACGAGGAGGTAAAATGCATACGAGAATGGCATGTAGAAATGCCAGAAACCCAGCCAAGAAAAAGTCTTTGCAAGCCAGACAGGCACTGGCTGCCTACCATACCCTGCAGGTATTTGGACTCAGGAGAAAAAGAACTCAAAGTCAGAACATTTAACTCCCTCTCTAGATCACTTATCTAAAATCTTTGGATTTCATGATTCAAATATCATTGAGGTCTCCAAGTCTCATGAAATCAGTGGCTTCTTGGACATCTTTAGTGAGACACACTTGTCTCAGTTGTTTCTCCCAAGTTCTAGATAAGAATCAAAATGCAGCAGTAATAACTCATGATTCCCTTGACACTACATAAAATGTTGCACATATGTGAACTTTCTGAGGAAAGAGTCCAGTTTTCAGAGTGCTGGGAGACCCAGAGAAGTTTAAGAATCACTGCTGTAGAGCAAAAAACCTAACCTTCTACACTTATATTTTAAATATCCCAGTTCACTCCTGCAGCAGCTTACTGTAATGCTGGTTGTTCAGTCTTCAGAAATAACACAGGACAAAGATTTTTGCCTTTAAAAAAAAAAATTAATTTATTTGGCTGTATTGGGTCTTCATTGCTCCACGCGTGCTTTTTCTAGTTGCGGCGAGCAGGGGCTATTCTTCATTGCGGTGTGGGGGCTTCTCATTGCGGTGGCTTCTCTTGCTGCGGAGCATGGGCTCGAGGCACGCGGGCTTCAGTAGTTGTGGCTCACGGGCTCTAGAGCACAGGCTCAGTAGTTGTGGCGCACGGGCTTAGTTGCTCCGCGGCGTGTGGGATCTTCCTGGACCAGGTCTCAAACCCGTGTCTCCTGCATTGGCAGGCGGGTTCTTAACCACGGCACCACCAGGGAAGTCCCAGCTTTTTGTCTTTTTATTTCTCCTTATAAGCCATCTCTTGTTAATGTTGACTAAAAATCTAACTAACCAAGTTAATTACCCTTTTTTTCGTTTAATAACAACTCAATTAGTGATTTATAAAAAATTAACATGACAACTCAAAGACTTTTCTGGGTCATATTTTCTCAGTGAAGAATATCTAAATGAAGTTAGATGACCCTCATTCTCCTTTCAGATAGAAGAGATTAAAACATTTTTGGTTTATTTCATAGACACACTTTATAATGTGGATTCCAATTAAGTAGTACTAATTGAACTTCTATAATACGACTGCTTCCTAATAAGATAAGGTGACTACTACCTAGGAAATAAAATTCAAGAGGATGGAATGCTAATTCTTAAATTTCAGTTGATATTGACATCTTAAGTTAAAACATCATAAATTATGAACTGGGTTCTTATGCTCTAGAGATGGGCAGTTAGGGGTTCAAACCTCTATTCAGCTCCCTGTTTCCAGGTGAGGATTGTCAGGTTACTAACCATCACCAGGCCTCAGCTTCCTAATCAATAAGCTGTTGGTAAAAATAATTACCTCCTAGGGTTGTGATGACTAAAAGAGAAAATCCATACAAAGTGCTTTGCATGGATACTCACACAATAATGATTACTTTAAAAAGTCAAGGAGCAGGAGATTTTGTACCTAAGTGGTTTATCTTATAATGGAAGAACAATTTTTTCTTTATGATAAGATTGACATGCTTGGTAACATAGCCCGCTACTTGTCAGTTTTTACGACTATTATTTCTAATACGCTTCTGTCCTTTCTCTGCATACTATAAGTCCTAAATTTAGCTTAAAACAGAGAAAAGAATTTTCTACTGACCACAGGAGCAGAAATTTAAATGCTAAATATTGCAAACTAATCAAAATAAACTTTAAAAACTCTCCAGCTATCAAACCATTGTTCTTCAAGGGTCAAACAAAATTATGTGAGACCTCTGCTCTTAAAGAGAAGATATGCTTAATAAAGCTCAGAGTTCACCTAGAAATGGGAAGTCTCAGAGACTCCAATCTTCCATTTTAAGGCAGTGGTAATTATATCCAAAGAACATCGTATTTGAAGAAGAATAAAAATTCCGCATCATTCAAAACTGTCCATTCAAAGTGTGAAATTTGTTATCTAAGTGTATTTTTATAATCTTCCATTATTTTAAACTCTAAGAGTCATGTATTAATATAATCTACTTAAAATAAGTGCCTACTTCAAGACCAGGAAAACCACGAATTCTTGACTTTTAATTCTACTCTACTCATTTGTAGACTGACCTTGAAAAGACAGAGTAATTTCACCTTGACAAGATGGGGCTGGGACAGCAACCTGCCTTAAACATTTTGAGGAAGACAAATAATTACTCAATAGATAGTAAAAGATAAAAAGGTTTTTAAAAAAGCAACAAAGTCATATTCAATTAAATTCCCCCAAATGAAGGAAAAAATACCACAAATGAAAGGAACAGCAGGAAGAACAAAAGGAAAAATTAATTTGAACTATTTCAATATTTGGATTCCTCCTTAAATTAACACTTAAAAATCATTAAAAGCTACAGCTGAACCATCCCATAGATACAAGTTTTTAGAGTTTCATTCATCCCCTTCCCAGATACTTGACCCTTTCTTTAGGTAGGTCTGAGTTTGCCATTTAAAACAAGTCCTGCAACATTTTTTGGAAACAAAGCAAAATGTTCTGTAAATAGATGAACTATTATGCTGAGTAAACATGCCAGAAGGATTTCAAACGAAAACCACGGGGATTGCAGGGGCAGTAAAAAGTGTCCAATAAGAGATTTAAAAGGAAATGACAGTAAAGTCATAAATCGTGTGCTTCTGTGACATGAGAATCACCCCAAGCAAACAAACTTAATGTTTGTGGGCACAGTGCAAGGTGCCACCTAAAGCAAAGGAGGAACTGGCAGAATGGGCAAAGGAATGATTTCAGCTGAAGAAATTACTATGAAAAGCAAGGTAAAAAGGTACTCTCAACCCACTTTCTTTTTCTCAAATAAAATGTACCAAAGTTATGTCTGCAAAGAAACCAGATCCTCTTGTTCGATATAACCTCCTTTTGTCAAGGCATAACTGAAGCTTTCCAAAAGGTACAAGCTAAAAAAAGTATCTCCATGGAATAAAAGAATCTCAGAGCTAAAAAGGGTCTCCCAAGTTATCGGATTTAGTAGTTCTTATCTTTTTGGGTGTCACAGACGTCTCTGGGAAGCAGATGAAAGTTATACATGCTCTTCTTAGAAACACACATAAGGCACACGTAGGCATAATTTAGAGTTCCATTTGCAAGAATTTCAAAGTTTATGAATCCTAGATTAAGAACTAAGTATTGATCATGTCCTAGTTCCTCATTTTCAAAACCACAAGTTGAATCCCAGAAAGGTCTAGGGACTTATTTGTCCAAGGTCACACAGCTGAGTAATTAATGGCAGAGCTGGTATTCAAACACCCCGGTAAGCCTGACCTACTTGAAGATGCTTTTTTGCCCCACTGTTCTCTAGAGAGAGGCTGTGATTATCTATATCCATAAAACTCAAAAGTGACTCATGTTGTTGCTTGAATTAGTGAAATTATGAGTTTTAGGCTAAGGATGGGAACACAGCTTCTTTTCAGACATGGAAACAACCCAATATTGTAAGTATTATGGCCTAAGCGGTCCTGCCACTTCTATGCAAATAACTATCACCTGGCATATTAGTCAGAAACATTAACGTTCCTACATCTCATCTCCACAAGCTGTGATTCCGTATTTCTGAGGCAGGGCCCTGATAGCTATACTTTTAACACGTACCCTAAGAGATTGTGACTGGATGGTTCTCAAATCATATCCCACAAATGCTGATTTAAAGCAGTGGCTTGCAAACATTTTTTTAAAAGCTCAATTGTTTTTTCAAGCCAAGTCTTATTTAGAAACCCAGACACATAAATAATAAAAGCAGAGAGGCTAGGTGGACTCTTGAAGCCAGTTTGAAAACCACTGTCCTAGAAGATACAGCACAGGTAATGGGATCAGGAGCTGGGCTTCACCACTCTTGGGTCTCAGCTTTCCTATTTTGGAAGTACTTCGTCTAGATTGTTTCTAAATTCCCTTCCGACTCCAGTATCCTATGACCCCACAAATGCCACTACTACCATTACTGACAGACAGTATTTAGCAGGCACTTGCTATGTTCCTAGCACTGTTCTATTCACTTATTTAAAGTTACTCTATGAGGTTAAGTACAGTTGACCCTTGAACAACGTGGGTTTGAACTACATGGGTCTACTCATACCCATGTTTTTGTTTTTGTTTTTTTTAACAGTTAAGTACGGCAGTACTACATGATCCATGGTCGGTTGAATCTGCGGATGCAGAACCACAGCTAGGGAGGAAGCTTGTATACAGAGGGCCAACTACAAGCTGTGAGAAGGATGTTCCACTGCTAACTCCCATGTTGTTCAAAGGTCAATTGTACTGTTAATCTATTACACTGATGAGGAAACTGAGGCACAGAGAGGTTATGTGATAATAACTGTGGTAAAAAATTTATATATACATTCTCTTATTTAATCTATACTACAAAAGGTAAGTAAGAACTGAGATTTAGAAACGTAGTTACTTATCTAAGGTCAAAGAGCAGGTGTGCCAGATTCTAAAATCCATTCTTTGAACCAATAAATTAGCATAGGTTGGTTCCCACGCTATACCAGAAAATCTTTCAAATGGTATCCATTTACGTGTGGTTATTGCAGACTGAGTGATATGCACTCATATATTCATAGAGATGGGTTAGCTCCCAAACTAGATTATAAACACTCTGAGACCAGGGATTATTTTATATCTTTCAATGTCCTACTCTATGAAATATTGGCTGGGCATTAAGTAGGTCTTTATTCAGTTAGAAGTGATCTTCTAAGTCCTTTTTCGTTACTAACTTGATTTTTCCCCCCCGATAATCCAAAGTAAACACACTAATTTCATTTAGATCAACTCTTGAAATTAAAAAGTTCCCCTCTGAGTCAGGTGCTCGAGGGGTGACAGAAAGATTTTTTTCAGTTTAATGATTTTTTTACATTTGCCCTTGGGGGAAGGAATTATATTTTAGTGTTAATAAGTATCTCTTTCCAGGCACTTCTTTCTCCATGCTTCCTGCCATTTTTCACTGTATCAACTGATAGGTAACAGACTGAAAATAAGCAGATGGTCAAAGACAAGAGTGGAAAATCTTGGAAGGTGCTTATAATACCTACTTGTGCCACTTGAAAATATCGGTTTGACATTTCACAGGAAGTGGTGCTCATTAAGTAGTGTTCCTCACACAGCAAAAAATAATGACTATAAGTAATTTTTCTTAAATACCATTTTAATTTTGGACATGCTCAGCGTGTGGTCAGATACACCATCACCTTCCATCTATGACTCCTTGCCCACATATTTGAAACTGGACACCTAGGACCACTTCAGACCTCCCCTGCTCATCTTAGCTCCATGGTTCTACCAGCAGCCCCATGAGAGCTGTAATTTCCCAGTTGTGGCCTACTTTAAGCATATTTTGGAGACTCGTATTAATCTAACATTTATATAAATCCATACAACATAGATAAAACTACTCATAATAAGAAATGAGATTAAATCAAGGTCACAATACTTTGGTCTCTAAACTGTGACAGAATAGACCATGTAGAGCACTGGTTCTTAAACCTCCTTTAAGGAATGTCTTTAAATGTAGATGCCTTCAGGCCTGCTGAATCAGTGGGGCCCAGACACCTATGATTTTCGTAAACGCCACAGGTGATTATGATGCTGCACCGTGGTACACATCCTTACTTCACTGAACAAACATTTCATGAGTGCCTTCTACTGATACCAAATTTCGAATATAAACCTTTTCTTTTTAATATAGTTTCTTGATTCACAAACTAACATGCAGCTTGAGGGAAAGGATCATGATACATGTTTTAAAAAAAGTTCTTCATCACCCCACCCCCATCCTTATACCTAGCTGGGCATATAGTAGGCAAATGTTGCATTGCTTTGGTCACCAGCTCCTCAAATAAAACATGGTGATATATCTTCAGGCACTGCACCAGACCTGGACTTTGTAAATATCCAAAGAAATCTGCATGGGGTGTGTGTGTGTGTGTGTGTGTGTGTGTGTGTGTGTGTGTGTGTGTGTGTGTGTGTGTGTGTGTGTGTATTCTTAATTCTGCATTGAGACTAAGCCAGCAAGACTCAGATCGTAACATTAAACTTCTGTTTTGGAATTTGGCTATGAACCCAAAATAAAACACATAAACGGGGAAATGCATATCAAAATAGGAAAGATAAATATCTCAAAAAATATACTTTTCTTTCTTTCTACATACTACAATCCTCATTTCTTTCCTATTCTCACATCACGTCCGTTCCGTAGACAATATTCAAATAACTGAGTGCCATTTGGCTCTTTTGAACCATGAACTTAGAAAACTGCTTCTCAAACTTTGTTCATCCTGAAAGCACACACTGTAGCTCAAGTGAGCATGTACAATCACCGCTAGATCGTGAGAGTTGGGAGGAAGGCATTTCAGATGCTGTGTCATGCTCTCCCTCTCTGTGGTTTGCATCTTAAGAGAAGCATGGCACAAAGCCGGCAGTGACCAAGGGGCACCAGTGTAAAATGGCTTTTCCTGAGGGAAGAGTTCCAATGTGATGGATGTGGGAGATGAATCTGGTCAACATTTGGGCAACAAATGACTCCAACTGTGTTTACTGAGGGAGCAAACACCCACCCGCATGTGACAGGGTCTTCAAGCTGCTGGAAAGGGGAGAAAGACCATCTCAGATCTTTTGTTAGGCTCGTTAGAGAAGAGTAGGAAGGCATGTGGAAGGGAAATAAAACACTTTTAAGAGATAATGGGGAACAAGCTAGTGCTGGCACATCAGCACACAGAGAACTCGCCAGTATCCTTCACTGCCTGTGAAGGAGATGAAAAGACCAGCAAAGAAACAAAGCCACTTCCGTGGCGTGCAACAGGCCAACTTTACCAACAAGATGCTCCATGACCTTAAATATCTCCCTAGCTGCTCTCTACAAACTCTTTAGAATAACTCAGTGACTTCTCTCCTGGTCTTCGAAAAATACTAATTTGGGGCAAGGAAAAAGGAAATATTTTTCAAAAAGTACAAGAAGAAGAGTCACAGCAATTGAAAGCATTCCTTACTTACCAATTTTGTAACGTCTTTCACATCATCAGTCACACGGTTCCTGCAGATCCCTTGAGTTTTGACGAGAGGATTAAATAGGAGCAGTTGAAGATAAATGCAAGTGATAATCCAAGTCTAAATGAAAAGACAAAAAATGCTGGTGATCATCAGTGAAAATCCGTAGTCACTAAAACTATTAACAATTAACATCTTCTGCCTTAATGTGGAAAAGGGAATCTACCTTTTTTTTTTTTTTAACGCTACTGGCTTAAATACAATTAGATGCAATTAGATGCTGAGCATTCAAACTATGCTGACCAAATTTTTAAAAAATTTCTTTTAAAATATGGTTTGGATTTTTCATTTCAATGACAGTATTGTTAACTTTTGTCAAAAGCTTTCTACGGGCAATTCCCCAATGGCAATTAGGAATGAACTTGTAGCAACATGTGAAGTATTTATCACTTAAGGTGTTTTCTAAAAACTAGGGAATGCATAAAATTCATACCTGAAGGCACCAAAAGAAACTTTCTCTACTTTAAATGTAGACTGTTTGGCAAGTAGCAGCAAAACGCTGAGCAGTGCTTTAATCCGATAATCTAATAGTACACCCAGTTAAAGTGAGGGGGAGAGACAGAGATTTAGATATAGGACAGAATTTAACCTAACTGTGAGACATCAAAAGAATCATTGTTTTGAATCACAGCTTTTTGGCCATTTAATAAGGAAAAATATTTTCTAGTCAATGGGAAGATATTCTTGAATCCTAGCATGAACCCACACTCACACGCCCCCCAAGACACCTCTCTTTGAAAATAACTCTTTCAAATATGTAAAATAGTTACCTTTGTGCATGGCTTATTTTTTCTTATTACACTATATTTTATGTTTTTAAAAATCTGGGCATCTATTTTTTTTCTTCAGTATCTTTACAACACATAGCAGAACCTTGAATATAAAAAACTCTTAAATTTGCTGGGTGAATCAGTGACCAAGGTAAAAAAAAAAAAAAGAGTGTAATGCTTCAAATTTGATACCGGTTTATTGAGCCTGTATTATGAGACAGGGACTGAGCCAGTCACTAGAGAAACAAAGGTGATAAGACACCCTTGAAATGCAGATGCAGGTAAGTAAGTGACACCCACACCCCAGTGATAAATGCTTTGGGAACTCAGAGGAGGAAAAACTTAATCAGTTGACCTTAAGGGACAGAACTCGTGGCAGAAAGACAATGCCAAGAAAAGCCACAGAGAAAATGTGACTCTGGCTGGATTTTAGAGGACAAAAGAAGAGTTTGCAAGAGTTGACAAGGAAGGGACAAGTATTCCAGGAAAAATAAACAGCATGAGCAAAACATGGAGATGTGAAGATATTTTAAAATATGAGAGTTCTTTTAAGAGTTAACATTCATCTATGGCATCTTAAAATTACACAAAGGCCCATCTGCACATGGCTAGAAATCTTTCCTACTTATTATGTAACCAGCCATGTATTATATGGAACTGGATTATTATTTTCAATTAATATCTGAAAGCTAAATAGATATTACACTGGACCAAATTATAATTATCATTTACTAAAATTTCTAAGACTCAATGCTACCTACATAGATAATAGTGGCTTCGAAACAAAACTAAAACCCTTTTATTGTTTTACCACTGTAATCTACGTCTTTTAGCAGTAATCCTGCTTAATTTTGTTTAAGGCTACTTTGAGCATGGTGGGGTCCCACTCTTCATAGCATCATCTCCCTTGGACCAAAATGAAGACTGAATTGTGTAAATGATTTGTTTGGGGGATTCTTCTTTTTGGACAATCCCAACACATAAAATATCCTCTAATATCCCTTCATGTATGTAAGTATAATTGCTTAAACTCAAGCTTTCTTTCATACTGTCATTGCTAAGACCTAACCCTCCCTTGAAATATATTTCTCCAAGATCCTCTTCCATGATATGATTTTGGAATCCTCCCTAAGGACCTCTGTAAATGGCCAATCTCACTAATAACCATATTCATATTCTAGGCTCTAAGAAATATAAAGGCATGGGGTGGGGGAGGGGGAACTGGAGGAAGGTGGTCAAAAGGTACAAACTTCCAGACATAAGATAAATAAGTATTAGGGATGTAATGTACAACATGATCAATATAATTCACACTGCTGTACGTTATGTAAGAAAGTTAACAGAGTATATCCTAAGAGTTCTCATCACAAGGAAAAACATTTCTATTTCTTTTGGATTTATATAGATTTTGTATCTATATGAGATGGCAGATGTTCTTAATATGGTAATCTTAATATGGTAGTCACTGAATGATGTATGCAAGTCAAATAATTATGCTGTACACCTTAAACTTATACAGTGTATATGTCAATTATACCTCAAAAAGACTAGACGAAAGAAAAGAAATATAAGGGCAGAAATTCTGTTGACTTCTCTTTGCCATGTCTTATGCCTGACACTGAAGAAACTACACAAACATTTGTTCACTCATTCATTCATTCAGCAGATATTTATTAAGTACCTAGTGCTACTGTGCCAGGCACTGTTCTAGATGCTGGGGATATATTAGTTAATAAAAAAAAAAGCAAAAATTCCTGCCATCATAAACTTAGCTTTTAGTGAGGGAAGGCAGACCATAAACAATAAACATAATAAATAACCAGATTATATAGGTCAAAGGTGTGCTGTGAAAAAAGAAAAATTAGATCACACGAAAGGGGATCAGGACTATAATGCCTACTCTGCTCTACTAGCAGCATGGTCCTAGGTTCAAGGTGCCAGTCACACTCATAAGGCATCAGAGGCTTCACGCAGCACCAAGTGTACTACTGAACTGATATCTGATGGGGCCACATTGGGAAGGCAATGTTTTATCAAAGATGAGATGGAGCTAAGGGAGTTATCCAAGCAGATGTCTATGGGAGAGTATTATAGACAGAGAAGCTAGTGCAAAGGCCCTAAGGTCTATCTTGTGTTGTTGTTGTTTTCAATTGAATCTTTCAAGATATTTTATTATAAAAGTAATATATTACCATTATCAAACATTTGGAGAAGAAAAAGAACTTAGTTGGAATGTCACTACCCTGACAACTTAGAAAGTATATCTTTTTTCCCCATTATTATAAAATAAATGCATACTCATTGATTTAAGGAATCTGCTTTAAGGAACAGCAAGAATAAACCAGGGGGGCAGTGAAGTTGATGATGTCAGAGAGAATGGAGAGGCCAGATCATGTAGGGTCTTGTATACCCATCTGGACTTTTGACTTTTACTGTGAATGAAAAGGGATTCATTGCAGGATTTTGAGCATAGGAGAGATATGACATATTTAAAACTTTTTTTTAAAGACACTGTTTGGAAGTTTCTTACAAAACGGAACATATTCTTACCATATGATCCAGCAATCATGCTCCTTGGTTCTATCCCAAAGAGCTGAAAATGTGTGTCTATACAAAGACCTGCACACTGATTTTTATAGCAGCTTATTCAAAATTGCCAAAATTTGGAAGCAACCAGGATGTCCTTCAGCAGGTGAATAGTTAAATAAACTGTGGTATATCTGGGGAATGGACTTTTACTCAGCACTAAAAAGAAATGAGCTATGAAGCCATAAAAAGACATAGAGGGGAAAAAAATGCATATTACTAACTGAAGAAGCCAGTCTGAAAAGGCTATACACTGTTTTTCTTTTGTTTTTTTGTTTTTGCAGTACGCGGGCCTGTCACTGTTGTGGCCTCTCCCGTTGCGGGAGCACAGGCTCCGGACGCGCAGGCTCAGCGGCCATGGCTCACGGGCCCAGCCGCTTCGCGGCATGTGGGATCTTCCCAGACCGGGGCACGAACCCGTGTCCCCTGCATTGGCAGGCTTACTCTCAACCACTGCACCACCAGGGAAGCCCCCATACACTGTTTTGATTCCAACTACTATGACATTCTATAATAGGCAAAACTATGGAAACAGTAAAAAGATCAGTGGTTGCCAGGGGTTGGAGGGGAAGGGATGAATAGAGCACAGAGGATTTTTAGGGCAGTGAAAGTACTCTATATGATACTATAATTCTGAATACACGTAATTATACATTTGTCTAAACTCATAGAATGTTCAACACCAAGAGTAAACCCTAGTGTAGACTATGGGCTCTGGGTGATTAAGATGTGTCAGGGTAGGTTCCTCAGTTGCAACAAATGCACCACTCTGGTGGGGATGTTGACAATGGAGGAGGCCATGCACGTGGGGGGGGGCAGGGGACACTGGGGAAATCTCTGTACCTTCCTCTCAATTTTGCTATGAACTGCTCTAAAAATATAAATTATTTCCAAAAAAAAAGAGATCACTTTAATTGCTGTGACTTTAGGCTAACAATAGGTAGAAACAGAGTGACCAATTTGGGGCTATTGCTATAATCCAAGCAAGAAAGTGTCGTAGCAGTGCATTGCCCAGAGGTGGTTAGATTCTGGATGCCTCCTGAAGATTGAGCCGATAGGATTTCCTGACAGTTGGAGAGTGCTTTGAGAGAGAGTCAAAGACAACTCCAAGGATTCTGGTCTGAGCAACTGGAAGGATGGTGTTGCCATCAAATGATATGGGGAAGGCTGAGGGGTAGAGAAGGTTTGGGGGGCAGATCTGGAGTTAAGTTTTGAGTGTGCTCAGTTTGAGACGTGTTTTGAGACATCCTAGTGATGAAACTAGGTCAGGATATTTCAATCTGGATTGAGGAGGGAAGTTTGGGCTGGATATATAAATATGACAGCTTTTGATATATAAATGGAATTTTAAGCAAAAGAGTAGATGAGACCATCAAGGGAGTGAGTACAAACAGAAAAAAGAACAAAGAAGTGGGTCCTATGGTGCTCTAACCTTAAGAGGTCTGGCAAAAGATTTAGAACACACAAAGGAGCCCGAGAGAGGAGCCAGAGGAGAAGGAAGAACACAAGTTAAAAAAAAAATTAAAAAAGTAAAAGTACCTTAAGGAGAAGGTTAAACTATGAAACTACGTCAAATACTCGCAATAGGTCAAGTAAGATGAGGACTGAGAACTGATCATTGGATTTAGCAGCATAGTCACTGGTGACATTAACAAGAGCATTTTTATTGAAGCAGTTTGGGAAAGGCCAGGCAGGAGTGGATTTAATAGAGCATGAGAGGTGAGTGATTAAAACCAGTGCATAGAGAGAGCTCTTTTAAAGAGGTGTGCTTCAAAGGAGAGCAAATAAATAAATGAACAAAGAAATAAGTAAAAACAAAGTGAGACGGGAGTTGGTGAGGAATTAGGTTAGGGGGAGGGGAGAGTCTTATTTATAAGATGGTAAAAATACCAGGATGTCTGTATGCCTATGGGGATGATCCAGTAGGAGGTGCAATTGGCACTGTGGGTTAGAACAGAGAGACATCAGATGTCCTTGAGAAGACAGGAAGGGGTGAGATCCTGTCTCAAGCAGAGGGCCTGGCTTTACATAGAGTACATACTGTAGTTCATCAGTACCATCAGGCAGGATGTCTATGCAGATGCTTGTGCTTTCTGAACAATACAGTGAACAACAGCTTCCACTTACTGAACATTTACTATGTACCAAACATTTTGTCTAGCTTACCACAAACAAAATTTAAGTTTCATATATCCTAACTCTGAAGATGAAGAAACTGAGACAGAGAGAGATTCAGTGACTTCTAAGTGGTGAGATCAGGACAAAAACTCAGGTCTGTCCAATTCGAAATCCTGTCCTCTTCACCACCTCATACTGTCACAGCACTTCAAGAAAGCTGTTATATCACTGGTGAGGACTCTGACGCCATCTCTCCAAGACTTTAATCATTTTTCAAATATCACGCATATGGAGATAAGTTTGTTCCCTATTCCAAGCTAAAGCTGAATATTGTGCATTTTTCAGAACTTTTAACTTTATAATTTTTATATATGTTCTTTGATAGTTTAAAAATATATATCAATACAGACTTCTATAATAATTGCAAAATAATTTCACCAGGGCAGCATTTTTTTTTTGGATCAGTTATACACAAACATCTGTACAGATGATTTTGCTCAATTTATTGGAGTCTATTTGGTTAGGACTAAACTTAAATGTGTTAATACATTCAAATATCCCTGAGAGAATGTAAATTGGTGCAGTCACTATGGAAAACAGTATGGAGGTCCCTCAAAAAACTAAAGATAGAGTTGCCATACAATCCTGCAATCCCACTCTTGGACATATATCAGGAGAAAACCGTAATTCAAAAAGATACACGCACCCCAATGTTCACTGCAGCACTATTTACAATAGCCAAGACATGAAAACAACCTAAATGTCCATCAACAGATGAATGGATAAAGAAGATGTGACACATATATACAATGGAATACTACTCAGCCATAAAATAGAACAATGCCATTTGTAGCAACACAGATAGACGTAGAGATTACCATATTAAGTGAAGTAAGTCAGACAGAGAAAGACAAACACAATACGATATCACTTATATCTGGTATCTAAAATATGACACATGAACTTATCAATGAAACAGAAACAGACTCACAGACATAGAGAACAGACTTGTGGTTGCCAAGGGGGAGGGAGGTGGGGGTGGGATGGAGTGGGAGTTTGGGATTAGCAGATGCAAACTGCTATATATAGAATGGTTAAACAAGGTCCTACTGTAGAGCAGAGAATTATATTCAATATCCTGTGATAAACCATAATGGAAAAGAATATGAAAAAGAACGTGTATGTGTGTATGTATATACATATATATATGTATGTATAACTGAATCACTTTGCTGTACACCTGAAATTAACACATTGTAAATCAACTATACTTCAATAAAATAAATTAAAAACCAAATATCCCTGAGAAACTTATATTTCATGAGGCATTTTATTTTAAAGCTATTAAGTAAACTAATATTTTAACTTAGTATATACAGTTGACCCTTGAGCAATGCAGGAGTCATCCGTGTGTAATTTATAGTCAGCCTTCCCTATCCCTGGTTCCTCAGCATCTGGGGATTCAACCAACCTGGGACCATGTAGTACTGCAAGTATTTACTATTGAAAAATATCCACATATAAGTGGACCCATGCAGTTTCAAATGCATGTTGTTCAAGGATCAAGTACTTTGCTACTGATGAGTATTCAGCTTTCATAAAATTCAATCATTCACTCAGGCATAACTAAACGTTAGGATGGAGGAGCAGTCAAGGCAGAAATGTACTGAGAATTCTGCACAGCAGTAGTAATACCTCCCTATCAGTATTCTTGGGAGAGTGCCGAAATGAGGAGCTTACTTCTTTAAATGGAAAAGTATTTTTTCCATATTATTCTATGCAGAAATTTTTCTAATATATAGTACACACATTTCCCTGATTTCCTAAACAGTGGCTAGAAATATTAAACTTTGCTTCTCTTTGATGATTCATTTTCATCAAATAAAGGGAAGACTAAATGAAATAAGCCAGACACAGAAAGACAAATATCATATGATCTCACTTATATGTGGAATCCAAAAAAAAAGAAAAGTTGAACTCATAGTAACAAAGAGTAGAACAGAAAGGTGGGTGCCAGAAGCTAGGGAGTAGAGGAAAATGGGGAGATATTGATTAAAGGGTACAAACTTTCAGTTATAAGATGAGTAAGTTCTGAAGACCTAATGTACAGCATTTTGACTACAGCTAATAATACTATATTGTTTACTTGAAATCTCCTAAGAGAGTAGATCTCAAGTGTTTTCACCACACACAGAATAAAGGGTAACAGGATAGTTTGACTGTGGTCATCATTTCACAATGTATCCATATATCAAAACATCCCATTGTGCACCTTAAATATATACAATTTTATTTGTCAGTCACACCTCAATAAAGCTGGGGGGAAAAAGCATTTTGGTTATGTAGTTGTGACTGCCCACCTCCAAGGAGCTCCAAATTACTGTACTTGTTTGAATGACTGTTTTTACAATTTTATTTTCATTTTTGTTGGTTTGTTTCTTAGTTTACCTATTTCTCCCATACTGTCAGGTCATTATTTGCAACATATTTTTACTGTTAACATGCCCATCTCTAGCCTCCTGTAGTCCCGGAGGCAAACATAACACATGGCCCATGGGTGGTGCTTATAGTAGGCAGAATAATAGCAAAAAGACGGCCACGTCTTAATTTTCTTGGAATTTGTGACTATATTGACTTATATGGCAAAATGGACTTTGCAGATGTGATTAAGTGAAGGACCTTGACATGGAGAGATTATCCTGGATTCTCTGAGTCCCATCTAATCACACAGGTCCTTACAAACTGAGAACGTTTCCAGCTCTGGTCAGAGAGATGCAGTGATGGGAGAAGGGTCAGAAAGATGTGACACGATAAGGACCTGACTTGCCATCGCTGGCACTGAAGATGGAGGAAAGGGCCCAGGAGTCAAGAAATGCAAGTGCCTTCTAGAAGCTGAAATAAGCAAGGAAACAATCTCCCTTAGAGCCTTCAGGAACGCACAGTGTCATCGACACCTTGCTTTTAGCCCAGTAAGCCCCATTTTGGACTTCTGAATCTCCAAAACTATAATATCATAAATCTGTATTGTTTTAGGTCACTAAATTGGTGGTGATTTATTCCAACAGCAATAGAAAAATAAATCAGAGCTCAATAAACTTACTCTCTGGGTGAATTACTGAATGAATGGAGCAGTGTGCGATGTTCAAGCTCTTCCTGGTAAGGAAAACACACTGCCCCGCCAGTATTCTGGGCCCCCAACGCCTGCTTTAAGCAAAGTAGCTCAGTTTTTTTCTGTTCTATTTTTTCATGCTTCTGGGTAAAATTTTGTTCAAACAAAGGTTTCCAAGGGCAAAAAAGAAAAGAAGTTCACGCTTATGAAAACCGGTAGTGTGATGGCAGGGTATAGAAGATGGATCCAGAAAACCTCTGAGCCCCACCATGTGACCTCAAACAAGCCAGTGAATCCTTCTGAGTATCTGTTTATCAGTCTCTAAAATGAGAATCGTTTTTGCCTTACCCGTTCATGGAGTGGTGGTGAGAATCTTTTCAAACCACAGGTGTTGTGCAATTATTTGCTGTGTGGATTATAGGTTTTGGATTGTCTAGGAAATCAGGAATACAAGTGCTTAAAAACCATACAAACAAGAGTCCGGGAAAGGACTTTATAGAATCAATCTTGCATGAACAAAGAGTCTGACCTTTAGTACATGGTATGTTGATGCTGATTTGGGGGTCAGATGCATTTTTCAATTTATTTCTTAGTTCTCAACTGTGTTGAGAGTAGCTTCGGTTAATGGACAATTGGCTTCCAATGGAGTTTTCTCTCTCTTCCTCTTTCTCTAACTTCTGGAGACTCCAACAAGGGTATTCGGGTGCCTGAACGTGTGGGCACGTGCGCACACACACACCCTATTAGACAGAAAGCTGAAGCAAAATGTCCCTGCGTTTGTGACTTCTGCTCTAAAATGGATTGTTTCCATTTGGGTAATCATCTCTTGCTGTTTTTACTGTAACACTCTCTGCTTCTGCATATGACATTTTTCTTTGGCTACTTTTGGCATCGTACAACTCTTCTCTCTAGGTCACGCTTGTTGTGTGATAACCTCTCATTTCACGATAACCTCTCACTGCACAGTCACATTAAACGAATCTTATTGTCGGCAGTTCTAGATTTTTTTTAATTTAGAGGCATGCGTCAAAAGTGTCCCCTACGTACTCTGCACAAGACACAAAATTCCAATAACCCTTTCTTTGCTAAAAGTCGCCTTCAATTTATTTACATGATGAAAAAACTAATGAGAAATCCTTATGCACTGTTAGAACTAAAATATGCAGTAGAAACAGTCGTGGTGGAGGGAAGTAATAGTGACTAAAATACACAATTGTGAATGACAGATATAGCAAGGAGGTCTCTTTCTGGGAGCAGGTTTTAACAGTGGCAGATGGTACTGAAAAGGAACTTTAAAAGGGAAAATTTACAGGAAGACAAGGTTGGAGACTCTGAAGGCAAAAGTCTTACTTAAATCTCATTTTTGTTGAGAACCAATCTCAAAAGACCCCAGTGGAATATTCACCCATTCATCAATTCTTCCTGAGCATAACAGCCTTCCGTACAATAAAATGCCACATTCCAGAGAAAGGAACTGCAAAGCCCCCCTAAAGCAAACTATTTACTTGATCTGAACATGTGTTATTACACAGAAGTCAGGTTGCAGACTCCTTTCCTTTAGTAGAAACTACCATGCATGCAGCCCAAGAACATCAGGGCAACATATGCTGTTCAGGAAACCAGAAGATTCCAATCTTCTAACTTGGGGGAAAAAACAAACTTTTCTATGACCACGAGAAGTGGTTTTAAAATATTCATTGCCAGGATCCACGTTACAGACTTTTCAAAGTCGAAAAGGTAAGTGGGGCATCTGTGTAGCTCGTTTTCTTTATGCAGAGAACTACAAAATAGTATTAGGACTGCCCCGAACAAAACAGCAGCTGCTGCCAGAAACAACATTCATCTCTTCTTTAATCTCGCCTGCCAGCTAGCCAGGCAGGCAGTTCCCTTGCAGCCCAAATGTGCTTTGGAAGAGAGCCAATTGGCTCAGCTACCCAGAGCCAGGAAAGCAAGTTACCAAGATACAGGTATAGGAATTAGTCCTGAGTTCAGATTTTCTGCGGTCATAGGAACAATACCCTCCCCAAATAATCTTAACCTAAAGCAACAACAGACTGTCGGTCAGTGAATAACGGTTTAATTCTACATGACTTCTTCCTTAAGATTTTTTATTGCTC
This sequence comes from Globicephala melas, assembly GCF_963455315.2. Taxonomy (NCBI): domain Eukaryota; kingdom Metazoa; phylum Chordata; class Mammalia; order Artiodactyla; family Delphinidae; genus Globicephala; species Globicephala melas. The sequence continues at coordinate 31,286,071 of NC_083323.1, read as the reverse complement.
AACAAGATTTTACCATTTAACATTATGAAGGAAACACCTAAGCAACCTACACTGACTCAAATTCTTCTCTACTGATTGTCCAGTAATCTCGAAGGGTCAAAGAAAACCGCAGATTGGTCATTTTAGTGCTATGAGGAAAGGAGACATTAACAGGCCAGTTAAGTGAAACTCAAACAAGCTGAAGTCCAAGTTGGTCCACTAAAATCCTGTAAAGTTACTCACTCTTCTGCCTCTCTCAATACAGATCTTTTTGTGAAGTAGAATATTTGGTAATATGGGTAAGTATGCTCTTATAACAAAATCTGAACATCCTAGAAGTGAATTGCTTAATAGAAAAAGGCAGACAATGGCTTTAAGGTAAAAGGAGAACTTAAGGATTTCAAGGTATTCAATCTATAGGAAGAAATGGGGAGACAGAGAGAATCACCCTGTGACAGTTCATCCTTACTCTATATTTAAATGCTACTTAAAGGGAGAAATGACTCACATATATTGACTCCTACTAAGGCCCACACATAGCAGTTTGCAGACATTATTTCGTATGATCTTCCCATCAACAAGGTAGGTTATTTTTATCCCATTTTGTAGGCGAGTAACACATGATTCAATGAGACTAAGTAACTTGTTTATGGCTACTCTGCTAGTAAATCCCTGGACCAAGTTTATTCTTTTAATTTTATTTTATTGAAGTGTAGTTGATTTACAGTGTTTTAGGTGTACAGCAAAGTAATTCAGTTGAATATATATATTCTTTTCCATTCTTAAGTTCTTACAAGATATTCAATATAGTTCCCTGTGCTATACAGTAGGTCCTTGTAGTTTATCTATTTTATATATAGTAATGTGCATCTGTTAATCCCAAATTCCTAATTTATCCCTTCCTCCCTTTCCCCTTTGGTAACCATAAGTTTGTTTTCTATGTCTGTGAGTCTATTTCTGTTTTGTAAATAAGTTCCCTTGTCACTTTTTTTTTTTTTTTTTAAGATTCCACATATCAGTGATCTCATATGATATTTGTCTTTCTCTGTCTGACTTACTTCACTTAGTATGATAATCTTTAGGTCCATCCATGTTGCTGCAAATGGCATTATTTCTTTTTTTTTTATGGCTGAGTGACATTACATTGTGTATATGTATCACATCTTCTTTATCCATTCATCTGTTGATGGACATTTAGGTTGTTTCCTTGTCTGGGCTCTTGTAAATAGTGCTATAATGAACATTGGGGTGCATGTATCTTTTTGAATTACAGTTTTTTCTGGATATATGCCGAGGAGTGGGATTGCAGGATCACATGGCAACTCTATCTTTGGTTTTTTAAGGAACCTACATACTGTTCTCCACAGTGGCTGTACCAATTTACATTCCCACCAAGAGTGTAGGAGGGTTCCCTTTTCTCCACACCCTCTCCAGCATTTATTATTTGTTGACTTTTTGATGATGGCCATTCTGACTGGTGTGAGGTGATACCTCATTGTAGTTTTGATTTGCATTTCTCTAATGATTAACGATGTGGAGCATCTTTTCATGTGCCCATTGGCCATCTGTATGCCTGGACCAAGTTTAAATCAAGACTAGAAAGAAAAACACTGGGCCAATCAGATAATAAAACTGACTTCATTTATATCTAATGAACAGTTAAGTTTCATTTACAATGCCTATGCTGTGGACAGCATATAGGTCTCTTTAACTGCATCAGTTTCTAATTGAAACAACCATGTCAAATTATGACTAGGCTGGATAAACAAGTAGTGCATGTAAATCAGGTTATACTTGCGGTAGCTTAAAAAAAATTGCATAGCTAGAGGGAGAGGAGAGCTCAAAAAAAGTGATAAGTTGTTCTTTCTGGTAAAAACAAAATTGAGTGCTTTCAGACTTCTAAGAAGAGCTATTTATGCTAATTATTCATTCAACAGACACATATGGAGTACCTGATAATTACAGAAGGTAAAGATACAGAAGATATGGTCATGGCCTCAGGAAGCCCAAGCTCTTGGCGAACACAGCAGGTAGAGTATCTAAGAAGGGAAAGGCCCAGGGGGACAGCTAAACCTGACTTTGGGGTGGGGGAGGGAGACTGAGGGAGGGGCTCAGAGAGAGCTTCTGGGAGGAGACATCTTTTCCAAAGGTGAGTGGAAGGTAGCCAGGTCAACGGGAGCTGGGGCAAAGACCCCTGACAGAGAAAGTAAAGAAGCAGGTGCCCACAGAAGTGAGGGAAGGAGACAAAAATGAAAAATTAGTTTCAAGGAATAAGCAACAATAGATGAGGCTAAAAAGATATGCAGAGGTCCTCCCAATTTTGCTAATTGATTTGGATTTTATCTTAAAGGCACTGGGGAGCTCCTGGCAGACTTTAAGTAAAGGAGTATCAAGATCTGATTTATTTTTGAAAAGTTTATCAGTCATCAGAATGAAGGATACATGGGGTGGAGGGGGGCAGCCAAAAAGCCTGGGGGCAGGAGGTCACTTAGGAGGTCAGTGAAGTTATCCAGAGGCCACATGAGGAGGGCCTTAACTAGCAAATGGCAGTGGGAATGGAGAGAGACAAGTTTAAGAGGATGTAGAAGTAAAAAGGAAGAACTTGGGTACTGACAGAAAGCGTGTAGGGTATCGGCGGGGGGGAATCACCAATGACTTCCGTGCTCCAGTTTGGGTGACTGAGGCAGAAGTGGTGCTATTCCCTAAGCCAGGATATGCAGCAGAAGTGACAGCTGGGGATTGGAAGTTATCACCCAAAACGCTGGAGAATACCATTATATAAGAAGAAGAAAGAATTATCTGCATAGGAGACAAGAGAATGAGAAGCCAAATATATGAGAGGCAAATCAGTTGATTTGGGGGTACTGTGGCCAATAGGAAAATAAAGTACCAAAGGGAGAGTATAATCAATAAAATAAGCACTAAAAAGATGTCAACCTGTTGGTTGTTGAAGAGGATGTAATGGAGCTGACCTTGATGAGGACAGTTTCCATGGAGTGAGACCATGGAGGATGAACCTTAGGGGTAAGTGAGAGTGAAGGAATTTCAAGGGCATACTACAACAGAGTGGTAATGTCTGGAAGGGCTAGAAAGTTCAGTTCAGTCTTGGTAGATAAGAAGAGACATCTCTGAAAGAATGGGGCTAAAATGATAAACCAAGCCTTCTTCCTCCTTAAATAGCCTGTGCATGGGGGAACTCACCTGTGGTTAAGGAGAACCAGGTTAGCTCAGAGACTTTGCCCCTGTGTGAAAATACCTACAAAGGACTTCTACCTCAGGCTAGAATCTAGGGTCTAGGTATACAAGTTTTATTATTTTTAATAGAGACTTACGTGAGAAAATAAGTATTTGTGCCAGCAGTATAGATTTCATCAGAAACAATGGTAATAGATAGGTCATTAGCTAGTCATAAATATAGGTCTTCAGCAGTTTTATAAATGCAGAGGGAAAGGACGTATTTTACAGAGATGATAGTTGATGACTAATTCTAATCAATATTATGAGGAAGACGACATGTAACAAACCAAAATGGTCTAGAAAACTGGTGGGTGCAAGTTCACCATTGAACCTAGATTTACATATCTGTTGCTAATTCTTTTTGCTATAAGTGTTTGTTTTCAAAAACAATAAGAGCGACAGGCCCTCAACATTGGCAAGTACAGGAATATCACAATAAGAAAAAAATGACAGTTCTGAAATCCACATACCCAAATTCAGCACTTCGTGGGCACTGATTCTTTGGGGATGGCATTGTTCACTATTATGTCAATTAGTTGCTCTTAAAATTGAACCGCGATGACATGCAATCCAAGGGTTGTAGCTTTCCAAAAACAGCTACAAAAACCTAAATCACAATTTGTATTCTTCCAACTATGTGATTCATTTCTGAAATTGTGATCCCCTGTAAATCAAAAGTTCTGCAAAATCTGTACAATCTTTTGAACTCCAAACAACTGAGAGATGGAAAATGAGTGTGGGCTCCACTTGCTATCTGATTCCATGCACTGAATTTGGACTGAATGCCTAAACTTCCTAGAACTTCTTGTGGTTTTTTTCCCCTATGGCTGTAATTAAATGTGTTCAGATGTTTCGTCAGATCAGCTACTGGGAGTCTGACGAGTTTGGTCTCACAGGCCCTTTTAATTTTTAAGAAGACTCAATCTGAGGAAGCAGCTCAGGAAATCGCCAACAAAAGTTTTTGTTTGTTTCCCACCTGGGTTTTTGGACGACAAATAAACTAAATCTTTATACTCTGCTGGAACTGTTCCAAGTAGCATCTAAACGAGGGGGTCAAAGGCCTGAGCTCAAAGAACACTCACAATCTTGATCATTTTCTCCATCACATCAGATGACAAGCCAGATTTGCAAAGGTCACTGTATGAGTTTCCCTGATTATGCGATGTGTGCCGGACATACCAAGTACCTCTGGTTGAACTGAAAAAACTGCTGAAATGTACCCCTTCATGGAAGGTGCTCCAACTGAAACAAGGGGAGTTGCTGTCTTATGTTTAGATCAAAGTGTAATCATCTGGGGGTATTTATTTAGAATGCAGATCCCTGGGCATCATGTGGAATCCAAAATTCTGAGGGTCCATCTCAGGAATGTGTTTCTTTTTCTTTTTTTTTTTTTTTTTTTTTTGCGGTACGCAGGCCTCTCACTGTTGTGGCCTCTTCCATTGGGGAGCACAGGCTCCGGACGTGCAGGCTGAGCGGCCATGGCTCACGGGCCCAGCCGCTCCGCGGCATGTGGGATCTTCCCGGACCGGGGCACGAACCCGTGTCCCTTGCATCGGCAGGCGGACTCTCAACCACTGCACCACCAGGGAACCCCAGGAATGTGTACTTTTAACAAGATTCTTAGGTACTCTCTGAAGTCTTAGACATACTATTTTAGGCTGTACTAGCTCATGGGTGCTATATCATTAGAGAAAATAAAAATGTCTGAAAAGGTAAATAAGGTTGCATTTGGTTCAAGGGCTACATATTAGATACTCCTGATTCAGAGGAACTTGGAAAAAGAAAAGTTAAGTAGTGAGTGTAGAGGATACTGTGAGTTGACTCAATTCCCATTCCCACTCTCTGAGCATATTCTTCTATACTGTAGTGGCTGCAAAATTAAAATCTCCATATCTTGGACTCCATTGCAGTTAGCTAAAGTTGCAGGTACTTAGGTTTCAGCTGTTAGGCACAACTCTGCAAGATTCGATATGGAAAGAAAGTCCTGGAGAAGAGAAGCTGGATGGATGCCGGGCAGGCATTTTGCTGGGTGGTAGTGAGGCACCCTGCCGTCAGCAGCAGTCCTGGTTGTACAGCACTTGCTGTTATGTAGCTGCTTTACAGATGGCCTTGGACTTAACCGTGTTCTGGGTGATGGGAGTGTTCTGAAATCTCAACCTGTTCTTCTAGCCCTTCCAGTGGTTTTATAACCCATCAAATAAACTTCAATATATCCCTTTATGTTTAAACTAGCTAGAGTAGATTATATTGTCTGCAACTAAACCCTAAGCACTAGGAGAGAAAAATCCAAGTTACTGAGCATTTATTTCTCATAAAGATCAGTCTAAACTTTCCTTAGGAATTTTCTATTAGTATTTCAAAATTCAAATTGTAAAATAACAATCATTTAAATTTTATCTTTAAAAGGCAGTTTAAAAAAATTATTTATTTATGGCTGCATTGGGTCTTTGTTGCTGCTCATGGGCTTTCTCTAGTTGAGGCGAGCAGGGGCTACTCTTCATTGTGGTACGTGGGCTTCTCATTGGGGTGGCTTCTCTTGTTGCGGAGCATGGGCTCTAGGTGCGTGGGCTTCAGTAGTTGTGGCTCGTGGGCTCTAGAGGGCAGGCTCAGTAGTTGTGGTGCACGGGCTTAGTTGCTCTGCGGCCTGTGGGATCTCCCTGGACCAGGGCTCAAACCCATGTCCCCTGCATTAGCTGGTGGATTCTTAACCACTGCGCCACTGGGGAAGTCCTAAAAAGGCAGTTTTTGATTGGCAATCCATGAGAATGTTAATGCAATTCTACCACCTGAAGCCCAGCAATAATGTACCTTTGACATGTCCAAAACATGTTCCTCTGGTAATTCTACCACCTGAAGCCCAGCAAAGCGTCTGCCTTTGACGTGCTCAGGACATGTTCCTCTGATAACAATACACTTCAACTGCAGGTTCATTGCTTATGAAAGAGATGAGATGATGTTTAGAAAAGAAGAACATCAGCAAAGTAAGATGTAGATTCAAATCCTGATTCTGTCGCTTACATGCTGCAACCTTCAACAAATTATGGAACCTCTCTGAGCCTCGGTTTTCTCATGGTGATAACATTTCTTTGGATTTTTGAAAAGATTAATAAATAAGAGAATGTTATAGTAGACCATGACATGACTGTTAATGCTATACTGGTATGCCTTGGAGATATTGGGGGTTCAGTTCTAGACCACCGCAATAAAGAGAATATTGCAATAAAGCAAGCAAGTCACACTAATTTTTTGGTTTCCCATTGCGTATAAAAGTTGTATTTACACTATGCCATCATCTATTAAGTGTGCAATAGCATTACAACTCAAACAATGTACAGATCTTAATTAGAAAATACTTTACTGTTAAAAAATGCTGACCATCATCTGAGCTTCAGCAAGTCATAGTAGTCACATCAAACATCACTGATCACAAATCACCATATTATAATAATGAAAAAGTTTGAAATACTGTGAAAATTTGTGATACGGAGACACAAAGTGAACAAATGGTGTTGGAAAAGTGGCGCTGATAGACTTGGTCCAGGCAGGGTTGCCACAAACCTTCAATTTGTTAAAAAAAAACACACAAAAAACCCGTAATATCTGGGAAGCGCAATGAAGTGAAGCGCAATAAAACAAGGTAGGCCTGTAGTTATTATTTTATCACTACTACTAATTTTTTAAATGTTGACTTTTAAATTAAAAGCTATGCTAACAGTGGATGTCACAATCCCATTTATGTTCTGCTTCCCCCATAGATTAAAGATCAGCACAGCAAGGTGATAAAAAGAGGTTGTGAAACTGACCCTTGGGCTTGGATTTGGGATCAGCTCTCCCAAAGCGGGCAGGCTCATCTCTACCTGGAGCAAAAGTGAGACTGAATTGTTTGGGCAATGGGTGAATGTTAACCTGAATAGTAGAGTTTCAAAAGTCAACTTTAGCTTCAGTAATAATCCAAGATGGCTTAAGAAAACAAAGTGTGTTTACTCAAGCACAGAGAACGGTATAGAGTGGGGGGCTGGGAGGCGGTGATTCTAGAATCAGGCTGCCCTAGCTTTAATCTCTACTCTGCCACTGACTAACCTTGTGGCCTTTGGAAAGTTATTCATCTTTCTGTGCTTCAGCTTCCTCACCTGTATTATGGGCCTAATAATAGAACTTACTTCACAAACTTCACACAAAGTTATATAGACACTTGGTATATAGCATCTGACAGCCAGTTCACCCTCATAAATGTCCATGATGGTTATTATCACTGCTGTCTTTTCAACCACACCTAGAACAAGCATCCCCAGTAATGTCATTTCCAAAATTGAAGCCTGGTGGTTCAAGCCACAACTCTGAGCACCATCCTTGATCCTTCCCATTTCCCTAGTTCCATATCCACTCTGTCAAGTGCTATTAGTTCTACCAGCAAAATAAATCCTGAAACATTCACTTCCCTCCGTCTCATCTTGTACCACTACAGCTTGTGCCGAGCTTCCCTACTCCTGCCTGCAAGACTGCAAGGACCCCCTAAATAGCCTTCTTTGCTTCCATGCTTGCTACCCACAAGACTGTGGTCTTCAGGGAATGCAAAACATCACCACCTGCTTGCAGACTCTGAATGCTTTTCCATTACATTTACGATAAAATACAAACTCCTGCTCAAGGTATACAAGGCCCTATTTAACGTAGACTTGCCCACCTCCATGCTCATTCTCACCATGCCCTCTTCCCACACCATACTCCAGCTACACTGGCCTCCTTTCTGTTCCTGAAACACCGGGAATGTATTCCTGCCTTAAGCCCTTTGCACTTAGTTACAAGCTTTCTCCCTCCTGGGCTCTGAAAGAGGCAAGTCGTTCTGATCCTTCAGGCTTCAGTTCAGCTATCACCTGCTAGGAAAAGCCTTCTCAGGTGACCTGCCTTAAGCAGCTCCAGCACTCTCAGATCAGTTTTATTTCCACCGAAGCACTTTTCATCAGAAATAAGAAACTGATGATAACCCAATTTGTTTACTCTCATCACCTGTTCCTTCTGACAAGTGTGCAAATGGGGTGAGGACGAGAATTACACTATTCTTGTTCATCATTCTTATCTCTAGCACCTTGAATTGCTCAAATACTCCTACCATCAAATTCTCTTTCATATAGTACGGACCATTGTGGTAGCACTCTCTAAACTGTCTGAATAGAGAATAAATTCAGGTGTGTGAAATGGGGCACAAATGAAGTCAGGACAGTGTGATTCACTCCTTAGCAGATGGTGGCCCTATCACACAACGGAATTGCAACATCATCCACCAGTTGTGCTTGTTACCTGTCTCCTGCTCGAGTTTGAGTCCCATAAGGCAAGTACTTTCTGTCCCTCACTGTTTCGTCCAAAGTGGGTAGAGCAGTGCTGAGTACAGACAAGCCTTTCATAAATATTTGTTGAATGAATGAATGAAGGATAAACAGAAGAGTTTTGCTCATCCATTAGGCATAAACGATTATCCTCCTTCCTACTCTTGGGTCCAACAACTACTAAACCTTAATGATAACAAGGGTGAGTAATGTTGCAACATTCTCTTAATTATCCAAAATGTGACATTAGATAAATGCTTCTCAGTTTGAACTTTTAAACTTTTTCTTTGCACCTTTAAATACTTCTCTAGCCCCATGAAAATGGAAAATTAGGATATAAAACCAGGGATAGACTGTAAGCCCCATGAAGAGCAGGAATAATGTGTTTTGCTCACTGCTGTGCTTTAGCCTCTAGCACAGTGCTCTGATTGTAGTAAATGCTAAATAAACTATATATTTTTAAATAAATTATTTTTAATGAACAACCAGTGGAAAATGCCTTCACTGGCAGATGTGGCCAAGATGTGATAATGACCCAAAGTGCAGGCCCGCCTATAAAATCCCCAGATTCCCTTTCTAAAGGAACTAGATGAGTATCACGTGTAGTTACTTTCCTTTACTGACTCAACGGGGGCAAAACAAAACAAAACAGAAAAACAAAAAAAAACCCCACAGACCTGGAATGCAGACACTTTCCTACAGTAGGTTCAGTGGAAGTCTCTGAGAGGTCTACAATTCTGCACTTTATTTAGAATTCAATATAAGATGCATCTATAAATTTCTTCCTCTCTCCCAATGAGCTGCAATCCATCAAAATTTCTAAAGCAGCCATGTATAAAAAATTATTCATGGTGACTCTGCACTGGGAAACACATGCAAGGAATATGATTTCACTTGGGAGCAGGCGTGTTCAGAAGTGATGACATAGGTTAAGCTTTTAAATGCTAATCTTATCTCTTCTCAAAGCACTGGATGACTTATCTGTCATCCCTACCAGAGAAGGCAAAAGAAAAATAAAAAAGCTCACACTCACAGAACTAAATTATTTTTTTTTACGTCATCCAGACCCATTCCTAGTTTGACTAAAGAATAAAATCAACTACCTTTTCTTCAGAGTAACACAGGCATAATATCACTGTTCCCCTCTGACAAGACTTGTTTGCAAGAAACAGAAAGTTGCATGCCAGACTACTCAGGAGTGGACTCAAATCACACTCCCCCTCACCACCCCCCTCCAAAATAGGCTTTATTATTGCATTTTCATGCTAATAAGCATGATTAAGTGGCAACTCTTTTATTCCGATTTTTCACCATGACATCATGGAGTTGTGCTGAGCAATCTCCATAATGTCACTATGTAGGAAGAGACTCCACATTCAGCAGAGACGGAAGATGTAGGACAGAAATCAAAAAGAAGACTTTTTACAACGTATCAGGATGTGAGCAGTGGCATCACACAGTTTATTATTACTATTTTTTAAAAGGTTCTGAGTTAACAATCTTCAAAGTAAATGTCAACTATTTTGTGTTATGAAATTCTTCCTCCAAGACAACCTGGGAAGATTATCAATTAAGCTTTCTTGTTTAATAAAACAAAAGAAGAATATGGAAAATGTACTTTAAACCCTGCTCAAGTCCTAACTCTAAATAATGCTAGGGGAAAATAAAAAGGAACTTTCTCCTTGGGTCAGGAAAGAAGATGAGTGAGTATCCATTGCAAGATTATCCTTTGGGCTTTTTTCAAAGCAGCTGCTTTGCTGTGGAATCAAAAGTGGCTGGAGGAATATATGTAAACAGGAAGACTGCTTGGAAGGCAAAGAGATTCTCTCAACATATAGGAGAGAATGGGAATCTCAGGAAATGAAGACAGGGCCCTGTATCCAGCTAAATGAAATTTAAAAGATATGCTTCAGCTGCTGTATGATTCAAGTGCCAAAGCTGCACAAGCCATTTTGCACATCCACTTCATTGTTTAATTTTTGTGTGTCATCTCCTCTTCTCATTTATGGTCCTTTTTGGAAATTCTGTTTGTAAATTGAGACAGGAGGTAGATTCTGCTCCTTGTTATGTAATCATTATCCAAAACTAGAAAAAGTTTTATGGCTTTCAGAAACGATAACCTTTCAGTTTACACACAAAACCAAGCAGCTTACCTGATTTAAAAAAACAGAAAAAGAGAAAAGGTAAAACAGGCCATGCTGTAAGGTTGCATAACTTTAACAACTTCAGAACTTTTGAAAACTTGGCGTCAAAACATTGGGTTGGCCAAAAAGTTCATTTGGGTTTTTCCGTAAGATGTTATGAAAAAACCCAAACGAACTTTTTGGCCAACCCAATAGTTTTGTGAATTTTTTAAAGTACACAAATCTAAAAACGCTTAACTTTAGAGCACTGAATTGTAAAGCAGTTGTATCATTGCCTTGGGTCACTAAGATGGTGGCTTCTAATCACAGATGAAATTTGAAAACATCACTTATTAAATCCTTCTCCAACTTTCTTCCCCCACACTTAAATATGTCTTTGATCTTGAGTAATGAAACATCGTTTTTGCTAAATTCCTTAACTACATCAGTCTTAAATCCACAAATATCATTTAAAATGAACCATCTAAAATTCTCATATTGTCTATTGCCTCATATTTATTTCATCAATTTCTTGCTAGAGATTATACACATCAGAATCTAAAACTACACAACATCCTTTCCTTGTCTATTGCACTGGCTAACCATTAACCAACACAAACTGTGGAAAGAAAATATGAAAGGAAGCTTTTTGAATGGGGGTGAGCTGGGAAGAAGAATTCATTTACTCTATTTATAAGTCTTATTCATTATTATGTATCAAGAAAAACATCTTACCTAGGCAAAAAGAGAAGATGTCAGCAATACTAATACTAAGCAAACAGACTGGGTTTAAGACTAACTAGTTGTAAGATGCTGAGCGACTTGCACAACCTTCCTAAGCCCACATTCCTCTTCTGTAAATGGAAGGACATAACCACCCTCATAGGTGGAGAGAATCAGGGGAGATGAAAGTATGTAACACACTTAGCTCAGGACCTGGCACATGGAATAAGCATCACAATCAGCATTTTCTTCATCATCAGCAGCTGATTATGTACTAAAGTCCTTTCTGGCTCTTATACCCTCTATAACTTTGAATTAGCAAGCACCATCTGGCACCTGCTATTCAACCTATTGTGTTATTTCCTTAAAAATGGCCAGCAACTTGCCCCCCACCTTCCTCTTTTATTAATCCATGGTCTCTACCCTCTTCTACAACCCCAAGTGGCCCACTTCTCTCTCCAAACAGAATTATGTTTGAACAACATATGTTTGTGCCAGGTGGTACTGAGTACAGTTATATGCGTTTCCTATGTATGACATCAATGCGTGATAGTAATGTTCCTCCTACCTTCCAAATAACCCTCCTTGGCACCAACCCATGTGTCAATTGAAGTCAGCAGGCATAAAACCGATAAGTACTCAGATCCATGCTTAGAATGCTATAGTCAAAGATTCAGTCAAAGATATATCTCACGTGATCCATTAACTCATAGTTTGGTTCCAAAAACCTTTACTAAGATTTTGGTGTTGTACCACTAGCTGGGGATACCAGCATGAGGCAATTTAGCCAGGTAGACAGGTAAGTAAGAATATAATTTCATTATATTGTTTTCAATATATGATTTTTTTTTTTTTTTTTTTTTGTGGTACGTGGGCCTCTCACTGTTGTGGCTTCTCCTGTTGTGGAGCACAGGCTCCAGACGCGCAGGCTCAGCGGCCATGGCTCATGGGCCCAGCCACTCCGCGGCATGTGGGATCTTCCCGGACCGGGGCACGAACCCGCGTCCCCTGCATCGGCAGGCGGACTCTCAACCACTGCGCCACCAGGGAAGCCCTATATGATTTTTTTTTTTAATGCTATAGAAGCACGGGGTAAGATCACTAAACACAAGGAAAGTGGGGGCAGGGAGGAAGGGCAAACAGCCTTCAGGGAGGACTTCCAAGAGGAGGAACCATCTCAGCTAGACCAACTGGAGGATGAAGAGGGGCTACCAGGGCTTTCAAGACCAAATGCAGTTGTGGAATATGTCACTATTTCACTGTACTTCGTTAAGTGACGCCAGCATGAAATTTACCACTCAGGGAGCAGTAGAGATAAGCAACAGCCAATCACAGAGAATCTTGTACAGTGTGTTGAGGGTTTGGACTTTATCCTGCAGGTAATGTAAAGCCAATGGACGATTTTAACCAGGGTAGTCACATGGTCAGCAGTCCATTAATAATCTAGATTGTGTGCATTAGAGAGAATCTTTAAAATTACAGAATTCACTCTTCATTTTGTTGGATAACAAAATGGATACCCTCAGAGGGATGAACCCCATATCAACACCACATAGTTGAATTCAGGATGTGGCTCTCCTATACAGTCAGCAAGTGCTTGTTCTGACTTTCCTGCCTTGCCCCACCAAGTGCCAGGAAACACATTTCAAGTAAATATGCAAAGCTAAGTCCCTTATAATCCAGCCCTCCTCTTAAGTGACTTATAAAAACCAATGATTCTGTCCCATTCTCCTTTGGGCCTTAAAAGAATGGATGTAGACTTTTTCCTTTTTCAACGTTTAAAAGATTTTTGCTTTTTGGTTTCACTTGAGTCTTGGCTCAAATTGTTGTGTTAGATCCTACTCTAAACTGAACCCAAAGTTACGTCACACTTGTCTGGGTTGATAACTTAATTTTTGAGGTAGTGATAGTCAAAGATTCAGTCAAGAAACCTCTAGAAAGAGCGTTCAGATTATACAATGTCAGAAAACAGGAGCTGTTTTCTGTCTTTCACAAGTGCTTTGAACAAGTCCATCAAAAGGAACTTAACAGTTTAATGTTCTGTACAAGAATGGAATGCTTGTTTACCTGAAGTAATGGACAGATAAAAGTAACGTGCGTCTGTCTTGATTGATACAAAACTTACTTGAAGATTAACCTGGCCAATCAAGCCCTTAAGCTCTAAATACCATCACCCACAAGGAAAACCTGGATTCATAATGCAAACATTCCCAAACTGTTGATCCTACACCCTTAACTAAATTCAACACATGCAAAGAAAAAAAAAACAAGAGCAAAAAAAAAAAAAACCACAACCTACTTTGAATGCAAAAATGAATTTTTCTTGAAAGCAGCTAGCATTTACCTAGGTTTTCTGGGTACCTGGCATGAAATAACCCTTCTCATGTACTGGCTCATTTAATCCTCAAAACCATGTGAGACGTTAAACACTATTATAAATGTCATTTTAGAAATGAGAAAATCAGAATGTTAGAAGAATGATTCAAAGTCATCCAATTTGAAGAGGTGACGCCAGATCTATGCGTCTCCAAAGCTATTAATACATACTATATAAAGTAGTGTGCGGCTCATTTTGGAAGACATTAATAAACTCAAAGCTTTCATGTATTTAGAAAGTTTGAATTTTTCATTACTCAAGGCTTAGAATAATAAGTATGACCGTAGGCCTCTGAATGGAACACCACACACAATAACTGGTGACACAGCCAAGTCATGCATCAGCATTCTTGGTTACAAAGGGGGATGCTGACCCAGATCCAGACCCTTACTAATCTCAGTTCACGGTCACACAATCCAATGTCACATAATCACCCATAATCTCTCTCTGCTTTTCAATGACAACAGGTTTAAATAAATTGTAGCCATCACACAAGTGAAGCAAACAGACAGAGTAGACGAATCCATACTGATCTGTTAGCTGGCATAACCCAGTCCCTAAAGATTAGAGATACTACTTACTGAACATCAGTTCTGGGTCAGCCAATTTCCATATATTATCTCATTTAATCTTTGTATTCTTCCAACCACGTAATATTATCCTTACCACCCCATTATACATATGAGGACATTGAGAAAGAAAGTAAATAACATGCACGTGGGTCTTGGTGAATAACAGAGCTAAGGACTTAAGCCTCATTCTAACTCCAAAGTCCATGCTCCTTTGAGTGTCTACATGAGGCCAATGAGTCAAACATTTGTACAAACACAACTTAGTTCTTAATAGTATAGCAGGAAAATGTGTTAAGTCTGAAAAGTACTTTTTTTTATAATAGTACAATTCTGTGAGTGACAATCACAAAGCAGGTATGCAACATCCTATTTCCAGGTTAAAAAGCTACAAAGTATTATTATTCCATTTTACAGAAAAGGAAATTCAGTTTAAGAGAAGGTTAAGCAAAGTTAAATAATTTGCTTAAGATCCCTTGGCAAGCTAGAGCCAGACGTAAAACCTTGGTGCTTTTGACACAAAAGCCATGCTCTTTCCTTTCTCCCTTGACAAGTGGCTATATTTCTGTTGATGCAGAAAATGACTTCTCCTCCCAGATAGGGAGAAGTAGATCACTCACCAATTCATGGGAAGGACTCATGTTCTGTCCCCCCAATTCCAAGCATAGCATAGCGTTTAGGAATGTAGGCTCTAGTTCCAGACCGCCTGGTTCATAAGTCAGCTCCACCATGTATTAGCTCTGTGACCTTGGGCACAGGATAGAAAGAAGTAACTTTGCTCTAGGTAAACTATCTTGCGATTATAATTATACACATTTAGCTCTTTTTCAGTTTTTGGTTAAAGTAGAGAATGAAAACAATTATTCAGGGCTAAAGTGAATTCCAAGCCTGAGGTATTTGGATAAATTGCTTGAACTTTCCCTTTCATTCTGACAATGGAGACTTTGTAATTAAAGTCACTTTCTTAAGAAAGGAGTCACCACTGTTGATAAGCTTACCATTTGTTTAATGCTGAAGATCAGAGTGAATATTTATTTAGGATTTCCTAGGTGCCCGGCACTGGACTAAGGGCTTTTTGTGGATTCTTTCATTTAATCTTCACAACCACCTTTGAGAAATGTACTCCTGCCCTCTCTCTTTGGCAGATAGGGAAACCGAGGCTCAGAGGATTAGCCAACCAAAGTGGGTCATCTAACTGCAGTCTATTTGGTTCATCACACCTCTGTTCTGTTGTTTCCTTCACCTGCGTTCAAATGATTCCAGGACCTTTTAGCAACCTTTTAAACAACTTCATTTCCACTAAACTGATAAATTACATAGCGATGCTGCCCCTAAGGGTGCTCCAACAGTCAATTGTTTCAAAAAATCTAACATCAATGCAGAAAATGAATTTTTACTATTCATGCGGTTGGACTGACAAGGAATTACAAAGCAAAGGTCACAACTTTAATGGCTGGTAGCTTTAACAAACAGACATAAGCATAAAGACATTATTAAGTAGTTTTCTAAAAATGATCACCGCCACCTAAAATTGTGTTTGGAAACAGCATGAAAATAGAGCAAACTGATTAAAGTAATCCCCGGAGCATCTTTTATCCCCCAAGAAGTTATTTTGCAACACAATTTTCAAATATTTAAAAACCTCCCCTCTGCCAAGAAAAGTACCATTTTATTTGAAAGACACCAAGGTTTCGGCAGTAATTCTTTTTTTTTTTTTTTTAAACATCTTTATTGGAGCATAATTGCTTTACAATGGTATGTTAGTTTCAGATTCACAACAAAATGAATCAGTTATATATATACATATGTTCCCATATCTCTTCCCGCTTGCGTCACCCTCCCTCCCACCCTCCCTATCCCACCCCTCCAGGCGGTCACAAAGCACCGAGCTGATCTCCCTGTGCTATGAGGCTGCTTCCCACTAGCTATCTACCTTACGTTTGGTAGTGTATACATGTCCATGTCTCTTTATTGCTTTGTCACCGTTTACCCTTCCCCCTCCCCATAGCCTCAAGTCCATTCTCTAGTAAGTCTGTGTCTTTATTCCTGTTTCACCCCTAGGTTTTTCATGACATTTTTTTTTTTCTTAAATTCCATATATATGTGTTAGCATACGGTATTTGTCTCTCTCTTTCTGACTTACTTCACTCTGTATGACAGACTCTAGGTCTATCCACCTCATTACAAATAGCTCAATTTCGTCTCTTTTTATGGCTGAGTAATATTCTATTGTATATATGTGCCACATCTTCTTTATCCATTCATCCGATGATGGACACTTAGGTTGTTTCCATCTCTGGGCTATTGTAAATAGAGCTGCAATGAACATTTTGGTACATGACTCTTTTTGAATTATGGTTTTCTCAGGGTATATGCCCAGTAGTGGGATTGCTGGGTCATATGGTAGTTCTATTTGTAGCTTTTTAAGGAACCTCCATACTGTTCTCCACAGTGGCTGTATCAATTTACATTCCCACCAACAGTGTAAGAGGGTTCCCTTTTCTCCACACCCTCTCCAGCATTTATTGTTTCTAGATTTTTTGATGATGGCCATTCTGACTGGTGTGAGATGATATCTCATTGTAGTTTTGATTTGCATTTCTCTAATGATTAGTGATGTTGAGCATTCTTTCATGTGTTTGTTGGCACTCTGTATATCTTCTTTGGAGAAATGTCTATTTAGGTCTTCTGCCCATTTTTGGATTGGGTTGTTTGTTCTTTTGTTATTA
Organism: Globicephala melas; assembly: GCF_963455315.2. Lineage (NCBI taxonomy): Eukaryota > Metazoa > Chordata > Mammalia > Artiodactyla > Delphinidae > Globicephala > Globicephala melas. Next base: position 31,269,010 of record NC_083323.1, on the reverse strand, counting down.
AGCTGCATGAGCTGCTTATAAATTTTGGAGATCAATCCTTTGTCAGTTGCTTCATTTGCAAATATTTTCTCCCATTCTGAGGGTTGTCTTTTGGTCTTCTTTATGGTTTCCTTTGCTGCGCAAAAGCTTTTAAGTTTCATTAGGTCCCATTTGTTTACTTTTGTTTTTATTTCCATTTCTCTAGGAGGTGGGTCAAAAAGGATCTTGCTGTGATTTATGTCATAGAGTGTACTGCCTATGTTTTCCTCTAAGAGTTTGATAGTTTCTGGCCTTACATTTAGGTCTTTAATCCATTTTGAGCTTATTTTTGTGTATGGTGTTAGGGAGTGATCTAATCTCATACTTTTACATGTAGCTGTCCAGTTTTCCCAGCACCACTTATTGAAGAGGCTGTCCTTTCTCCACTGTACATTTCTGCCTCCTTTGTCAAAGATAAGGTGACCATATGTGCGTGGGTTTATCTCTGGGCTTTCTATCCTGTTCCATTGATCTATATTTCTGTTTTTGTGCCAGTACCATACTGTCTTGATTACTGTAGCTTTGTAGTATAGTCTGAAGTGAGGGAGCCTGATTCCTCCAGCTCCATTTTTCGTTCTCAAGATTGCTTTGGCTATTCGGGGTCTTTTGTGTTTCCATACAAATTGTGAGATTTTTTGTTCTAGTTCTGTGAAAAATGCCAGTGGTAGTTTCATAGGGATTGCATTGAATCTGTAGATTGCTTTGGGTAGTAGAGTCATTTTCACAATGTTGATTCTTCCAATCCAAGAACATGGTATATCTCTCCATCTATTTGTATCATTTTTAATTTCTTTCATCAGTGTCTTATAATTTTCTGCATACAGGTCTTTTGTCTCCTTAGGTAGGTTTATTCCTAGGTATTTTATTCTTTTTGTTGCAATGGTAAATGGGAGTGTTTTCTTGATTTCACTTTCAGATTTTTCATCCTTAGTGTATAGGAATGCCAGAGATTTCTGTGCATTAATTTTGTATCCTGCTACTTTACCAAATTCATTGATTAGCTCTAGTAGTTTTCTGGTAGCATCTTTAGGATTCTGTATGTATAGTATCATGTCATCTGCAAACAGTGACAGCTTTACTTCTTCTTTTCCGATTTGGATTCCTTTTATTTCCTTTTCTTCTCTGATTGCTGTGGCTAAAACTTCCAAAACTATGTTGAATAAGAGTGGTGAGAGTGGGCAACCTTGTCTTGTTCCTGATCTTAGTGGAAATGCTTTCAGTTTTTCACCATTGAGGACGATGTTGGCTGTGGGTTTGTCATATATGGCCTTTATTATGTTGAGGAAAGTTCCCTCTATGCCTACTTTCTGCAGGGTTTTTATCATAAATGGGTGTTGAATTTTGTCAAAAGCTTTCTCTGCATCTATTGAGATGATCATATGATTTTTCTCCTTCAATTTGTTAATATGGTGTATCAAGTTGATTGATTTGCGTATATTGAAGAATCCTTGCATTCCTGGAATAAACCCCACTTGATCATGGTGTATGATCCGTTTAATGTGCTGTTGGATTCTGTTTGCTAGTATTTTGTTGAGGATCTTTGCATCTATGTTCATCAGTGATATTGGCCTGTAGTTTTATTTCTTTGTAACATCCTTGTCTGGTTTTGGTATCAGGGTGATGGTGGCCTCGTAGAATGAGTTGGGGAGTGTTCCTCCCTCTGCTATATTTTGGAAGAGTCTGAGAAGGATAGGTGATAGCTCTTCTCTAAATGTTTGATAGAATTCGCCTGTGAAGCCATCTGGTCCTGGGCTTTTGTTTGTTGGAAGATTTTTAATCACAGTTTCAATTTCAGTGCTTGTGATTGGTCTGTTCATATTTTCTATTTCTTCCTGATTCAGTCTTGGCAGGTTGTGCCTTTCTAAGAATTTGTCCATTTCTTCCAGGTTGTCCATTTTATTGGCATAGAGTTGCTTGTAGTAATCTCTCATGATCTTTTGTATTTCTGCAGTGTCAGTCGTTACTTCTCCTTTTTCATTTCTAATTCTATTGATTTGAGTCTTCTCCCTTTTTTTCTTGATGAGTCTGGCTAATGGTTTATCAATTTTGTTTATCCTTTCAAAGAACCAACTTTTAGTTTTATTGATCTTTGCTATCGTTTCCTTCATTTCTTTTTCATTTATTTCTGATCTGATTTTTATGATTTCTTTCCTTCTGCTAACTTTGGGGTTTTTTTGTTCTTCTTTCTCTAATTGCTTTAGGTGCAAGGTTAGGTTGTTTATTCGAGATGTTTCCTGTTTCTTAAGGTAAGATTGTATTGCTATAAACTTCCCTCTTAGAACTGCTTTTGCTGCATCCCATAGATTTTGAGTCGTCGTGTCTCCATTGTCATTTGTTTCTAGGTATTTTTTGATTTCCCCTTTGATTTCTTCAGTGATCACTTCATTATTAAGTAGTGTATTGTTTAGCCTCCATGTGGTTGTATTTTTTACAGATCTTCTCCTGTGATTGATATCGAGTCTCATAGCATTGTGGTCGGAAAAGATACTTGATACAATTTCAATTTTCTTAAATTTACCAAGGCTTGATTTGTGACCCAAGATATGATCTATCCTGGAGAATGTTCCATGAGCACTTGAGAAAAATGTGTATTCTGTTGTTTTTGGATGGAATGTCCTATAAATATCAATTAACTCCATCTCATTTAATGTATCATTTAAAGCTTGTGTTTCCTTATTTATTTTCATTTTGGATGATCTGTCCATTGGTGAAAGTGGGGTGTTAAAGTCCCCTACTATGAATGTGTTACTGTCGATTTCCCCTTTTATGGTTGTCAGTATTTGCCTTATGTATTGAGGTGCACCTATGTTGGGTGCATAAATATTTACAATTGTTATATCTTCCTCTTGGATCGATCCCTTGATCATTATGTAGTGTCCTTCTTTGTCTCTTCTAATAGTCTTTGTTTTAAAATCTATTTTGTCTGATATGAGAATTGCTACTCCAGCTTTCTTTTGGTTTCCATTTGCATGAAATACCTTTTTCCATCCCCTTACTTTCAGTCTGTATGTGTCTCTAGGTCTGAAGTGGGTCTCTTGTAGACAGCAAATATATGGGTCTTGTTTTTGTATCCATTCAGCCAATCTGTGTCTTTTGGTGGGAGCATTTAGTCCATTTACATTTAAGGTAATTATCGATATGTATGTTCCCATTCCCATTTTCTTAATTGTTTTGGGTTTGTTATTGTAGGTCTTTTCCTTCTTTTGTGTTTCTTGCCTAGAGAAGTTCCTTTAGCAGTTGTTGTAGAGCTGGTTTGGTGGTGCTGAACTCTCTCAGCTTTTGCTTGTCTCTAAAGGTTTTAATTTCTCCATCAAATCTGAATGAGATCCTTGCTGGGTAGAGTAATCTTGGTTGCAGGTTTTTCTCCTTCAACACTTTCAATATGTCCTGCCACTCCCTTCTGGCTTGCAGAGTTTCTGCTGAAAGATCAGCTGTTAACCTTATGGGGATTCCCTTGTGTGTTATTTGTTGTTTTTCCCTTGCTGCTTTTAATATGTTTTCTTTGTATTTAATTTTTGACAGTTTGATTAATATGTGTCTTGGCGTATTTCTCCTTGGATTTATCCTGTATGGGACTCTCTGTGCTTCCTGGACTTGATTAACTATTTCCTTTCCCATATTAGGGAAGTTTTCAACTATAATCTCTTCAAATAGTTTCTCAGTCCCTTTCTTTTTCTCTTCTTCTTCTGGAAGCCCTATAATTCCAATGTTGGTACGTTTAATGTTGTCCCAGAGGTCTCTGAGACTGTCCTCAGTTCTTTTCATTCTTTTTTCTTTATTCTGCTCTGCAGTACTTATTTCCACTATTTTATCTTCCAGGTCACTTATCCGTTCTTCTGCCTCAGTTATTCTGCTATTGATCCCATCTAGAGTACTTTTAATTTCATTTATTGTGTTGTTCATCGTTGCTTGTTTCATCTTTAGTTCTTCTAGGTCCTTGTTAACTGATTCTTGCATTTTGTCCATTCTATTGTCCATTCTATCTCCAAGATTTCGGATCAACCTTACTATCATTATTCTGAATTCTTTTTCAGATAGACTGCCTATTTCCTCTTCATTTGTTAGGTCTGATGGGTTTTTATCTTGCTCCTTCATCTGCGGTGTGTTTTTCTGTCTTTTCATTTTGCTTATCTTACTGTGTTTGGGGTCTCCTTTTTTGCAGGCTGAAGGTTCGTAGTTCCTGTTGTTTTTTGTGTCTGTCCCCAGTGGCTAAGGTTGGTTCAGTGGGTTGTGTAGGCTTCCTGGTGGAGGGTACTAGTGCCTGTGTTCTGGTGGATGAGGCTAGATCTTGTCTTTCTGGTGGGCAGGTCCACGTCTGATGGTGTGTTTTGGGGTGTCTGTAGACTTATTATGATTTTGGGCCGCCTCTCTGCTAATGGGTGGGGTTGTGTTCCTGTCTTGCTAGTTGTTTGGCATAGGATGTCCAGCACTGTAGCTTGCTGGTCGTTGAGTGAAGCTGGGTGCTGGCGTTGAGATGGAGATCTCTCGGAAATTTTTGCTGTTTGATATTATGTGCAGCTGGGAGGTCTCTTGTGGATCAGTGTCCTGAAGTTGGCTCTCCCACCTCAGAGGCACAGCACTGACTCCTGGCTGCAGCACCAAGAGCCTTTCATCCACAGGGCTCCTTAATTTGGGATGATTCGTTGTCTATTCAGGTATTCCACAGATGCAGGGTATATCAAGTTGATTGTGGAGCTTTAATCCGCTGCTTCTGAGGCTGCTGGGAGAGATTTCCGTTTCTCTTCTTTGTTCTCACAGTTCCCAGGGGCTCAGCTTTGGATTTAGCCCCGCCTGTGCGTGTAGGTCGACGGAGGGCGTCTGTTCTTTGCTCAGACAGGACGGGGTTAAAGGAGCCGCTGATTCGGAGGCTCTGGCTCACTCAGGCCGGGGGGTAGGGAGGGGCTCGGAGTGTGGGGCGGGCCTGTGGCGGCAGAGGCCGGCAAGACGTTGCAGCCTGAGGCGCGCCTGTGCGTTCTCCCGGGGGAGTTGTCCCTGGATCCCGGGACCCTGGCAGTGGCGGGCTGCACAGGCTCCCCGGAAGGGCGTGTGGCTAGTGACCTGTGTTCGCACACAGGCCTCCCGGTGGCGGCAGCAGCGGCCCTAGCGTCTCATGTCCGTCTCTGGGCTCCGCACTCTTAGCCGCGGCTCGTGCCCGTCTCCGGAGCTCCTCCAAGAAGCGCTCTTAATCCCCTCTCCTCGTGCACCAGGAAACAAAGAGGGACGTAAAAGTCTCTTGCCTCTTCGGCAGTTCCAGACTTCTCCCCGGACTCTCTCCCGGCCAGCCGCGGTGCACTAACGCCCTGCAGGCTGTGTTCACGCCGCCAACCTCAGTCCTCTCCCGGCACTCCGACAAAAGCCGGAGCCTCAGCTCCCAGTCCCGCCCGCCCCGGCGGGCGAGCAGACAAGCCTCTCGGCTGGCGAGTTCCGGTCGGCCCGATCCTCTGCGCTGGAATCTGTCCGCTTTGCCCTCCGCACCCCTGTTGCTGTGCTCTCCTCCGCGGCTCCCAAGCTCCCCCACTCCGCCTCCCGAAGTCTCCACCCGCGAAGGGGCTTCCTAGTGTGTGGACACTTTTCCTCCTTCACAGCTCTCTCCCGCTGGTGCAGGACCCGTCCCTATCCTTTTGTCTCTGTTTAGTTTTTTCTTTTGCCCTACCCAGGTACGTGGGGGGTTTCTTGCCTTTTGGGAGGTCTGAGGTCTTCTGCCAGCGTTCAGTAGATGCTCTGTAGGAGTTGTTCCACGCGTAGATGTATTTCTGGTGTATCTGTGGGGAGGAACGTGATCTCCCTGTCTTACTCTTCCGCCATCTTCCCGGAAGTCCTCTCGGCAGTAATTCTTAATTCCATAAATTAAAATGACATTTTTCCAGTTTATAAGGACCTCGCACACAACAGGTCAGCTGACGCAGGCATTCGATGGCTAAGGAGACTGAGGTGGGAGAGGCTGGGGACCAAACCCTGGATCCCCGACTTGTGGAGGTGCTGCTGCTCTTCACAGCCATTTACCCTCCTGCGTGGTCCTGACAAGCTGCATCAGAAGCAACCCCTCGCTCTCCCGGGAACCCTGCTTCGCTTGCTCTCAACCTTCCCCTTATAAGATTAAAAAACCATCATCTTCACCCGCAAATTTTTTTTTAAAAAAAGGCTTGAGTCTTACAGATCGTATGTATATGTATATTTAAATATGGGTCCATTCCATTGACGTGGTTCAATGGAATCTAGTTTTTAGAATTAAATAGGCTTGGGCTTCCCTGGTGGCGCAGTGGTTGAGAGTCCGCCTGCCGATGCAGGGGACACGGTTTCGTGCCCCGGTCCGGGAGGATCCCACGTGCCGCGGAGCGGCTGGGCCCGTGAGCCATGGCCGCTGAGCCTGCGCGTCCGGAGCCTGTGCTCCGCAACGGGAGAGGCCACGACAGTGAGAGACCCGGAAAAAATAAAGAATTAAGCAGACTTGGCTCCAAATCCAAGCTCTTCCACTTACTTGCAATTTTTTTCCCTTTTAATCTTGGTTAAGTGTTCTTAATCTCTCTGAACTTTAGTTTCCTTGTTAAAAAAAATGAGATCAATAATCTCTTTCATAACATTTTTTTTTTTTTTTTGGCTAGAATCAAATGAGATATTCCTGTGCAGTTTGTGGCCTGGTGCCTCATCTATAGTGAGTAATCAACGGATATTAACATATTAACTAGTCTTATTCATTCTTTCTCTTGTTTTTTTTTTGGCCCTGCCCCGTGGCATGTGGGATCTTAGTTTCCGGACCAGGGATCAAAACCATGCCCCATGCATTGGAAGTGCAGAGTCTTAGCCACTGGACTGCCAGGGAAGTCCCCTATCCTTTCTCTTCTTAAGCAGCTTGTCTTTTGGCCTATTTTGTATAATTGTTGCCTTTCGTAGAAAGGGGAGAAAGATAAAGGGGGTAAAATTGGAGGAAAATTTTGTTTAATTTGCTAAGAGTGCTTGCGAGTGTTAAAGAAGGTAGATTGTGTATAAATAAGGCAGTTAAGGTATTAAGCTCTATTATTTTAATTCATTTATTCATGCAAGCCCTATAGCCAAAGGCAGGAACTGTGAACAATGAATTTATGTCTTACAGCATGTGGATTTGCTGAAAGCTTCCATGATTCCCTCCTCTTGCAGAGAAGGAACTGATTATTTACTAAGAGCAAGTACCTGTGCCCTTACACAGCCTGTCTCACTTAATCACGACATCAGTACTACCAATAGATAAGTTATTTCTGCACCCATTTTAAAGATTGGGAAGGAAAAGTTCAGAGAGAAACACTTACTGAAGGGCACACTGCTAGTAAGAGGCCGAACCACTACTACATTTGATTCAGTCCAGTGTTTTCTGTATTCTCACATGCCCACCAGTTTCACTTAGTAAATAATAGTGCACATTCACTGAAAATTAATACTGTAAATGGGGAACAAAGTAGCCTTTCTAATCATCAACCAGACACATCTGTGTATAACAGAGCCAGGACAGTAGTTAAAATTTGCCTTCTGTTAAAAAAAAAAAGAAAAAGGCTTCTAGAAAAGGTTGTTGGCACTTAACAACCTGAAATCAGGCATTTATTTATTCAACAACATTCCATCTGTGTTCACTGAACCTCTAGTATGAGCCACTCTGCTAGGTAACTGGAATCACAAAATTTTTGTTGCCAACTATTACAGGCAACTGTTTTTAATATCTGAATTGTGTTTGTTTTTGATTTAATGTTCCTATAAGCAGAACGTGTATCTTTGAGGTTCTGAATAGGCCGCACTAATACACTGTGGCAGTGACAGCTAAATCTCTTTGGGTGTTAATCATGACCATAAAACACTTGGAGTTGGCACGTTAAAGACCTTTTCCTCATCTGTGAATTGGGGTTTAAAGAAAACAGTACCTACCTCCCAGAAGAAAAGTTCTTTGAATTCATCTTGGAACTGTTTTCTACTAAATGCCATTTTGGCATGATCTTATTATCAAGGTGATTTGATTTTACAAAACAATCATGAAAGTATTTAAAATGGATACACATTTAAATGTCAAATGCTTGACACAGACTGTAGTAAATTTCATTCCTTCAAGCTGAATCATTTATGTGTGACATTTATACAGAAATGCAAACAATAAATGGTCAAATCGATAAAAGTCTATGGAATTGTTTAAGACTAAGAAAGATCCAAATTTCAAACGGGGAACTATTTTTTATAGTCCACTATTTTCTAGTACTGTTAAGAGGTAGAGTACCATTATGGCCATAGTACATTATAAACAAATGTGTCCTAAACTTTTAAAGTATTTTCCTGGGCAGGGGTTAAGAATTAGAGAAAACAAAACTGTTACAATTTGTTGCGTAACAATGGAAGGATTATATAAACCCTATTTTGTCGTTTGATGCTTTTCTACACAGAATTAATTTCATCCAGCACTAAAAACATTATACTAATATCGTCCTTTTGATTCTTCATGAACGTTTTCTAACTACTTTATTATCCCTGCATTTTAGCAACCCCTTTGCACCACCTGGAAGCAGAAAGCACCAGCCCAGCTCCTTTTACTGTGATAATTTATCTTTCTAACAAACAGTAGAATGACCTGTGTTAGTTCTCCACCTAACAGAACACATCAGAGATCTCTGGGTAGGGCTGGCTGAAGATAGCAGCTTTCTAAAATCGCCAGAGATCCAAACTAAAGTAATCACAGAGGTTTTAGTCGGTCATCAAAAATGGAAATCCCTAACGTGTTGACTATTTCAGAAGTGTTAAACTGTAGGTTTAACACAGAACCATAAATAACGATGTGTGACTGCCGGGGTTTGTTTTGCAATCCTTGGGTTTTCTAGATCACATTAGAAACCCTTTTATATGAAGCACCTCTACCCTGCCTCCCTCCTCCCATCTAAAGTTCGGCAGTGAATGTAAATTTTAACAGCCATCCATATGGACAACGCATACCAGGAAGGGTGCAAGGCCTTTATAAACACAACCTACTTTCTTTGCAACACTCTTCTTGGAAATCAAGGAATCTGTTTTTTCACAAGGTAGCTGTCTAGGAAGGCTTTGCGAAAGGGACCCCAAGTAAACAGTGGAAAACTCAGCACAACGGGGTTCCTCACAATAGACAACCACTATTAAGCTGTAATTTTTAGAGGCAACCTGGTTTACGACCACTCAAACACTGGTATTTAGAAGAAACAGGCCAATTACAAGATGTGATTCAGCCCTGGACTTTAGTAAAGGCACTTAAATGGAAAGGTCCTTGGCTTCAGAGATTTCAAGTCAAGAGGAAAAAGAGGAAAAAGTGCTAAGCACCCACAGGGCTTTTAAACAAAAGATGAACTTCCGCTCCTGAAAGGGCAACAGAGTATGTGTATGCAAGACAAACAACGGCCCCCTTCAGGCTGTGCTCTGTCCTCCCTGGTCTCCAGTGGGGGCACAGTATGCAGTCAGGGTACATTATACAGTGGGGATGCCCTTTCTGCAAAGGTGAAGGAGGCTGGGGCTTACTTTTTCCAGTGAGCACTGACGATGGCTTTGCTCTCGCTCTCTCGTCTTGTGCACCCTTTTGCTTGGTCACCCTAGAGAGCAAAGGCATTCTTTGCAAGGCCACTGTCAGATTTTTGAGCTGCTGTCTGTGCACCAGGAACACAGAAAAGGTACCCTAACTGCCCCCTTAGAGACTACATTCTAATCAGCAGCCCTCCAAGCACCAAGGCAACAGCTACACCTGCAAAGTCAAGTGCTGAATTCCTTCATCCAGATAAATGAAAGATAGCTACTGCTACTTTTTTTTAAGTGTCTGGATCATTGCCTCAATTCTGAACATGGTTTTAGCAGGAAGTTCACTAGATTTTGCTGGTGCTTAGAGCATTATCATCATTGTCACAGCTCTATTTTCTGTGGAATCCGTGGTCTCTTGCCTGGAGGAGGGGGTCCAGACCTGCAAAAAGTCAGGGCAAGGAGAGACTGAGACTCGGCAACGTGCCATCCACAGAAACTGTCTTTCCCAGAGGCAGAAGGGCTGCTCCCTCCTTTTTCAGCCTCTGTGTCTCCAGCTGCAGACCTCTTCCCTTCACTCTTCTTCTCAGGATTAACTCTAGGGCACAATATTACTGAGGCTCAGTGACTTGCCCAAGACTATGAAGATCCAGTGACCGGCCCTGGAGCCAGAACCAAGTGCAGGGTCCGTACCTCTGATTCCCTGCACGGAAGTTCTTTCCACTACAGGATCAAATTCTCTCCATTTCTTCTCCACGCACACAGATATTGGAGACCGCAGGGGTAGAAACAATGAGCAAATACGGGGAGGCAGACATTCATTAGTTATGTAAGATGACGTCCTCTGGCTGTCTGACTTTGCCTTATGATTCTTCTTCACTTAGAGGATTTAAAGATTGGGAGAGAGAAAGTAAAGATCCCTTTCAACTATGGATATTGCCCAGATAGCAAGTGCAAATACCATTCTTGTTATAGAGGAATATCAAGTAGCAGGTGAAAAGGCTAAAAGTAGAATAGTCTAAGTTGAAATCTCCTTCATTTCTCCCCATTGGCTGCTTTATCATCATAAAAAAAGGGTTAAAATTTCTATTCACACCAAAGCAATGACTACATGAATCTCGGAACCAAAGGAAGCTAAAATGCCATCTGGTTCAAACATCTATTTTACTACTACCTTAGACATAGAGAATTCTAGAACTGGAAGGCACTTAGAAATCACCTAGTCCTACTCTCTCATTTTACAGTGGAGGAAACTGAGGTCCAGAGAGATTCAAATGTCTTCCCGAAGTCATACAACATAGTATCTGCGCTAATAAATGAACTCCATCCCCTAATAACCAAGTCAATGTGGCAGCCTAGAAAAAAATAGTAAAATGTAGTCAAAAGACAAAGAGAGTTACGTAACAGACAGTCTTCCTTTAGATGACACACACTGCAATTTTAGAAAAAGATCCATGAGGCCTAATTATAAGAAAATCACCCCCTATCACCTCCATTTTTCTGGACAGAAGGAAATAGGTAGAGATGGGATAATGACAATTCTCTCCAAGTCCCAGCCCCTGTAAACAGTTTTTATCATGCCTATAATTAAGTGAAAAGGCAAAAACATCTCACTGCATCTATAAATCAGTAAGTCTATAGTCAATGGTTTCTATGAGACAAAGTCTAAATAAAATAACCCTGAAAACAGCATATATTATAAAAGCATCCTGGTGTTCCTTCAATTTGTTTTATAAATTGTTCTGACTACACAGGTGGCTAACACCAAAGAGAGTCTCCTGCAGGTGCTCATGATTCATGTACTAGAAAACAAAGATAAAAGATCACTCCTGACAGATTTATATCCAAATGCCTTACCCTAATTTACGAAAGGGAACATTAAGGAAACTGAGAAAAGAAAAAAAAAATCTCCCAAACTTGCATAATGAAAAAAATTAAAATGTCACTACATGTTGCCTGATAAAGACAATAAAGACACACTGCAGACACGAATGCTTGTCCTCACTCTGAAGAGCAAGTTCACGAACACCAAGGACAGGAAACTGACCCAGTCTCTTTAGTCTAAAATGAAATAAAATAAACCCTCAGAATCAGACAAGAGGCACTTAGAAAGCAAAAGTATGGAAATATGAAAGTGAATCAGAGATGGTGATTATATTCCCATTTTCGATTCCTATTTTCAATTTTAACTCTTATTTTCACTTTTTAAGAAAAACTTTAGGGCTTCCCTGGTGGCGCAGTGGTTGGGAGTCTGCCTGCTAATGCAGGGGACACGGGTTCAAGCCCTGGTCTGGGAGGATCTCACATGCCGTGGAGCAGCTAGGCCCGTGAGCCACAGCTACTGAGCCTGCGCGTCTGGAGCCTGTGCTCCGCAGCAAGGGAGCCGCCATAGTGAGAGGCCCGTGCACCGCGATGAGGAGTGGCCCCCGGTTGCCACAACTAGAGAAAGCCCTCGCACAGAGACGAGGACCCAACACAGCCAAAAATAAATAAATTAATAAAATCCTACCCCCAACATCTAAAAAAAAAAAGAAGAAGAAAAACTTTAAAGCATTTATCATCTCTCCTGCCACAGATAACCTTTCTTTTCATACATTCCTGATTTGATAGTACAAACAGGTATCAGTTTATAAGGCTGAATGCAGAGATCCAGATTTATGAAAATTTGGTCTCTGTGCTTTGATGGTTAAGCAACATTTACCTGCAAAAGCTAGTTTTTTTCTGGCTTTTAAGTTAGTCGGCAGGCAATTCTCTTCTCGGGGATAATAAATCCAGACTGTAACTACAGTAAGCCACTGTGCTGGGATACAGACATATATAAAATCTCATTTAATCCTTACAGATCTTTATAACTATTTTATAATCATTGTACAGATTGCAAAATGGAAATCCCAGGAAGTTAAACCAAGTGCCTAAAGTCATTTGTCTTACCAGTGGTAAGACAGGAATTAGAATCAAAGTCTTGAAAAGCTAGAACCTAAGATCTCTCCACTATATCTCAGGTGTTCCCTAGACATGGTTGGGGAAGGGCACACTCAGTGGGGCTCGCCGGACCATGCAAGAAACCTCCAGTTTCAGACTAGCTATTTGGGGAGAATTTTTTTTTAATGTTATTGATGGTGATGGAAAGATTTCAATAACCCTATCATTATAGCATAAATGTGATTCATAACTTGCGATCTCCAAATCAGCAGTTAGATATAAATAAAATTTGGCGATTTTAATTGGTTTGGCTTGGGCCGGGCCTTCAGACTTCCATATGGTTATTTTCCTTGTTTTATGTTGCATGTAATCGACTTAGCACTTGAGTTTTAAAGTCTTGGCAGAATCTATCAATTAAAAGCTACAAAAATTAGGATTGTTCAAAGCACACATTCCAAATGCAGTGATTTTAAGGACAAAATTTAAAAATGCTCTTTTCATAAATGTTAAATTTTTCTGTAAACTTGCATCATCACCCAGATGACAAACTTCATACAGACAAAAGAGGGATATTTTCTCTGGAAAAACAAAAGCTAATAAACATTCTATTTGCTTCTTCTGAGAACTAATGTGTGCCTAAAATGGCCTTTTCTACACCGTTCGCCAGATGAATTTTTCCTATCTTCATATTTCTAAAACTGACAGCAGTCGTGAAAACTCTCACAGACCAGACCATCTCAAAACTAAAATGTAAGTACAACATCAATAAACATGGCACCAGCCCTGTTAAACTGATAGCACTTTTATTTATTTATTTATTTATTTTTGCTGTACGCGGGCTTCTCACTGTTACGGCCTCTCCTGTTGTGGAGCACAGGCTCCGGACGCGCAGGCTCAGCGGCCATGGCTCACGGGCCCAGCCGCTCCACGGCATGTGGGATCTTCCCGGACCAGGGCACGAACCCGCGTCCCCTGCAACGGCAGGACTCTCAACCACTGCGCCACCAGGGAAGCCCAGCACTTTTCTAACTGGTCTTGCAAATTAATGTCCAATTGTTATTTAATATACCAGTTTATCAGAGTATTACATTGAAAAAAAATGATTATACATTGAAATAATGTTCTTTCTAAGCCAGAGACACAATTCCCTTCAGAAAACGTAAAACCACACAATATGGATAAAATACATTCAGAAATCTGAAAAACACAAAATGCTTTCATTTCTGTAGACTTGTGACTAAACTTATTGTTAAAATTGCTCCTCACGACTACTGCCCATGTAATTATTTCCCATATGCTAAAAGTTCATCACACGCGCTAAATAAATTAAAGAATCATTTATCAAACCTCAAGTGGTTGTTGGTGCATTTCCACATTTATTTAGCTTGACTGAAAGTCCAGAATGCCTGGTGTCCCTGTGATTCTTGGAGAGATGCACAATTCAAGTGTATTTTTAAAATTATCATTAAATTCTCATTTTATATCTTGGGTAATGGAAGGGTACACAACTGTTTGTTTTATAACAGAACTCTGGAATTGATGCCATCTTTACAAATGATTATTTAAACTATTGAATGTTAATAGATATTCCTCCCTGGCAAATATAACATTAGATTCAGTAGAACAATCTTACGACTTAATGTCAGATTTCCTTATGCTACTCTCCATCCATACAGAGGTGCACAGGAAATTTCTTTGTAACTTTTGGATTAGAAAATTTAACAATATGAATGAGGATCTAAGCACCCTCCCCCATTTCCACTGATTATTTCATTGATTTCATGCTATTTCCAGGGTCCCCTTTTTCTGTGGCAAGAATATGGAATTGCTAGACGTATCTTTAAAGGAAACCTTGAAGGTCATTAGATCCCAGGCAATGAATGCCTTCATTCACCAAGGGCACTGCCCTCCTTTGCCTTCAGTCCTTTAACAGCAGCAAGTTCCCCCAAAGGGCTTGCACTTTTACTCGGCCTGAGCAGGTCACATTTCTAAAATATTTAGCTGCCTGCAGTGTCTCTGGTCAGCAGTACTGAGTCACTAACACCAAGGAGTTTCAGGCTAGTTTGACCTCTTTCTAGTTTTCAATGGAATTATCCCATGTAATCCAATTTACACAGCCATTTAATCAAAGTGAGAAAGGAGATTACAGAGCTCACTTTTGTTTTGCAAAGCAAGGGTGCAAGGATCATCAATCCTACTGACTCTCAAAGTGACTTGATAGTACATCGCCCCCCTTTGGATTGTTGGTCATTAACCTGATCTGTCTCCAGTGATCTTGTTTAAATAGGAAGGTTTAGGCTCTTTTCCTGAACTAGAAGGTAGCGGTTTCTCCACCCACATCTCACCACTACCATTCACGTGAGCAGATGCTACTATAACAAAGAATTGGTTCCCCATCCGCCCATGCTTATTATTCCACAAAGCAGAAAGCATGTACGAATCAAGTAATTAGATTAAAACTTCTCTTCTGTTGCCAGTCTTTAACATTTGCATTTCAACAGCCCACTGTGGTGATCCCAGGTGCTTTGCCTATAAACTAACCTGCTTGCAGGAGAGGAACTTGCGCTCCGCTCCTCTCCTCGGTCTTGGGCAGCTGCCCTAGAGACTACATAAAAATTTCTTCCAGGCCACGTCCCTCCCTCCTGCCCTTTTCCACGCGGGTGCAATGGGCTCGAGTCTTCATACTCCCCTCTGAATATGTACCCTTCCCAGGTCTAGACACCTATTTAAAATATGACACTAAGTATGTCATTAAATAAAGCATTTTCAGCACATTCTAAACTGAAGATCTGTACCAACCTTTCCCCCACCAATTCCACCCCTTCGACACACTTCAGGAACTGCTATCTCCGACAGCACCTCTGGGGGGTGAAAGGGCAGCCTTACCCAACCCGCGGCAGATAACAGAAAAATTCCTAAGGGGAGAAGTAAGTGGAGGTAAGACCTGCAGTGGCAAAAAGAACTGTGCATGGGAGTACGGTGGCGGCCCTTTCTAAATCCAGATATCTGCTGCAAGAAAACAAACAAACTAAACTAATTGTACCCCTGGACGGTGCTTTACCACTGTGCTTCTGTATAATGCACAATTTTGCAGCACTGGGAATTACCTCAATAACTACCATCAGAGGTGCCCATTAACACACACACAAACAACTTTTTCTCTTCTGTAATGGAAGAAAGTGGGTGCAATGTGGAGGTATTACCCCCTTTAGAGCTCTCTTGCCTAGAGCCGCAAACCTGGCAGACGCCGCGGGAGTCAAGTTTCCCGGGGCTGGCCGGGGAGGTTCTCCGCCCAGCGGAACGCGGCCACTAAGGAACTCTGGGTTGGCTAAGTTCCAGCGGCTGCACCCGCGTCCGCACGAGCCAGGTACCCACCCAGGGGCTGCACAAAAATCTGGGTGCGCGAGCGAGCGTGGCGCATGGGGAACTGTTGTAATGTCCCCGAAATCCACGGGAAAATGTCTGCGGTGCAAAGACATGCCTTTCAGTAATCACTTAAACTCTCCGGCCAAAGGACAGATCCTTCCATCTTACAGGAACTGCGGCTCCCGACTGACAGCTCCCAACTTAAGGGCTACAGCTCCAAACTTGACACGGGCTCCCTCTCATCACTCCCACTCCTCCTCTCCCAGGCTCACCCGGGCCGGGCGGCTGGGGCTCGCACGCCACACCCGCCTCCCCAGCGCCCTCCAGGCTCTTCCGGCAGGCACAGCCCCGAACGCCCTGGCACTTGGGGCCGGGACGCGCCGGCCTCCAGGCGCGATTTTCTTGGAGAGCCAGCGAGCTCCCGGACGCGCCCTACTCACTTGTGTCTTCTTCATAAGGAAAGGCAGCGCTGTGATCCAGCCCAGGCAGCGGTGTGGCAACTCCGTTTAGCTGTTCTGGAGCTCCAGCATATTGCATGAGCAGCGGCTGCAGATAGTCCACGCATTGGGTAGCCCGAGCGCAGCGCCCTCTCCACTGCTCGTGCTTCGCGGAGCGCTCCCGGTCCCGGCGAGAGGCGGCGAGTGAAGCCCGGGTAGGGGAGCCGCCAGCACTTTTATACAGCTCCCTCCCGCCTACTCCGGACACGCCTCCTTCCCTTCCGGAGCTCCGGGGAAGCAAGGCTGGGCTGGGCCACGGGAGGGAGACCCGGGAGGGCGGCCGGAGCCCCGCGAATACACCAGAGTTGGACAAATCAAGCCAAGCGCGTCCCCACGCCGGGGGGCCCATGTGCGCACGGCCGGGAGGCCACCAGGGCGCGGGGGCGCCGAGGGTGAAGCTGGACACCATGCAACCGCCGCTCGCGCTGCACGCGGGTAGTCGAGAGTCCCTGCTCGGCCTCTTAAGATCCGCCGGGGCTCACCTGGCACCGCCGGGGGACGGAAGAAATACCTCGCGCGCTGGCGAGGGCCCGGAGCTCCCTCTTTTCTGTAGAGGCGGTGTGGGAGAGGTCACTGGGGGCCTAGCAAACAATTCGCCCCGTCCTGCTTTATGGAAATGTTTTTAAAGCTTAATTAGGATCTATATAGTTAGGCCATTGTCTTACCCTTGTTGTTTTTAAACAATTACTTTAGTGAATGAATATTTAATCATTGAAATAACAGTTGACTCAGGATTGAATACTGCTAAGGGAGATGCTGTTTCCAGAATGGTTTACTGCTGCTTCTTTAGAAATTAAGATTGAAAGAGAAGCGATAGGTTATTAAACGTGGAGATCACCAACCCAGCCAGAGTTTTGAAAACTGTACTTTTTTGCTGGAGAAGGTTTTGGAGTCGGAAAGATAATGCAACAACAATAATAGTAGATAAAACCATTATATGATGCACTTAATTACATACCAGGCGCCGTACTAAGTACTTTACAGAGATTATCTCATCAAATCTTTTCCATAAATCTATTGTATAGGCCCTGTCATTTTTATTCCCAGTTTATAGCTGATGAAACAGTCTTAGGTCAATTTTCCCAAACCACAGCTAGGAAATGACAGAACTTAATTTGAATCCAGAGCCCTGGCTATACAGCTTTTTGTTTGTTTCTTTGTTTGGGGCTTCGTTGAGTCTTTGCTGCTGCGTGTGGGCTTTCTCTAGTTGCCCGATCGGGGGGCTACTCTTGGTTGCGGTGCTCGGGCTTCACATTGAGGTGGCTTCTCTTGTTGCGCAGCATGGGCTCTAGGCCTGCAGGGCTTCAATGGTTGTGCCTCGGGGGCTCTAGAGCGCAGGCTCAGCGAGCCATGTGAGATCTTCCGGGACCAGAGATCAAACCCGTGTCCCCTGCATTGGCAGGCAGATTCTTAGCCACTGTGCCACCAGGGAAGTCCCCTATAGAGCTTTTAAAAAATACTTAAAACAAATATTAACTCTCCAAACCCCGCCCCTGCCACCCCCCCGCTTTTTTTTAGTCTGTGCTGTGTCTTCATTGCCGCAGGCGGGCCCCAAAACCCTTTTATATTTGTTCTTATAACTGGAGAACACTAAAAAGCATTTTATTAATTTTTAAAAGAAAATATTTACTAGACATTAACATCAATAGTCTATGAAATAAGAATAATGTGTAAATTTAGGAATTAGGTATTTTAATAAGAGAATAGGATTCCAAATTTGCCTTAATTAGTTCAGTGTGCCTTTTTTCAAAATGAATATGCCAAACCTATAACCATGAGAAACAAGAAACTAGGTAAAATTTGAAGCTCACTGTGTTAATTTTCTATCACTGCTGTAACAAATAACCAAAACTTAATTGCTTTAAACAACACAAATTCATTATCTTAACGGTTTGGAGGTGAGGAGTCCAAAATGGATCTCCCTGGGCTAAGTGTTGGCAGGGCTGTGTTCCCTATAGAAGCTCTAGAGAGTTCCTTTTCTTGCCTTTCCAGGCTTCTAGAAGCTATCCAGATTTTTTGGATCATTCCTCTTCAAAGTCAGTTGTGGTGAATTGAGTCCTCACATCACCCACTCTGCCCTTCCCTTCTGCCTCCTTCCACTTCTAAGGGCCTTGTGATTACCTTGGGCCCACCTGGATAATCCAGGCTATACTCCCTAAATCAGCTGATTAGCATCATTAATGCCATCTGCAATCTTAATTCCCCTCTGCTATTAAGGATAGCCTATTGACAGGTTCTGGGGATTAGGACACTGACATCTTTGGGCGTGGCAGGGGTGCATTATTCTCCCCACCACACTCAATAGCGAACAAATTCAGGGAGAACATGGAGTGGAAATGTGGGCTTGTTATGTCACTCTGCATCCTTCATCAAGTGCTTCACTCCAAGTGGCTACAGAGCTCTGACTAGGAGACTACCTCCCCCTCCATGGTTACGAAAATAAATGTTTGAAAAAACCAAAAGTTCAGAGTATTAAATAATTACTTTTACTTTCAATCGAAACAGTGCTACAAACCATTTTAAGCAGAAGTGAAAAGAAGTCTGTAAACAGAAGCAAATGCGACGGTATAGGAAAATCATTTAACTAATGACTCCTCTCTGCCAATCCCAATCTTAACACAGCCAGCCTTTAGGAGTAATTTTGGTCTGCCAGAATCTTCCAAAGAGTTGCATATATATTATGCACAAAGGAGTTACACTCCTGAAATGTATCATTATGGTCTAATGGAAAGGGAAACGGGTTTGAGAAAGGTTGATTCTATTTCAGACTCTGTTGCAGGCTCTATGACCTTGCCACCAATCAGGGGTTTAGCAGTGTGGCATGCATAACTGCAAAGGCTCCCCAGGTGACTGTAGGTGCTGCACTGATGAACATCTTTATCTTACCAAATGAGTATAAATTAAAATGTGTATTTTTAAAATGTATATAATATATACATGTATAACCCACATATATCAAACAGATGATTCCAAGTTGAATATTGCTTAGAAAAAAAGAAATTTGAAGGGTCAATTTAAAAGCAGTTTAATGTATAACATTAAATAAATATAACTGGTAGTAAAGGAAGGTGTATAACGACAAAAATCATGACATTGGTAGAATTACTGAAGCTTGGCAAACATCAATCTAACTGTACTAATTTTATGAAACCAATAAGAAGGAATAGCCTAATAGGTTAGAACAGGTTTAAAGAAACCGGGGAGTAGACCTAGCAGAAATTCAACCCAATTTCTTTACAATCAACTGGATAATTCATCTCAGGACTCCATATACTAACCTCCTAGAGTGACTTGCTCTCTTCGCTTCCCTTCCTCCCTCCTTCCCTTCTTCTCCCTCTCAGTTCTTTCTCCTCCTCCCACCTCCACAGCTCAATGGCTTTCTAGCTACACTAATATCATCACTGACTTTCTCATCCATAACTGTATCTGTTGTTTCCTTCATACTGATGCACTACAGTTATGCTGTATAATCATGATACTTGAAATCAAAATGAAGAGAATATGAAAGCAGATACCAAAGAGGTTAGAAGAAGTAGCATGCAAATCACAGACTGTGGGCAAGCTCTTCAGGAGGTCAGAAGTGGGTCAGAAAGACAAAGATCTTCCTTCGGTGTAGGCCTTTGAGAGGAGACAAAGGCCAGCCTCTAGTCCCTTAGCAGAAGAAAAACAGGAGCTACTTAAAAGTGAACAAGAGGTAGGGCTATGCCCCAAATGGATAGGAAGCATCAGGAATTTTTTCTCGTAGAAAAGTAGCTCCTGTTATAGGGTGCAGGGAGTTCAACATTTGATACATTGGGAAGAAAGTCTATCCATGATTATCTAGTCTTTACTTGCATACTTTCAGTGCTAGTTGGTCCACCATGCTGTTTTTGATTAATCTAATTATTGGAAAGATTTTTCTCTTTTGAGCTTTAACATTTGTTGTTGTTTATGTTAAGAGATAGGTTTAATTTAGTAAGGAAATCTAGTAAGTCTTGTGCGTATGAAACATCTCTTGTTTGTTCACCCATTCTGGCTGCCCTCTGTTAGACACATCACTCTTTGGTCACAAAACTTCCTGTGCTGAGAACTCTGGTGGCTTGCCATTCATTGCTCTTGGAATAAAGAAAAGCAAAGAATTTAAGGCTTCCCAGGTCTGGCCCCCTCCCTGCCTCTCCAAAGTCAATTTGTGCTGTGCTCCCTGCTCCAGAGGCAAGAAACCTTTTCTGTTCCTCAGAGTTCCCTCCCATTTCAGAGCCTTTGGTTATACTCTTCCTTCTGCTTCTGCAGAGACCACTTTGCTCAAATCTCCTCTTTACCCAGTAGATATTTTCTTATTCTTTAGATCTCAACTCAATATTCCCTATATTCTCTTCCTCAGGCAGGTTTTCCCTAACCTCTGATTTGATCAACTCCCCTCTTATTATAAACTCAAGTATGAATTCCCTCTTTCGTAGCATTTATGAAACATTTGTTTGTGTGATTATTTGATTAAAGTCACTGACTATGACTGTCCTCACTCATTAGTTTATCTTCAGTGTTTAGTACAGTAAGCAGAACACAGTGAATCTCTTAAATACTTTTCCAATTAGTTTACTGATGCCAGGCAGGAGGCAGGAATCGGATAAGGCCCAGAGCTTGTACGACGTCAACAATTTCTCACAACAATCATGTAAGGGAGATAATTTTTCTGTTTGATAAATAAGGAAACTAAGGACCAATAAGGTTAAGTAATTTATTCAAGATCCCTCGGTTGGTAAGTGGAAAGGCATGATCTAATCCAGGCATGTGGACAACGGTTAGGATTTTTTATCTGCTCTACAACTCTCCTATTCTTCTTCCTCTGCTACTAGCATCCCACTTTCTTTTGTAGAAATCACGCAAGATGATCCCATGTCTCTCAGAAGGGATTGTCATTCACAAGGCTTTGCCTCCCCTTCCCCCCTCACTGTAGGGGTTGGTTTAGGATCCAGGTCTGGCCAATCCCCTGATTGGTGAGGTATGGGTATATCACCTGAGGTGGGCTAATCAGAATCCACTGAGGTATTTTCCTGCTAAAGTCAATTGGAAAGATTACCTTCTTCCTATGGAGTTGCCACAAGCTACAAAAATGTGAAGTTTCCTTTATTCTATTGGTGTCTGGTTTGGCCAGCCTTAAAAATGATGAAAGATATCCGTTCACAGACTATTCTTTGAAAAACCCCAAATTTCTTATATTCAGGGGATACCATCAAACTCATTTGTTTAGTTTTTTCTTGATTATAGAATAAAGGTTAGAAAATATTGCCAAGGATAGTAAATACTTAAATTATTGATAGTCGGCCTTCTTTTCCCTTTACATTGTGCTTAAAAATTAATCACAGGTCCAATTTAAAAACAACAGTAAATAATTACATTCCTGAAAAAACGTTGAGCCTGTATGATGTCAAATCAGAGATATTTTTTAACTCTTTTATGAAATCTAGAGATGTTTACAATATTAACTCAGAATGTTCAATTTAGTGTTGTTAATAAATATTGATCACATATCAGAAGGAATTTGGTTGACAAAAAGAAAGGAGTGTTGGGCTTCCCTGGTGGCGCAGTGGTTGAGAGTCCGCCTGCCGATGCAGGGGATACGGGTTCGTGCCCCGGTCCGGGAAGATCCCACATGCTGCAGAGCGGCTAGGCCCGTGAGCCATGGCCGCTGAGCCTGTGCTTCCGGAGCCTGTGCTCCGCAACGGGAGAGGCCACAACAGTGTGAGGCCCCCGTACCGCAAAAAAAAAAAAAAAAAAAGAAAGGAGTGTTTCCTGAAGATAATTATAATATACAAAGATCATTATCGTCCATGGATATCAAATAATCTAGAAGTTATTAGACATCATGACCTACTGAAAAAGTGAGATTATCAAGAAATTCTAAAGGAATAGACTTATTTAAACATTCTAGTAGAAACCTGAGTAAAAAGGAATCCAATGGATCTTAGAGAAAGAATTTCCTGGTACACTTAAAACTATTAATTCAACTTTGCAGAAATAACTCATATTATTTATTCATTAATTAATTCATTTGACAAATATTTTAATACTTCCAGTAATTATAACAAATAATTTTAAATTACTTCCAATAATCTCCCCTAAAATGTATCATTCATTTCTGTTATCACTGCCTCACTTCAGAGCTGATGAATCTCATTTAAACTATTGCAGTATATTCATCAAATGTCATCCTGTCCCATCCACTTCACCAATATACTCTTCCCATCTACTTCATCATCACTGCCAACATTACTGTAGCATCTATAAAAATCTAGGCACAGCACCTCACTGTCTATAAATGTATTCTGATTCTCCATACCTAGAGAATAAAATCCGAAGCTCCCCACAATTTGGCCACAACATTTGTAGCTCCCTAGACTCATCAACTGTACTAGCCACTTCCTTCCAACTAGCCATATTGGACTTCTCAACATTTTCTCTTTGACACCTTTGTTCCTGCGTTCACATTGTTCTTTTAGCACGGAGTAGTAGCTTGTTCTCTATTTTCTGCCTGAGATCTCCTTTTCATCATTCAAATCCTGGTTCAAATAACACTTCCTCTTTGAAGCAGAGTGGTTGCTCATTCCTTACAAACTTCATTAGGCTTACAATTAATGGGAAAATTATTTTGTAATCCATGAGCCCTCATCCAGTGAAGGAGAGAAGGATACTTCTCAAAATGTGCTGAGTGAAAGAACAAAATGAGCTGTGGAAATTTGATGGGAACATTCTAGGGAGAGAATATGCATATGGGGGCTTGGTAAACGTTAACTATGTCTTCATGGTTTTTTTTGCTACTAAAAGTTTAACAAGTATTTTTTGACTCCAAATTTATTTTTTAATAAGTATAATTATTTCATTTAACTTATATAAATGTTTTTGTTTATGTCTTTTTCTAATCCTTAAAGATTTCAGAAACTGAGTTATTTCACAAACACGTAGCTTTTAAAACTAGAAGAGAATTTTGATAAAATGTGGTTTACACGGTTAATCTACATATGAAGAATTGATGCTACAGACAGGCTTATTTGAATGAGGGGTAGAACACTTGTCTCCAGAATTGACTTATGAAACACTTTCTGGCTAGTCCGGAAACACTACTTCCAAGGAATCAAGATCAAAGAGTAAATATTCTACCCTTGTTTATAGTAAAGAGTGATTATTAATAAGACAGTGATTTTAAGATTATTTAGAGGAGAATTTCTAGGCAAGAGAAAAAGGTAGAATTGATTTTCTAAATAATATGTATATTCTGGGAATATGCTTTTCTATAGTCTATATTCCCAGAATATAGGAGAATGTTCACTATATATATATATATTAGACAATCAAATACCATGAACTGTTACAAATTTTATATGTTTTACTACAGGTCCCTCTTCTCCATGACATTTAAAAATATATTATTTAACTCTATGTTTTTGCATAATTTTCCTGGATATTAAGACTTTCATATATGTCTCATAACTTTTATGTGTATTAGATAAATTAATTTAGGTTGATGTTTTTGTCAGTGATGTTATCCTCTCCACTTATCTGATTTTAAAAGAGATTTGTGACTTCAACTGTGGCAGTGTTCTTTTGTACATTGTACTTTTGAAATGTGTTCTCTAGTGAATCATTTAAATGAGAAGTTTCTAGAGTATGGCCTATTTCCTAATTGACAAGTTTGTTCTATACAACTCTTGAATGGCACAGTTAATAAAGAGTATAGAGACATAGACAAATGCACTAGTACTTTGTAAAGCTCTAATGATATAATATGACTCCCCTAGTTATCTCTTCCTTTAAAAATTATAAACAGGAAATAACAGAGAAGCTGTCATGTATTTGGAACCTTCTTTCTTTCCTTCTGCAAGGTGGTGGGTGAAAAGAATTTGACATTAAGGCAGCTAGTGAACAGACAAACTTTACCATTGTGGGTTCAAAAGTCTGAAATAAGCATTGTGGTTACTTTTTTTTTTTAGTGGACATTCAACTTGCTTGGACAAGTAGCAGATTTTTCGTGTCTCCCTCCAGCGTCATCAGACCACTTATCAAGTTTGGATAAAAGACATTTGTTAACAATGTACCTTATTGTCTATGTTTTCCCTCAGCTAGAAACTATTTGCAATGACCCTATCTTCAGAGGTTATGGGGATCTTGACCAGTTTTCAACCTAGTCTAAAGAGGCCTTGAAGGAAGAGATGGCTTTCAGAATTGAGATCCAAGCTTAGAATGGCTAGTAAGCCCTAGACATTGTCATCTTAGCCACATACAGAGGCCACCCTCACCTACCTTCCTTTAAAAAATTTTTTTTTCCATTCAAATCTGTCATTCCATACTATGGAGACCCCCATGGCAAATCCCCGTTACCAGCTTTCTTATTCTGAAGACTATACCCAAGGTGAGACAGTAGATAAAAATAAGGTGAGCTGATTATTGTCATAATCATTGATTTAAATATATGTTTTGTTTTTCATTTATAAAGAACACATGCTTATATTGGATTGATTATTGCTTAAAATATGCAGTGTGGTATTGTGTGTGTGTTATTTGACTGAGGGCACATCCCAGATGCTGGAAACATTCTATTCAAGAATTTCAGTCCAGGGCCGTCCAGCTAGCTTTCAAATTAGAAGTTCCATGCTCTAGAGGTTACTAATGCAAGCACTTCTATTATTCATATCTATGCTATCAAAATCTAGCTTATTTCAGCATAGATTTTGGAAATAAGTTAGAAATAAGAATGTTCCCTATTATTCATAAACAGCATACTATATGGCAAATAATTTTTCAGAGGTGAAAATGGTGGCTTATTGACCAGCATCATTAATGTAAGAAGACCATCTCATCGGCAAAAATTAAAGCTCTTCAGGATACCTGTACTGGCTAAAATTGTTCTAGAAGCAGTCATGAACAGGGTATAATAATTCAAGAAGGCCTGAATTTTAGCAGTAGAAATAATGCTTTTAAGACCTGAGCCCTGAACAGACTGGTTCCGGCCATCGGTGTGAGAGGATTTCTAGTGATGTGTTTGTTTTGAGAAACTATTTCATGTAAGATGCTAATGGAACACTTAACTGTATCAAGAGCTGAGACTTTATCAAGCTATAAAGAATATTTTGTGTCACCTGATTCATGTCTATTTATCAATATATTAGTCTATATGTATTGCAGAACTGGGTCTGTGATTTGCTTTCAAAAATGACCTGGTGGCCACATAATCTACCATAAAGAACCTAAGACTTTTACATATTGAACTGGCTTGAGGTCTGTTCATAATTGTTTATGGAACACTTATCAAGTGATAAGTACTTTGCAAATATTATTTAACCTTTATAGTAATCTATACAATAATCCTCACAATACTCCTAGCACAACTGTATTGTTTGGTTTTGGTAAACCATCTATGCATAGGGTGATGCTAATCATTGTCATTATCTAGAGAAAGAGAAGCAACATGATCAAATCCACCTATGAGGTGGGCATGGCACAGTCACCTGTTTTACAGATGAGAAAACTGCAGCCACAGGGTAGTTAAGTGACTACTCAAGGTCACACAGATGGAAAGTGCCCAATCTTGGATTTAACCTGTACCTGAATGACTCTAAAAGCCCATCCTTCTAACCATGATATTTTACTGCATCCCTTAATGATTTTTTCTTATTAATAGAAGAATTTATGGGCTAAGAAGTGACTTAAATACTTCTGATAGTACAGTATTTACATTGCAGAGTTTTCTCATGGAGTCTAATGACAGAAAATAATTTGTCAAGTCTAGGGCATGCTGGGTAGTTATCAGGACTATAAGATAATTAGACACTTTTCAAAGCAGGACTCTCAGCGTGGAAAATGTCCTTAAGGATTTTGATTCAAATGACTGATTTCATGACAATGAACAGCTCCAAAAGCAAAGAAATGTTCTTTTATGTAGAGCAAAGGAAATAGGCTAGCATTGAGTCTTTTCAGGGCAAACTTTGGAAGCTTAAGATTATCTGTGCTGATTTTTCCCCTAATCCACCTTATTGGGTTTCTGGTTACCCGACCTTAATATAGCTTGTACAATATCATCTCTGTAACCTTTGTGTTTGTCGGCTTATCTTGATCAACTATCAGTGCAAAGTGAGAAGCTGCCTTTCATCTGGTTTCCAATGGTGCTAACTAGGAAAAGAGAAACCAAAAAGTTTGCACTGAGCAGAAATAAAGTAGTAAAGGTATTAAAGCACTGAGAGCGAACCTAAAGAAGGTATTTGAAGAAGGAAGGCTTCCTAGGGAGAAGGTTCACTAAAGAATATCAACACCATAGGATGTTGTGAACAAAGAGGGTTAGCTAAAATCTTGATTTTTTGCAGTGGTACAAAGTTTTCCTATTTGAACTTCAATAAAGAGTTTTTGTCAATTCATCCTTACGCTGAAGCTGTTCTCCTAAATCTATTGCATCAAAGATCTGGCATTGTTAAGGAAGACAGTCCTTGAACTCTCAGCAATATAAGCAGAACTAGCAAGAAGAAAAGAAAGTATGATGCTATATAAACCTTTCTCTCTGAAAAGAAAATAGAACAGGTTTGAATTTTGGAGACCAGCTAAATCAGGCAGAAGAGCAGAGAGAGGCTTTGTAGTCAAGGACGGAGGGAAAAGTGAACAAGGAAGTTGTAAAATGCAAAATGATTAATTTTACTACTGTGTATTAAATAAAAGGAGGAGGTATATTTTGTGTATCTAACATGCTTCCTTTTACACTG
The DNA here is from genome assembly GCF_963455315.2 of Globicephala melas. Taxonomy (NCBI): domain Eukaryota; kingdom Metazoa; phylum Chordata; class Mammalia; order Artiodactyla; family Delphinidae; genus Globicephala; species Globicephala melas. Next base: position 31,242,003 of record NC_083323.1, on the reverse strand, counting down.
TGTGGTAGTGAAATGAACATTGGCTTTTCAGTCAACAGACCTGGGATTAAATCCTGGCTTCAGCAGGATTTCTTTCTGCCTGGGAAATTTAGGGCAGATTCTTAAACCTCTCTGAGCCTCAGTTTCCCCATAGGTTAAATGGAGCTCCCAGTACCCATCTCCCAGAAGTGTTGGAGACTATATCTGTCACTAACCTTCTGTTTGACTTTGGGCAACTCAACCTCTCTGAGCCTCAGAAGCTCCATCTATAAAATGGGAATAGTCATGCTTTCTGGCTCCAATCTAGAACATTTTTCCTGCACATGTGGACAAAACATACAGGACTGATGCTCTTGATGGTTTTTGCTCTGTCAAATCAGAATAAAAATGACTACCTAGTAGTTGCCTTCTAAAGATTAGACAGTGATACATTTCAAGTCCCTAGATCATAGTAGCCAGGCAATAAGTGGTACACAATTGGCATGCAGTAAATGTTCGGAGTACATTGTTAACTTCTCATAAGATCTGTTGGTGGCATTGGCTTACTCAATACTCATTTTCATAGAGAAAAATATATACCATAGCAGACAACATATGAGACAAAAATTTCCCGTATTTAAATCGTGTTCTCCATTTTTCAAAGCATAATCATATTCTCATGGAGAAGGATACACACATCATACTTCCTATTTTCCAGAAAAGAAGGCTGAGATCCAGAGAAATTTAGTGATATTCACCAGAAATGGTGTGATTTAGCAGGATCAGGGCTGGAATCTGGATTCCTGAATTCTGTCCCCGTGATCCTTCCATCGCCGAACAGTCTCGCTGTCCTATGGTTCTGGTATATCTTTCCAGAAATCCTCTGTTAGGGTAAATTGTAAGAGCAAGAAATCAGCAATCAAGATAGCCTTTCCTCTTACGAGTTCATGATGTGTTGATATCCGTGGCTTTTTGTTTCAGCTTTTTAAGTGCAAAAAAGGTAATGAATTCTCTGTAACATTTAGAGAGGAACAGAGAACTCACTTTTGCTAAATTGAGTGGACTTGTGCCACTATCAGCTTTGAGCCTTGAACTGACTGCAGACCCTTGAAAGTTGAAAATTAGCAAAATGTTTTGCCTTTTTTCAGAAAAAAAAAAAGATTAAAGTTTTTAAGATCAGAAATCAAATTAATCAACTCTAAATAGCAAAGGAAAAATTAAATTTTTGATCAATAAAGCAAATTGGAATACCAACAACATTATTAAATTTTCTTTGAAACAGAAGTCTTCTTATCATACATGGTTAATGACTACATATTGTTCAAAAGCATTGGGTTTATAAGAATCAAGCCCAAACTAACTTAGATTTCTTAAAATAGTTTATTTTCCCCAGTTAACTGCCTTAACATTTGATAAAATTTTTTTCTTTGCAATATTAAAATACTTTTAGAAAGTAACAGAAGTATAAGACGTGTAAATGTAATATAATATATATTTTGGTTCAGCCCAACAGACAATAATTTAGTTCAATCTACAATACTCATAGGGAACCTATTCTCTAGGGCATGATGCTGGCCCTAAGATAACAGAGGTCTCTGTCTTTGAGAAATTCAGCATCTGAGCTTTATGGTAATAAAAACTTATAGTTGCCAACTTTTGATTGATTCTTGTTATGTATTAGCCACTTTGCCAAGAGTTTTGCATATGTTTTCTTATTTAATCCTCCCACCTCAATCTTTTAGAGATAGAGTTTTATTTGCCCCATTTTATAGATGAGGGGACAGTGGTTTTTTTGTTTTTGTTTTGTTTTGTTTTAGATTTAGGAATTTATCCTAGGACACAGAGTTCATAAATGGTTTAATCTATTGAATTAATATGCTAACACAAATATACAGACACAAACCAACAAACTTACATAAGTAAACACAAGTACTTGCAACTTCTATTTTTTTAAAAAAACTATGAATATATTTTTCCCTTTTTAAATGAGACAAAGGTGTTTGTTGTTGTTTCTCCTGTCAGCTTATGCTTAAATAATGATTGTACGGTCATAGCATCATCCTTGTGTAGAAAGGGCAATGCATTTATAATCACACCGAGGAGTGCATAAGTCTCTCATGGCTATTAAGTCTCAAATGCTCTGACCCTGACACTGCATTTTGTTCATGTTTTTAAAAACATCAATTAAAACCAAAAGGTTATTTAAACATAGGTTGATTTCATAATAGAACTTCTAATCTTAAACAATACTTGTGTTTTTCCTGGGGAATTGTGGTAATAACATGCTTTGAATATACTCAGAACTGTCTTTTATAAAAGGATCCCAAACACACAAGGCCAGAGGACCTTAAACGTGAGTGCTCAGGGGCACAAGTGTAGGAGGGAAATTTAGGGAAACGTGAGGCTTTACAAAGGATAGACTTCCCAAAATGTATTTAAAGTTTTTGGATAGAAAATTCTTCATAGAATATTTAGAAAAATATTGAAAGATATCTAATTCTGTTTATACATTCAAATAGTAGATTGAGTGACTATGTTAGTTTACTAGGCTGCTATAATGAACTACCACAGACTGGGTAGCTTACACAACAGAAATGTATTGTGTCACAGTTCTAGGCTGAAAGTCCAAGATCACAGTGTCAGTGGCGTTGGTTTCTTCTGAAGCCTCTCTCTTTAACTTGCAGATTGTTACTCTCTTGCTGTGTCCTCACATGGTTGTCCCTCTGTGCATTTGTGCCCTGGGTATCTCTGTGTGTTCAAATCTCTTTTTGTTATAAGGACAGCAGTCAGATTAGATTAGGGTCCACCCTATTGGCCTCATTTTAACTTAATCACCTCTTTACAGGCCCTCTTTCCAAATAAAGTCACATTCTAGGTATTGGAGGTTAGGGTTTCAACATATAAATTTTGAGGGGACACAATTCAGTTCATAACTGTGACCTTTAGCTGTTAGGGTTAGCAAAGAGCTGAGAATTCTTCCAGATCTAGAATGTCATGCATTTTCTTCAAATTTTTCACTGCATATAAACTGACCACAATTTAATTTGCTAATATAATGCTTTTATTTATTTATTAAAAATGACATTCCTGCTTTCCTGCATTACCCAGAGAGGGGTCCATAAGGCATTGTTCTGGGTTCCCCTCAGAGGTTAAAGGGAAACGTTCACAAAGTCCGGAGCCCTTGATGGCCTGCAAATGAAGGAGGAGAATTTCCTCCAGTTCCTTGGATCAGGAACCCACTTAGGTGACACCAACCTTGACTACCAATTGGAACAGTACATCTACAAAAGGAAAAGTGATGACGTTACCTCATACGCCTAAAGAGAACCTGGGAGAAGCCTCTCCTGGCGGCTCGCGCCGTTGTTGCCATTGGAAACGGGGCTGATGTCAGTGTCATATCCTCTAGGAATATTGGCCAGCGAGCTGTGCTGAAGTTTGCTGCTGCCAGGAGCCACTCGTATTGCCAGACACTTCTCTTCTGGAAACTTCCCTAACCAGATCCAGGCCGCCTTCCCAGAGCCACGACTTTCAGTGATTACTGATCCAGGTTGATCTCGGAGGCGTTTTATGTTAACCCGCTTTCCATTACTGTGTCACAGTCTCTCCTCTGCGCTTTGTGGACATCGCCATCCCCAGCGACAACAAGGGAGCTCCCGAGGTGGGTCTGCGGTGGTGGATGCGGGGCGGGGGCTGCAGGAAGTTCTGCGCATGCGTGGCACCACCTCCCGTGAGCACCCGGGGGAGGGCAGCCTGATCTCTACTCTGCGGAGATGCTAAGAAGGCCGCTGCTGGAAAGGCTGTGACCCAGGAGGAAGTTCAGGGCGAATGGACTGCTCCAGCTCCCGAATTTGCTGCTGCTCGACCTGAGGTTGCAGATGGGTCTGCAGGCGCCTTTTGCGCCTAATCAGCGGTTCCCTACTGAAGACTGCAGCGCTCCGCCCACCACTGGGGACTGGACTGCAGCTTCCACTGCTCAGGCCGCTGAACAGGTAGGACTGACCACTGAGTGGTCTCAGCTTGTTCTTCCACAGACTCTTAAACAGAAAATGGAAATAGATTAGTGGAAATAAAGTTTCTTAAAAAAAAAAAAATGACATTGCTGAATTAGCTTTAGTAGGACACTATATATATGTGTGTGTGTGTTTATATATATATATATTATATATACATACACTTACATATATATGATGTGTCCCCACATATATATGAATGTGTTTAGGTAGTAGAGAAATAGAGAGACAGCTGTGTTTACATCTACCTTTTTTTTTTTTTTAGAAAGGGCAGCTGGGCAGCAACTGAACTGAGATGATGTTTTTGTTTTTATAAATTTATTTATTTATTTATGGCTGTGTTGGGTCTTCGTTTCTGTGCGAGGGCTTTCTCCAGTTGCAGCGAGCGGGGGCCACTCTTCATCACGGTGCGCGGGCCTCTCACTGTTGTGGTCTCTCCCGTTGCGGAGCACAGGCTCCAGACGCGCAAGCTCAGTAGTTGTGGCTCACGGGCCCAGTTGCTCCGCGGCATGTGGGATCCTCCCAGACCAGGGCTCGAACTCCTGTCCCCTGCATTGGCAGGCAGACTCTCAACCACTGCGCCACCAGGGAAGCCCCATCTACCTTTTAACGCATACATTTACAACCAAAAGTATATACCTATTTATTGACCCATTACATATGACTAAATGAATAACCACAATCATATATTTTCACCATGCTAAAAGCATTCTGTTTACAACTGCATTTGAAAAGTTCCTCTTTTAGATTAACCTATAGTTTCATTCTACGTTCAACCTGGTTTTTGGATACATTTGTATAGACTAAAATAAATTATGTGGGGTTGTACTATGAGTTAAGTCATCCCAAGTATGTTCAATAAGAACCCCATGGTTGTGGATTGTATTTTCCAAAAATGGCTGCAAGAACATTTCCAATCCCATAGACAGTGGCAATTTCCCAGTCCAGAGGTGGAGTCTATGTCTCTCCCCACTGCAACCCTCCTCTTTAAAACTTGGTGGGTCTTTATGACTGTCTCAATAAATAGAATGCAGCAGAAAAGATACTATGGGACTTCTGAAAGCAGGTCATAAAAAGTAACATGGCAGTTTTTTTTATTAGCTTAGTTAACTACTTTTAGGCATGTTTTTAAAATATATGTTTGATTTTTTAATGATTCATATAGTTCAAAAAGTACTTAATTTCTTGAAAATGATTCATATAATCAATATTGATGCTGTCGTGTAATACATTTGTTTGCCATTCCATAAAGGATAGTTCTCTGTTTTTATTGTGGAGATAATGTCTTATAAATCTTGAATTATTCTGTCTACTGCCTTAAACTATGACATAGTGAAAAGTTAATTAATAGTCTCAGGTTGGCTGTTATTAACCATCAGTATTTTACTTCTCCAGACCAGCTACCTCATTTATTAAAAAATAGGACATTATACCACACCAGTGTTTTCCAGATTTTATGACCACGAAATTACCTAAAGCTTTTGTTATAATAATGTTCCAAGTCTCTCCTTGTGGAGATTCAGTAGGTCTGCTCAGGATCCTTTTTTTAACAAGACCCTGACATGACTCTTATGGTTAAGCAAGTTTTGGAGTAATTTCTAGTTGTCCAATTCTTTAATATAGGAAGATAAACTAAGTAGAGTTACATTTAATTCGTAATCATCATAAATAATGGGAGCAGGATGTTAATAATTGGGAGTGTATAATCCCCAGATTTTGTACTTTTGAATTCCAAATGAGTTTTCCATTATTTTGTCTATTGTTACATAGTCCTAATTATTCTTTCTCATTGAGATATAAAAATTAGTATTAATTGCAAGAGCCTTATCAACCATATACACTTCCATCAAAAAATTTTACGTCACAATAAGATCTGTATTTTAGGAAAATAATACGGCAGCAGGATTTAGGAGAAATTGAAGGAAAGAGAAAAACTATATATGTTTTCTGCTCCAAGTAGTTTTTCCTTTCTGAAATGGTCACCTATGTTGCCAAAATATGCTTTTTTTTTTTAATACTACTTGAAGATTTTATATTTAATTAGTATGCATCTTCACTTCTAAGACTTTCTTGGGGCCATATTTTAGCACTCTAAAATTGGGCTGCACACATTGGGATGCCACAGAAAGGCAGTTAGTTATTAGATATAAGATGGGTGGTTGAAGACCTAATGCCTGTACAATCCACCTGTAGACTCAGGTTCACTTATACTCTGAAGCCAGATCATATTCTGGACGAGAGGGATATCTATCTCCCCTGCTGAGGTAGCTTTTGGCAGAGTATATTCCCATTCTAAGACATGGGCAGCAGCAGGATAGGGTAAGTTAGAAGGGGTGGGACTAAGAACCCACAGACAGAAAGGATCAGGTGGGCATGATGATACGTCTGTGGAAATTAGATAAAGCAGGGATCTGCATGCAAGTTCTGCAAGTTAAACAGGCAGTGGGTTGGTAGCAGTCATGGGGGTTGCGGGAGTGGGGGAGGAGAAGAGAATCTGTAGCTTGTGCCAATTTCCCTGGTATGAATACTCCTACCATGATCACTTTCAATCTACCAAAGTGAGATAAATGGGCTTGCAAAAATTTTTGAAATGTTAACAATTCATTCTTATGAGCTAGTTTGGGCCAGCTCCAGCACACTACCAGTACTGCCACAGAGGTTTATAACTCAGGCAGGTATAATGGACCGAGGGTCAGTGACTAGGCAAAGAGATTGGGTGAGAAGTTGCCTGAATCCAGGCAGATCATCTGAGTGATATGTACCAGTATCATCAGCAAGAAAAAGCTAGCTATGTCATTGAAAATCGTCTGAGCCATGGTCTGCTTAGATTCATTTTTTTTTAAATTTTCTGTGGGCGTAGGTTAGAGGCAGATGGAAGCAAGTTGGAGTATCTGCCAGAGTAGGGAGCAAAAGCCTACAAGGCACCATATGGCAGTCCCTGCCTTCTTTCTCCCGGGTAGATATGCTGGGTTTCTGGGTTATTAGTGTTACCGAGTCCAAAGTCCAAGCTTGTACTTCTCGCCTCACGATAGGCCAGTAAATCTAGAGACGAGTTGTTGGGGCAAAGAATAGCAACTTTATTTAGAAAGCCAGCAGATGGAGAAGATGGTGGACTAGTGTCCCAAAGAACCGTCTTGCCTGCGGTAGAATTTAGGCTTCTTTTATACTAAAAGGGGAGGGAGTAAAGTCACACGTTTTCTGGTTCTGGTCAGTCTCTGGAGGGGATGTGCTAATTTCTTCCTTCTTGTAGTCATTCACAGTTGGGCCTGGTCAGGATGTTTCCCGTGAGCTAAACAAAAGTATTTTAGCTTAATGCTCATTACCTGGGAGGCAGGTTTCCCAGAGATGCACCATTATGTATAATTTATGTATAATCCCTTTAGTGATTAACTTGTGAAAGAATACAAAGGTTCTTGCCTATTACGTTAGTAATGCCTTGGCTCCTGTCTTTGATTAGATGCTTCATTCTCAAGCCTGCAGCATGAGAGGTATGAAACAGGTAAGACAGTCATTGAAGGAAAGGATTTCTCTGTCTGGTAGTGAGTTGCTGGTTTCTAATCAGCTTCAGGAATTAAATAAATGGGATAATTTGTACAAAAATCTTCCAGCTTCTCTCTCTTTCCTTTATAAATGTTCTGCCTTGCTTGAAGCAATCTATCTTCCAAGTGATGCCATTCTCAAATTTGGTATTTCAAGAATATTCTTTAGGGGGGCTTCCCTGGTGGTGCAGTGGTTGGGGGTCTGCCTCCCGGTGCGGGGGACGCTGGTTCAGGCCCTGGTCTGGGAGGATCTCACGTGCCGCGGAGCGACTGGGCCCGTGTGCCGCAGCTGCTGGGCCTGAGTGCTGCACCTACTGGGCCCATGCGCCTGGAGCCCATGCTCCAGAACGGGAGAGGCCACCGCAATGAGAGGCCTGCGCACTGCAGCGGGGAGTGGCCCCTGCTCGCCGCAACTGGAGGAAGCCCGTGCGCAGCAATAAAGACCCAGAGCAGCCAAAAATGAATAAATGAATTTATAAAAAAAAAAGAATATTCTTTAGCTCACATGCTAGGATGAGAGTTTTCAGTGTTTAAATCTGTGAATTTATATCATTTTATTTCCAGAAGAAAATTTTTATTTCCAGAAGAAATTTACAACCTAAATAATGGTAAAAGAAATTCCAAGCGATATGATGACTGTAGTTTTCATAACTTACTAAATCCTTTAAAAATAGCTGTCCTTAACATGTCAATTTTTTTTTAATGAATCTGACTTTTGGGTACAGTTTTAGTCACAGTACATTCATTGATAATTTCTGCCCTTTAGTTATAAGGTAAGAGAAGCCCAGAGAAGCCTTCTAAAATGTCAGTAAAACAATTAAATATGACATTTAAAGGATCCATATTTGATTAGAGAATGAAACTCTAATATTTCTTCATTAGAATATTCCCTTTTTTTCCAAATGATGTTTGTTAGTTGTAATGAAATATTATGAAAATAATTCTGTAAATAGTGTTTTCTGAAGATACACATCAGCCTTATATCATGAAAATTGTTGACACCATTTAAAAATATGGTGTATATAAATTTAATTATGTAAAATCATTGGAGGTCATAGAATTGGAAATAGTTTGTGATTGGATTCTATGTCTCCTGTGAAGGGGAAAAAAAGATAAATAAACATAAATTTAAAAAGCACCCTGATCAAGCCTACTGCCCATTTCATTTCTCATTCCATGACTCTTAACCCTGGACTACTTCTGCTTTTCCATGCTACCAAGCCTGCCTCGACCTGACTGTAGAGTTCAGGTCCAAGCCTGTCTCTGATGAAGTACCTGAGCCTCTTCTCCAAAGCTCCCTGCAAGGCCCTAGTGCTTCAAGATGGTATATACAAATTTAATTATGTAAAATCATTGGAAGCCATGGAATTGGAAATAGTTTGTGATTGGGTTCTATGTCTCCTGTGAAGGGGAAAAAAAGATAAACATAAATTTAAAAGGCACCCTGCTCAAGCCTACTGCCCATTTCATTTCTCATTCCATGACTCTTAACCCTGGACTACTCTTGCTTTTCCATGCTACCAAGCCTGCCTCGACCTGACTGTAGAGTTCAGGTCCAAGCCTGTCTCTGATAAAGTACCTGAGCCTCTTCTCCAAAGCTCCCTGCAAGGCCCTAGTGCTTCAAGCTTTTTCTCTCTTACAAAGTCCAGAGGCTCTCCCAAGTATGAACTTACAACTCTAGGCCCAGACTGATAACATTTCTGTCCTGCTCCTTATAAACCCACATCACATGGTTGTGTGTTGGGGCCTCTTTGTCCCTCCCACCCCCCTTTTTTTTTCCTGAGAAGGAACTGGGAAAGTAGGTTTGGTATCCTATTTTCTTGGCTTTTGTGAGAAGCCATCCCTGGAGTACAAATTAGAATCATGCTTCCCTAAGCCATTTCTTGACCTCCCTATTTAGAATTAACCCCCTCAAAACTTTAATCATACTCGCAGCACTCTATCTCCTTTTCAGCTTTATTTTCCTCCCTAATATTCATCACTGACTAGAATGCAAAATATTCTACTTCTATATTTGTCTATAGTTTGTATTTTTTCCACTAGAACGTAAATTGCAGGAGATCAGGGCTTTTGTCTGTCTCGTTCATTGCTGTCTCCCTGACACCTTGAGACATGATACACCATAGGTACTAAACAGTTATTGAATACCTGAATACGTAAAAGATCAAATGAACAAATTCTGGAGGACAGGGTTCAGACCTGGTAATAGGGTTCAAATCTGTGGCTTTCTAGCAGCTGGCTTCATGAGAAATAAGATGAAGGTCATTTCCATGCATGGCTATTATTTATGTTCCATTCATTTATCCATTCATTTAACGACAAATGTTTGTTGAGAACTTTTTGTATATAAGGCACTTTTCTATATGTTGGAAGTTGGTGCAGAGTTCCAGGTTAGCAGGTTTATTAGGGTCAGTAGGGTTTAGAAATGATATTACTATACACTGTTATGAATGCTTACTTACATGCTGGCTGAAAGAATATGTGAATGAATGCTAGAGAAAGTGTCCTGTTAGAGGTAGGTGCAGAGTGGGAGCGCAGAGAAAGATGTGAGTGCCTTGAAGGAGGTTATGGACAGGTGTTGCTGGGTGTAGATTTACAGAGGAGAAAGCATTTATTTTACACACTGAGGAGTTGTTGGTAGACTTCCCTCTGGGTTGAGAGAACTGAATGCCCAAAACATAGATGAGGAAGCTTATGTCATTTGGGGGGAATTGCTGAGTTATTTGTGACCAGGGATAAGACTGGGAATGTAGGTTGGGGCAGGATTAGAAAGTATGTTAAGAATTTTAAGTTTATATCCTGTAGGTTGTGGGACACCACTTAAGGTTATTAAGTGGGGAGTGACATACATGTTATATGTTGCAGAAACATGAACATTTCTTAGTGCAAAATATTTGGAATTGGAGAAGGAAAGAAATTTCATATAGGAATGCCTGCTAGGGAGCCATGACTCTGGTCCAAGTGGAGATGATAAGGAAGACTAAGGTAATAGCAATGGGAGCAGAGTGGTGATGACAGAGTACATAGATATTTTGGAGGTGGAATCCATAGGATTTGATGAGAAGAATAAAGTAAAGGGAGGAATGAGGAATGTTTATGGAGTTTCTGATTCGGGAATTGATATATTATTTTATCCTTAACTTATATGAGTAATACATGGGGTAGAGGGAATAGGTTGGTGGAAAGATGGGGAGAAGACACCAATTTGCTGTTAGACATGCCACATTTGAGTTGCAGATGCTCTTAAGAAGGTGAGCCCTGAGCTCAGTGTAAAATGGGGCTGTAGATGACGATCTGGGTATCATTGCTGAGGCTATGAGCTCCATCAGACAGAGGATACAGAGCCAGGATAAAAGCAATCCTAGGATGGGATGCTGAGGTATGTGAATATTTAAGAGAAACTGGTAAAGATGGACAGTGAATACTCAGTTTCACCAGAACCAAAGGAGATATAAGGGAGGAGGAATCTTTGCAGAAGGAAGAAATGGTTACATAAAAAATGCCGCAGAAGGTAAGAATGAGGTTCAGTAGTTAGGGGTCTTGGATGACCTTAACAAGAGCCATTTCAGTTGGGTGCTGAAGGTGACAGCTGGATTGTGGGGTTTAGAAGGTAGGAAAGCAGGACAAATGCTGTACATTTTGTATGAATGCATGGCAGCACCCCCTTTATGCCCTTGGCCCTACCCCATGCAACCCTTCTCACAGAAACAGATCCTCACTCATGCAGGGCTTACAACAAGTTGAATTAATTGAGCACCTTGTGTTCCCATGAGAACTCTGTGATAGTATTCACCCGTTTACATGATGTGACTGCCCGCCCTTTCCTTTTCCTTTAGCATCTTCGCAGATGTTTTTTTTATGTAACTGAGGAACACTACTTACTGACCAAAATGTATTTGAGGAGGTGAGTGAGGTCCAGAAAGTCTTCATTTTTAGAAAGGTCAAGGGCAGATGCTGTAATTACCAGTAGCAGTCACATATCCTGAGATGTCCTTGATTTAAGTTCTGTGCTGGTGACAGTATCCTCTGTCACCTATATAATAATAAAAAAAAAAATTGCTGAGATCATTCTCTAAGCAGAACTTTGCAAATAAGGGCAAAAATCACACACGTACTTATGTATCTATGTATCTAAATGTATAGGAAAATCTGAAGGGTACACACCCAGCAGCAGTAAGTAACTTTGGGGAGAGGAGTGAGATTAGGGGAGGGATAAAGGTAGAACCTCACTTTTTAGTTTATAGTCTTCTGCACTGTTTAAAATTTTCAATGAGCATATACACATGCATTACTTGTGCAGTTTTTTAAAAGTGGTAGTATCTCCTTATGTGAGAGACTGTCCTTTCCACAACTACCCCAGCACAAAATACTACATGGAGTTTTAAAGCACTGAGGGTTTTAATATGAGTTCTTCTTGTTGACAAATGAGTCATGAACCCATTGGCAAAGGAAGAAATGTGAGAGAGAGGCGAACCAAGAAAAGCAGAAAAATGTGTATAAATATCACAAGCAAACTTTGGTGCTCTTTTCAGCAGCCAGGTGGTATTGTACACTGTTCCAGAGTATGGTCCACTTGCATCTGAATCACAAAGGGCCGCTCAGTAGAAATACAGATTCCTAGGTCCCACGTGATCTACCAGCCTGGATGCTCTGAGGATGAGACCTAGGAACTTGCATTTTTCAAGATCACTGCTGGTGATTCCAAGGCATATACAAACATTTGAGGATCACTGGTACATATAGAAGAGTAGTAACTGGGAATCTGAGGGCCTGAGTTTTAGTTCTAACACTTACCATTGGTGTGGGCTTCGCACACATGGCTCCCCTCTCTGAGTCTCACTTTCTCACCTGAACATTGAGCAACCCCTTCCAGTTCCAGGATTCTATGCTTTGTATGATTGTAAGCATGACACAGCTCTGTGAAGAAGAAACGTTCCTCCGAAGAAATCTTCTCGTTATCATGTTTGTGTTCGTGCCTGCGCCTACTAAAGTAGGAAGCAGGCTTTAATGAAATCATGTTTATTGTTTCAAACTTTTGAAACCTGAGGTTATCAAGCCCTTGGGTGCTTTTCTCTGACAGTAATTCCTGCTGCTAATGGTCATGGGTGTCCGTTACGGGGCATGTCCTTGACAATGTGGTAATAGAGCGGTCGTTAAAATTTCTCCTATCTCTTCCTTATTTGTAAGTATTTAGGTGTGAAGTGTCTGGAACTGGCTGGGGCAGGAGATGAGGTTGGTGGAGGAGGCATGGGGAATAGAGAGAGTGTTGTGAACATAAAGAAGTTTAATTCCTTAACATGGAGGTCACTGAAATGCTAAGTAGCCTTTAGTGTGGGTGTGATGCTTTCTTTACTCTCACCTCCTTTCTATGTTTAGTGACTGGATAATTAGGTCTCCTGCAAGCTGCTTTGCTCCTGTTCTGGCACTTTGGACCAGATTCCCTGTTTGCTGGCCACAGAGTGATAGAGGGTTAACTTGGTGAAATGGCCTTGGAGTTATACCCTAATATAAGAAAGTGGGAGCAAGCGGTTGGAGAGTATTAGGATAGAGAGTATCTCTTCTGCTGACCTTTGCTTGGCTTCTAACCTAAAAAAGAAAAAAGGAAGAAGGAGGATTTCTTCCTTCTTTGGAATTTCACTGTACAGAATTCATGAGAATTTCTTACATTTGTTTAAAATTACAATTGTTAAGGACATAAAAATGTGGTTTCACTGTTGTGTGGTACTCTACTGAATTCGGTATAGGCTGGTATATCATAACCACAAGGAAAATAACCACATTCACATGCACACACATACAAACAGTACCCTGAAATTTCCTGATGGTATGTGGGATATTGAAGTCCCAGTTGTATTTTGCAAGAAATTGTGGCCCTTCTTTGCTGTTTCCTTTTCTTTTCCAGCCCTAGAACTATCACCCTTCCTTTCTCTCTCCCTCTCTCCTTCCTTCTCTGCCTCTCTTCCTTCTTCCTTTGAAAAGTGACATGTCTAACACATTTGAGCCCTAAGAACACTTTTTCATAGACTACTGTGATTTAATACATGCAACGGGCCAATATTTTAAAAGTGCAACTATTTATGAATTCTATAATGGCGGGGGGAGCAGGATATAATGTTGAGAGGAGACTCTTCTTTTGTTGAAAAAAATCACCTTTACAGGACTATTGCTTATAAAAAAAGCAAAGTCCAGAGCATGGACTCTGATGGGAGAGGTTCGCACAAAGGAAAAAAAAATTCTGTGCTAAGTAGTGAAAAGGACAGTGTTCGTTGAGTAAGTAAGCAATTCTAAGAGGTTGTTAGGCTAACATTTTTAAAATGTCCTTAAGTTTAGCAATATCCCGTTAAAAGTGATTTCATAGACTATTAAACCCTATGTGATGGTATGGGGGTTAAATCTTATCCAGATATACAAGACCACTGCTTGATTGCAATGAAAAAGATGGATAATGTTGGAGAGTCTGAACTCTTAGAGGTCATCTAACTTTGAAAAGATGAATGGAGTTTACTTGATTGACAGATCTCATAGAAGAGAATTTTGATGGAAACAATCTGACTTTGTAATCAGTCACAGTGTTGTTTTTCACTGTCACCCTGGAATTCCTCCATTGATACAGTGCCTGCTTTGCAAGCTGTTTTTTCTTAGTCACTGCTTTATTCTCCAAAATTCTCTTCAGGTTAAGCAATACAAAGCCACACTCAGTAACAGTGATTCACAAATAAAAAGTTCATGATCTATAGTCCTTCTATAGCTCTCAATTTTTTTTCTCCTCCTTGAGCTTTTCAGTTTAAAGATAAATAGAGACACTTCTGGGACGACGAAATTAATTTGTCTCAAATTGTTGTCATCAAGTTAAAAATTACCCAATTCATATTGGTTCATTCTAGCCCGAACAGTGAGGGTTTTATAGATAATATTCCTTAAGTATAGTTCGTTTTAATCTTTGGGGGAAAAGAATCTTTACTGCTAGTCAATAGTCCAATGCCTGGGATTAGAAGGTGAACGTGGGTATTAACTGTGGTTGACACTGCATGCCCTACATCAGTGATTATATCAGGAGTCAGGGGCCTTAAAGGGAGATTGGTGCCACAGACCTGGCGCCAGGCACAGACAGGGCCTGGCTCTTAGTCATGACTGATGTTGGGCTGTCAAAGTGATTTCTGGATGTTGTGACCTATTACCAGGTCCCCTGCCCTGAGATGCTCAGCCGGTATTGAATAAACTTGCTATTAATTTGTCTTTTTGCTTTTGTGTTCCCTTAATTTTCTAGCCTCCCTTTCTTCATTTTACCCCATCCGTGGTTAAGAGACTATCATCTGGAAAGTGACTCTTGAGGAGTTGGCCTGAGGGACTATAATTGAGATCATGAAGGAGCCCAACCTCAAAAACTATCGACGTTAGAAAGGGAATCTTAGGAGGAGGAAGGTATCGAGGAAGAAAGCTTGGGAGATGAGGGATTTCCTCACAGGATGTCCTGACAAAAAGAGACAGCTTGGGTGTCACCTGGGAAAGAAAACATTATAGCTAAAAAATCAAAGGGAGTCCTGCTGAGAAGGAAAAGATGTGGGGAAGAACTGGTTAGGAAGTGTTAACAGAGAAATCAAGAGGTTGGGAAAGAAAGCAGGAGTACACTTAAGAAAGAACCATGTGCTAGAGACCATTTCAGAGTTTCCCCTAACTGATGGTGTACATTCATGCTTTCCCCACACCTGAACTTTTCTGTAATCTAACAGCCTTCAAAGCAGTCGGTGTTCCCATTAAATAATTAAATATCTATAAAGATATATATTATGAAAGTTCATAAAAATAAATGTGATTATTAGATAGGAAAATCCAATTTCTTTTTTTTCCTTAACCAGTCTTAAGAGTCTAATGGAGAAGGGCCTCTGAGAATTTCCCTTAAATCAATATTAAAAAAATTCTGTCCTCTCCTCTTCTGCCATTAAAGCCTTGCATGGCAGTGAACCAAAGTGCATTAGAGGTATACTGGGGATGTGTTAGTGAGGAAACTTACAGTCAAGGAGATGAGAATGTTTCTGCTGCCCTCTGTTCCCATGGGTTTTAGTTTAGTAAAGTCACCATCAACATTCTTAAGCTGTATTTACTGTGTATATTTAGTTTTAAATCAACTGCACAAGATTTATTTACTGCATGGGTTATCTAAGACTCCTTTTTAATTTAATATCAAAATATTAAGTAGAGTTTTAGGGTCTGAATTTCCTCCCATTGTGCCGTTGATATGTAAACACGAAGAAGGCTATGGTGAAGTCAACAAAACATAGGGAATCTTTTTGTGAAAAAGACAATATCTCACAGAACATCTAAAATCAAATACAGTGTGCTTTAGGTTGTTCATGATCTGAGATTATTTGTTGTTAAAATTACTCCTCTTAACTAGCATGGATGGCTACCAGTTGAACAAATTCTGGTGCCTGGAACTCACAGATAACCAAGAAGACTATCAAATACTATAAAATCACTGATAGGTACATTCTTAAATGACCAAACATTTGATACTTCTTTAGAATCACCCTTGATCTCATTTTAAAGTCCAAGCAATAGTTTAAAAAAATTTGTTCTTTCAAAACCTTCTAGTTTTCTGTACTTATGATGTGGTGGGTTAGAGTATTACATACAACATTTTTGAAAAATTTAGGCCACTTCTGCCAAGATAAATATTGTGTAACCCTCTAAACTATCATAATGGCCCCAGAAGTAAATTTACAACAAATAAAAAGAAAACAACCCTTTGTAAAAAGCATGATCAACAAGGCAGACATCACAATGTATTCTTGATAGACATTCAATGCATACATTATCTTAAAGGAAATATGAAAAGAAAATATTTTTGCTTATATTTTGGGATAAGATCTAAGAACTCATACTTTTGGGTTGTTATTTTGTTTATGGTAGAGAGGAATGGTATAATATCAATATGTCCTCTTGACTGCTTTGTTAATTGTGTTTATAATAGTCAGCAATAGTATTTGAAGTCTTTTTAATGTCCTCTGGACTATGGTTGGTTTCCCTTAAATGTTTCCTTGGTTGTTCTTCCACTAGAGGTCATGGTGTTGGTTAATTTATATGTCAACTTGACTGGGCTATGGGGTACCCAGATATCTGGTTAAACATTATTCTAGGTGTGTCTGTGAGGGTGTTTCTACATGAGATTAACATTTAAATTGGCAGACTGAGTAAAACAGATTGCTCTCCTAAATGTGGGTGGGCCTCATCAAATCTGTTGAAGGCCTGAATAGAATAAAATGGTTGAGTAAGGAAGAATTTTCTCTCTCTGCCCGACTGTCTTTGAGCTGGGACATCAGTCTTTTCTTGCCCTTGGAGTCAAACTCAGTCTGAAACTTACACCATCAGCTGTCCTGGTTCACAGGCCTTCAGACTCAGACCCAACCTATCCCCCTGGCTCTCCTGAGTCTCCAGTTTACAGCAGGCTTCTCAGCCTCCATAATTACAATAGCTATTTCTCCATAATAAATCTCTTTATATATATATCCTATTGTTTCTCTAGAATAGAAACACCAGTTTCAAAGATCTGTACTCCCTTCCTGCAAAGTCTCTTCAAAGAGAGAGCTCCAAGAGGGGAATCAGGGAGAGCCAATCCCATTCATGGGCCTAGAAACTGTCCAAGGCAACCTTGTTTAAACAGATGATCAGGGAAGTGGTGTTCTGAACCTCCTACCTCGGGCTCATTTCATGTAGCTCTATCTACCTCTGGCTTGGAGTCCCAAATGCTTTTAGCATCTGGCAGCCACTGGCTTAGCTCCCAACTGCTCTGCTCGGCTGCTAGAGGACTCCCTCGGCTTCTGGAAGATTACACCCAACCTCTGAAAGTCGTCTTTGGCTGTTGTTATTTCCAAAGCCCACCAGTCTGGATGCTTCTGCTGGAGCTGCTTCTGACTTCCTCAGGGGTCCTTATCCTCACATGGATGGATGGGCTTCTGGAATCTCAAGAAATAAAAAAAATTGCATATGTGTCTTTTTCGGGGAAACAGATCATATATACGTTTTATTTTTTTTTCCATCAGATTTTCAAAAGGTCCCAGTACCCCAAAAATGACCATTATCCTAGGGAGTTGGTAAGCTTGCTGGTTCTTTGAGGCATTCTGGTTCCGTTTTGCCTGGGAAGAGACATCAACTTCGTCAAATGCATTGTTTGCCTTGTTGAGCCCAAAGCAGTTCAGCAGTTTCTTAGCACTTTCTTAACCAACCTTGCTCCCCTTAACTGAGGAGGTTACATGTACTTTGTCCTCAGAATGACATGCTACACCTTGTCAGGCATTCTCACATTGAAAAATGTGCCCTCCCACTTCTTCTAACATGTCTCCGTCTCCTCTGGCCTATATTTGGGGTCACTAAAGTTTAGTGTTAGGGTTTCAGTGATTTCCAACAAATACTTAACTTATTGCCTCTCTTCTTTTTTTTTTTTTTTTTTTTTTTTTTTTAGCGGTTCGCACGCCTCTCACTGTTGTGGCCTCTCCCGTTGCTGCGCACAGGCTCCGGACGCGCAGGCTCAGCGGCCATGGCTCACGGGCCCAGCCGCTCCGCGGCATGTGGGATCTTCCCAGACCGGGGCACGAACCCGTGTCCCCTGCATCGGCAGGCGGACTCTCAACCACTGCGCCACCAGGGAAGCCCACCTCTTTTCTTTTAATGGCTGAATTTTTACAGTTGTAAGCTACACGATAGAGTCACTGCCATAATGTTTCCCTGAGTAAAGGAATAGTACTGGAACCCATCTGTGTTCTGCCAATTTGCTGCTGTTTGACCATGATAACTTGGAAGGTTTATTCTTTGTTATGTTTCTGTTGCCTAACGGTAGGAGTGGTCCTTGTCTGCATGAGCTGCCAGTCTAGCAGGAGAAAGAGTTACACGTATAAATGGCGATAATTAAACGCAACAATGACTATAATAATGGTGTCTATAAAATACCATGGAACTGCAGCCTGGGGAGCAATGAACTCTGCTTCTACGTGTGCAGGTGGGGGCGGGCCAGGGGAAGCTACTAGGAGGAGAGAATTTTCTCCTGTGCCCTGACATGGATGTAATTTGGCCAGGGGACCTGCAGGAAGGGAAAAGAAGGAGAGCTGATAACCAACACTTAAAAAAAGATCTAGAGAGGCATTCTTTCTTAAACTAATGTTTGGAAAACTATTACTGTTTGAATAAGAGTGTTTAAGTGTTCCTATTAAGCAGTGTCTTTGAAATGCTTAAGACCAAGAAATTCTGTGCCAGTTTTTTTTTTTTAGAGAAAAAGCTGTATGCATTCATGCCTTATTACTTTTGATTTTAAACAACAACTTACAAACATTTTAAGGAGTAATTTTTCTTTTGCCTTTGAATTATATCCATTCTTTTTATACAAAGACATTCTAATTTCCTTATTTGTCTAACATTTGTGGAGTGTTTTATAGACTTTATCTAATATGTATTTACTCTCTTAGGAGGGAAGTTAATGCTTTCTATAAAACAGAATTGCTACTGTCAGCTACTATATGATTTGATTTATTACAAGAGTTTATAAGTTAGATTCATTAACACACTCCATACAAGGGGTAATTATAGAAAAAAATTTGATTTAAACTTTAAAGTTGTTAGTTGTTATAATTACTGGTCAGAACTTCCTGAAACACCTAGTGCCCTATGCAAATAAAGTATCAGAACTCTGTATTCTTTATGCCTTCATAGACTAGGGTTATTCTTGGACAGTTATTTGAGGAAATATATTTGAAAGCATTTATGCACAATCATTTAGCCCCTGTTATTTAAATAACACTTTAATGACCATAAATTTTTGTTGTTTCCAGTTGTAAGTGTTCTCTTTATAGATCCTTTGCCAATTTGTTACGCAGATGTTTTTGCTGTTTTAACAGCAACCAAAACTTCACTCTAAAGCTCTAATGAATTTGAGCACCTACAAGAGCACCTACAAAACACCAAACAATGTGCTCAGTATCTATAACATAGTCTTGAGGAAAAATAAGCTTGTAGACAAAGAATTATAGGGCGATTGGTTAAGTGCTATGAAAGAAGTACACAAAAACACTCACACATTCAGAGACTTACGCGTTATGAAGCACTGTATTCTGTTTAGGGAGAGATGAACCGGCCAGGAAGGGCTGCAGAGGGGAGAGGATGTTTGTGAAAGATTCTAGAGGAATAAGGAGGAGAGTATTTTAGTAGGGGCAATATCATGAGCACCGTGAGTGTGAAGGGCGGTGAGAAGTCCTATGGAATAGGAGGTGAGGATGGGAATGAGGTTGGGGACACCTTGGTACAGGCCTGGTGTATCACTTAACCTGAAGAGGAAATGGAGATCATGTACTAGAGATCACCTTGGTAACAGAAAGGAGAATAGACCCCTTCCAGAAAAACTCCATGACAGGAATACCAGTTAGTAGTTAATAGGCAATGTGAGAGTCTTAAGTGCAGTGTTCACCATGGAAACAGACAAGATCAGTGGGGTCCGAGAACTCATTGGGGATGGCGGACTTGACAAGAACTGGTGACCAATGAATGAGAAAGAGAAGAAGGGGTAGATACAATGGAAGAGGAAGAGTGGTAAATGACTAATTTTTCAGCTTGTGAAATAGAAGAAATAGTGGTATTATTAAATAATCTAGGAAAGATAGGACAAAGAATTTTGAAGGAAGCAAAAGTTCTTAGTTTGGGGAAGAAATGCATTTTAGTGAAAGGAACATGGACACAGATTTTAATCTTAGTTCTCTGCTCTATTATTCACTAGCTCTGTGAAACTTGGGGAAGCTCTTTAACCTCTCAGAGCCTCTTTTTTTAAAAAATTTATTTTATTTTATTTATTTTTATTTTTGGCTGCGTTGGGTCTTTGTTGCTGTGTGTGCAGGCTTTCTCTAGTTGAGCGGAGCGCTGGCTACTCTTCGTTGCAGTGCGCGGGCTGCTCACTGTGGTGGTTTCTCTTGCTGCAGAGCACGGTTTCTCTAGGTGTGCGGGCTTCAGTAGTTGTGGCTCGCAGGCTCTAGAGTGCAGGCTCAGTAGTTGTGGCAAACGGGCTTAGTTGCTCCGCGGCACGTGGGATCTTCCCGGACCAGGGCTTGAACCCATGTCCCCTGCATTGGCAGGTGGATTCTTAACCACTGCACCACCAGGGAAGCCCCAAGCCTGCTTTTTAAAGTAAGGAAAATTGTACTTACTTTCTAGAGTTGTTGAAAGGAATAAATGACAAAATGTACGTAAAGTGACCAGCACTTTCCTGAAATACAGGAGACACTCAAGGAGTATTATTTTCACTTGCACTTTCTCCTTCTTTTGAATTTGAGGAGCAGAAAAGATCTAAGATAATTAGTCAGCAAGGCAAGTAGAGTTGGTTAAAAAAAATAGAAAATCCAGCCAAAGGAAGGAATCAACGGAAAGTTTCCAGAGATTTAAAAAAACTAGGAAAGCTGGGGAAATTTGTATATATTTAATCCTGATCTCTATAGCTACTTTAGAAATACATTATACAAACAAACAACTTATTTCTATTGGTTTATCTGCCCAGTTAAGACAACATTCAGTTAAGGAGTATGACATGAGAGACACTAACGTTAGGCAGAGTAGGAAATGGATTCTAGGAAGTAAATGTGTTCTGAGAGGAGAACATATAAGATGAGATGTAGTTGTAATATTTTTGTTTGTTTGTTTTTTGTTTTTGCGGTATGCGGGCCTCTCACTGTTGTGGCCTCTCCCGTTGCGGAGCACAGACTCCGGACGCGCAGGCTCTGCGGGCATGGCTCACGGGCCCAGCCGCCCCGCGGCATGTGGGATCTTCCCGGACCGGGGCACGAACCCGCGTCCCCTGCATCGGCAGGCAGACTCTCAACCACTGTGCCACCAGGGAAACCCTGTAATATTTTTTTTGATTGTGGTAAGCTATGGGAAGGGGGGAGGAAGAGGTGATAGCACGGTGACTGGCATGCAATTGGTGATCAGTAATGATTTGTTGGCTGAATAGATTCGTGTTCCATTGAACATTTTGAAATGAGTATATTTTAGACCACTCTGTTCTTCTAAGTCATCATTCATGTAGCATTTCTTTTTGTTACAAGTATTAAAAACACTTCCCCCCCCCCAACAATTGTCTGAATTTTCTACAAATATCTCAATGTCAGATTCAGCCTTCTGAATAGATTCAGATTCCAAAAAGCTTTTATCTTTTTTCTCTTTTATTCCCTACCACAAGAGGGCATGAATTTCATCTTCTCTTAAAAATTTAAATAGAAAAATATGGGGAAATGTGAGCCATTTCCAGTCTGTTCAGTTGTCTACCTGTTCTGAGATCTCAGATTTAGAGAGAAGTTTCTAATCACCTTACGATTGCCTTTGGTGTGAAAAAAGGTATACCTATTTATTTCTAATGCTCCCATTTAGTATCATGAATTTATCTAGTACCATCTAGAGTTTGTTTGTTTGTCTTTTAAATGTGAATCATCTCACTACATCAAGCAAAGAACATGGCTTTACCATGTGTTCTATCAAATACTTTAGTAACTGTACTCAACCACCTTTCCAAGTGCCAAGGTGCTCCATCTTTCTGCAGTTTTGCAGTTTGGTCAATAAGATGATGTCCTTTCTGACATTAGAATTTAATGATCCCACCTCATCTTTATTTTTCTTTCCTCTTTTTTTCCAGAAAAGAGACACCCTAAAATCCTGGGAGATCACCAATTGCCCTGTAGATCTAGCTCCAAAGGACGGGTTTGGTAAAGCAGGATAGGTTAGGATTTTGTTACATTGTTATATCAGATGTAAGTTTATTCCAAAACAAACTAATTTAATTTTTCTAAATTAAATTAAACATTCTTCCTTACCTTGAAGTTAAGAAGGGTTATGCCACCTCAAAAGATGCCTGTTGCCTAGGCTGCCATGGCCCATCAGAAGGCTGGGGGCTCTGCAGCTGACCTCATAGATTTCTGGCTTCTTAGACCTTCCATGAAGCTTCTAAAGCTTTGGTTTTTAGGGTTCAGGTCCCCAAACTTTCCAGGCCCACTTACATTAGAGTTATTGGTTCCTCCCAGAGTATTTTCCAGACCCCAGAGATTTCCCCTCCTTCTGGAGTCAGGATACCCTCTTTTATCCCTGTGAGACTGTCTCTTTCTAAAATAATCCTGATCCTTTTTAATTAAATTTGAGAGCAAAAGTCTCTAGAACACAAAAATATTGCTTGTCTTCTAGAGAGAGAAAGGAATAATGATTCCCATTTTCCTGATGCACCTACAGGAAAAGTAAGTATGGTTTACTTCTTCATCTGATTGACCTGTCTTATTGGTCAAGTAACTGTTTCTACTTTAATGGTGTTAAAGGCTCCTAAGTGGATGCTTCACCATTGCTGGTGTAAAAAAATGAGATCCTAGAACTGGGATTTTGTGTGTAAAAGATATCTTAGGTTGAGCAAATTTTGTGTGTGTGTATGTGCAAGTATCAATAATTCAGTTTGAGGTATGATTAAGTAGAATATCAGATATTCATCTCAAAAAAATTTCATGGGCCACCATCATGTTTTAGGTATTATGATTGGCACTGGGATTTGAGGTACAGCTCTGAACCAGACAGACAAATCATAGGATCTTACATTCTATCAGGAATTTTTCTGGAGCAAGATGATGGTCAATAAGATGATGTTCTTTCTGATATTAGAATTTACGACAGGCATTGTCAAAAATGCTGTATGTAAATTATTTTATTTAATATTTGCAATAACCCTGTGTGCAGATGTAATTCTTAGCTCCATTTTATTTATTTAAATTTATTCTATTTTTTTAAAGTTTTGGCTGAGTTGGGTCTTCGTTGCTGTGTGCGGGTTTTCTCTAGTTGCAGCGAGCGGGACTACTCTTCGTTGTGGTGCGCGGGCTTCTCATTGTCGTGGCTTCTCTTGTTGCAGAGCACGGGCTCTAGGTGTGTGGGTTTCAGTAGTTGTGGAACGCAGGCTCAGCAGTTGTGGCACACGGGCTTAGTTGCTCCGCGGCATGTGGGATCTTCCTGGACCAGGGATCGAACCCGAGTCCCCTTCATTGGCAGGCAGATTCTTAACTACTGCACCACCAGGGAAGTCCCAGTCCCATTTTATAGATAAGAAAACTGAGGTGGAGAACATTTAAGTGGTTCGCCAAAGTCTATAATGATTGTAAGTTCTTGAGATTAAAATCCAGGTATTCAAAACCTGTGCTCAATGCTGCTGTACTAGTCAGGATGGCCATAAAGACTGGGAATATAGATTTTTTGTTTAAATAGAGGGGCTTTCTTGATCACTTCTTCTAAAATACTCTTAAGGTGCAGGTTTATTCAGTGAAAATTAGAGACACAGACTGTTACAGATTTAATTGTGTCCTTCCCAATTTCACATT
The DNA here is from genome assembly GCF_963455315.2 of Globicephala melas. Taxonomy (NCBI): domain Eukaryota; kingdom Metazoa; phylum Chordata; class Mammalia; order Artiodactyla; family Delphinidae; genus Globicephala; species Globicephala melas. The sequence goes on along the minus strand of NC_083323.1, from coordinate 31,218,126 downwards.
GTTGAAGTCCTAATTTCCAGTGCTTCAGAATGTGACCTTATTTTGAAATAGAGTTGTTGCAGACAGAATTAGTTAGTAAAGATGAGGTCATACTGGAGTAGGGTGAGCCCCTAATCTAATATGACTGATGTCCTTATAAAAAGGGGAAATTTGGTCACAGATACACATAGGGAGAACGCCATGTGAATGTAAAGGCAGAGATAACGAGTGATGTGTCTACAAGTAAAGGAAAGCCAGATTGCCAGCAAAACACCAGAAGCTAGGAGACAGGCATGAGACATTCTTCCTCACAACCCTCAGAAGAAAGCAAAACTGCCAACACCTTGATCTTGGACTTCTAACCTCCAAAACTATGTCAATGCATTTCTGTTGTTTAAGCCACCCAGGTGTGGTACTTTGTTACAGCAGCCCTAGCAAACTGACATACAAGCCACCTGAGGCATCACATCACAGACGCATGAGTAGCGATTTAAAATAATGCTCCCTTACTGTACTCTATTCATTGGTGATGAGGAACAGAAGGTTGAACAGATCACATATTGTAACATAATAGCAATAAACCATTTAGTGTGCACAGTTCATCTCTGTTGCCAGACTTTATGGCTACCCTGTATATTTCCCTTAGAGAAGTTGATTCATTACAAAAAAAAATCACTAATTAGATTTATCCATCATATCAAGTAAATGCTTCTTTGGTTGAGGAGTTTAACCAAAGGAGAAGGGGGAGAGCCATACAAATTTTTGAAAACAACGAAAATTATTAAATGTGAAATCTGAAAATAAGCATTCAAGATAGTCAGCCTAGTCTGTGATGCTCTAGGAGAGTTCATCAGGTATCAACATCTCCCCTTCCAGCTCTAGACTTCTGTTTAATATTGCCTCAGAATTCATAGCTGAGGGTGCTGTGGGAAATAAATATCTGTGGTCGAGTAGGCGAGAAGAGACAAGTGCATAAATAATGGTCAAATCAGTTAGAGAGTGATGTAAAACACAAGAAAGCACATATGAGGGAATATATTAACCCTGACTTAGGATAAAAAAGTGAAAATAATAACGTAAGGTTTCTGTTTGGGAGTAATTTGGAATTTGAGAATCTTGAAGTTAGTACAGTATTTCAAATGGTAAAGAAAGGTAAAGAAAACTAGAGTTTTGTTTTTTTTTAACCAGGGCAAGCATTTGTTTTTTTGCTTGTCTAAAGACAGAGTAAATACTTCTAATATTTTTTCTTTTTTTATAAACTTCACTTTTTTAGGACAGTTTTAGATTTATAAAAACATTGAACAGCTAGTACGGAGAGTTTCCATAGACCATCCCCATATACCTACACTCACACAGTTTTCTCCATTAACATTTTACTGTGTACATTTATTACAATTAATGAACCAATATTGATGTATTATTATGAACTAAAGTCTATAGTTTACATTAAGGTTCACTCTTTGTACAGTTCTGTGGGTTTTGATACATGCATAATATCATGTATTCACCATTATCATGTTAGTCAGAATTCACTTTTCTAAATTTCTACTGTGCTTCACCTATTTATTTCCTAATCCTCCATCCTTGCCCCAACCAAAACCTTGGCAACCACTGAAACTTTAGCAGTCTCTATAGTTTTGCCTTTTCCAGAATGTCATCTAGTTGGAACCATATAGTATGTAGTCTTTTCAGACTGGCTTCTTTCACTTAGCAGTATGAATCTAAAGTTCCTCCACGTCTTATGATTTGAAAAGTAGGACTGCGTTTAGCTTTGTGAGAAACTGCCAAACTGTTTTCCAAAGTGGCTGTACTATTTTACATTCCCATCAGCAATGAAGGAGAGCTCTCTATTGCTACACATCCTCACCAGTACTTGATGTTGACAGTATTCTGAATTTTGGCCATTCTAGTTGGCATGTAGTGATATCTTTTTGTTTTACTTGCATTTCCTCAATGACATATGAGGTGGAGCATCTTTGCTTATTTGCCATCTGTATATTTTCTTTGTTGAGGTGTCTGTAAATATCTTTGGTCCATTTTTTAATTGGGTTTTTTGTTTCTTTATAGTTGATTTTTAAGAGTTCTTTGTATATTTTGGATAATAGTTCTTTATCAAATGTGTCTTTTGCAAATATTTCTCTCAGTCTGTGGTTTGTCTGTTCATTCTTATGACATCATCTTTTGCAGAGTTACAGTTTTTAATTTTAATAAAGTTCAGCTTATCAAATATTTCTTTCATGGATCATGCCTTTAGTGTTGTATCTTAAAAGTCATCACAATTCCTATGTTCATCTAGGTTTTCTCCTATGTTATCTTCTAGGAGTTTTATAGTTTTGTATTTTACATTTAGGCCTGTGATCCATTTTGAGTTAATTTTTATGAAGAGTATAAAATCTGTGTCTAGATTCATTTTTTTGCATTTGGCTATCTAGTTGTTCCAGCATCATTTGTTGAAAAGACTATCTTTGCTCCATTGTATTGTCTTTGTTCCTTTATTAAAGTTCAGTTGACTGCATTTATGTGGCTCTCTTTTTGGACTATATTCTGGTCCATTGATCTGTTTGCCTATCCTTTTGTTAATATCACATTGTCTTGATTACTGTAGCTTTATTGTAAATCTTGAAGTCAAGGAGTGTCAAATTTCTGACTTTGCTCTTTTCTTTCGATATTATGTTGGCTGTTTTGAGTTTTTTGCCTCTCCATATAAACTTTAGTATCAGGTTTTGGTATACATGACATAACTTGCTGAGATTTTGATTGGGATTGCTTTGATCTATGGATCAAGTTGGGAAGAAAAAATACCTTAATATGAGTCTTCCTATCAATGAATGTGAAATGTCTCTCAATTTATTTAGATCTTCTCTGATTTCTTTCATCAGTGTTTTGTAGTTTTTCTCATATAGATTTTACTTGTATTTTGATAGATTCATACCTAAGTATTCAATTTTGGGGGTGCTAATGTAAATGGTGATGTGTTTTTAATTTCAAATTCTAGTTGTTCATTGCTGATATGTAGGAATGCAATTGACTCTGTCCATTACCCTTGTATCCTGCAACCTTGTTACAATTGCTTAGTAGTTCCAGGATTTGAACTTTTGGATTTTTGTTGATTCTTTTGGATTTTCTACCTAGACAATCATGTCATCTGCAAATGAAGACAGTTTTATTTCCTCCGTCCAAAACAGTATTCCTTTTTTTCCTTTTCTTGTCTTATTGTTAGGGCTTCAAGTATGATGTTGTAAAGGAGTAGTCAGAGGGGACATTCTTGCCTCTACTTGATATTAGTGGAAAAGCTTCAAGTTTCTCACCATTGAGAATGGTGTTAGCTGTTGGTTTCTTGTAGATATTCTTTATTAAGTTGAGGAAATTCCCCTCTATTCCTAGTTGCTTAGTTTTTATCATGAATGGTTGGATTTTGCCAAATGATTTTTCTGCATGTATTGACTTAATCCTTTATCTTTTATTCTTTAGCTTGTTGAAGTGATAGATTACATTAGTTGATTCTTTTTCCATATTTATTGAGATATAATTGACACTGTATAAGTTGTGTACAGCATAATGGTTTGACTTACATATTTTTTTTGGAAATTTATATTAGTTGATTTTGTAAGTTTGTCAAACCGGCCTTTCATACATAGAATAAATTCCATTTTGTCATGGTGGATATTCTTTTAACACATTGTTGGCTTCAATTTGCTAATATCTTGTTGAGGATTTTTATATCTATGTTCATGAGAGATATTGGCCTATAGTTTTCTTTTATTGTAGTGTCTTTAACTGGCTTTTGTATTAGGATAATTCTGGTCATATAGAATGAGTTTGGAAGTGTTCCATCTCCTTATATTTTGGGGGAGAGATTATAGAGAATTGGTATAACTTCTTTCTTAAATATCTGGTAGAATTTCCCAGGAAAACCATCTGTGCCTTGCTTTCTTTTTTGGAACATTATTAATTTAATACTTTTAATAAATGTAGTATATTTGTATTATTTACTTCTCCTTTTGTGTGTTTTTGTTTTTGTGTGTTGTGTTTTTGTGTCTTTCAGTAAACTTGTGCATTTCACCTAAGTTATTGAATTTGTGAGTGTGGACATATGCATTGCAAAAACTGACCTGAATTAAACAAATGCCTTATTTGACTTAATTCAATCAAATAAATTATACCTAATTTTTTTCTAAAATTTTATTTAGTTATTTATTTTGACTGCATTGGGTCTTCATTGCTGTTGGGGAGCATGGGCTCTAGGCATGCAGACTTCAGTAGTTGCAGCATGTGGGCTCAGCAATTGTGGCTCATGGGCTCTAGAGCGCAGGCTCAGTAGTTGTAGCACACGGGCTTAGTTGCTCAGTGGCATGTGAGATCTTCCCAGACCAGGAATCGAACCCATGTCCCCTGCATTGGCAGGTGGATTCTTAACCACTGCACCACCAGGGAAGTCCCTTTATACCTAAATCTTAAAAAAATTTTTCTTAGTACTTATATCACTTAATTTAGCTGTTTAGATGAATCTCTGCCTGGCTCTAGCCAGGCACAATAGCTAGCACAATATAGCTACCACAATAGCTGCTGCTTCCTTCTGTTCACTCCTCCTGCTCTACAAAGTATTTGCAGGCCTACATTTTGAGTCCTAGGGTGTAGTTCTCTGCCCTTTCTGGTTTCAGGAACTTGTGCTTTCTTCCCTGCTTGTACCTTCCCCCATTTTACAGCACTTCAGATTCCCTGAGCATTGGACAGTGTTCCTTTTCCTACTTTCAGAATTATCTTCTGGTTCTGGTCTGTTTATCTGACATTTGACCTCTTCTTTCTGTTGACCTCAGTTATTTGGGTGAGGAAAAGACTCTCCTTTGAAAAATCATGGAAAAATATGAGCATGAGAGGGGATGTGTCCCTCTTGACATTTCCTTAGTTCTGTCTTGAGTTTATAGTTGAAATAGAAACATGCAATCTTCACTGGAGGCTCAGACAGCCTTTAAAGAAATAAATCTTCTAAGAGGAAAGATAACTTCCCTGTTATTATGAAATGCTAACTCATAACTATGTTCATTACAATAAATTATCTAGCCTTTAAAAAGCTTTTAGAATTTCAACAATGAGAATCATTTCTAGAGTGAGAAGAAAAAAAATTTTCTTTCTACAGCATGATTACAAATCATTTCTCCTGCTGTCTAATGGTTTTCAAAATCATAGTGCAGTAAAAAAAAAATCCCTCCACTTCCTTTGTTGAAAAAGGAAGGAACTGAAGTCATTAATGGTTCTGATGAAATTAGGAAATTCATACTCTCCCAGCCCCAAAGAGAATATGTTAAAAGTTTTAACAGCTTAAAAGTCTCTCTCAACTTCTCTCTGTGTTCATGAAGAAAACACATGAGAAATTCCCGTATGGAAAGTATAGATTTTTCTTTCCCCTAATCTCATAAAGTAGCTTCTTATCTCTCCTCTCCTTTCTACAGGAGTGAACTGAACTAAACCACAGGCTACTTACTGTCTGTTTCAGTGCACTCTGACCCATCTCTACCATTGATTATTTGCCCTGTGTTCAAAGACAAAGGTAATCAGCTTTTATGCTTCTAGAAATGTGTTGACCCTTTCTCTTAAGTATGTATACAGAGAATTTTGCTAAAGTTTTGAGGCACTTTGTCAAAGATTCACCTTCTGTAATGGGGATGGGGGAGGCCACAAACACTAAGAGCAAAGCACACAGCTGCTTGGAGGAACATTGCCAAGATAAGAGCAGCTTTGAAGGATAAACTGGGAGATTATGTTAGCAAGCATGGCTAAGACTTCTGGAGGGCTGGAGGAGGTTGCACTTCCCTATAACATTCTATTACAAGTCTAAGGATTTTACTCTTTTCTAATGAGCTGTTTATGTTCCCTGTGGGATACCAAACACAACTTTTCTTTCCAAAGAGTAATATTTCATTAAAAATGCTTTGACTTTGTGGTAAACATATTTTAGGACCTAAGAGAATCAAGGACAATGATTTCCACAAATGTCTTATCTATTAGAAATGAATGCTTAGATGGATTCAGCATAGTCACATTATTAGGTTTTTTGGCAAATATTTTCCAAATGGGTAACTCTTAAGCCAATAATCTACTCTGTTGTATATGATTTCAAATAAGATCTAATTTTTATTTTCTGTCATAGTTGTATTTTATTTCTTTGGAGTAGTTTCCTTTCCTAAAGTATGTAGTTCTAGGTTTCAGTGTTTCTTGAATTTTTAGTTTTCTTTATATTTTCCCTTTTGTGTTCAAGCACTGCTTATTAAAATTAAATTTCAGAAGCTGGTACAGACATTGGTAATATATGGAATTCATATATATTCCTGCTAACATATGGGATTTAAATGAATATCTAAATTTTAGATTTTGTGGTGGTCTATATGATTTTCTTGTTACAGTCTTGCCTTCCCAATTGTATTTTTCATTGGGCTAACATTAAATTCAGTTTCCTTCCTGAAGAATACATATTGGGAAATAGACATGGATATGGCAGCCGAGAGCCATACCTACAAGTAGTAGATGGTAAATTTACGCTGGCTGAATGAGAAAATGAAGAGATGTTGCTGAATGAAGACCTTCAGAAAATCAGAATAAGAAATGGTTTTACCAAATATCAAAAATTGAGAACATAATATAGTTAATGTAGGTTATCGAGAATATATCATATTTTTTCAATTTTCATCATCATGGCATACTAATATTTACTTTTCTACTGTGATAATGAAATATATATATTCATTTTAACTTATTTTAAGTTATCTATGTATATATGTTATATTATGTGTTATGTTATGAATATTTAATGAATATTGAATTTACCTAGATAATATAAAAGAAAATAAGGCTACAGTTTTCAACAGTGCATATGGTATTAGTTTCTACCTAAGTAATTTTTAAGCTTCTGTCCTTACTCAGTTTTTATTCAGCTCAAATGCTCTTTGATATTGGCCTGAACTTCTGTTGAATCAGGACACAAAAAGGATGAAAGGCTACTTTTGTTCACAAGTTTAATTCTTACATTTTTCCTTCTGTCAAAGTACATTTGTCAGAAATCTTTCTTCCTAACTGTATAGTTAATAATTACCCCTGACTATTTTGAGAATGGAACCATTTTAATATTTTTACTCCATGTAACAGAGGATATCTTTACAACATCTAGAAGGACTTGATTGATACACTCAGGATATGGTAAAGGGTAATTTGAGAATTGCTAACAGAAAAAGAGGTTGTACATGTTGGGCAGGAAAATATCATAAATGTCCACTTGTACTATTATTCAGCTAATGCTCTATGAATTATATAACCATTTCTCTACAGTTGAATATTTAAGTCATTTCTGAGCATTTAGCTTCAATAAGCTTCTTTTTTTTGTTTCAATTTCACTAATTTCATGATCATGCCCCCCTGTCAAGGTGGGTTGATTTCTAATATGATTATTTTATTTTATTTATTTTTTTAACATCTTTATTGGAGTATAATTGCTTTACAGTGGTGTGTTAGTTTCTGTTTTATATGAAAATGAATCAGCTATACATATACATATATCCCCATATCTCCTCCCTCTTGCGTCTCCCTCCCGCCCTCCCTATCCCACCCCTCTAGGTGGTCACAAAGCACCGAGCTGATCTTCTTGTGCTATGTGACTGCTTCCCACTAGCTATCTATTTTACATTTGGTAGTGTATATATATCCAACAATAAGCATTTTTCTCTAAAATTAATTTTTGAGAGCAAAATTATATGGCCCAAATATATTAGTATTTTTTTCCTTTGATGATCTATTTTTGTATGTTTTCAAAATGATTGTATTGATGTTGTTGTGTTAACTGGGTACCATCTGTATGTGACAGTAAAGCAGCAATTTCCTCGGAAAGAGTTATAGAAAAATTTGATCTTGTCAGAGGTTATGCACCAACTGGAATTTAGAGTATAATGCACAGAACTAGTGGACTGTGTTCCCCCAAACCTTGAAAACATTTCAGACACCTTCCTGTGCTTGGTTGGTGAATATATCATGTACTTATTTAAACCCCATCTTATTCCTGAAAGTAAATGTATCTATAACAATAACACAGAACAGACTTGACAAAACTGAGCAGAATATACATCGAATTTTCTTCCAAGTAAAAGATAGGAGGAAGCAAAAGTCACTTAAAAGTCCTTTAATTACAACTTTTTTGTGTGTGTGTGGTACACGGGCCTCTCACTGTTGTGGCCTCTTCCGTTGCAGAGCACAGGCTCTGGACGCGCAAGCTCAGCAGCCATGGCTCACGGGCCCAGCCGCTCCGCGGCATGTGGGATCCTCCCGGACCGGGGCACGAACCTGTGTCCCCTGCATCGGTAGGCGGACTCTCAACCACTGTGCCACCAGGGAAGCCCCGAAGTATTCTTATTCTTATATGTTGATGTAATATTAAAAAACAGGTAAAATTGCTGTCAGAAAATTAACATTTGGTAAGTGTTCCCAACGTGCTATGGCCTATATCAGTCCCAGCTGGACTGCGGTAGATGGTGTGAAGTTCTGCAGTGAGAGGACCACTGAAATCAAAGGGAAGAACAAGCTTATGAGGAGGGGGCGATGGTGGAAGCTCACAGGGTTTAAGAATTTGAGAAAAGTCAACAGCCTAAAGCTTCAAATCAAAATGGGGCACAGCTTAGGCAATCCATGTGTAAGGAGACCCTAAGGAACCAGAAATATCCCGCATGCATGGAACCAGTGAGTGTCAGAGGGGATATGCATACCCAGATCTATGCTAGGCCATGCCAGAATTCCATCCCTGCAAAATGTGAATGCAGTCATTAAAACCTGTCTCTATTCCTTCTTATAGATGAGAAATGGAAACAAACAAATAAAGTATTAGGTGATGGCCCTAGCTAGTTGGAGTGAAATCACATAGGATTCTCTTTGAACATGGCAAGAGAATTCCCTTTTTTTTTTTTTTTTTGTGAACCTACTGTTTTACAAAACCTGGGTTCAGTGCTTTATCTGTGTTAGTTTATTTAACTCACACAAAACCCTATGAAGTAGATGATGCGTTCTTACTTTACAGAGGAGGAACCTGGATCCCAGAGAAGTCACATATCTTGCCCAGGGGCACACAGCTATTGATGGGGTTAGGATTTGAACCCAGATCTACAAAGCTCAGGTACTTTCTATTATTTCTAATGGGTCTGAGAATGAAATGATCCAGTAGCTTAAGTCCAGTGAAGTGTTACTACATTTCTACCCCAAGGCATAGAGCAGATAAGATGGAATTCTATATCTCACTTACTCTGGAAAGCAATTGAGTTATATTAACCCACTTACCTATAAGTGATAATATAAAGACCATATTCACCCAGCTACATTCAAGATAATTGGAATATGTTCAGGTCCAGAGCAGACCTACATTCAAGATAGTACTGATAGTGCTGATGGGATTTGTAGAGAGAATCTTAGATGTTGCTTCCAGTCTTGTGATATTTAGCATCTGGTGAGAGATGGATTAGCTCGTGTTGACAAAAGTACATATTTCCAGAGTGCAACAGTTTAAATTCAATCCAAACCAGCCCAAGCTGAACTGAATAAATCAAACCAAAACAAAACAGCTCTTACGAACAGCTGGTGACATTGTTATGCAACATTGTACTGTAGAGTTTTTGGTCAAGCAATGAAACAATCACTGACCAGACATTTACCTACGTAGTTATGTTTATGCAAAAGAAAAATATCATATGTCAGATACATGTACTTGTGAGTAAATAAGTTCCATATATATTCATCTTATTTGGCAGTTTGCATTTTGTCTTTGTTATAGTTTTAAGGTCAAAAATGATCTTCTTTTCCCCAAATTATGTCCATTTCACAGTTTCTGCTTTACTCCAAAAGACTTGTCTCAATCTTCCAATATCCATTGTGAGCTCTTGGCTCCCACAAAAATGCCATTTTTCTAAATCCTGTATTAGAGTCGCGTATTTTAAACATGCGAACCTAGTCATGCCATGCTATTGGTAGATCTATTGAATATTTTCACTTTTAAAAATAGAAAATCTTTAACCAAATACCCAGTGCTTTGGTAGAAGGTTCAGTTTACCTGCTTAATAGATTGAGGCTAGCTCATCTTAAAGTGAGAGATTGGAATCGACCAGAGTTGGTCAGTTTTCTGAAAGCAACAAAATCTAATAAGAGCTTGAATTAGGGCAACTTAGGCCACTCTTCCTATTACTGAAAGGTAATCAACTTTAATAGACCCACTGTAGTAAAACAGGGAGAAAGCTGCCCTCCTTAAGACCATAATAGCTGACTTCCTTAAAATGTGATAATCACACCTGAGACTATCTATTCTAGAGCCATTTTCAGTTATAACTGAAATGTGAGACAGGAAAGAACTTGGAAGAGGAGAAAAAAGCTCATCATTATTAAGCTTCTCTGTGTTGAAATCTAAGGTTCTATTTAGTATCCAGCACACTGAGGACCATTACATAACAATCTCCCCTCCTTTTTTGCCTCTCCCTTCCCCACTGCTGGTTCCACTGCCCACTCTCAAAGCCCCTCTTTTCCTGAGCATGGTAAATATTACTGTTGTGTGTCCCTACATCAGCCCAGCCCCTGTGTAACTGGTCTCTGCTTTTCCCAACAGGATTCATTGATCTTTTCTTAATTCCATTTCCTGGGCCAACTTTGGCTCACCAGAAAACATCCCTGTACCATTTAATACTCTTCTCTTGCTGGTCTTTGAGATTTGAAAAATAAGTTATCAAGAAGCCAATCTGAAAAGGCTCCATACTGTATGATTCCAGCTATATGACATTTTGGAAAAGGCAAAACTGTGGAGACAGTAAAAAGATTAGTGGTTATGAGGGATGCAGAAGGAGAGGAATGAATAGGCAGAGCACAGAGGATTTTTAGGGCAGTGAAAATATTCTGTACGATACCATGATGATAGATACATGTCATCATACAGTTGTCCAAACCCATAGAAGGTACAACACCAAGTCTGAACCATAATGTAAACTATGGACTTTGGGTAATGATGATGTGTCAATGTAGATTCATTAAATACAACAAATGTACCACTCTGGTGGGGGAGGTTGATAATGGGAGACGCTATGCATGTGTGGGGACCTAAAATTGTTCTAAAAAATGGTTTTTTTTTTTTATCACATATTATTTATTTGTAAACAAGCAATTATTTGTAGTTACTTGTTTGGTGTCTACTTCCCTATTTTTTTTTAAATAAAGTCTTAATAAAAGAAAGAGAATTTTAAAAAAAGAGTCACCCTTCCAAAATCTAAATATAACAAGGCCAGAATTTCTAGACTCCCCTGTTTCTACCTATCCATATGGCTCTGAGTCACAGTTCTTATTTCTTACGCTCCCACTGGTTTTGTCCACAGAACAGGCTCCTGCCTTATAACCTACTTCTGCACTTAGTATAATCCAAAGATCAGCTGAGGAAACCCTGACCTTTGGAATTCATATCACATTGTGTCAATTACACACCATTTGCAATGGAACCCCACTCTGTGCTCACCATTTCTCCAATGATGTTGGGGGCACAATGGGATCCTAATCACTTCTGCCTCTTTACTCCTTAAAATATAGTTTAATGCTTCCACTGTAATTTAGTTTATGGGTTGTTCTGCTATTTCAATTGTGCAACCACTTCTTATTCCTGACATGGATCATAACATGCTATGCTTGATTTCCACCAAAAAATATCACTCATACAAGGCAGTTGTGTGTGGATTAGACTTACTGCATATTCAATGTCCAACCAGCTGGGACTCTGGGGCTGGAATTCAGGCTCTGTGGAAGTAAATACCTATCTACTGATTAAGGTAGGTTTCTAAACCTTTAACAGACCTTAGGATGGGTCTGAACTGTGTATTACTTTGCCTGTGAATTGTTTTCCGGAGAATTCTATCTAAATCTCAGAGTCCCATGATTCTCAGAAGACATTTGAATTTTATTTATTTTATAATGGATTGAGTTTAAAATAAGGAAATTAACAGGCTTGTTGATTATGGATTTAGTTAAGAAAACTGATGTGCAAGAGGCAATGGAATGGAAATGACTACTCATTTACTCATTCACGCATTTATCTATTCAAGATGTGTTAACTGAGTGCCTGTTTGAGCCAGGCAAAGTACAATATGCCTTGGATGCACAGTTAATAAAAGGGATATGGTTCATCTCCTTGTGGAAATTATAGTCTGCTGAGAGAAACAGAATAAATGAGAAAAACGAATGTTGGGGGAGGTCATCAAGAAGACATGACTGAGAGTTGACCGACAAGCTGGGCCCAGGCAACTGGAGGCTCCTCACCTCTTCCCCTGTCCTTGGAATGTACGTTTTGCCCACAGTGGGAGCTGATTTTAAGGACACAGTTTGAGGGAACAATGTGCTGTTGAACCATCTGGATGGTATAAGTGACTGAAACCAGTTAAAACCTCTATGTAAACTTTTAGGATTCTGGCAGGTGGGTGCAGAGATCTATTCATCTTGTGGTGCCCAAGACAAGCCTCGTATGTAAGCACCCTTGCTTATTAAACCTGCCACCTACCTATCTGGAGTGGTCTGCCTCTTTCTTTAGTCTCTCCTTGCCCTCCGTGTACAGGGCCCAGTTTCAGATTTCACTCAAGGAGCTCCTGAGGTTTCAAACCAACAACCAGCAAGTGAACATTCTATGTCTGTGCCAGCTAAAAATTGGCACTTGCCATCTACCTCTACAAGGATTAAATCACAAGCTTCAGCAGCTGGTGACCTTCAACACCCCCTGAAAGGAGTTCAGGGTGGAGATCAGGAATGAGGCCCTCTGTGCCCTGGGAAAAACTGGCAGAACAGGTCTTTAGATAGTTAGATATTTTCAGGAGAAGATTTTATGAGCCCAAATCCTGCATCTCCTCATATCTAGAGAAGCACTAAAATTATTAATGGTGACATCTGCTCCTCATGACGAGAAGTAAGCCTCTGCCAAAATGTGTGCTTGACTGCATGTACCCCCTTCACTAAAATCATATAAACCCCTGACCTTCCCCCCACCTCTTTGGAGCAGTTTCTCAGAGCTATCTGAAATGCCGTCTCCCGGGCTATAGTCCTCATTTTGCCCTGAATAAAACTTAACTCACAGCTCTCATATTGTACAAGTTTTTTCACTTGACATCTGTATTTTGTATGAATAACTAATATAAGAAGTTATTTTTAAAAATTGACCTTATTGGGGTATAATTAATATGCAGTGAAATGTACCCATTTTAAGGGTATGGTTTAATGACTTTGATAATCACAAGTCTAATCAAGATATAGGGCATTTTGATAGTGCCAGAAAGTTCCCTTGAACTCTTTGGAGTCAATACTTCCCTCCTTGATCCCAGCACCCCAAGCAACCACTGACTTCCTATTAGTTGAGATAAGTTTTATCTGTTTTAGAATGTCATATAAGTAGAAACTTACAATACCATTCCTTTTTATCTGGCTTCTTTCACTCAGCATAATATTTTTTAGATTTGTACATATCAGTAATTTGTTCCTTTGTGTTGCTGAATAATATCCTCTTTTACGTAGATGCCATAATTTATTCACCTCTTAATGAATATTTCAACTATTTTCAATTTCCAAAGCGGCTATGACCATTTATATACAAGTCTTTGTGTGGGCCTATATTTTTATTCCTTTTAATACCTAAGAGTGGAATTGCTGAGCCATATGGTAAGAGTATGTTTAACTTCATAAGAAACTGACAAACTATTTTCCAATGTGGCTATTCAATTTTCATTCCTTCCAGCAATATGTGAGGGTATACCCAGTTGCTCCACATCCTTGTCAGCACTTGGTAATGCCATTCTTTTCAGTTTTAGCCATTCTTTTGTGTGTGTGAGTTAAGGATCTTTTTTTTTTTTTTTAACTGACATATACTTGATTTAGTTTCAGGTATATGTCAAAGTGATTCAGTTATATATACATGTATTTTTTTCAGATTATTTTCCATTATAGGTTATCACTAGATATTGAATATTATTCCCTATGTTATATAGTAAATTCTTGTTGCTTATCTATTTTATGTATAATACTGTGTATCTGTTAATCCTATACTCCTCATTTATTTCTAGTAAGTGTGTAGTACCTCATTAATTAAAAAATTAATACCATAATAATTATTATATATTAATATTAATTTAACATAATTATTGTATATTATTACATATAATTATATATGATTATTATATAATACATATAATAATATATTTTATATGACCCAACATATGCAAAATGTTATCAATCTAACATGTAATCAGTATAAAAAATTATTGAGATATTTTACATGATTTTTTCAAACTAAGTCCTGTGTGTATTTTACATTACAGCACATTCCTATTCTGACTAGCCATATTTCAAGGGTTCAGTAAGCACATGTGTCTAGGTATGCCACCGTATGGGGCAATGCATTTACAGTCTATTTATTAATCCTAAAGTTAAAAGCAGAAATCACAGAGCCACCTGCCCCTTGGTCTCAGAGGACATGCAAAAAATAATAATAGCAAAGAGTTCTTGAGCATTTACTTTGTGCCTGAGAAGGGCAAGTTTTACTGTGTGTGTTGAGGATCTTGCACTCATTATATGTTGTCATCCTAGCAATAAGGCGGGAGCTATTGCCCTCCTCTTTTGACGGAGTGAAAAAACTCTCCCTAGTCGGTCCCTGCCCCAGTGCCCACCATCCATCTGTCTCACCCCAAGAACACGTGACTCCCATCATCCTAATCAGGGTCAAGTAAGGAGAAGCACATGCAGGGGCAGGCACAGGTCACCTGCAAGCCAAAAATGCTTTAAAAATACTATTTTTCTAATTTGTGAACATAGTAAATCTCTCTTCTTTTACTTCTCTCTGCAATGTTTGTAGTTTTTAATGTTCACTCCCTGCATATATTTTGGTTTTTAAAGATATTGTAATTGGTATTCCATATTAAAAAATGTTTTCCAAATATCTGTTGATAATAGGTTATTCTGATATTTATCAAAAGCCAAAGAGTTTGCAAGTTTCCAGTATCAGGATAAATTTTAATATCATATATAAACCTGGCTGCTTTATGGTCATCTAATAAGCATACCACCCTTAAGGTTCAGAAATTAAACATACTTCCACTGTTGACAATATACACATGGAATAAAATTAACCTATGTTTCATGATATTTATTTGTTTGGGCTGGTTATTTCAAAATTTTTTCTATAAACTTTTTGATTGTGCACCCCCTTCTATTAGTAAAACCTTTTGCGCACATCCTTACACATATTTCTTGGGAAATTTATTTATAAATTATATACACAAAATTCTTTACTAATTTATTATATAAATGATATAAAGCACAGACATTTTAAAAGGTCAAAATGAAGAGTAAACCATATTTTAAAATATTATTAGAAGTGATGGCTTTATGTTATCATTAGCTACTCTTAATATTAATTCATTAATTTATTTACTTTTGGCTGCATTGGGCCATCGTTACTATGCACGGGCTTTTTCTAGTTGCAGCGAGCGGGGTTACTGTTTGTTGTGGTGTGCTAGCTTCTCATTGTGGTGGCTTCTCTTGTTGCGGAGCATGGGCTCTAGGTGCGCAGGCTTCAGTTGTTGTGGTGCGAGGGCTCAGTAGTTGTGGCTCACGGGCTCTAGAGCACAGGATCAGTAGTTGTGGTGCTCTGGCTTAGTTGCTCCACGGCATGTGGGATCTTCCCAGACCAGGGATTGAACCCATGTCCCCTGCACTGGCAGGCGGATTCTTCACTACTCCGCCACCAGGGAAGTCCCTCATTAGCTAATTTTTTACAGCGTGAAATACATGTAGAACAAATTTCTTTGTTAACAATTGTGGATATAAGTCCATTGTTTAAATAGTATTAGTTATTTGAATTTCTTTGGTGGGCTTCTTGTCAGATGGGATTAGGGTTTCCTTGTCTTTAATCTTGTATTATAAGTGATGAACAGCTTGTTCTAAGAGCACGAGATGCGTCAGCTCTGTATTCTTTTTGTGAATAGTTTGCTGCGCTTGCATTAGTAGCAATATTCTCAATTTGTAATCTATTCACTGGAAAGTTTTTATGCCACTTGTCCAGTTTGTAAAGTTAGGCTTAGCTAAATCTAAATTATTTAATCCGTACATACAATGAGCCTACTTAAACTGCGATAAACTGGGAGCTAACAAGTAAATGAGAGGCCCTGTGTCAGAATTTCCTCCCATTCTTTCACAGGATCCCTTTCCTCTGGGCTTGACATCTGGTTACATGACCAAGATAGCAAGTGATGACACTAGTTCAAGCATATGTTAAATATTAGTTGACCTTAACTTCTTCTTAACTGTTTCAATTAAAAGTAAACATAATTAGAGATTGTAGTTTTTTTCCCGCTATCCTTCAGTGGATCATCTTGGCACCCTATGATGTTAAGTATTCCCCTCCCCTTGGGAGACCAATGGTTTACACTGTGTCGCTATCAAGTCCACATCATTGCATTTGATTTCTCTGTCAGTCAACATGTTTCACACAAAAATTAAAAAACAAAAATAAAATACTACACTATGCTCTGTTTTATAGCCCTCGGTTCCAGCCAGATGAATCATAATATGTGCTATTGGTCACAAAATAAGGATGAAGTTGGGTGCTCTTTGCAATCCTACAAGTTTAAGAATAACAATGTGAAACAGATGTACTTCTGAGGTCACATAAAAGTTAATACCTTCTAATTTCAAAAATTATTTTACTGGGAAACTTTGGTAAAGCACAAACTTGTTTAAATGTGTCCAACTATTTCTAAGTACTTCTAAGTGTCATTTATTAATATTGCTCAATTTACAATTTCATGGTAAAAAATTCAAAACAATTACCTGGCATGTTTCTTGGTTTCAGTGTCCTTGCCATCTTCATGAGAAGCTAAGAAGTTTATAAGTAAAGCAACTATAGAACAGAAAAAGACAGGATGTAGGTAGCATCCAAATAGCTTCCTCCTTCTATATTAAAACTAGATATAAAAGCCTCCTAAGTATGACTAGAGAAGAGCTTAGGATAAAAATAAATGGGACCATCTTAACCAAGTTCTTTCTATCTGAGCCATCTCCGCTCACACATTGCAGTATTGGGTTTTGTATAATGCAGACAAATATTCCCTTAGTGTGAAAACAGAGAACATGAGTAATATGGGAGATCAGGGAAGGAAGAGATGAATATGTGTCAAAACCAATCATGGAAGTAGCAGAGGAGAGATGCTAAGCAATCCTGATTTGCCCCAGGCCTTACCATTCTTGCTTTAACTGGATATTCTTTGATTCTGAGCAATCTTCTCATTCACTTGTTGTTGATTCCCTAGAACAGAGACTGGCAAACTATGGTCCACAGACCATATGCAGCATGCACATGTTTCTGTAGGTCCCAAGAATGGAGAAGAATAAAGGTTCATGTTTGTGAAATTTGTATAAGATTGAAATTTCAGTCTCCATAAATAAAGTTTTATAGGAACACAACCACGCTCATTAATTTACATACTGTTGATGGCTACTTTCATACTACAACTGCAGAAGTGAGTAGTTGTAACAGAGACTCTATGGTCCAATACTGACTATCTAGGTCGCTACATATAAAGTTAGCCATCCACATTTTAGAAGGTGGCCTGACCTTTTTATTTGGCTTGAAAGAGCATTATTTTCTTATGGGAGGCAGGAAGAGAATTAATATTTATAGAGTACTTATTTGCTAAGTTATTTCACCTAGTCCTAATAACAACCCTGTCTGACAGACATTAACACTCCATTTCATAGATTAAGGAACTGATGTTCAGAGAGTTTGAGCAATTTATAAGATTGTGTCAGTACCTATAGATTTTGGAGCCAGGTCTCAAATACACACTTTACTGTATTATGTTAATTCCCAGAAAAGTAGATTTGCCCAAGAAAGTAGATTTGCTATGCTAATGTAAAAGAAAAGATGAATAGAATTGTGGGATTGTGGGAAGGGAGTCAGCCGTTTAATGAGTAGTCTCAGAAAGACTGACTCTGAGCTTATGACAGGAACGTAGCCTTGGGTACTTTTCATTACCCTTGTCTTTCCCTATAGACCCTGTTTCTCCTAAGGATGAAGACTCTTATCAGTAAGACCAAAGTCATTTATAATAAAGTATCTTTCCATACTATCTGAATAAATCTTCATTACGTGAAAGAATATGAACCTTAAACTGCATTCAACAAATCTTCCCAATTTTCCAATATACAATTAAAGAAGCTCAATTTAAAAGTCACTCTCTGTTTTCTTTTTTAATGTCTACAGATAATATAGCAGTAGCTGCAGTAATGGGAATCTAAGAAATCAAATTATATTTTGTCATTGACTGATCTCCAAAGGCATATTTCCTTTAGAAACTGGTCTTTGAAAATTCACTGAAAAATTTATCGTGCTTTAAATGAAAGGAGCTAAAATATAAAAGATGAGGATTATATCTTTATGTAGTGGCTGAACCAAACTGCAGTATAGCTTAAAGGTTAACTGTCTCTCTTATTGATCCAAATCATCACAGCAAAATAGACATTCAGAGAAATGAACTAATACTTACTAAAAATAAATGTTGGCCATGTTGTAACCTATTCATTTTTTGCATGTTGATATGACCCAAATTTGACTTGGAAGGAATAAAATGTCTCTCTGTATAGCTGTCAGTAGTTTCCTTATCCTTACCATTATTTTTCTCAAATCATGTTTTGGTCAACTTTCTCTCACTATTTTATTTTTCTTCCCCAGAAGAAAGAAATGTGCAAGTGCTAATTATCTTTTGCTTACTTCTTTATTCCTATTCTGCCTCCAAGCCTCCCCATATGCAACCCACTGCGCCCTACCACCCATCCCATTGTATTATTCCTTAGGAAGCTAACTGTGATGGAAATAGCCACATTGATACAAGGGTTGTGGGGCATCTGAAAGCAGGACAAAAGCCTTAAATCTAGAAACTCTAAGGGGATGTTGTTCAAGGTCAGGTGGTAATCAGAGAGACAGCGGTGGACATTCTAAAGGTGGAAGTTCTAAGGATGGAGGATTAGTCCCTGTATAGGGGTCACCAAAGAGAAGATGCTATAAAAATATGTCTTCTCATCAATGTAGTAATATCTAGAGAAGCAAACCAGAAACAACAAACAAACAAAACAATAAAAAGCCAACATTAAGGGAACATTTTAATAATTGTGCTCTATCAACACAGTGACATTTCCTATGACCATTAAGATAATTTTAAGGCTATGCTCAATAAACCATCAAACTGAATAGGAAAACATTTATGAAATATTGTAAGTAGAATAGGGTTCAAAATAGGGTTGTTGGATTACAATAATGCTACTGACTTAGAGAATTTAGGCAGAGAGAGGGAGAAAGAGAAAGAGACAGAGAGAAAATCTAGGATTGGTGGGGGGAGAGAGAGAGAGAGAGAGAAAAGAAGAAGGGGAGGGGAGGGGAGGGGAGGGGAGGTAAGGGGGAGGGAGGTAGAAAAAGATAAAGAAATTTTGAACAACCAGGTCTCCAAAGACAGGAGAAGGGACAATTCCGTTGATCTGGAAATCAGAAACTAATACCAAAACACTATGGGCTTCCCTGGTGGTGCAGTGGTTGAGAGTCCGCTTGCTGATGCAGGGAATGCGGGTTCGCGCCCCGGTTCGGGAAGATCCCACGTGCCGTGGAGCGGCTGGGCCCATGAGCCATGGCCGCTGAGCCTGCGCGTCCGGAGCCTGTGCTCCGCAACGGGAGAGGCCACAACAGTGAGAGGCCCACGTACCACAAAACAAACAACAACAACAAAAAACACAGTGCTGGGAACTGAGCAGACAATAAATACTTTGACAAAGAAACTAGGAATGAATGAATGTTTTCTACTTTTATGAAGGTTAAACCTAGAGAATTTCATTATATTACCAGACTCCTTTCTTTGAATACCATTTGAGGGGAGCATTCTCATCATCATTTCATTGGTTGGGGAGATCGATAGATAGATAAATTATTAAAAAATATATTACCTCAGATATAAACACTTTCTTTCATAGCAAACCTTAATAAATATGAAAGTTGAGAAATGATCTTTGTGTCACTTCAGGTTCTGTGATTGCAATCTTTCAATGAAAAACAGACTCTCACTTAAGAATAGGAAATATCACAGCTATTTTAAAAGTGAGAGACTAAAACATGAATTCCGAAGAGTAAGACATTTGCCTCATTGATTTTTAAAAGTACAAAGTGGCTGTCAAGCCTGTTAAAATTTATAAAGTTTACATTTTATTTTTGGACTTTATCATGCTTTTGTAATGGTATAGATCTGTGCAATGAGATAATAGAGATAGTTGAAAATAAATATATATGCTTGAGGAATAGACTGTTTTAGGGGTATTATTACCACTCTTTGGGGTTTTTTTTTTTGTTTGTTTTTTTGTTTTGTTTTGTTTTTTGGCGGTACGCGGGCCTGTCACTGTTGTGGCCTCTCCCGTTGCGGAGCACAGGCTCCGGACGCGCAGGCTCAGTGGCCATGGCTCACGGGCCCAGCCGCTCCGCGGCACGTGGGATCTTCCCGAACCGGGGCACGAGCCCGCGTCCCCTGCGTTGGCAGGCGGACTCACAACCACTGCGCCACCAGGGAAGCCCTAAAAGTTATTCCTTTTTACACGTAGATGAGCAGAATAATTTTTCAATCCTGTTATTATTAGTCATGTTGTTAGTGCCTGTGGATGTCAAAGATATGCAGATCGTTTCTAAGCAGATACTGATAGAATGAGCGGGTGGCAGACCTCTTTGGAATATTTATTTACCCATTATCATGTCTCTCCATCTTATCTCAGGAGGATCATCGACAATTATACATAACAGAAGTGTCTTCTTTTTTAAAAATTTTTCATTTATTTATTTAATTTATTTATTTTTGACTGTGTTGGGTTTTCGCTGCTGCATGTGGGCTTTCTCTAGTTGCAGCGAGCGGGCGGCTACTCTTCGTTGCGGTGTGCAGGCTTCTCATTGCAGTGGCTTCTCTTGTTGCGGAGCTTGGGCTCTAGGTGAGTGGGTTTCAGTAGTTGTGGCTCTTGGGCTCTAGAGCGCAGGTTCAGCAGTTGTGGCTCATGGGCTTAGTTGTTCCGTGGCATGTGGGATCTTCCCGGACCAGGGCTCAAACCCGTGTCCCCTGCATTGGTAGGCGGGTTCTTAACCACTGCGCCACCAGGGAAGTCCCCAGAAGTGTCTTCTTTTGAGCAGATTTGTGTGTGGATGTAGGTATGTCTGGTGGGGTAGGTTTGGTGCTTTTTCAGGATTTGGGATAGTGGGAAAAGTACGCATGTTACGGGTTAAACTCATTTATAGTTTGGGGACAGTGGACAGCTTAAGAGAAAGATAGAATGGAGTTGCTCAATCTCTTTGCTGGCTCTGATATAATAAACTTTTAAAACTGCATGCTGTCTCTTTTCTTTTGCAGCATTTATCTTAAAATAAGAATGTGCATCACAAAATGACACGTGTACTTATCACTGTGTGTTATTTTAGGGCTAGATAGTAGGCTTACATTGTAGACTTTCATGATCTAATAGCATTGCTTAAAATTCAGTGAAGAGCATCTTAGGGAACTGTACCTTCAGATAACAGTGTTTCTATAAACTCAGCTTTAGATATTATACTCACCAGATTATGTTAGATTTACATTTTTGCGTTACCTTGATAAGCTCTACAGCAATGGTGGTAAAGTCTTTAAAGTGCCATGGTCTTTGCTTTTGTTTCTGATTTTAATTTTTAAAAATTATATTTTCATATTGTTTAGAAAGTTAAACAGGTCTACAAGGCTTCTTCTTGCTCCCTCTTCTTGTTCCTCTGTTCCCCACCACCGTTTATTCTTTACATACCCCTAAATCTCTAAGTAGTATTCTTAAATTAACACTTTTGGTTTTTCAGTTGTAGGTATTTCCCAATATGAAGGATGAGAATTAGGTCTTTTAAATCCCCACTCCACTTCCAACTCCCCCCGACCATCAACACACACATTCATCTCTTCCTGTCCTCTCAATGTAGCTAATTAGGGCAAGGCAAATCTTTAGTGTTTATTATTTCTGTGTAAACAATATAAAAGGTGAGCTGTATTGTGAACTATGGTACAACTTTTATTTTCTGTGGATTTAGTTATTATCTCATTCCAATTGTTTACTTTCCCTTGTATCTCTTGACAAATGACCTCCCCAAATCATTCAAACTAATAAACAGAGCAGGTATTTTAACACTGCATTCTTCTTAGACACATCTATGTTGGAGCCTTCTGTCTTCCTGCTCAAAACAGATTAACGGTTCTCTAAGTCTGCTTCCGGACTGCCATCCTGGGATATTTCCCCATCATCCTGGATATTCTAATTGCCTCTTTCCTTATTCAATCCCATTTCCTTAAGCCCACATCTTCCTTTTACTTGGTTTACTTTCTGGCTTTACATCTGGATATTATACAATCAAATCAGCCAAAATAATATTGATTGAAGTTTTGAGACATTTTAAATGTTTAATAATTCAAACTGTGTGTATCAAGTTGATTGCAACAATTAAAATCAGTCTTTAAGATAATTACTAGACCCACCATACTTTAATTTGGTTCATGTGAGTGACCCACACACCGCAGATTTTGTTTCTTATGCTTTGATTGCTGGTTTTAGGTTAATGGCAGAAATTTTCCTTTTGTTTTCACATCTTTGCAGTTCAACTTGTAGATTTCCTTGTCCTTTTTCAGTGATGCTTAATGCAACCATTCATGCAATACTAAGGTTACCAGAGTCTTTTTTCTTGTCTCTTAATTTCCCTGTAGGAGTATAAAAATAAACCCACCCTTAGACGACAAGCTCAAGATTCTCAAAATTTATATGATTTTTCCTTTTTCTTTTCTTCATGTCTTCAAGTTGCTGCCAAATTCTGACTCTTCTTTCTTTAAAACATCTATAGCAACTTCTCCTTTGTTTTTCTTTCTTTCCCTCAGCAGCGTGTGGATGAGTACATTTGGTAACTGATTCCTGGAAATAGCCTGACTCATATTTATATAAAAGAGTAAATGGATGAAATTAATGACAATTTTGGACTAACCTTTATTCTCTTCAAGTATGGTCCCTTAGCTCATGTAGATGACCAGGCTAATCAAACCTGGGTGATGGATTTAGTCATTCTGTGGGCCATTTCTTATTTTTTTCTAAAATTTTTATTGGAGTATAGTTGAGTTACAATGTTATGTTAGTTTCAGGTGTACAGCAAAATGAATCAGTTATACATATATATATATATCCAGGGCCATTTCTTATTTGTTTGTTTTGATTTCTTGATCTCCAAACATTCAGCAAATATAAGGAATAAGCAGTTACTTGGCTGAGTGGGACTCATTTTAAACACACTTTAGCCACTAATTTTTTTACCACTATTATTTTTAATAGACCCTTTATTTCACTTTCAGAGGTAGCTACTGTCAGTACTGCTTAAGTATTGTTGGCCTAATCCATACAATTACTGTTAACAAAGGACCAAGGATTTCAGGTGGAGTGATACAGGGAACAGAAAAAGAAAGTCAGTGTTTCTTGTGTACCTTTTATGTATCATGCATTATGGTACGCACTTCCTTATTTCACACCTACTAGAATGGAAGCTAGGTGGACAGGGATTCTGTTTTGTTCACTACTGTATCTTGGGTGCTTTGGACAGTGCCTGGCACAAAGTAAGTTCTAAATGAAACAATGAATAGACGAATATGACACCTTGTTTAATCCTGACAGTAGTCCTTTATGTCCTGTTATCAAAAAGTTTAAGTAGTTTGTTTTCATTCTCATAGATAATAGTAATAATTAGCAGGTGGGATTCAAATTCACATTTATATGACTTCAAGTTTATGCTTTTAAAAAACATTACATTGGACTGAATTGAAAGTTCTTTTCTGTTTAGAACCATACCTTTCACATGGTAATCATAAAACACAGGAAATTGTTGGCTAAAACATGGCAAAAAATGAAAACATAAACAAAAGAAGGGTCCCTTACATAAGTTTAAGTACTTTTATTCATTAGTTTTCATCAGGATTCTATCTTTTGCCATGTCTTGGCACAGAACTTAATGCTGATTTTAAAATTTTCTCTTAACAAAATCTACCCTGTTGTCTTCTTGTGAGTCTTAGGAGAGTTGCCAAAGGGTGTGGTGTTCAGTGGTTAGATTTTCAGAAATCACTCATGTTGTTTACTTCAGCTTTCATTGTAATTAAACAATGATCTGCTTTAGATATTATCACTTGACAAGCACTATATAAAATACTATACCTGCACCTGATAAAATGCAGAATTCAAAAAACTCCATCACTTTATTTCAGAAACGCCTGGTAGAACTTGTTTCAGTATCTCAGTGTAGCTTGAATAAGCTCAAAGCTACAGGTACATGTAAACGGACTCCTCTTGTTATTTAATGTGATAAGCAGATCCTATTACTTGTTCCCCTAAAAGAAATCCTGATTAAAACGCCTTTCTTAGTTAAGTTTTGTTTTTTCAATTACACACAGAAATTTCACTGTTGAAGGAAGTGCAATGGTATTCTGTAAAGAGCAATGACCTTGGCAAAGCTGATCTATATCTGAGTCATATCTTGACCAACCCAGTAGCTGTGAGAACTTGAGCAAGTCATGCAATTTCTCTGAGCCTAAGTTGATCCATATTTGAAACGTGGACCAAAATCCACATACTAACTGTCCTTTGGGGTTGTTGTGAACATTAGGTGTGAGAGTATATATGGTGAAAGTACTTTATAAATTGTAAAACATAAAACAAATGTCTTTTATCAGTTAGCTTTATAATTAACATTTGGATTCATGGCAACTTGCTTGGTGAGCTGTTCTCAAGCGTTAACAATGGTGCAGTTTCATAATTCCACTATAATCAATAATAATCCATTTCCCTCTTTCCTTTTCTCATTTTTTCCTTCCTGCTTCCTTCTAAAAACTGATTTGAGACACATTGCAAGTAAAATATGTGTAGTATGATTAACAAAGCAGAAATGGAAAAGAGTTTGAATAGTGAATTCTAAATGAATACTAAGAGTTAATGTGGATAACACTAAAACTAAGAACAAACTTTGGATTGTAGAACTTCGTGTTAATAGTGTAATGACTGTTGTTTACTAGGATGATGCAGAGGCCCTGACAGTTTCTAAGCAGAATTCTAATTCATCTTAGAAAAATGAATTCTATCCATGTTACTTTGACTGTGTCTTCACATATTCAATTAATATGTACCGAACACTTATGGTGCATTATACACTGTGCTAGGCCCTGAGTAAAGAGTGGGGATCACAATGGACATGCCTTGACATCAGGTCAATTTGAGTGAGAAACACAGACATGAAAAAAACACATACCTAGTAATTAAAACATATAATCTTATAAATAGTAATAAATAATGAGAAGGAGGGAAAAACAGGGGCAACCTATTTGAAATTTTGGAGGGGGTCAGGCACATGCTCTCCAAAGAAATATTTGGGTATATTTTAAACATTTATAATTTTCTAAAAATTAAGCATCTTTACTTTTGTTTAATTAAGACTTTTCCTATCATCTTTCCTCTTTCCTATCAACTCCTCCGTCCTCCCATTCAGGCACAAAGTAGGAAAGAAGAGGGCCTGAAGCAGGCCCTACCTGGGGGAGGGAATGCTTAACGCTAAAATCAAATTTGGAGTTTTGATTAATATGTTGGACAAGACATTCTAGTTATTGAATAGAGACTGAGTTTGAGACATAAACTGACAGCAGGGGCATCTATTAATATTAAGCAGAGAAGCCATAGAATTGGCCAAGGTTTTCTTCTACAAGCAGGGGAAATTACCCTGAATTAATTTTAGTTACCCTTGGGAGACAAAATTAAAATTACCTTTGCTGTTACATCAGGAGTTACGAATTAGGGAGGGTTACAGCAAATTGAAGGGCAATAAGAGGTGAGGGCTGAAAATAAGTGGGAACTTCCTTTTCCAAATATGCTTAAAAGAGAGAAAGTAGATTGAGAGGGAGGCAAACCATGGTGAGTTTTCTTTTTTTAAATATTGGAAAAATCTGAGCATATTTACATGCTAAGGGAAAAGAGTAAAGAGGTACTGATGATGAGAGAGTGGATGATTTGTGTATGTGTACTAATTCTTGAGTTATGTAGAACATGTGGTCAAACACGATCCTCATTCCTGGATCATGAATAATCAAGAAATGTGTGTTTTCTTCACTTTATAAATTACCTTCCTTTCCAAAATACTCGTTTATTCTTTGTCATCTGCAAGTCAAAGAATTCAGTATTCCTGGTGAAATTACTCTAATTTAACAATAAATTGGAACTTATTAGAATCTTGGAGGATTGAATCAGCACATAAGCTCCAGAACAAACTGTTTTATTCATTTTTACTGTATAAATTTTATTCATTCCTGCATTCCCAGCAGCTGTAACAGTAGCTAATGTATATACTAAAACATATTTGGTGAATGAATAGTAGCAGAAACCTAAGGGTGAATAATAGTGAGTGAAAAGTTCCTCATAGAAAACAGTAATACCAGGTCATAGCCTGTTTGAGTCAATCAGTTATAAAAATCAGAAATCAGTAAGCCTGAAAAAAATTGATCTTTAAATGAACATTACTTATGTATGCATTCAACATACTTTAATGTGAAAGTCTACTTAGTTATTGAATTTTTATTTATTAAAAATGAGACTGATGAGTAGGTTTACCTATACTTTGCCTTTACCAAAAACTCTGTAAAATAGGATGGATAAGAAAGGAGAGAAGGGAAACATGCGTCTAGATTGCTGTTACGAAACCAATGGTGGGACCAACAGTAAGACCCACGTTTCCAGATTCAAAGATGTTACATAAGATAAATTTCTGGAGGCATGAAATTCCTTCAAATACTCTTTAAAGAGAAGGCTATCAACATTCCAAAAGCACTATCTCATAGTTTAGTCTAAATGCTGCTCCCTTAAATAGAGGAAATAATTTGAACTCCATCATTTCAGACCTGTGCTTATTCATTCAGTTATCTTAGAGTTGTTTGTTTGTTTTGGTAGTTTTGTTTTTAATGCACGCAATTTCACCAAGTGAGTATTAGCATGAACCATATGGATATAGAATTCTGACATTGGAAATTATGGGCTGGTTTCAACAAAGAGATCATGATTACAGGCTTTTTATTGTATACTTTCTCCCTCTGCATTTTTGGCATGTAAATGGCATCCCTGTTTATTATCTCAGCTATGTTCACAATTTAACCACCGGTTTTAATAATAATTATTATTATATTTATAGAAAACTGACAAAGTAGATAGTTTGTTATTCACAAAGTTACAGGTTTTCTATAAATAAGGAAGGTGATAATTATGATAGTAAAACATATTTTGCATGTGAATAGCAGAGCACAAGAGTGATACTTATCTCTTAAGCTTTAGTGTGAAAAGTAACTGGTTACAGGGATCAGCTTCCGTATTTAAACAGCCTTTCAGTAAGATTATCCTAATGCTTCCTGTATACTAAACAATAATCAAACAAGAATGGAAAATGTGACACATTCGTAGTTAGTAGATGCTATTGTTAATTTTTTTGTAGCACTGCGTCTTTTGGTAAGGTTTTAAGAAGAGACCAATGCTAGAATAATCTCTCTGAATAAGAGATAAACTTGTTCTTTTCAGTCATTTCTTTAGCCTGCTAAACTGCACCTAAAGATCATAGTCTGGATCTCGTATATGCTAAGGCTAACTTGAAGACTGTCTCAGGGTTTGCAGATTAAAGCTCATGTGTGTGCTGGTTAACATTTTCTAGATCCCTCCTCTTTCTTCCCCTTTGTCTCAGTTTCCCTCTCTCTTACTGAGGCTTCCTGAAATCATCTCCCAAATAAACTACTTACACTAAAATTCTTTTAAGGAAACCAACCTAAGACATAGGTATTCATAGTTGGAATTTACATAATTTTATATATATATATATATATTTAAGGCAAACAGCATTCAAATCTAAAGCCATCAGTTGGAAATAATAATAATGTTGATAAAAATTACTGCCGTTTTATTGAATCCTTGTTAGGTAATCATGTGGAAATCATGAGTTTAAATACTTTTACATATTAATGTTATCTCCCCCAACATCTCTCCCGATGAGGTAATTATATTATCATGACTATTTTATAGATGAAGATACTGAGGCTTAAAAATAGTAAGTCACTTTACTGAGGTTCCATAACTAGTCATTATTGTAGTCAAGATTTGAAGCCAAAGCTCCTATAACTCAGCAGAAAATCCCCTCAAATGACAAATTCTTTAAAAAATTAGGTCCCCTCAGAATATGTATGTATATCCTTGTAAATTTAAAGTATTATTTTTATATTTAATTTGTTTCAAACCTTAACTTAATTGGTATTGGTTGGTGTTGCTGAAAGTTTCATGATAAATAGAAATAAAGGTTTTGTCTCCTTTAAAAAGTAATTGAGGGCTTCCCTGGGGGCGCAGTGGTTGAGAGTCCGCCTGCCGATGCAGGGGACAAGGGTTCGTGCCCCGGTCCGTGAAGATTCCACATGCCACGGAGCGGCTGGGCCCGTGAGCCATGGCTGCTGAGCCTGCACGTCCGGAGTCTGTGCTCCGCCATGGGAGAGGCCACAACAGTGAGAGGCCCGCATATCACAAAAAAAAAAAAAGTAATTGAATTTTGACCATGGACAATAGTAACCATTATAAAGATTTCTTCAAAAGAACAAATGAAACTTGAGGCATGACAGTAACATGAGTCATCCACAGTTACTTTTCCTAAGAAAAGTACACAGCACAGTTACTTTTCCTAAGAAAGGCTTGAGTCCAATAGGTTGAAGTAATAAAGTGATATATTTTTTCGAAAAGAATCTTACTTCTGGTTTGTTTTAAAAAGAGGAAGTTTTTATTTTCTGTAAAAACGGAGCCAATGGCTCATAGTAACAAATTCAGGATTAAACTCATATTTGTGGAACAGCAAAAAAACCCTGGCCTTTTTAGCCATCATTGGTTTAAAATTAACCAGACAAGATTGTGTAATCATAGGGACACTGCTATGATGGAAACAGAAATATAAGCAAGGTTTTCAAGATTTAAAAAATTACCTAGCTTCTGAATATTCAGTTGTGCTTTGTAAATATAGCACTCTTTGGTAAATACTGAAAAAAATAAAAACACTGACACGAATCACTTATATTTATTTTGGTAGTACCATCATCATAGTGAAAAAAATATTAAGTACCATTTTGAAGAGCTTAAGTACTAATATCAGGCAAATATTTGACTGAGGTTCTATTTCTATACAGGGAGGTTACATTTCCATGACTCTGGAAAATTTTTTTCCGTTCTTTTCTCTTTCCTTCTTCCTTCCTTCCTTCCTTTCTTCTTTCCTTCTTATTTTCCTCTTCCCTCCTTCCCTTTCTTTCTTCTTTTGGAAATAAATGACGTAATTTTGTTTTACTTACAGTCAAGTTTATATACACCTTTTTCCCCAGATATACCCAAAGTCAGAGAGAAAACAGAAGACAAATTTTCAATTTAAGTTCATTATAATTATGCAAGAAACTATTGTAAAATAGAAAGTCAGTATTTAAAAATTCAAACACGTTTATTTTCTAAGGGAAAGAAATATCAGGAAAATAGCACACTTAGGAAAAAAAGTGCTATGCAATTATTTATGTGAAAATCTGCCAGAAAGTTTTTATTTTTAGTAATTGTAATGTATTTGCAAAAATAATTTGATCTTATATAAATGGATAGAGCAAATACATCTCTCAAGTTCTAAGTAATAACTCTTTCATCATATTTTGCTTTGCATTACAGTTAGTTACATACGTATCTTCCAGCCCAACTAAATTTTGATCTTTTCAGGGGGAGGTATCATTTAATTATTGAATGAATATGTATTGTACACCTATCCTATGACAAATTGTGTGCTAAGACTTAGAGATAATAAGGACAAATGAAACAAGGCCTCTGTCCTTATAGTACTTGGAAAAACAGAGTGAGAGGGAAAATGATTAAAGGGTAATCAGATCAATGCTATATAGCAGTATATACATAGTAATCTAGGACCTCACAGAGTAATACTCAACCCAGTCTCACAGAAGCATTGAGAGAGGGAGAGTGGGAAAGAGACAGGTTGCCAGTAAGAATTAAATTAGTGTCAGCTGAAATGTAAAAATGTACATATTTATATTAATTATAAAGATGATACAAATTTAATTATGAGATTCATGAAAACTAACTTGAATATTCATGTAATAAAACACAAATATTGATCACAGGGACATAATGAATTTATATGAACATAGCAAAGGTCAGTGCAATTTCTCTGGCAAATTTTATCAGAACAGAAAGCTAACTGAAGCAAAAAATATTCAGCATGGTTTATCCAGTTTTGCTAAAATAATAAATTAAATCTCAAATTTGTATCTGGTGATATGTTTTATAGAGACTGTCTTTAACTACCATTTCACATTTCAAATAAAACATGTTGAAAGTAGAGAAGCCAAATATTCAGCTGATCTATTTCCTTTAGCATTCTTACCAGTGCACAAGTTTGTGTGTGTGTGTCTTTTCAAATGCATAAGCTTTTGATTACCTGTGAAATGAATTCTGAACAGACAAGCCACAGGGAATCAGATGAACTTTTTGCCTTCCTTCATGAGGCTGGATTCCTGCAGAGAGTGTGTGCAAATGATGCATTCAAGTTAAGTTCTTACCAAGAAGGGAGGTGATTATCCATGGGATGATATAATGCAGAAGAAATAACGCACTGTCACAATACACTTTTTGAATCTAAACTTCTTTAAGTCAGGAATAGCATTTTATGCTCCGTATGCATCTATCCCCCCAGCATTTAGCACAGCACTGATTGTATTAGGTATTTAATGAATACTCGAATGATGGATCAATATTTCACTTTATAGATTTGGAGCGTATGCTTCCATTTATTTTACACTTGGTTGTTTCATCTGTGCTCCTCCATTATGGATATTAATGTGATGTTACTGGTTTTAACTATACCAGACTATTGTCCCACCTCAATTCCTTTATCATTTGTGTCCCTTCAAGTCCAATGATAACAGAGGGTAGAGGGTGTAGTATGTCCAAATTATAAAGAGATTTTTGTAAATGCCATCATACTTCCTGCAGTTGTGGGATTATGGCTTTGGATAGCTCTAAGATCAGCTCAAGGAGAGACATTTGATGAGCCTTAGAGCTATGCATCCTTTCTCTAATTGCAACGTATAGACTCTTGTTTCAGTAACTCTCCACCCCCATCACCATAACAGGCGTTAACAAGAGAACAAGTGTGACCTTCATCCTCAGTTAGTCCTAGAAACACTAACCTTTCTATGTAAGTCTCCAGTTTTACACCTCATACCTTATTACATAAAATACCCTTCCTTGAGCATTGCTGAGTTTCCAAGTGGTGTGGGGCTTTCTTCAACATGTTAGCACCAAAATCTTTGTTTTGGTTTTCCCTGATAAAGCAGAGCAATTAGATTAGACAAATACCAATCTATGTAAACCCTATATGTCAAGTTCAGGGGACAGTTAATGGACAATTATTTTAAGATAACAGAAAATGCAGGTGATTGCTGTGTGGTCAATATAATAAATAAGAAGATTCAGGATGATAGAGAATTGAAATGGTGCCAGGTGTGGCAGAAGAGGAAATGAATGATATCGATGAGAACAGATTTGAAAATCCTTGCCAGTTAAGTGAAGAATCCAGAGCGGCTTTTCTAATTTCTATTGGCATCCCTCCAAAAAACCTATTTATTTCCTACCACACTTCTTTAACCGCCTAAACCTGACCCCCAAGTAACTAATTAAGTGGTCAGCCTATGAGGTGGCCATTTTATTTAGAATATGTAAGAAAAGTATTAATAGCATTCAGTACTTCATGGTATGACCCTTTCATTCTAATACACACTTCAAAACCTCTTTTCTTCTAAGCATTTGCAGTTTGTATCAAGTGGGGCCATTTTATTAAATAGGTTTTCAGTGAATGTACTTGCTTTGGTAACAAGAAGACATTAGTTTGCCTCTTTCCTGCCCTCGCATCATAGTTCTGCCGAGCTGATTTGAGGACTACTCTCCAGCTGAGTTCAGAGGAATAAAGAGTGAGACAAGGAGCTGTTGCAAAGCCTGCTACCAATGATGACAATAGCCTGGATAGAAAAATAGCACACTGCTATCCAGCCTTTTACGGGAGCTAGGGGGTGAGTTGCTTTGAAAGGACAAAGTCTTGCTTGAAGCCATCTGTTTCCAAAGATCTTTTCCTTGCTCTTTAGCTTGTCAAGTTTACCAAGGCCAGCCAGGGTTCAGGAGGTAGGGGAAGCCCATTTGTAATGCTCAGGCAATCTCCAGTCACAGGTGAAAAATCATGCAAAGAACAGGAAATACATAAAACATGCTCAATCAAATTATTTAAACATATGTTAGTTCATTCATTTGTTCATTCATTTTCATTTTAATGGAAAAAGTAAGAAAACAAACAAACAAAAAAGAAACCACAGCTCAGCTGCATTAAGGATTCTATAGGAGCCATGTTCATTTTCCTCAAAATAGAATTGCCTCTTATATTATACATCATCTGATCATGGAAATAAAGGTGGTTGCTCATTTATTTTAGTTCCTGCCCCTTCCCAACTTGGTTTAGAAGAAGAAATTACCTTTGTCCCCTTTGAACTAAAGTAAGGCAGGCACAAGTCTGACGTGGGATAACATCTGCAAAAGAGCTGATTAAATCTCTCTTTCTTCTTGAGATGAAAAGGATCTTTAAAAACAAACTGAGGTTTTCTATCTGTAGGTATTAAATTCTCCCATTGCATTTGCTTTAGTTCATTGTGGCATTTGTGTGGTTTATTACAGCATCTTTCATGTAGCAGATCTAAAACACTCTTTGTGTAGTTGAAGATAATGGCATCGTGTGCTATAGGTTTTACAGATCCTGTTTTCAAGCCGGCAAGCAGCCCTTTGCAGAGAGAAGCTGCCATGCTGATGTGAAACGTTTCTTTTGCTGGCTGCGGTTTAATTCTCCGTTCACTTTAGGAATTGCTTCTTACAAATAAAATGTTTGATGGCTATTTTTCCCTCTCTGTCAGGCCTAAAGCAGAAGTTGCCAAATTTAAGGGTAAATAAGAACCATCTGGAATGTTTGCTAAATTGTTGACTCCTGGGATCCTCAGCTAAGACGCTGATTTAGTAGGCATGGGGTGGGCCCAGGAGGCTGCTTTATAAGTGAGCAGTCAGTTGGCCCTGATGCAGGAGGTCATTTAGAGACATATTGGCCTAATTTAACTCTGGAACAAAGCGAACATGTGAGTATTAAACAACTTTCTTTGCAAGATATTTTCTAGGTCCAACTGATGAGTTCTCTTTTACTCCAAATTGTCATAAACAGAACAATAAATTATTTTTAAAAATGAAAAAAAAAGATTGAAAAGGAAGTACGATTACCTTGCCTTCCAATGGTAGCTATGAGTACTACACACAAACGTAATAGAAAAGCAAATTAACCCATTGGTTTGATTACAAAGCAGTACAAAAATTTCATAAAATCTGACTATATGACATGAAATCCAATTCTTAAGTGTTTTGGCAAATATAAACCTATAGATTATAGTGTTGATTAGTTTAATAAGTAAGATTCTGTTGTATGTTCCAACTTGTTGGCTGTCAAGTAAGCATACATTCCATGCAGACATGGCAAAATGCCTACCATTCTAGCGTAAATCTTGATATGCCCTCCACTGAGAAACTTACCACAAGCCTACATCCTTTTCTCTTTTGGTTCAGTTCATGGGTTGTTAAAGGAAGATGATAGTGGGCCTTTTTTGAAAACACCTGGTGACCAGGCACACCTGGAGACTTTTAGTGGAGCCCAGGAATGGAAAGGAGAATAGGAAACATCCAAAGTATTCTGGTGGATCACACAGTGATGCTGCTAAAACCTGATTGACCAGCTGCTGGTAATGTTGCCAGCTTTGAGGAACTGCCAGCCTGTCTGTAACACTTGGAGAAATGATAGACATATACCTTTTGTAGTTCCATGTTACACAGATGCCCAGAGAAGTTAATTTGGATTTACACGTGCTTACCTGGTTCCCAGTGTCGAAGTCCTCAGGAATTTTCAACCTTGTGGAATCTAATATTGCTAAAAAATTAACTGTTTATCGTTCAGTCAATCAGTAATAACTATAGGGTAGAAATTAGCACAGCTAGGTGATTAGAATAGACTGGTTTAGAATGCCTAGATTAATAGACTGTCTCTACCAGTTTCTACCTGTGAGCCATTGAGCATATTGATGCAATAATCTGTGCGTCAACTTTCTTATGTATACAATGGAGATAGGAGATAATCACATCTATGATATGAAGTATTAAAGAATTCTTAAGAAGGTTATATTAGCTAACACGTGTGAAGAACTTATCATAGTGCCTCACAAAGAACAGGTGCTCAATAAACATTAGTTTTATTATTGTTGTTGCTATTGGTAGAGAAAACAGGTAGAACAGTGTCATTCTTTTTTTAAAATTAATTAATTAATTAATTTTTGGCTGCATTGGGTGTTTCTTGCTGCGCGCGGGCTTTCTCTAGTTGTGGTGAGTGGGGGCTACTCTTCGTTGTGGTACGGGAGCTTCAGTAGTTGTGGCACATGGGCTTAGTTGCTCCGCGGCATGTGGGATCTTCCCAGACCAGGGCTCGAACCCATGTCCCCTGCATTGGCAGGCGGATTCTTAACAACTGCGCCACCAGGGAAGCCCAACAGTGTCATTCTTAATTTGAAAATGTTTTTTAAACTATATTGAAGTACACTTTACATATAGTAAAATGCACAAATTTTAAGTGTACAGATCAGTAATTTTTGACACATGAATATACCTGTGTAATCAGCATTCCAATTAATACGCAGATTATCTCCATTATCCCAGAAAATTCCCTAATATGCTTTGCAATCTTTCACACCTGACTCATTCCCCAAGAAACAATCTTATTTCTAAAACCACAGCTTTATTTTGTCTGTTTTAGAACTTCATATACACGGAGTCATACAGAATGTACTCTTTTGTGTCTGGCTTTTTCCACTCAACATGATGTTTTGAAATTCATCTTCTGTTGTATGTATCAGTAGTTTTATCCTTCCTATTGTGAAGTATTCCATGTTCTTAAAATACTATAATACAATTACATGTTGATGAACCTATAGATCATTTTATATATATCAGTTTTTTGCTACTAGGAATAAAACTGCTCAGACTTTCTTGTACATATCTTTTTATGAATATATGTTTTCATGTATTTAGGGTAAATGCCTAGAAATGGGATTGCTGGGACCTAGGGTATGCGTATGCTTAAATAGTTGCAGAAACTGCAAGCTATTTTCTAAAGTGGCCATTTCATTTTACACTCCCACCAGCAATGTATGAGAGACCTATTTATTCCACATCCTCAACACTTGGTATTATTATTTTAAATTTCGATCATTCTAGTTAGTGTGAAGTGATATCTTATTATGGTTTTAATTTGCAGTTTCTTAAAAACTAATGATGTGGAGTATCTTCTCATGTATATTTTGGAAATTCCTATATCTTCTTTTTTTTAAAGTGTCTGTTCAAGTTTGGCACTTTTTTTTGTTGGTCTGAATTTTTATTACTGAGTTGAAGGAGTTCTTTATCTAATCTGAATATATAAAGTGAATTATTATTTAGCCTTTTTATTGTCCTAATGATGTCTTTTTAGAAACACAAGTTTAATTTTGATAGAGTATTTATTTTTTTCTTTTATGGTTAGAGCTTTTTATGTCTTAAGAAATCTTTGCTCACCCCAGTATTGTAAAGATATTCTTCTATGTTTTCATCTAGAAATTTTATAGTGTTAGCTTTATATTTAGGTCAATAATACATCCGGAATTAACTTTTATGTATGATAGAAATTGAGCTTTGTTTTTGTTTTTTCTATGTATTTCATTTTTTCCAGCATAATTTACTAAAGAAATTATCCTTCTCTCATTGAATTACCTTGCTACTTTATAGAAAAGATCAGTTGACCATATAAATGTTTGTCTTTTTTTGGACTCTCTATTCTTTCATTTATCTATTTGTCTATCTTTACACTATTACCACATTTTCTTGACAAACACAACTTTATAGTATACTTTGAAATGAGGTAGCATAGGTCCTCCAATTTTGTTACTCTTTTTCAGAAAATTTTGATTTTTTTTTAATATAAGGACTAATTTAAGTGCTTTATATTTTCATAATCATTGTAGAATCAGCTTGCTGATTTCTCTAAAAAAAAAAACCTGCTGGAAAACAACTATACCCCAATAAAAAATAATAACTTAATAAAAACCCAGTGGAATTTTAATTGGTATTTCATTCTACCTATGCATTCCTTTAAGGATAATTGATATCTTGATATCATCGAGTCTTCCAGCCCATGAACATAGTATAACTTTCCATTTATTTAGGTCTTTTTGAAATTCTCCCTGGAATGTTTTACCTTTTTAATGTAGAAAACTTGCACATCTTTCGTTTGACGTATTCCCAACTATTTTATGTTTTTATTGCTACTGTAAAGCATATTTTTACACTGTATTTTCCAGTTGATCTTTCTGTATTTTTCTATATTTTGTATACTATAACTTTGCTAAATTTATTATTTTAATTCTAATGGATTTTTGGTAAATTTCTTAGGATTATCTACACGAACAATGATGTCTGAAAATAGTTATATATCTTCCTTTGCAAGCTTGGATGCTTTTTCTTCTTTTTCTTGGTTCATCATGACCAACGATCTCCAGTACAATGTTAAATAGAAGTGGTGAGTTCAAACATTTTTGCTTTTCCCAATCTCAGGGGGAATAATCACTATTAAATATGATATTTAGTGGAGGTTATTCAAAGATGCCCTTTATCAAGTTGAGGAAATTCCCTTCTCTTCCTAGTTTGCCAAGGGTTTTTAGCATAAATGGCTGGTGTACTATATCAAATGACTTTCTGTGTTATTGAAATAATCATATAAATTTTTTCTCAAAATTTCTTGTAATCAATTCTATTTGGTCATGATATATTCTCCTCTTTGTGTACTAGTAGATTTAATTTGCTGATAATCTGTAAGGTTTTTTATGTCTACATTTATGAGAGATATTGGTCTCTCTATATATTTTTTTCTGATAATTTCTTTGTCAAGTTTTACTGCCCTCATAAAACAAATTGGGAAGCATCTACCTCCTCTGTTTTTAAAAAGATCTTGCAAAGATTGATATTTCTTCCTTAGATATTTGATAGACTTCAACAGTGAAGCCATCTAAACCTAGAGTTTTCTTTTTCAGAAGTTGTTTAATTACATCAATTTCTTGAATAGGTATAGGGCTATACAGATTTTTTATTTTTACTTCTGTCAGTTTTGGAAAGTTTTATTATTCAAGGAATGTTTCCATTTTACAAACATTTTCCAAATTTAAGTTATTAAATTTATTGGTATAAAGATGTTCATAGCATCTATGTATTATTATTTGATGTCTGCAGGATATGTATTGATGTGCCCTTTAGCATACCGGTCGACTCTTTTATATCCTTACTAATAGTTTTGGCTAGTTATTCTATCAATTATTTTGAGAGGGGTGTTAAAATCTCCACCTATCATTGTTAATTTCTATAATTGTTAATTTTCCCATTAGTTCTGTCCTTTTTTGCCTCATTTTTTTTGCCTCATTTATTTTTAAGCTCTGTAATTAGATGAGTACACATTTAGAATTATGTCTTCCTGATGAATAAATCTTTTTAGCATTATAAAATAACCCCCTTTCTCTGGTAATACTTCTTTTATTGAAATAATTTAGTCACACTAAATTTCTTAGTCTTAGTGATTGAATGGTATGTTTATTTACATCCTTTTACTTTCAACTTGTGTGTGTCTTTATATTTAAAATGCATCTTTTTCAAACAATATCAATTGAGTCTTAGGCTTTCAACTAGTCTGACAATCATTTTCTTTCTAGGATTTCATTCTAGCTCTTCTGATAGATTTTAGCTATAGCTCTTGGTATTATTTTTTAGTGGTTGCTTTAGAGATTACAGTAGGTCTTCAACTTATCAGTCTATTTGAATTAATATTATTGCACCATATATAATGTAAAAATCTCACAACCTATAATTCCAATTACCTTTCCTCCATTCTTTGGGTTATTGATGTGATATATTTACTTCTACATATATTATAAACCCCATAATACATTAATATTAATTTTTATTTTAAATATTTAACTTTTAAATAATTTTTATAAAGAAAAAGTAATCTCATATAGTTACCTACCTATTTACTGTTTCCATAGTTCTTCATGGCAGTGGTGTTCTTCACTGCTTTTCAGGTGGTGGTTTGGCTTCTTTTTTTTTTTTTTTTTTTGCGGTACACTCTTGTGGCCTCTCACTCTTGTGGCCTCTCACTCTTGTGGCCTCTCCCGTTGCAGAGCACAGGCTCCGGACGCGCAGGCTCAGCAGCCATGGCTCACGGGCCCAGCCGCTCCACGGCATGTGGGATCTTCCCGGACCGGGGCACGAACTCAGTTTTGCTTCTTAATATCACATCTATTGTATGCATAGAAACGCTGCTTTGCAAGGGTGAACTGCTAGCTTTGGTCCAGTTCCCTAGAGGTAAAACATGAAAAAGAAACTCTAGTTCAAGTGATTTATTTAGGGAGTATTCTCAGAAGAAAGGCCCCGATTGAAGCTGGATACGGTAGAGGGGAAAAGCTAAGTATGACTCTGGTTTCAGCTGGAGACTAGTTTCAATCTAGTCCCATCGGGAAGATCTGGAGCACACATTGTATCATAGAGTTAGTTCTATATTGAATAAGGGTGATGACCTTTTGTACCTTGTGTCAGTCACTCATTGGCTAAAATCTACTCCCTCCTCTTCCCCAGAATAGAGGCATACATAGAGCTTCCTGGGCCAAGTGGCTCCATTGGCTGAGGGCTATTTTCTAGTGATGGGGCAGATGTGATTTGTTATCAGCCAGGATCTGGCTGGGGCACCAAGACATCCACTATGGGGCTGTCCTTTAAGATGCAGTACACTCCTTAAACCAACACTACTATTTATTGATGTGTCCGCAATAGGTAGAATAAATAGGTTCAGAAATCAAGGGGTGAAAATAGAAGTGGCCCCATGTACTATCCCTCCCAGTGAACTACTTAGGGGAAAGTTGTGTTTCCTGTCCCCAGAAGTTTAGGCTCAGTGGGTTTAGAGGTCTTGGCTAGTAGTGGGGATAGTAGTGCCCAAGGTGTAGAGTTAAGAGTCTGCCTAAATTTAAAGATGCAGCCTCCATGTGGTCATTTTGAGTTCCCTGCGCCTATAGAAGAGCAGGCACAGAAAGGAGATGTACTGGCAGGTGTAATTGATCCTGATCTTCATGAGGAGGTATGACTGCTGTTACGTGTTTTGGCTGGTAGGACGTGTCTAGTACAATGGTGAACTGGGTCATTTTGGGGTATCTTTGTGCCCCATTTTAGTTGTATATGGGCATGTAAAGCAATCATGGCCTGATGAGACCATGATAACCAGGGGTTCAATCCCTCAGGGATAAGAATCTGGGTCACCCCATTAGGCAAGTCATTAGACTGCAGATGTGCTATCCTGGATTGATGGAAAGCTAGAAGATATGCATCAGTCTTCTCTCAGAGATCAACTGCAGCAGTGGGAACTCTATTCATTCCAATAATACTTTCCTCCTAAGTTTTCCCAGGAATTAACATCATAGTACCCTGGAGACATTGTAACCAGCTGGAGTGAACTTGATGTGAGAAGAAAATGCATCTCAGTGGTGCAAGTGGTGGGCTGTAATAGTCTTGTGGTGATTCAGAGAGTCCCCTCCTTAGACCCTTTTACTGGGCTGGTGCTTTCATCCCACAGCTGATGTGAGTTGGCTGCTAAAGGTTCACAGCTCCCTCTCTTTTCTGAAGAACTGTCCCAGTTAGGGCTGATGGGAGCTGATTCCCTCATGAGGTTGCCTCTATCAGCCCATAGATATTAACTGACTAATACAGTGGTTCAAAAATCTGGTCCACTTGCCTTGAGAGGAACAATACTGCAGTGAAATGTATGCCCCACCTCTCTTGCCCTCTCTGCTCCCTGC
The DNA here is from genome assembly GCF_963455315.2 of Globicephala melas. Classification (NCBI taxonomy): domain Eukaryota; kingdom Metazoa; phylum Chordata; class Mammalia; order Artiodactyla; family Delphinidae; genus Globicephala; species Globicephala melas. Next base: position 31,177,978 of record NC_083323.1, on the reverse strand, counting down.
ATCCAGACCAAGACTAGACTTTAGATGAGACTACATCCATGCGTCTGAGTTCCTGCTTCAGGTTCTGCTTCTAAGGAGTCTGAGCTAGGACAGGGTGAAAATCCACTTACGTCTTTGGGTTCTTGCTTCTGCTTCACATTTGCTCTCTAGAGATTCCTTGATTTCTTGCCAGCTGGCTAAATATATTTCAAAAGATTTTTAAAATATTTTATTCATCAGAAGGGCTGGTGTCAGTGTCTGATTCCCCATACTATTGGAAAATGGGTCAGTTTTATCTCTGCCTCTCTTTTATCCAGACCATTTTCTGGATAAAATCTAACACATATTTTATAATATGCAAGCCTATATTGAGCTGCATATAAAGGGAGAAGTTTTGTGGCCTATCTGGATTTTTTGCTATCCAAATTTTGGTTAACCCCAGAGTATTCTGTAGCCACTTTATTACAACAAATTATGCTTGCAGCAGTTTAGATCTGTAATGGGAACAAATATTGCACCCGAACAATAATATTACCAAAATAATAAGATTTTTCTTCAATACCCATTATCTCCCAGTAATTTTCAAATACTATCTGTAAAAATCATTACAACTCTCCAAGAAAGTGTTTTTCAGGCACTGAATAAGTATTTGTTGAATGAATGATGAATGAAATGTGAAATAATATTTTACTAACCAATAGGCAAGACAAAAACAAAAAACAAGAAAACACAAGCATTAGGAGTTGAAGGTAAGTCAGAGCTGCTCAGGGTTGGAGAAAGTTTCTCTGATAAGAAAGAGACCTAAGCACTATAGAATTGAGTCAGAGAGAGGGATAAAAGAAATTTCTGTAAAGAAAATTTATCATACTACAATCAGACTTTTATTCTCTTGAAATTTTTCAGGCCTTATTTTGCTCAGCAGTATTTCATGCGGTTAGTGATTCTCTCTTCTTTGAAACATTTTTTTTTCACTTGGCATCCAGGACACCACTCTCTTGGTTCATCTTCTACCTCCCTGGTCACTTCTGAGTCTTCTTTGTGGCATCTTCTTCAGTTTCCCACTTACGTACAGAGAAGTGCTGAGGCTCGACCTGGTACTCCTTCTCCTCCCGTCTACATTCACTTGCTTGGTGATCTCATCCAGTCCACATTCATATGCCCAGCCTGGCCCTCCTCCCTGCATTCAAGACTCATATATCCAGCTATTTAATATGTCCTCTGGAGTCTCACTGCCACACTCTGGTTCAAGTCTACAGTACTGCAACAACCTCTTGCTTCCATCCTTGTGGTCTATTCTCCATATGGCAGCTAGAATGACTTTTTAAACATGTAGGTCAGATCATGTCACTCCTCTGTTCCAAGCCATCCAATTGCCTTCACTGATCACTTGGAATAAAAGTGGAAACCCTTCCCATGGCCAACAAGGCCTTGTATGATCTGAGTGCTACTCCATCCTTTGTCCCCGCCTTCTAATCTCATCTTGCTCTTCACCTTGTCTACTTTTCTCCAGCCACTCTGGGTTCCTTGTTGATCTTGGAATATGCCAAACACACTCTTTCCTCAAGACCTTTGCCCTTGTTCCTTTTGCGAAAAAAATCTCCCCTCATTTATTCATAGCTTGACCCCTCTACTTCCTTTATGCCTCTTTTTAAAAGCCAACTCCCTGGCATCTATATAGAATAGCATGGACTCTCCATTTTTCTTCATTTCTCTACCTGGTTTTACTTTTCTTTTTCACTTTCCCTACCATATATGTAGTTCTTTGCTTATTGTCTCTCTTCACTTCTATTCCCTTTGAAATGTAAATTTTTGAGAGTAACAACTGTTATTTACTGCTGTATCCCTATTGTTGAGAACAGTGTCTGACACACAGTAGATGCTTAATAAACATTTATTGACTCAATGAATGTATGAAAGCGTTTTCATCATTAAAAAATTATATATTACTAATATATGTTGCTTTACAATCAATTTTTACCCAAACTGTGTCTATAAAAACTGCTAAGGGCTTCCCTGGTTGTGCAGTGGTTGAGAGTCCGCCTACCGATGCAGGGAACACGGGTTCGTGCCCCGGTCCGGGAAGATCCCACATACTGCGGAGCGGCTGGGCCCATGAGCCACGGCCGCTGAGCCTGCGCGTCCAGAGCCTGTGCTCTGCAACGGGAGAGGCCACAACAGTGAGAGGCCCGCGTACCGCAAAAAAAAAAAAAAAAAAAATCTGTGAGCATCCTCTCCATGGTCTTCTCATCTACCTTTGGGAGATTTGTATCCCTGAGATACAGACAAATGAGAAGGCACTTCCACTTCTCTCCCTTGGGTCAAGGTTATATTCAGAAGAAGGGAAGAATGAGTGAGAAGTATTTTCTTCTGCCTTGAGGGCAAGATAAAAATTTTATAGTGTATACTGAATTGTCATGAATAGAGAGGCCCTTCAGTGGACTGGGTGTCCTTAAGAACAAAGCCCAGATAAAGTTACTCTTGCTCTTGCTCTGTCATTGCTCTGACTGGAGTCTGTCCTTCAGTCTATAATCCAGTGAACTCCTGTTTCCAATCCATTAAATAGAGATAATAATAGTGTCCCTACCTTACAATGGTGCTTGATTAATTAGTAAGAGTTTATGAAACACTTTGACATTTTCAGATGAAAGGCACTAAAGGAGTACAGAGTGTTATTATATTTTTAACAATCACAAAACCTAGTATTAAAGTAATGACATTTTACACTTTTATAAGATCAAAGCCTTTATAAATGTCATTTTATACTCATTTTATTTTTAGAGAAACTGAGGTACAAGAAGGCTGAACCCTATTTCCCGAGGTGACTCTGCAAATCAATCAGAGTCACACATGGACGTTATATGAACACATATATAGAGAAAGACCACAACATGGCAAGCAGAATTAGTTTAACCACCTTAACCATGAGGACAACAGTATTGTATCAAGATAAGCAGCTTATAGAAGGAAGGTCACTTGACCAAGAGCAGGGAGACCATGATCATTGCCCATTGCCAAATCATGTGATACTAAGTAATTCAGTTAACAAATATTTAGTTAGTATCTAATAGCCAACAGAGGTATAGGTATTACTTGTCCAGAGATTAATGGCAGTGGAAAAGCATGAGGCCTGGGAGGAAAACCTGGCTTTCTTGGGTCTTGATAGAGTCACTAAAGAAACACCTACATTTGCTCAGGGGGTAGCAGCACCTGCCTTTTTCCGGTGTGTTCCCAAACCTGGAATCCCTGTGAGCGTGGAGACAAACTGCACTGTAGCTGAATTGCTCCTGATTCTAGGACTTGGACGGAGCTGTTGCTTACATGGGGAGGATACTGGAAGTCAAATTGCTCCTTTTTATGTCATCAAAGTATTAACAACTATCAGTACCTCCACTGTCAGCCGTCAAGTACAAAATGCCATACTTTCTCTGGACTGTGACTCTAACCTGGTAAAGAGCAATGATGACCATTTCATCACTGTACAAGTGCCATTGGGACATAAACCTGTAAGCAAACAATAATAACAATTAAGGAGACCCAGTTACTGAGAGGAAGAATAAATGACTCCCTTTGTGGCAGAATCAGTGGGAGGATCAGAAGACAATTTTAACAAATCAGTAGTTGCAATTCGGATCACTGTCAAAAAAACCTTTCTATGCCTACTAAAGTGGAGAGTCACTGATGAGAAACAAGAATTTTTTCCTGAAGATCAAGTGGTAGAAAATTCTAACAACACAAAAGGAAATTGCACAGTGATGAATATCATTAAACAAAAGATAAGAATCTTAGAGGACATATTCTAAAAACATACATATAAATACTAAGTTCTATAGGGAGAAAAATGAAGAAATAGAGTGGTAATAATTTCATAATTAAAAAAAATTGACTGGGCTGAAAATGGATTTGAGTCTGCTGATTGGAAAACCCTCCTGCGAACCAGAAAGAATTACAAAGTCATACACCAGAATTGTTGGCTTTCCAGAATTTCAAGAATAAAAAGGAAATCTTAGATGTTTCCAGAGAATAGATAAACTAGAAAGAAAATAGCAGCTTTCCAGCACTGAGTGTCTCATTTGCAACATTGGATTCTAGAAAACAGTGGGATTACTTTAATAGATGACTGAGAGATTACAGTTCAAGGATCATATACCCAAGCAAGATAACATCTGTCTAACCAGACAAAGGAAAGAAAAATTTGGGAGCTCAGAGAGTATACCACTTTATCCTTTATCTGAAAAATGATACTCAAATTGTGCCTAACTAAAGGAAAATCGAAGAAGAGTTCAACATCTCAAGAAGAAAAAGTGACAGGTAATAAATTGAAGGTGATGCTGTGACTATATATTTTTAAGTCTTAAGGTTGAAATAGATGATATATTTATTCTACTATGGAAAAACCTAATAATTGCCTTGAGCTAAATTATCTGGTGTGGAAGTAGGGGGTAGGTAGAGGGGGAGGGAAAGACAGAGAGAGATTTAAATAATGCTACCAATTTCATCCTTCATTTCATTTAATAAGCAGATACCCCTGAATGAGTGTGAAATGGAAGATATATTTCTTCACTCAGTGGTATTTCTCACATGCCTCTGACAGTGTGTGTCTTCATGCTCAATGATTCTAGTGTTTAAAGATACATATTATTTAAACAGCATGGCTTGTAAAATCAAGACAATAATTTCATCTTGTAGTCAAGGATAATCAAAGATAATTTTGCCTGTGTGCAATTTTATGACTTAAAAATCTTAACTGAATAACTGCACCTCTGTTGTAGATCAGTGAGACCCAGGAATTAAGGAATCAGTGTTCTAAAGGTCTTATATGTGGGTGTGTGTGGAGTGGGGCAGTAAAAGAATTCTGAAGATTCCGTCTTGATGTGTTGGGTTGGGATGGAGGAAAGGAAATATAACAAAAGATTTGGAAGAGATTAAGAGAACTGTGAGAGAATATTACTTGCAATTCTGTGGCAATAAATTTGAAGACCAAGAGGCACTGAATGATATTCTAGCCAAAAGGAACTGGGTGATTATTGAGTAAACAAAACTAACTTAAGTAAAAATAGAAAACCTGAGCAGATAATAACTATAGAAAGATTTGGAAGATAATATAAGAATACCATAAAAAGGCTAACGTTTAAAAATTAGATAAGTATACTGTTATTTAAACCAGTTTAAAATTTGGAAAAAGACAAAAATCTCTAATAAGGTTTATGAGGCTGGTGTTTACTTGATTAAAAAAAAAGCTAGTACAACCTTCCCCCAACCCCCGTACATATATTTAAGAATATAAATATAAAAATTCTGAATGATTGTTAGTTAACAGAATTGAACAATTCATCAAAGAATATACCATGATTCAAGCTGAATTTACTCAAGGAGTGTGAAGACAGCTCAATAGCAAAAAATTACTAATGCAATTAATTATATTAATTTAAAGGAGGCAAAATTTATTATATAAATGCATACTTAATAGGCATATGCTGATTGGGGGGTACCATATCTAATTTTTTTCTCTAAATAAAATAGTGATACAAATAATCCAATTAAAGGTAATATTTACTCAAATCCAATAGGACACATCATACCACTTGATGAAATTCAGTCATCATTTCCCTTAAAATGAAGGATCTTCCTCTCTTAAAATTTACTTTTAAAATTTCTTTTAGAAATTGCTAGTTAAGGCTTCCCTGGTGTTGCAGTGGTTAAGAATCTGCCTGCCAATGCAGGGGACACAGGTTCGGGCCCTGGTCCAGGAAGATCTCACATGCCGCGGAGCAACTAAGCACGTGTGCCACAACTACTGAGCTGCGCTCTAGAGCCCACGAGCCACAACTACTGAAGCCCACGCGCCTAGAGTCCATGCTCCCCAAAAAGAGAAGCCTCCACAATGAGAAGCCCTGCGTACCACAACTAGAGAAAACCCGCACGCAGCAACGAAGACCCAACGCAGCCAAAAATAAATAAATAAAAATAAATAAATTTATTTTAAAAAATACTAATAAAGAAAAAACTACAGGCATACCTCGTTTTGTTGCACTTCACTTTACTGTACCTCTCAGATATTTTGATTTTTACAAATTGGAGTTTTGTGTCAACCCTGCTTCAGGCAAGTCTATCACCACCATTTTTCCAACATTTGCTTACTTTGTGTCTGTGTCACATTTTGATAATTCTTGCAATACTTCAAGCTTTTTCATTATTATTATATTTGCTATGGTGATCTGTGATCAATGATCTTTGATGTTACTTTTGCAGAAAGATTATGACTTGTTGGAGGCTTAGATGATGGTTAGCATTTTTTAGCAATAAAATATTTTTAAAATTAAAGTACAAATATTGTTTTTTTAGACATAATGTTTTTGCACACTTAATAGACTACAGTATAGTGTATAAATAAGTTTTATATGTGCTGGGAAACCAAAAATTTTGTGTGACCCACTCTATTACGATATTCACTTTATTACAGTGGTCTGAACTGAATCCCCAATATCTCTGAGATATGTTGGTATTTAAATGCACCTAGAGGTTGCCATCTTCCCTTCTCCTGACCACCAATTTTTTTTTTAATAAATTTATTTATTTTATTTGTTTTATTTTTGGCTGCGTTGGGTCTTCGTTGCTGTGTGCGGGCTTTCTCTAGTTGCAGCAAGCGGGGACTACTCTTCGTTGTGGTGCGCAGGCTTCTCATTGCAGTGGTTTCTCTTCTTGTGGAGCACAGGCTCTAGGCACGCAGGCTTCAGTAGTTGTGGCACATGGGCTCAGTAGTTGTGGCTTGCGGGCTCCAGAGTGCAGGCTCAGTAATTGTGGAGCACAGGCTTAGATCATCCGCGGCATGTGGGATCTTCCCGGACCAGGGCTTGAATCCGTGTCCCCTGCATTGGCAGGCGGATTCTTAACCACTGCACCACCAGGAAAGCCCCCTGACCACCAATTTTTGAAATATTACTTTATTAATCATATGTTGTCAAAGCTTATAACATTTGAATTCTGCCTGTAACCATAAGCATCATGTTGAGTTCCACAATTAAATAGATACAAGGTTTTTTATTAGTCTTTTGTCCATAACTTCTTCCCTGAGGTCATTATTTTGAGTCATCTGTCAGTTGGCTGGTTTTCACTGGCTGGTAATTTTACAAGAAGGGCTCATGGGTGCTGCATTCTCTCTGGCACTTACATGCAGTAGGCCACTTTGCTGGGCATAAAATTGTTGGATCACTTTCTTTCCCTCAGCACTTCATAGGCATCTTTTCACTGTCCTCAGACATGGAGTGTTACTATAGAAGAGTCTGAAGCCAAGACGGGTGATATTTCTCATCGTACATCATCTTTTCCTTTCTGAAGGAAATATTTTTTTCTCTTTTAAATATATTTTTAAAATATATTTTATACTTTTATCCTTAAAGTTTAGTAATGTTACAAAGACATGTCTTTGTATTTATATTTCCTTGTGATGTTTTCTGGGCCAGAAGTGTGTTTTGTTTATTAAATAAACTTTCCTTCTGTGAAAGGATTAAATAATTTTGATACTATATAAATTCTCTTTTATAGGAATGCCAATTATATGCATATTTTCCTCCATCTGATCATCTTTTTTAATAAACATATATTTCGTATATTTATGCTGTTTAATGATGGTGATTACTTCTGGCTTGCCTAGAATGTCTTTTACTCCATTTTGTCATGTTTATTCTTTGTTTTCCTATCTTACTGTAACTTTAAAATCTGTCAGATTTCTATCTTTCTCATACATTTCTCTCCTGACTTCTTTCACCTTGCTTTTCACTTCCTCCTATCTAATAACCACTTCTTTAAATATTTGTATCTCTTTTAAAAAGTATTTTAAAAGACTGATTATGTTATTTGTAATTTCTTTGAACCTAGCAGAAGTATTTGGTAAGACTTCTAACCTTTTTTGGGGGAATGGGTGGGAAGAACAATTACACCATGATATATTTACTGAATCTTCCTTTTACTTAGTTCATGTTCTCCTTCTTGGGCTGTATCTGCCCAAAGATATATTTATTGGGTCCTTTCTTCTACTTATATTTAAATGAGACCAGATATTTGTTTTTTTAAATAAATTTGTTTATTTTATTTATTGATTTTTGGCTGTGTTGGGTCTTCACTGCTGCTCATGGGCTTTCTCTAGTTGCAGCGAGCGGGGGCTACTCTTCGTTGCAGTGCACGGGCTTCTCATTGCAGTGGCTTCTCATTGTGGATCACGGACTCTAGGCGCGCGGGCTTCAGTAGTTGCAGCACACAGGCTCAGTAGTTGTGGCTCACGGGCTCTAGAGCACAGGCTCAGTAGTTGTGGCGCACGGGTTTAGTTGCTCCGCAGCGTGTGGGATCTTCCCGGACCAGGGCTTGAACCCGTGTCCCCTGCCTTGGCAGGTGGATTCTCAGCCACTGCGCCACCAGGGAAGCCCTGAGGCCAGTTATTCGTTGAAGAATTATTTGTAGAAGGGGAGGGCAGTGAGCTGGCATAGTCTGAAGCTTCAATTTTGTTTGTCTGTCTTGAAACGTTTCACACAATCATTTATTTTGTCTCCTCTGGGATGGAATTTCCACCACTTTTGGTGTTCTGGGCTTGGCAAGTCTCACGGCAAAGGACTTCATATCACAGGCTTTATGGTTTTTTCATCCAATGATAACTACCTCCCTTTTCCTATTTTATCCCATTCACAGACTTCTTGCTAAGAGCTAGGTTAAAGGCAATGTAAATAATATATATCCAGAATATGAGCAAAGGATCTCAATTGACATTTATCCAAAGAAGACACAGAAATGGCCACTAAGCACGTGAAAAGATATTTAGCATCTTTAGTCAATAGGGAAATGCAAATCAATATGACAATGTGATATCACTTCACATCCGCTAGAATGCAAAATGGTGTAGCCACTTTGGGAAGTAGTTTGGTAGTTCTTCAATATGTTAAACATAAAGTTACATATGACCCAGTAAGTCTACTCTTACCTGTATGCCTAAGAGAGATAAAAACATATATCTACACAAAAACTTGTTACATGAACATTCATAGCTGCATTATTTATACAGAATTATTCAGCTTATAACAAAAAGTGAAAACTTCAGTGTTCATCAGCTAATAAATGGATAAATTAAATATGGCCTATTCACACAATAAAATATTATTTGACAATAAAAAAAGAATGAAGTATTGATGCCTGCTACAATATGGAGGAACCTTTCAACCATTATGCTAAGTGAGGGCAGCAAGTCACAAAAGACACATATTGTATGATTTCATTTGTATGAAATGTCCAGAATAAGCAAAACTACAGAAAGTAGTTTAATGGTTGCTTAGAAATGGGGAGCAGGGGATGGGCATGGGTTTTGTTTTGTGAGTGATGAAAATGTCTAAAATTAGCTTGTGGTGATGATTGTGCAATTCTGTGAACTTACTAAAAACTATTTAATTGTACGCTTTAAATGGGTGAATTGTATGGTATGTGAATTATGTATCTATTTTTGTATCTTTATTCAGCTTTTTTTTTTTTTTAAAGAATAAAGACTCTGCAATGCCACGTTCAAATCCTGGCATCTCAAATTGGCCATGTGACTCTGGGCAAGTTCCTCCACATTTTTGTGTATCTGCGCGATGTGGATACTGATAATACCTACCTCAAAGCTGGGTTGTAAGGACAAATTAAGTGGATGCTCAGAACAGTATCTGTTACACGGTTAAGTGCCCAGGAAGTGACAGTTATTTTATGAGCCTACCCACTGCATTAAAAAAAAAAAAATCTCAGTGACCTTATTTTTCATTTCTAGAAGTTCTATTTAGTTATTTTCCAAATCAGATTATTCTTTCTTCATATTATTTTTCTTATGTTTTAGATTCCTTCTTTTATATCTTTACTAATTTTAGAATTCTTATTTAAAAATGTGTCATGGACTTTGGCTATGATTAAGTAAGCCTAAGTACCTGGCACATAGAAGGTACCCATAATTATTTGTTGAATTTATGAATGGATGCCTAGTAGGTAGTCCTGCTTTCCTCGGTTTTCTACTATGTTTCCTTAAAGAAATTATTTAATTCCTCTTTGCTTCAGTGTTTTCGTCTGTAACACAGAACAATGTCTACCTCCTAAAGTTGTTGTAGAGTCTAAATGAAATTGTGTCTAGTTTAGTACTTGGCATACAAAAGATGCTTAACTATATTTCCTTCCTTTCCAGCCTCCTAAACATCTTTTTACATTTGTTACCGAAGATTTAAACTCCACCCTCTTAGGAGTGGCCGAGTGCTCAGTTTTTTAGTTATTTCTGTTAGGGCTTTGCTGCCCTCTCTGTAAATCCTTATAGAATATATTTCTGATTCTCACAGTTCTTTCATTCTTGCACTGTTCGCGGCCGCCTGTATCCTGATGTCGTCCTGTTCACTTCTCTTCGTTATTTGGCTGCTCTTGCTGCACTGACTGCTTTAGTTGCTGAATTAAATTCTACTTTCAAAATGGTAATAAATGAAAAAGCATGTTAGTGTCTACAGAGTAGAGAATGCATAATGATTGAATCTTAAAAAGCTCTTAAATTCTCCAGCCACTTCTGATTCTGCTGCCTGTCACTCAGAGATTCCTTTGGTCATCACCCCACTGAGGGCTGCAGAGTAGCTGCACGCTGGTGGATCTGCGATTAATGCTCTTCCTAACGCTGAATGGCCAGACTGGGGGGCATCTTTTGCTTCATCTTTTAAAGTAAAAAAGTGTCTGAGATCCTAGCAAAGGGGCATCAGTGCTACCCATTGACAGGAAAAACCAAACAACTAAAAATCTCATATAGCCTCTTTATGGTACTTCCGAGTTTTTGCCTATAATTTGAATTAAAAGTAACCAGCTACTCAGATTATAAGGATCTACAGAGGAGCTTTTCATTTTTTATTGTTTATTCCCTTTGGTGATGAAAGTGCTGTATAGGGTGTTCAACTAATTCTAAGTTATTATATAAATTGCATCCTTACTAAAACATAAGATGAAATTGAGCTCACATTTTGGGTACTGTCCAAACAAATATAATACTGGAAGAATACTATCATAATGTTGTTTCATCGGCTAGAAATATTTGTAGCCTTGATGCTATAGGCCTCAGGACTAACAGTAGGTGGTTTCTGTATTGTAAAAAAAATGTGAAGCAAGAGATGGGGGATAAAAAGAGAAACAATCTTATCGGCTTGGTGCTTTGTGACCGCCTGGAGGGGTGGGATAGGGAGGGCGGGAGGGAGGGAGACACAAGAGGGAAGAGATATGGGAACATATGTATATGTATAACTGATTCACTTTGTTATAAAGCAGAAACTAACACACCATTGTAAAGCAATTATACCCCAATAAAGATGTTAAAAAAAAAAAAAAGAGAAACAATCTTTTGAAAACGAAGTGAAATATTTTCAGATACTGTTCAGCCCCCCAAATATTATTTTTCCTTCTCTATAAATTCTTCTAGAGTTCTAAAAGTCTTGCTACAGAGATCAGATATTCAGTGAAGACATATAATTATTCAATGACAGTCAGCCATCCTATGGTTTTATTATTATATAGATTTATAATATTGGACATTTATTATTATATTGCCTTTCCAGAATTTATTTCCTCTTATTCTGGAAGAGATCTTATTTTTTCCTCAAGGAAACCACCCTTTCCTTCCTGTTGGCCCAAGGGGCTGGAGTGAAATTGATCAGCATATACTGGTTTTCTGGCCAGCCACTCTAATTCATTCAGAGATAGGCATGATCTTATTTAAGTCCAGCTGTTCCTGATAAGTGTTATAAATTCTATTATGACCTTGGAGTTGCTGAGAAAATGGCCAATTACATTTCATTGATTCTAGGATGCCCCACTTACATTTTAATATCTCTGAGATTGGGTTGCATTTTACAATCTATGTCATAAACTATTGTGTTATTATTTAAAGGTCAACAGTTTTCTTGCTGGTACCTAAAACTATTTTTCTTCCTTACAGTCAGTGATGATGTAGGGTTCATGAAATATGGTACATCCGGAGCTTCTGGCAACCATTTTGCCATTAGAGGGCTGAGGCAGTCTAAGAATAGAGAGGACACAGGAGGAAAGCAGAGTTCAGAGGTCAAGAGAAACTGAGCATCGATGATATAACTTAGATTCTGTTGTTATTTAGGCTTCTCTGAAGTTAATGCTCAAGTTCCGTAAGCCAACTAACTCCCTTCTCACTTTATACACACTTTGCTGTTGTTGTTGTTTAAACATGTGTTGGTACCTCACCTCTCACTTTTAACTTTAAGAATTCTGAGTATTAAGAAACCCTTGAGATATTATGAAAGACCAGTACCTGAACAAAGAGAACCCAGTCCCTTCCCCCTTTATCACAGTTAATTCAAGAGAAATAATGGACATGAAGCAATTTGGAGCATCTAAAACATTTGACAAACATAAATAAGGTCAGTGGCAAATATTTTCTGTCAGGAAATCCTGAGTTGCTTTATAATTCAGGAGGCAAACATAATCCTTAGATTTGTGAAACAGACCAAGATTCTCAGTTGCCCCTGGAATAAACTGACTTGCAGAGATTGCTGACTCCAGGAGAAAGAAATTTTCACATGTTCATCAAGATTTGGGGAATTTACAGATAACGTACAGTCCAGTCAAACTTTAGCAGTAGATGAACTAACTACATGGGATGTGACAAGTGCGTAATAGGATGTGTGTATGTGGAGAGTGCAGGGAATTAATCCATCCAAAATGAAAATTTTTATATATCAAAGTAAACAGTGGGACTACATTTTCGACGGTTAAAGGGTAGTGCAAACTCTAAAATTTTCTGGTACTGTTGTCATGAAACTATAATTTGACTACAGCCTTTTCTACAAGTGACCAAAAATACTTTCTAAAATTTCAAGTTATTTAATGACCATAAATCCTTTAAATCGTTGTAGGATACAACATATGTAGAGATACTGTTCTGTCTTGTTCAGATGTCTTCCTTAAAGATAGGCAGTGCCTTTGTGCATTATTAGCATATTTTGGCCTTAAGCCTTTCACCTAGTAATGCTCTTCAAGTGATTACGACTATCTGAGAGGTGCTATAATCCCCCAGAAATGTACTGTTTGGTTTTTCTCAGTGCTGTTACGAAAATGACTAGTAATGTGTAAACTGGAATTAAGGAACAATGTTTCCTGCCAGTTAAATGGACGGAATAAATGTGTATATTTTCAATTGTGTTTGCTGTACTAGGACAGATCAAAATCATTTCTCAATTGAGTTGTTTAAATAACACCATTCCAACCCCAAATCTTTTTGTTTTTATTATAAAACTGGCAGTATGCAATTAACACTTGTTCTCAAACTATTTTTCCTTTAAAATCATGGAAAAGTGACAGAGGATCACCTTTATATAATGAGGGTGTGGACAAGTCTTTAAGAGATTACTTGAGACTTCACAGGCAGATTCAGTAGATACCAAAACCATTCTTTTTAATTTGTTTTTGTTAGATTTTTCTACCGCTTCTGTCATCACAGTGAGAAATTTACATGATAATAATCTAATTGCGATTACTATCTTTTTTTTTTTTTTGCGGTACACGGGCCTCTCACTGTGTGGCCTCTCCCGTTGCGGAGCACAGGCTCCGGACGCGCAGGCTCAGCGGCCATGGCTCACGGCTCCAGCCGCTCAGCGGCATGTGGGATCTTCCCAGACCAGGACACGAACCCATGTCCCCTGCATCGGCAGGCGGTCTCTCAACCACTGCGCCACCAGGGAAGCCCAATTACCATCTTTTTAATGCTCTATTAAAAAAAAAAATTGAGCCAAGCTCTTGAGTGAACACTTTGGTTTATATCAAGAGGGGAGTGATTGTATAACCAAACATATTAAAATATTAAATCTGTAACCCCATCTTGCAGAAAGAAGATGCCAGCAGAACCAACTTGAGAGCCTCCATTGCTACCCGAGCATGGCTACTCTCTGTTTACTCTTTCATGTTTCCTAAGGTCATTTGGATTCAAGCATTACTAATACTGGTAGTATTTCTGTTTTAAACAAACAGAAAAGGCATTATTTGTGAGTTATGACGTAGATGGTATGAGTAAAATAATACATGTATTAAATAGTTAAACTTTACACAATAAATTACAAATAGGCTGTATTTTATTGAGCAAATGTGTCTGTCAATGTGAGTAATTTTAAATGCTCCAAATCTTCCCTAGTCCCACGATACCTGTTGTAGTTTATTAACCAGAAGTGACTGGTGCACCTTGGTTTTATTGTTTCATCAGACATCTTCCTTTGTTCTCCAGTATAAATTCTTGAGTAATTTTTTCCATAGGTTACTCACTATTATTACTATATGTAGGCTTTTCTGATCCCTATGCAAAGTCTTATAAGCTTATTTTCTCATTCTCCTGAACATACTTTTCCCGCCTTCTTTGACACTTAAAAAAAAAAAAATTTTGCCTCCACCACTTGATTTGTTTTATATTCTTTTCATGTGTAGGCCACTGGTTTTACTGTTACCTAGCTTTCTATACTGCCTACTTTGCTTTCTGTTTGTGTTCTTGGTGAAAAGGGCCAAAAGGTGAGCTATTGTTCACTTAGGAAATGCTATTTTGAGGAGTAGAAAAGATGGGTATTTTAAAGTGTTATTTGGAAGACCATCCACTCTAGTATGCAAAGTAAATATTTCTACAATGCTTCCTATTTCTCTAACTTAAGGCTATGAAAAACAATGCAACTTACTTTACATCAGCTGAACAATTGCATGACATTACCAGGTATTATCTAAGAGCACAGTATCTACACCCAGACTTGCTGGGGGCCTCACTCCACCGCACCACTTCATAGCTGGGCAACTACTCCTTGGGAGTCAGTGCCATGTGCCTGTTCACTGTTGAATGTGTTCTGTGTCTCTGCTTCTTCTTTTTTCATGGTTCTGACCCTGAGTCTCCACCCTATTTTAGCCACAAAGTTTCACAGTCATAATCTAGACTTTATAATTAACGAGCTATAGTCTGAATTATCAGAATTTAACCTTCCAATTCCACCTCCCTAGAGTTCTCTGACTTTATAACTTATTTCTAGAGTTCTCTGACTTCAAAATTAATTTTATAAGATCCTATGATCCTCTTTTTCACTATTCATTTACTCCCTCATGTACCTTTTACTCTCCTTCTCCAGCTTAATTCTGTGGTCCATCACTTTAATCACTTCTTTGTATAACCTCAGGTTTTTGAGCCTCTCTTGCTCCATCATGATCACCTGAAAAGCTGCCAGCTGCTGTTCAAACTTTTAGTCCATCTTATACTCATACCCTCAGAGCAGAGTATGAGTTAAGAAAAGCACACAGTCAGGCTGACTTGTCTCAGTTCACATGCATAGCCATGAACCTGGGCCTGAATCTGTGCCCACAGCCTCTGCCTGTTCTCCTCTTACTGTGGTTGAACAATTCTACTAAGAGATAAGGTAAAATTCCTCCAAAGGATCGTCTGTATTTACCCTCTTCAATTGCTTCATCCTCATTCTTTTTGGAACTTATCCACTTAGACTTTTAACCCCAGAACTGCATCAAAAGTACTTTGGTTAAGGGCACTAAGGACACATATGTTTCTAAATTCAGTGTCAATTCTCAGTCTTTATCTAGCTTCAGGACTCAGTGGCATCGACAGAGTAGGTTCCTGTATCCTACATGAAACATCTTCTTCAGTTAGCTTCCAGGACAGCATAAACCCGTGAATTTCCTAGGTACCTTTTTTTTTCTTCTCTTCCATCCTATTTCCCTGAACTTTAATGGTTGGCAGGCCTCAGGAATCAATCCTTAGAGGTTTTTTTCCTAGCTAGACTCCCTTAGAGATCTCATCCAGTCTCATGACTTTTAAGACCATGTCTGACACTGATGGCTCCCAATTTTGTATCTTGAATACAGCTGTCTTCCCTTACTCCAACTCTTCCATCCAACTTCCTACTCAAGATCTCTACTTGAAGACCTCCTAAGCACCTCATACATCACCTGTCCAAAGCTGAACTATCAATCTTCCGTCTAAACTTTGTGCCTCCAACAATCTCCCCCACTTCGGTAAATGGGAGCTTTATTCTTACAATTGCTCACACCCAGAAACCTTGTCAAAGTATAATGTTTTAAAAAGATAAAAACATGACTCTTAATACAAGTATAAGGTGAACTTGTGCCAAAAATTTATTAGCTCACGTATGAGGGAACCAGCAGGGTGGTAAAGCTGATTCAAAAAGAATCAAAGACTCAAAAGAGGTAAAACTGATTCAAAGGAGAAACATGTTGTATAGTCAGTCAGGAAAGCAAGCAAAATAAGTTTGCTAAATTGGAGACAAAAGTGGTTAATAATCTTCAGGACAATCATGTTGTTGAGGTTATCCTCTGCAATGGATGGAAAATATTTGCATCTCTACTGCACAAAAGTTTACAAGGGAACATGTAACTTCATGGTAGTTTATTTCACAATAATAAATAGTAAGTCAACATCAGTATATGCCCTGGAGAACTCAGTCATCCTTGCCCAGGCCTGTGAGACAGTGGTCTAATATAAAAGGACACACAGTCATCCCTTTGTCATATTTCCAAGTTTTAGGTAATATACCTTAACACCTTTAGTCATCCATGATGTCTGCCTTATTTTTGTGCTTTACATCATCAAATCTTATTGACCTTGCCTTCAATATATAATCATAATCCTATCACTTCTCACTACATTTACTGCTATCGTTCTGGGCCCAACCATCATCATTTCTTGCCTAGATTGTTGACATTTCTCCTGTTTGGTTTCCCTTACACTTTTATAACACTGTTTCAATAAAGCGAACAGAGTGATCCTAAAGTAAAAATTAGACTATAAGTCAGATCATGGCACTTTTCTTGTTAAGATTTTCTGAGTTTACATCTCACTGTCCATGCCCCTTCCCCAAATAAAAAAAAAGTCCTTGCAATGGTCTGTAAGGCCTTACACAATCTACACCTCTCCCCAAGCTTATTATCTCTCTGAGTTCATCTCCCACAACACCCTTGTCGCTCACGATGTTCGGCCCACAGGGGCTGCCTCACTGATTATTGAGTACACATAACCTGTTTCAACCTCAAGGCCTTTTGGACTTGTTCCCCCTGCTTGGAATCTTCTCCCAGGTACTCTCCTGGCTCATTCCCTGTCTCCACTGTGTCTTGCTCAAATATCACCTTCTGAGTGAGGCCTTCCTTAACTACCCTATTAAAAATCCACCCCATTCCCCCCAGCATTTCTGCCCCTGGCACTCCCCTTACCCTTTGTTTTTCCCCATAACATTTATTACCCTCTGGCATATAGTTTTTATAGAGGGCAAGTATTTTTGTCTGTTTCATTCACCAACATGTCCCAAAAGCCTAGAACAGTACCTGGCACATGGAAGTCATTCTAATATTTTTCAATGAGTAGATGACTGGGTAGAGTATTAATTTTCCATCTGTTTCTAGTATCATTTCTTATTTTCTTTTTAGTGGGTCCACGTTAACTTTAAAATGAAGCTGTTATTTCTTTCTGATTTCCATCCTAATATTATTTCCAATGAAATCAAATGAAAACCAGTTATTGTCTACATACAAGATACTGGGTTGGTCCTATGGAGGACACAGGGAAAAATCAGACACAAAGATTTGCAATCTAATTAGGATTATAAGACTGGCAGAGGAAAAGTTAAATGCTAAGGAAAGAGAGTAATAACGTTTCAACCTGAAAAACTGATGAAATGTCAGCAGGCAGAAATACTTAATTACTAAAATAATTTGCTTTCTGAGCCTCACACTTAGTTGTTGTAGACTCAAAAGTTCATAGACAGTAATACATTTTCTGAAATAAAAGAAAGGACTGTATTTAAATGTTTAAAATAAGAAGCTTTCAAGAGGTTGCTAAATAACATTGGTTTCGTAAAAACTGAGAAACTCATTGTGAGACGCAAACATGAACACAGTTTTATTTTCCTAGTTCTTGAGCACTTTCATGAGGACCTATTTGTGGGGTGGAAGCTGACCATTTTGTTCATGATATTTTCTTCAATGCTCTTACCTTTCTCCTGTCTAGGATTTGCCTTTGTACTGAATTCCATGTTATGCTTATTTTCCACGTCCTTTCCTCCTGTTCCCCCTGCCCCCAGACACACACACACACACACACACACATATGTACATTCTCCTGATAGAGTTTATGGAGTGATCAGTTCTATGATTCTGATCATAGAACTAGAGGCTCATTCACTATGACAGGTGTGTTTTGGTTTCAAACCAAGACTTCTGCCAATAATTTACCATTTTTGGCTCTAATCTTGTCACAAAAAGAAATATTTAAAACTTAACTGTAATGCCCCTCTCACCATGATCTAAGCATCTCCAACTTGTATCTAGATAAGTCAGATCCCAATATAACCAGTGCTGCTCTGAAAAGAATGTGCTTTGCTTGAGGAAAATGTTTATATTTCATTCCCTGGCTTCTTCCAAAAAAGGTTTTCAGCTACTTAGGTAAGTGGAGAACAATGAAAGCAGCTTTATCAGCACAGCTTGTTTAATTTCTTTTGAAAGTAACATTACTAAACTTTCTGCAGTATTTTAGTTGATACTACAGAAAAAATGTCATTTGTACTGAGGAGCTGCCAAATATAGCCAAAGTCAAAAGACAAATATAATATACTTATTAAGGCTGTGTCCTCTTCCCATTTTGAAATTTCCTCTACCCTTAGGGCAGGCACCAAGCTGTCTACGTTTGATGCAGTACTGACTTTATCTGTAACGTTAAATAAATAGGAAATAATGAATCCTCAGGCTGACTGCGGCAGTTAAAAGACTTGTTCTCTGTCAAAATTGATCATAAGCAACAATTTAAGACAAACTTCCTTCTTGAATAACCGAATCTTTAACACTTGTTTTTGCAAGAGACATTTTTGATCCTTAAATATAGTCAACAAATTAGGGGTTTTAAAAAATCTAATAGGGCTTCCCTGGTGGCGCAGTGGTTGAGAGTCCGCCTGCCGATGCAGGGGACACGGGTTCGTGCCCCGGTCCGGGAAGATCCCACATGCCGCAGAGTGGCTGGCCCGGTGAGCCGTGGCTGCTGAGCAGGCGCGTCCGGAGCCTGTGCTCCGCAACGGGAGAGGCCACAACAGTGAGAGGCCCACGTACCGCAAACAACAACAACAATAACAACAACAACTAATAATTTTTCTAATCTCTAGCAACAGGTGGATTTAAGTATTAGATATTCAGTGTGCCTAACATTTCCTTGTTATTTCTATGTTATAGAACTTCCCTTTCTAAATGTAGGTCAAATGAAAATCATGTTTCCTTTGCTTTCTTTAAAGTCATTCTTAATTTCTTTTCCTTTTTCTCTGTGCTATTTCTGCTTCCCTTGATGTTTAATGTTCCAAAGTAGTTGAAGAATGTCAAAATATATTGCCCTAGATATGTACATTGCTTATTATTATTATGCCCTGTCATCAGTCTTTTCAATTCTAAGAAGAAATCTGATATAAATCTTGAGAATAATTTATTGTTATTAGTTTCAAATAAAGCCCATATGTTATAACAATAATTAATTAATTTTTATTACTTACGTTGTTTTTCCAAAAGTGTTCAATTTTTGTTGTAGGAAATTTATTTCTTTACAAGTCTAATGAAAGTCCTGAACCTTCTTTGTAATACTGACCCCTAGAGTCATAATCACTTTGTTTATAACCTATGTCGTTAATAGTAAATATTACTAGACCAAATATTAATAGTGGTAATAATCGCAGCAAACTTTTATTAGGTCGCAACTGTGCACAAAGCTCTGGTACATCTTTTATGCACATTGGGAAACCGTAACATTAAATTTTTAACAGATAAGAAAGATAAAGTTTGGGAAGATCATTAAATTTGCTCTAGGTAATACAGTGAAAGTAGGTCACACTGCCAATAAAAGAGAATAAGGATATAAACATAAATCTGTCAGACAACAGTTCTTGAGCAAATAGCCTTGTTATATAATTTCACTTAACTTTTTTACAAATCCTAGGAGATAAACGTAATATTACAACAATTTTGTAGGTGAAGACAGGTGAGACAGGTACTTTGCTCAAGATAGAATAGGGATATAAACAAATCTGTCAGACAACAGTTCTTGAGCAAATAACCTTGTTATATAATTTCACTTAACTTTTTTACAAATCCTAGGAGATGAGCGTAATATTATAACAATTTTGTAGGTGAAGACAGGTGAGACAGTTAGGTACTTTGCTCAAGAGTACACAGCTTCCAAGTAACTATTTTATTGAATGACTCAGCCAACAAATACTTTTTGTTTTGTTTTGTTTTGTTTTTTGTGGTACGCGGGCCTCTCACTGCTGTGGCCTCTTCCGCTGCGGAGCACAGGCTCCGGACACGCAGGATCCCACGCGCAGGACGCATGTGGGATCTTCCCGGACCGGGGCACGAACCCATGTCCCCTGCATCGGCAGGCGGACTCTCAACCACTGCGCCACCAGTGGAGCCCCAACAAATACTTTTTGAATGTTACTACGCCTGGCATTGTGCTAGGCCCAGGGTTTATGAAGATGACAAAGACACATTCACTGTCCTGTGGGGATTTACTGCCGAAGGAGAAACAAAGCAAACAACGTTTGTATGGTGCTTAACGGAGGAGATATACACAGGAGCCTTTGCAGCCAGTGGAGAGCAGCGTTCTGATCAGATCGGAAATGGGCGGGGAGTTGGAAGGAGGATGCTGCTTAAACTGCACATTGGAGGATGAGTAAATACTAGCTAGGTGAAGGGAGGGAAGAGAGAGAGGATGTTCTGGAAAGAGGGACAACAAGCAAGCTCAAAGTCTGGAGATGAAAGAAGACTTGACAATTTCCAGGTGTAGCCAGCAGAATAAAATGAGAAAGTAGGGAGAGGTGAGGCAGGGGAAGTAGCTGGCATGAGACTGTGGAGCTCCTGGCAGGCTACCCTAAGCTGTTTGGACTTTTCATTCTGAAGGCAATAGTAAGCTGCAAAAGGAACTTTGACAGATCAGATCAGAAATATCTGGCAGGTGTGGCAGTTGAATTGGAGGTGAAGGCAGGAAGAGTAAGAAAGAATGAAGCCAGTGTCATAAACGTCACAAAATGATAAATCTTAAACTAAATCATTGACTGCCAGAATTGAAGAATGAAGAGAGACACCAAAGAGATTAAAGTAGTAAAACTGGCAATATTTCATAAATGATAGGTTGGGGAGGCTGAGGGAAAAGGAGGTTTTTAAGATGACTTCCAAGTTTCTGGGAGCTTCTTGTGGTTCGTAGGTTTTTTGTAAAGAGCATGTCTATGTGATATGACTAAATCAGCTGCATATACTCTTCTGACTAGCCTATTTGTCATTAAAATGTTAAGTGAATAGATTAACTGCGCAGATCTTTGTGTGTGTGTCTGTGAATTGCATTCACTATAGAAGTAGAGTAGTTCAGACGCCAGATAAACTGTACCAGTGCCTGAACTAAATAAGTTAGCCAAGGGATAATTCCTTAATTCGTATCACTAAAAATTTCACTTAAGTTTAAAATTGCAAAGTTCCTAGGTATATGTCTTCTGTACATCCTTGGTTACCTTAGTGATTGAGCATCATACACTTATACTATGAAGGTAGAAAAACATTTTTAATTATGTTGATCAAAAGGAACATTTGGAAACTGCCAATTACGTTAATAAATAATTTTTTCCTTACTCAATCTTTTGCTTATGCATTCTGAAGTGACGATTACATAATCTGGGAATAAAAGAAAAAATGAGTCTATCTTTCCAAATTGTGGATTGTGGATATGTTTGGAGAATGAAGGTTAGAGACTTGGAATTCCATGACAGTCCTCTATTCTATTCTAAACATTAAGTGTTGAAGTGGACTATACCACATCTGAGAATTCTCTGGGGTTCTTGGGGTAGGTCTCTACTCCATCTCAGGCACCACCATGTTTTCAGGGCTAGTATAGAATTGTTAGAGAAAGGAGATTTAAACATGCAGGTATTAGTATTCAATGCACAGGGTTTCTGAGAATACTCATTAGTCAGCCCCTTCGGAGAGTCAAAAGCTGGTAAAATTCCAGAAGGTAGATGTCCTGCCTCTTGTGTAGAACTGTTGGGGCCGGTACCCTTTAGTTGCCCATCTCAACGTGGAAGAGCAGTCAATGTAGGAACAGTTTATCTATCTGGTAATGAAGCAATCCAATGAGTGGAGCAAGAAAGGAGACTAAAGATGAGAGCTGGCATGCCTGATGGTGGTCCCAGAGATGCAGAGTAAGGGGGCACTGTAGCAGAGGATGAGCAGAAATCCACCAAACCTGGGTTATGATGATGGTAATGCTCCAGCCTTGCCCGAGCCAATGGAAAAGTTGGGCTGGAGCCATGTCCACCAGCAGAGAAGTTAGCATGGACCAGGTGCCCCTCTGCTTATACCCAGAGTCTGTGTAAACCTCACCCTTACCCCAGAACCTCCAGAGCTTCATAACAGAAAATAAGGAAAGGGAAGGGGGAAAAGTCCTGAGAAGAATCCTGAAGTGATTGAGTAGTTTCCCCAAAGAAATCCAGTTCAAAACAGAAGTAACTGAGTTATTTTGTTTTAAAGGAATTCAAGTTTGTACTATCAAATAGAATCAAGGCTTGAGAGCTAAATGTACTTATAAAAAACAAATGAGGCTGGACTGTTTTGAGTGTAACTGCAGAATTACTGTTTGGGTATAGGCTGCTGGTTGGAGGTTGATGGCTCAGGGCTCAAGCATTGTACCAGGAAGTGGAAAGAGCTTTAAAAGAGACAGATGAGATTCCTCTACTTGGTGACCTGGCGAAAATTATTTTACTTCACTGAGCTTTAGTATTCCCCCTAGGAAAATGGGTTTAAAAAAGAAAAATAAACATATTTTTGTAGTAAGACATGCTTTGCCACACTAGAGAATAAGACTGTTGCTATATAGTGAAAAAAAAAAAAAAACACTGGTCTGTAAGATGCCATTGGTCTGTGTCATAACTCTGCTGCCTATTCAGCAGGGGACTGTGTCTCCTCTTTGTAATATTCTGGGAAGAATTAGGTAAGATGGGAATCATCTCTTTCTTCAAAGTGTGAGATTATTTGTTTATTGGCACTGGCTCCAAAGTTTTGCTGGTGGGTCAATCTTTTCTAGTTCTTTCCCTATATGAATGACCTATGCAGGTTTCATACTTCTTCATTAGTCAAGTTTGATATTTTTCCCGAGAATCCATTTCACTGAGATTTTACATTTATTTGTAAGCATATGTAGACAATATTCTCTGAAATATTTAAAATTTTCTTTTCAGCTCTTTCCATAGTTCCATTCTTATTTTAAAATTTTTCTTCATTAGATTTCTGAGAGGTCAATCAATATTATTGCTTTTATTTCAAAAGACCAGATTTTAAAAAAAATACCTCTTTTTTTTTCTTGTTTTAAAAAAATTATTATGTTAATTACTTCATTCTGCTTCCTATCCTTGGGTCTTTTTTTTTTTCTCATAAAATTTCTGAATTGGATATTTTCATTTATCTTCTCTATTTTAAAATAATAAATATTTAAGAATACAAATTATTCATAAGTACTATTATTCATTTACTTTATTAGTAAAGTATTTAAGACCATGAAATTAACTTTATCTATAGTTTATTGTATTCCTTAAATTTGATATGTGGCAATTTCATCTTTATTATTTTCAAAGTTGGTGTTATTGACAAAATGTTTGGAGCTTTTAAATATCTAAACAATTTGATTAAAAAAATGTAGTCATATTTATTAAAATTTCTATTTTATAAAATACATAACTTTTTTGCTACCAGGTATTTGAGCAGTGTTTATAATTTTTCTATAAATACTTGAGCTGCAGGTGTATTTGTTTTGTTGCTAAATAGCATGTTTGAAAATATAACTATTAATTTTATTTTATTAATAGTAACAGAGCTATTATTTATGTTCTGATTTATGTCTTTTATTTGCTTTTGATGGACTGACAATGAATTGTTAACTCTTAATGTTACTACAGTCTTTATATATATATTACTTTTTTATTTCTAGTAGTGTTTTTCTTGTTGCATTTTGATACTATATTATTCACCTATAATAGTGGATCTGTTATGCCTTCAGTTTAGATGATGCCTTTTATCAATCAAAAATGACCTTACTTTAACATTTTCTACCATATGTTTGACTTTGGCTAACGTTAGTATTGTTATTTTTGCTTTATATGAAGAGTTTAATTCTTTACTGCTATATTTTTTGCATATTTATGATCAGCTTTCCAAATCATACCAGGGATATTTTTCTTTTATTTTAATGAATTTTCTCCTGGCATAATCTAACTCATTATTCACTAAAGAACAAAAATGCTACCATAAGTGCAAGCTTATGAAATGTTTCCCCTGATTTTCACATGCTGTGTTATTAAACATGCCTTATCTGAATATATCTAGACCGTTATGCTAATTTCAGCACTTTTCCAACTGTTTTCCTTTCAAAAGTCTTCTTTTTGATTTTGATTAATTAAAGATTAATGTTGGGAGGAAACTGTTAAATTAAAATCACTTACTAATAGAAGGATTTTGGTTCTTTGACTATTTTATTCTCAGTCTTAAAATAAAATAGCCTTAATGACAAAAATTCTTGCTGTTTTCTTTTCACCCATGTATGAAAAATGATCATTTTGGAAGCTAAAGAACACTTAGTCCTTTGAAATAAAAATAAGTAAGCATTCAGGGAAGGAGAGAGGTGCCCTAGACAAACAAAGAGGATTAGAATGGGAGTTAACTGCTTTTTCTATCCCATCTGCTTTCCAAATGTGGATCACTCCTTGAGGTCTGCATGAAACAGAAAACATGGGCAAGGGC
This sequence comes from Globicephala melas, assembly GCF_963455315.2. Taxonomy (NCBI): domain Eukaryota; kingdom Metazoa; phylum Chordata; class Mammalia; order Artiodactyla; family Delphinidae; genus Globicephala; species Globicephala melas. The sequence continues at coordinate 31,153,144 of NC_083323.1, read as the reverse complement.
AGAGGCTCATTCTTGGTTAGAAAACCTTTATTACACTTGTCAGCAGTAGCTGCAATCATGCTGGCCACTGAAGCAGACTTTTTATTTTCCTTATTCCCAGGTTGTGATTATACAAGGAGCTTTCTTTTTAAATTTGAGATCAACAGTAATGTAATTTCTGGGTTCCAAATCAATAACTTTCTTTCTGTCTTTCCTTTTTCCAACTAAATCAGAAGAAAAATGATATAGATCTTCTCTAACCAATTTATTTATGGAAGATTTTCTTCTCTGTACACACTCTATGCTTTGGTTTAATTTTTAATGGGTTTCGTGTTCACTGAAAGAAGCTTCTTCAAGTGAACCAGAGGTTAAACATGAAGTCGAGAGAGCATTGACTCATTCTAATACTTCATCTCTTTCTAGTACATAGATCTTTTTTTTTGACCTTTAGTCTCTTTTTCCATACTAGTCTTATATCAGCCAGAAGATAGTTATAGAGGGATGAATTTCCTAACAGTCATAAAGGAAACTGTTTTTTAGAAAAATCTACATTTTAAAAATTGACTAGTTTTACTTATATTCGTTATACTCTAGCTGGTTAAAAACCACCGTTTTAGATCCTTGTCCTAAGATTTATTTCTTTGCCTGCTGCTTTTTTGTGTTGTTATTGTTACATTTTCTTATTTTAGTTTCAGTAGCTTCTAATTACCTACAGTTGATTGTTTCTGGGGGATCTGCCAGAGATGAACAATGGATAAAGGAAAGTATTCCTATCATTAGCAAAGCTCTATGTATGTGTACACTGGGGTCACAAAATGATAAAGTGAACTTTAAAGAACAGACACAAGTTGCACATAAAATGAGACAGTGGCAAAAACCAATAATTTTGCTCTCAAGTGCCACCAGAACGTAGCTGGAAGGGTAGAATCAACAAGGTCATAGAGTCTAAAGTCACGCATGGATTTCAGCACATGTGTTACTTTATCTTATTTGTTCATCTAATTCTACCAATTACTGTGATCCAATCAGATGTTTATATCTAACAGAATGGAAAATTCTATTTTAATTTTGCATTTATAGAGTAAATGAAATGATGGCATAAGTCTTTCTTGGATTACTAACTTGGCTGATGTGTGGATAGGGCAGTCCCTTTGAGAGCCTCAGGTCCCCAGATTGCTCTTGCTATAGAATTAGGACTTTCTACTCTTTTATAGAGGATTTTCCCTTTCCATAATATTCACTTCTCTAAATTTCAATTTAAAAATAAGCATGTATACATTTTTGTACATTTCTGGAAGTAATCATATTTTACATGTTTTAAATATGACTGTATATTGAACAATTAATGTATATGAATTATTAGTATAAACAGAAAAACAGATTTTTTTAGAGAGAGGAACTCATCATGAGAGAGTAATATTTTAGATTTACACACGCTTCTTAATTTTTTTTAACAATCTGTTACTTCTTCCTTCTTTTGTGGAACCCACATTTAGAAAAAGTCTAGACATTATCAGATAATGAAGTATTTTTCCATTTTTTTAAATTAATTTTACATGTATGAATCAGAAGTTCTGGCAAGCCTGAGATACTAGAATTAAACTGCAATAATTTCAGCCAATTGCAGGGAAGTCACATGACACGTTATTGGTCAATAATGTTTGTTGAATTAGATGTCAGGGTAGAAAAGTAATGAATCATTAATAGAAACAGTGTTAGTTTAAGTTTACTTAATGTAAGGAACCATTCTATCCAAGCAGCTATTTTAATTTAAACAATACTCTTATTTCAAGTTAATGCTAGTTCAAAGTCCACAAACTATCAGCAGCCACTTGGATTTTTCTAAGAGCTAAAGACACAATGTCTTTCCCACTTATTTTTCCACACGTAGCTGTGTACTGCTTTGTGATAATTTGTGTTTGTTTCTACACATGTGCATGTCTTGTCTTCCTAAGAAGATTCATTTGTTCGTTTGTGCAATGTATCCTTTCGTCCATCCAAAAATCTTTCAGTGGTGGGCCTGGTGTTAAGCATAGAGGAATAAGTAGAAAAGACACAGCCTTTTCCTCAAGGGACTCAGAGTTTAGAAGAGCTCATGGTCACTGTAATACGGTAACTCAGCGCACAGCTACCATGGAAATAAAGGAAAAGCATTGCAGATATTGGCTTGCATAAAGTTAGCAACTTTAACATGACAGCATTTTATTTATCTTTCCTTCTCCAGACTTGTTCCCATAAGTAGTTAAGATAAAAATGAGATTAAACAGAAACATTGAGTATCCCTAATTCGAGCCTATTGAAGAGTGGATCATTTTTTTAAAAAAAAGAGTCAGATTCTGGTAAACATTAAACAGATTGGTTTAGTAAGCTGCCTTGTACTTGGGTAAATAATTAACATTTCTTTTTAGATTTCCAGAAAGAAATGTCAAAGCTCCTTTTGCAGTTGGAAGAAATCAGTCTTCAGCTGGGAAAGTGCCTTTTTAAAGTAAAACATTGCATGTATTTGAGTGAGGAGGGGGCATCATTAAACATAATACAGATTGATCAGAGACTTGTGCTTTTTAGTCCAGCCTCATTAACTACGCATTTGTGTCCAGAAGAATGACATGAGTGCCAAGGTTTAACTGAGGGCACAAAAGGAATACCAAGTTCCCCTTAAGATAGCAAGTTCCAAGGTAATTTCAGTTCATTGTCAAAAATACAAGAGTGGCATTCTTTCATTCCGCACTCTCCTTACCTGTCTTAACTTCTCAACGTTGTGAATTTGCTTTATTCACTTGCTCTTTTATGCCAGCCTAAACGGTTTTATTCAGGGAGGTATATATATTTGTAATACATATAAATAGAAATTAATATAAACATACAAATAATTACATATTTCAATATATTTAAAAATTTAAACGACATCCTGTCTTTTCGATAAGCAGATTGCTCCAAATTTCCACCATTATGACATTATCTAGACCTGGAAACTAATAACAGTAAAATACTTTTTTGCAAGGCATTTTGTGCTCAGTATGTAACATGGGCTTTTCTCACTTAACCATCCCAACTACTCTGTGTGGTTTGAGGCGGTATATCCTCATTTACAGATAAGAAACTTGAGACCAGCCCAAGGTTTTAGAGGGAATATAAGATAGTGCTATGATTTGAAAACCATTGCCATTGCTCACTTTAGCTGACAATAAGTGAAAGACAATCCTTTGTTAGTTTTATATGTTACAGGTGTGCCTAACCCTTTGGCACTTTGCTACTGCTTTCTTTACCAAGTTACCCTTTCTGGCTAGGATGCTATGTCCTTCTAATCCTCCACCTGGCTAAATTTCTTACTAATTTTTCAAGTCTCAGCTCAGGACTACTTCTCTAAAGAAGGCATCTGTGGCAAACAAACTGGGCTGATTTCTTCCATAACACCCTGCACATAGTTCTTTCTTAAGTACTTTAAACTCTGTGAAAATTTGGACAATGACTTGTTCACAGTTGGTCAGCTCCTAATGTGGACCTGCCATGAATTAAATATTTGTTGAATGAATGCATGAATGAGTTCCCTACATATCAAATTGTTCTGAATTGGGTTAGAATGCCATGTTGGACATGCAAAGTATTGCAGCAAGGGATAAAGGAGCAAAAATATTCTAAACAAAGAACAGGGATAGCTGACCCATGAGGCATACTAGTTTGAGGAGATCAAACGTACGCATAGAAAAAGTATCTATGTAGAAAGCAGAACGAGGACAAGTGAGACAAATTAAACATCAAAATGCTGAGAGCATGAAGAGTAAAACAGAGACTAGAGGAATAAGAAGTTAAACTGGAGGTATTTCCTGGATCAAGTTTTTAATCCCAAAGTTTCCCTTTCTGTTACACCTAGGTGTTTTGGAACTAATGTCAGCCATAGTTCAATTGTGTTCTTAAACCATAATGCAGCCACAAGTGGATTGAATATTTTTTTAGTAGTATGTAAATGACTCTATAAATATGCTAAACATTAGTTCACTAACTACTTATTTTTCCACTTCATTAGGGAAGAAAATTACCCCATTCATAGAATGTTTCATTTCCTTGTCCACAGAGCCGATCACTAAAGCATAGGTCTTGCTGACATGGCAATTTATTTCAGGGCAATAAGAGGAAAGACACATAGCACATTATCTAAATTATTAAATTCTTACAAAAGCAAGGTATTGGTTTGGAGTAGGATGGAATCTTCTCTCAACTGGTTAGGAAGAAATAGTGTTAAGATTTTTATACCATGACATTATGGGAAGGTGCCAGGCTGGGCTCGGTCTTCCCTATCTTCCTGTCTTGACCTTACTCGGTGATGAAGAGATTGGGCAAAGTGATCTCTAAAGTTACCTTCTCTTCAGTTAAGAGCTAGTTTGGAGGTGGATAAATGGTACATTCATTGGAGTTTGCCAGTTACCAACTATGTAACTCCGGTATGTTTCTCAACTTCTGTAAACCCTGCTTTCCTCATCTGTAAATTGAGGTTAATAATAGGAAAATGCTCATGGGGTGTGGTAAGTCTTAGATGAGATAACGCTTATAAAGTGTTATACATTTATTGGCTGATAAATATTCTTTTCTTATTTTTATTAGTTTTGTGGGAAAAGATGGTCAAAATTTCAGGTATTTAAAATTTTGTGTGTGAATTTCATTTATTTACATGCTCTTTCCTATTATTCCAGCACAAGAGAAGCGGTTACTTTAAAAATAAAGTTTAGTCAATGACAGTAGGAGGCACATATGTGGTCTAATTGCTATATAAACCCTATAATGTTATTTTTTTATGCTGAGACCCCAATTAACTTCAGTTGAATACCTGTGAAGTATGAGTCTCTGCTAATTCTGGATAGAATAATTGGATATGTCACAAAGTGTGTTGTTGAATAAATCATGTTTTCTTCCAGCGATTCAAAGACCTGGCAGCACACTGTCATAAAAATGGGCAGGCATGTTGTTACTTTGCTTGTAAGGTGATTCTAAGATCTTGGCCATTTGCTTTGAATGGAAAACTGTAGACACCCTCATTAATTAATGTGTGGATTTTGTTGCTTTGCTAAATTATCTTTACCATGATTGATGATTTTTCATTGTGTCTATAGCTTCTTTGTAACTTCCACTTTTTCCCCTGGAGATGGTCGTTTTTATTTATTTTATGTTATTTTATTTTGCATTAGTGATCTTATGCTGCAAATGAGACTCTTCCAGGAGCCAATCATCTGTTGTTTTGGCAAAGGCAGCCCATGATTCTGAGACAATTTCATAGATAGCATTAGTTTCACAGATTGTTTATTCCAGGTGATGATTTCCTAAACAGGGTATAAGACATGAAATCCTGCACAAATTAGATAACCAATGTCACGTGGTTGCTATTTAGTATTAATGTCTAAGTATGTCAGGGGTTGGAACTACTATTATGGAAATTACTTCTGCATACAAGATGCTTTATGCGTGTTTCTTTTTATCCACAACTACAAGGCTGGCTAGTTAGGCTGTGTACGTTTTTGTACTGAAGTGCAAAGTAGTTAAGATAGCTTACCCAATACCACACAGGTACATAATTGAGCAAGCATCTGAACCCAGAGTAATGTTATTCCAGAATATATGGTGTTTCCAATATAACACAATGGCAAATTTTGTGCGCTCATGAATAGGCATTCTGCTATATGCATGCTTTTAAAAATAACTCTACAAAATAGCAATTATTATTCCTCAAAGCAAAAAGGAAGGGAAACACTGAAAGGTAAAAAAGGATATTTAATTCAAAAGCAATTAGAAGTTTCAAAGTGAATCAAATAATGCAGATTCAGGGAGAGGTTTTTCAGTCATTCATTGGGTAATTGCCATTCATTTATTGGTAATTGTATGATGCAGCCCTACTCTGTGCCAAGCAATGAACTAGGTTCTGGGGTACCATAAAGAGCAAAAGCTGGAATGGTCCCTGTACTCAAATTTCTTGCAGTCTTATTAAGGAGACGTATTAATAAAATAAATTTAAGATAAAATAATTACAAGTTTTAATGGAAAAATATAGGAGCCTATGAAGATTATAATAAGGGGATATGGACTCATTTGCTGCAAGAGAACAAATTTAAAGTCATGAAAACCCAAAAGGATTTTACATATTATATACATATGAATATTCAGATTTGTAATGATGATGTAATGATGATAAATTCATATAACTGAGCTTATGTTATTTTAATAATTATAGTTACACAAAAATATTTTCCTAATTTCACTTGTGGTTTTATTAGAATGGGATTATAGGAATTTTTTTCTCTTTTTGTTTTCCATTTTAAAAACATGTATTTGGGGCTTCCCTGGTGGCGCAGTGGTTGAGAGTCCGCCTGCCGATGCAGGGGACACGGGTTCGTGGCCTTGTCTGGGAAGATCCCACATGCCGCGGAGAGGCTGGGCCAATGAGCGGCTGGGCCACTGAGCCTGCGCATCTGGAGCCTGTGCTCTGCAACGGGAGAGGCTGCAACAGTGAGAGGCCCGCGTACCGCAAAACAAACAAAAAAACGTGTATTTGGGAACCCTCCTGCACTGTTGGTGGGAATGTAAATTGATACAACCACTATGGAAAACAGTATGGAGTTTCCTTAAAAAACTAAAAATAGAACTACCGTACAACCCAGCAATCCCACTACTGGACATATACCCCGAGAAAACCATAATTAAAAAAGACACATGCACCCCAATGTTCATTGCAGCACTATTTACAATAGCCAGGACATGGAAGCAACCTAAGCGTCCATCAACAGATGAATGGATAAAGAAGATGTGGCACATATATACAATGGAATATTACTCAGTCATAAAAAGAAATGAAATTGAGTTATTTGTAGTGACAGACCTAGAGTCTGTCATACAGAGTGAAGTAAGTCAGAAAGAGAAAAACAAATACCTTATGCTAATGGAATCTAAAAAAGGAAAAAAAAAAAAACGGTTGCACAGCAGGAATAAAGAGGTAGACATAGAGAATGGACTTGAAGACATGGGGTGGGAAGGGGAAGCTGGGGCGAAGTGAGAGTAGCATCAACATATATACACTACCGAATGTAAAATAGTTGGCTGGTGGGAAGCAGCAGCATAGCACAGGGAGATCAGCTCCGTGGTTTGAGATGACCTAGAGGGGTGGGATAGGGAGGATGGGAGGGAGGCTCAAGAGGGAGGGGATATGGGGACATGTGTGTGCATATGGCTGATTCGCTTTGCTGTGCAACAGAAACTAACACAGTATTGTGAAGCAATTATACTCCAATAAAGATCTATTAAAAAATGTATTTGATTACATTATTTTTTAAAAAGGGAAGCAAAATGATTTCACATATTAACATATTTTCTAAGAATTCTGACTAAATCTTGGGAAACACTGTGGGGGGGGTGTGTGTCTGTGTGTCTGTGTGTGTGTGTGCTGGGTAGTATGATTTTTTTTTCCCTTATTTTTGGCCACTAAATGGACTTTGTACTACTGATATGCCTCATCTTCAGTTTTGGAGGTGGGGGACTACAGCTGTAACTCAGCCTCTGTGATCTCATTTCCTGGTTTCTGGCTCATAGATTTGATTAAATGGAAAATTGAAAATGTATCAATCCTTGAATTAATGCCTACAAGATTAGGTCAAGGCTATGGAACTCAGACCTCTAAGGTACTAGCTCATTTCTACTTTTGTTAAGCTTGAATGCAAAATGGAAATGAAAATTGTTTTGTCAATCAAATATTTGCAATCCTATCAATCCAGGATCAGAAGCAATTTTGTGTTAGGAGACATTTTCAGTGATATATCTTAAATCAGATAGGTAGATAGGTAGATAGATAGATAGATAGGTAGGGAATTTATATATGTATTATGCATATTTATATATGTATGTATTTTACATATATACATATACACACATACAGAGCCATACATATATATTTATAGTAAGCATAGTATATTTTTAAATTTTTTCTTGAATGACATCAATCTTACTTAAAATATATTTTAGAAAAGTAATGCTTGTAACATGTTTACTATAGGAGTTTTAACAATGCAGACAAGAAAAAGAAAAAAATAATAATCATCCATAATTCTATCACCTATCACACAAACATAAACCATGTTTTTATTTTTGTACATGGCCTTCCACTGCTTCTATATAAATATAGATTTTAATACATATACATATTTATGCCCAATAACTAAATACACATATGCTTATCTTATAACTGTAAGATAATATTTTATGAATTTATTTTCTTATAATGATATCTTAGTATCTTTAAATAGCTGTATAACATTCTGTTATGCCGACATCTTTATTGATCAATTGATCTCTTAGTGTAGGACATTCAAGTGGTTTCAACTGTTTTGCTGTTGTATACAATGCCATGATAAATGTCCTTACATGGAAATTTTGAGAATAGAGCTTTGATGTACCTGCATAAATAGGTTAAGAAACTTCATGGCTAGAAAATAAACACTGTTTCCCACCTCTCCTTCCTTCCCTCTTTCCATATATGCGTCCAATTCGTCCTCAAAATGACTTCTCATGCAACTTAAAAAATATGCTGAATTATTTTAATCTGCAGTGATGATGAGATCTTAAGTGGAAATCACATAGCTATTGACCATCTGATTTGGTGGTGTATTTTCTTTTCTCTTTATGCTTCTTCAGGGTATAAATTGAGGTAAAAAAGTACAAATGAATTAATGCTGATTTGTTCTTGAACATTCCATGACTGCCTTGAAATTACTATGAATACACTTGAATATTGCAAAATGAAGATAGCAAGTAAAATGACGGAGACTTACAGAATGTTACCATTACTGGAGTTATAATTATAAAGGCTTTATGAATGCTAGTTTCATCTCTCCTCCATCAAGTCTACATTTTCTTCTGTCTCTGTCATACTTAATAGACCAGCATTACTGACTGAAAAATGATAGTTACTTTTCTGTTGTTTTTTTATGACTGTAGATATAAATCTATAGTAAATTGCTCAATCTGAAAACACAACACTGAGGGAGAAAACCAAAGTAAGGTTTTTTGTTTTTTTTTTAAATGTGTGTGACATTAAAGAATGGGAAGTTGGTTAGCAGGAGCTCTGTCCCATTTTGTTTACTCATCTCTAATGGGGTTAATACATAGGGCCAGTGCAAATGAGTGTTCTGTAGCTAAATAATGATAGCCCGCAGCAAGAGAAACAGGGAGCTGATGTCCTGACATTTATTTTAAAAATAGCTGAACATATTCCAGGCACATTTTGCCGGTCCTACTGACAAAAGTCCTTCTGTTAACCATGTAGAATGAAATTCTTCTCATCATGACATAACTGAGGATTCACCTTAAAACACTTCGAAAAATAAAGACCTTTTCAAATTCAGGTTGCCTTTCTGTCTCTCTCGGTTTTTACTTGATGAAGACACTGAGCTCGAAGTGAATGTAGTTCTGAATTTTAGTGAGTATAAAAAAGTTGGAGAGCTAAAATGCCTTTTAGTGACTGCTGCTGTGTAGACTGTTTTTAAGATATTTAAAATTTTATAACAAAATAAATACATGAAGAAGGGGTTATTTTATTGATTTTTTCATGAGACAATATGTAATAATTTTTAATGAGACATAATATTTAATATTTTATACTGATAAAGTATCAATTGACAGTGAGGGTTATTTTTTTTAAATGGTCACTGATTTTAGGCCTAAATAATTGACCTTTTAGCTTAGCACAGCTGATAAAAGTTTCAAGAGTGAACTAGTGTAAAAGTTTTTTTGGAGGAGATAACTTGGGGTGTATGTAGGGATATAGAAGGGTCAGGTAAAGTACGCTTGAGAAGATCAAGGGCCAGTGCACTGGGCTGAGAGCCAAAGAGACTCAGGGAAGGGCATGGTGTTAGGAAAATCACATCATCAGATTGTGAGGAGGGTGGACTGAAGGTGAGTGAGCTTGGGAAGAAAGATAAATTAAGGAGCAATTTTTTACCTAGAGTGAGTAGGTGAGTAAAATAATCAAGGGTCTTACAATGGCTGAGAAAAGAAGTAGAAAAGACTGAGGACTACTTAGTATAATTCTTTAAAATAAAAATAATGAGAAACAGGATTTGGGAGAGCTTAAATGTTTATATAAAATGGATATCTGACCCAAATAATTTGGGGGCACTGTGTAGAATGCAGACCTAACCTACACTGTCATTTTTTTTATCATATAGCAAAAGCCCTTTTTGATACTTCCATTTTTTTAGTTTACCTGTAACTCCTTACATTCTTGAAATTTAGACTGGAATTTGGATGATGTAATCCATCAACTTGCGACAAGATGGAGAAATTAATTACATGTGTATTCTAGGACGCTTTCTAACATACTATTTTACCATTTACTTTCAATATAAGTTTAAGATATTTAATTTATATTATCTAGTGAGCCATATGTCTTTACCAGAAGAAAAAAATACAAAATTAAAATAAGAAATATAATTTAACAACACCAAATTTCATTTTTTTTTCTGAATTGATTGTGGTGATTTATTATCTTAGTATTATTTACATTAAAAGGTGCGTATAATTGCTTCTATATGTTTTTGTCCCTTTGAATTACTTTCAAAGCATAGTCTTTTCCTTAAAAAAGAATAGATGTGAATCTGGACCTAAATCTAGATATGTCTTTGGCGATTTCTGTCTTTGGGCCCCTCCTTCCTAATATCTAGCACAGAGCAGTGTCTTTGGGAAAGCATCATGCTTGACAACTTCCATGATGATATCATCCCACCTCTGAAAACCTTTATGGGAAAAAAAACTCCTTGAAGACAACTTCATGAGCTTGGAAAATAAGAGACTGAGCCACTTAAATAATGAAGAAAAGTCATCCTCTGCTCCTTAGAAAATGTTTTATTACTCTGAAAGGAACTTTGGAATTGAATCAAAAAATGAATGCCAGCCCCTCCCAGCCTAGAAGTTGTGTTTAGATTACTAAAAGGATTTGTCTAGTGTTAGTGAAATTAAAATGGGGAATATGCAGTAGTATTTCAATTTAAAATCTATATAAGCTTCCATATGTAAGTCATACATCAATATATATTTGCATATCTTTAAAACTTTGTCTATTACTTATTACCAGAGTAATAAGACATTAAAAAGTGATCCAGCCTCAATAACCATGGAAGAATCAGACGCAGATTTTAGTATGAAATGATTTGTGTCTGCATTCTCAAAGATCTATTTTCAACATTTTCCCCCTTATATAGTCAAAAAAGGAAATCTAACTTGAAAATTACATTAGAAGACTGTATAAAAACACACTAATATGATAAATGTAGCTGTTCATTTCTAACTCTGCTACTTTTGACATATCATTGCAGTTAATTTTTTATCAGAAATACACATGGAAAATAAAAGAAAGTCTATTTTAAGTTTCCTATGTTTATGTAAAGAAGTGGCTTCATTGAAAAATATTCCAGGTAGACACTAAAATTCATGTTCTTGAGGAGAAAAACTCCGGCTACTTGGAGAACCATTTATTTTCCCAGTTGCTCCTTCTTTTTTCCCCTTTTGTTTCCAACTAATTGTTGCTGTAGTCTCAATCACTCTTGTATCTTACTTTTGCTTTGAAAATTAGCTCTAGATACATTCCAAAGCAGCTCTACACTCAATAATCATTAACAAATGTTACCCTGGCCTGACCCTTCTGGTCAGACAGCCACCAAGAGATAAATGTTTTCTGAGGCTTCACCTTTAAGAGATTACTTCCGCCCTCCAGGCTCTCTCTAACTCTGTAGTCCTTCTTTTCCTACAAACCTATGTCTTTCTTTGCATTCTCAAATCAAATGATTTAAGTAGATTTGAAGGTTTTCCAAACTTCGGTATCACCACAGCCCTGATATGGTAATTCTCTATTGCTTATCACCGATCTCTTAAACTTAAAAATATGGATTTGAAATGTTTCCCAACACAGCAGCAAGCTGGAAAAGGACATGTACCAGGAATGCATTTTATTCACCCAAATTCCCCAGGCATGTTTTGTGAACCTCAATTATGTATGAACTTGTCTCTTCCACTAAATTGACCACAGGTCAGATGTTTTTAAAATTTTCTTCAGTATGTCCATTGCAGTGCTTTGCACAAATTAGATGCTCAGCACAACTTGGTTCTCATTGTCGCTGCTGGTGATAGTTTTCCTCTTAACCTTAGCTATTTATCAGATGATTACATGGTTGTCTAACTGGTTTCCTGGCTTCTAGGTTTTTTCTCTTCCAATTCATCTCACAGAGCAATACCAATTGGAGAACTATACTAATTATACTGTTCTGTTGCTCAAAAGCCCCTCCATTCCTGGTAGGATTTCACCTGAATATTCACTTTCTTTCTTAGACTTTAGTGGATTGCTTGAAATTTTTACTATGAGCACGTAGTTTTTCTTAGATATAATTAAGAATAAAAGCTATTTTTATTTTGAAAAGATAAAAATATTCAAAGGAATGAACATTTGCTCTAATGAAAGACTTCTGAATATAATAGCATTTTTGGTTCTGAAATGAATGCTGGTCCCTGCACTTGAATCTGTTGCTGCAAGTGACCAAACTTACATATCAGTCATTGTGGAGAGGGAGAGATATATACATAAACACACATAAATATACATACAGAAAATCTATATGCTTCCCATCTTCTTGTATTTTATTTTATATTTGAACATTTATTCTTTAATTTTCAATAAATGGTTTATACACATATACCTATATATCTATGACTGGAGATGGAGGTCTAGAATGCTATGTGCCAAAATGGTGAGGAGTTGTTTCTGTATGAGAGGGTAACAGTGTATTTGCATTTGTACATTTTTCTGAAGTGAGTATATAGCTTTCATCAGAGTCCCAAAGACATAGGTATCACCCAAATATTAAAATCTACTTTTCTAGGCAAACTTTAATTTCTAGACAATTAGTCCCCTGTCTTTATTTAGAAAAAATTACACTGCTTCCCAACCTCCTTGCTGTAACTGATGCCCATTTATCTTCTTTTCATTGTTTTCTTCTCTCAGGGAAATCTGATCCCTCTTTCAAGACCCAGACCACATAGCCCCACCCTCCCCTTCACAAATCACTCCAGATCTCTTCCTCCTTTCAATTCTGACAGCACTAATGATTTGATTGGGTGTTGATCACTGAATGACATTTTGGTTTTATTTTTTATGAGAATATGTGGCATCTCCCCATCTGGTTGGTAAGCTAATCAAAGGCAGGAATTGTCTTAGTCAAATCTCTAGTTGTATTTTTTTTTCAGACTAATAAATATTTGAGATATGAGTTGAGCACTCCTACCTGACAAAGGAAAGAAAGTAACATATGGAATACTCTAAATGAGATAAGAACATTTTATTCTCAAATTATCAAAAAGAGTAATAAACTCATATTTCATTTTTTATTTTACCCAGAACTCATAAAATTAAAAGTCTGGGGGCTTTTTACAAATATGCATGTTTAAGTACACAATAAGGTTTTAAGATTAATCACTTTAAGACATTTAAAAAAACATATCTTTAAAATAAATGATTCAAGATAGCAGGAAAGTATAAAATATAAAGGAATTTCAAATTCATCCTGTCTAAATCCAAAGGGAAAGTAAGTTCTCTTTCTTTCTCATTGCTGCTGTAATATTGTAAGAACAAACTTTTAGGTGAGAAAGTGCTTTTAATTATCACAGGACACATTACATGTACAAAACTATTTAATTAGCCATTGAGTCAATGAGTCCCTCTAATTTTAAAGTTTGCCCTAACCTCAAGATTAGCGCAAAATTACCTCAGGATTAGCACTGAGACCTTAATCGAGTTTAGTAGTTAAGAACATGGGCTTTGGTTCCAGGTAATTCTGGCTTTGAGTTTTGAACCAACCACTTAGTAGCACTCAACTTGGGCAAGTTAAATACATAATGTCTCAGAACCTTGTTTCCCTCATATATAAAATTGGCTTCAAAATATTGCCTCATAGGGTAATTATGAAAGTTAGAAAATATTAAGTATGTAAAGCACTTATCGCAGGGCCAGGAACATAGTAAATCTGCGATGAATGTTATCTATTCTTATTAATATTGCTAACCTTGTTCAAATCTAATCAACAAAGATACCTTACTGCCTCTGCACTGAGTATAATGTGGCTTTGGTGCACTCTGCCCTCTGAGTTTGACCACTGTGTGCCTCTCCAGCCTCTTTCTTCTCCCTTGGCTTGTCTTGTCTGAGTCTTCACTCAACTACTCATTGTTTCTCCCCTTTATACCATTATACCCTCTGTCTCCTCTGCTTGGAACACCCCTCCCCTTTGACAGTCTTACTCATCCTTTAAGTCCCAATCTAAGGGTTCCTTCTCTTAAGTCATCCTACCTTGACTGTGAACCTCTTAAGAAACTGCAGCTTATATTCATCTTCGGGTTCCTGGTGCCTTGCACAGTGGCTGGCACAAGTAAATTTTACATAAATATTGACCAATTTCAACTAAAAACACTGTCATCCTACAAGGCAATATAGAAATCATAATCCTTCCTAAGTCCCCTAATATCCTTTAGCACCTGAACCAGACTAAGACTTAAATTTAGTTAAAAGTAGGGACTTTTAACTCAAATAGATTTAGGTGCGTATCCTTTGCCACCTATATAATCTTACGTTATTTAAACCAGCTGAGTTCAAACTTGTCTCTACAAACAGGTTATCTAAAGCTATTTTATCGGGCTGACAGAAGGGAGTAAAAGAGAGAATGTAAAGAATTTAACACCGAGCTTGGGACATTCTAAGTATTTAACAAAATGGTTGTTGTGCTATTGCTGTTATGGTTATTGTTAGAGTCTTTTTATCATTATGATCACCAACATCTTCATCACCAAACCTTTTCATCATCAGGAGTCAGGAAATCCATTGTGAAAGGACCAGAAGTGGAAAATGTTAGTGTAAGCCATGGACTATGTCATCCCCTCTGTATAGAGATTTAAGATCCAATGAGACACACTAAATGGAAGCCACAAAGGAATTGAGAGAGGAGGTGTGCCTTTGTCCTCCAATGTGAAAGCAATTACTAAGAGCAGGAGTTTGGAAAATTAAAGCCACAATGGAAGGTTAGTTGTCTCTCTCTTTTTTTTTTTTTTTATAGTTGTCTCTTTTGATGGGAGTGATTACTTGTGAGCAACTAGTGAAAATGAGATACAGTTGGAAAGATTAGATTAGTGTAACACTTTGGAAGGTCCTGTACAGCAGGCTAAAATAATTAGAATCCACTGAAATGATGAATCAGTCATCTAGAAAGATGATTCTATTAGTTTTCTATTGCTGCATAACAATTTGCCACTAACTTAGTAGCTTAAAACAATACCCACTTTTTATCTCACAGTTTTGCAAGACAGATGTTCAGTACAGAGTGACTGGGTTCTCTGCTCAGGGTCACAGAAGGCTGATGTCAAGGTATTGGACGGGTTGGGTGCTTATCTAGAGGATCTGGGGAAGACTATGCCTCCAAGCTCATTTGAGATATTGGCAGAATTCAGTTCCTTGCAGCTGTAGGACTGAAGTCCCATTTCCTTGCTGGCTGTTATCTGGGGTTTATCCCTGCTCCTAGAAACTACCCATATTCTTCTTACATGGCCCCGTCCAACTTCAAGGGCAGCAACAGAGCATAGGGTCCTTCTCATGCTTCAAATCTCTCTGATTTCTTATTCTGCCACCAGTCTGAGAAATAGCTCTGCTTTAAAGGACTCATGTAATTAGATTAGGCCCACTAGGAAAATCTCCCTATGTTACAGTCAACTGATTATTTACCTTGATTACATCTGCAGAATCCCTTTCACCATGTTACAAGAGTAACACTAGGAGACTAAAGTCACAGGGGCCATCTGGAATTCTGTTTAGCACAAAGATCCTGGCAATGTTGTACAGGATAGTAAAGTTCCTAAATGTATAAAGATCACTCAGGAGCTCTTTTAGCCACTTGAACTAAGGGGTTAAAGGTCTAGTTAGTTAATAATAGCAGCTTGTTATGCACTAAGCCTTGTTATTGTTTCAACTCATATATTCACAAAATCCTTTTGATATAGGTGCTATTGTTATTCTTATTTGACAGTTGAAGATACTGAAGTTTAATAAGGTTAGGAAATGTGCTTAAATTCACGAAGCTAGCATTTTGTAATTCTGGGATTACATCTAGACAAACTGACTCCAGAGCCCAGGCTCTGAACTCTTATCCTATCCACTCTCCCTTAGTTGAAAGGCTAGGGACCTTATGGCCAGGCTGAAGACAATATAACAGTTGGCTCCTTGGTTCTTTCTGAATCATCTCCATGTTGCAAATTTCCATTTTCATTTACTTTATGTATTGAACCTAGACTCTGTGTTAAAGCTTCTGCTGGGTACTTTTGATGAAATGTGTCCTAACTTGTTCAATTCTCATAATACTAAAAATTTCCCAATATTAGAGATAAGAACTGAGGCCTCAGTTACATATCTTGCTTCAGGTCTCAGAGCTATTGAGTAGCAGATGTAGACTTTGAACCCTAGTTCGCCAAACTCGGCAGGCTTTATATTACACCATGTGTTCAACCTCAGGGTCAGCATGTTCAAAGCACTGAGACACAGAAACATGCAGTAGGTGCAAGTGTGGAACCTGACACCTTAACTGCCTATATGTGAAGCCCAGTTCGGCTCCTTACTTATCTCTCTGGCCTCAGTTTCCTAATTTGTAAAAGGAGGATAGTACCTGTTTTGTGGAGACTCCAGCAAAAATTAATGGATTGTTATAGGAAAACTCTTAGAACAGTGTCTGGTATATAGTAAATACCCCAAAACAGTGAGCTATAAGAAAGATCTGGGAGAAGTGCATGGTATAGACAACTATGAATTAGTTTTACCTGCTCTTTGTGTTATTTGCATCATTAAAAGTTGATGATACCAGGGAATAGGGATTGGTTAAATGATATGGAATAACAATATTGCTCAATGGGGCTCACTAATTAGGCTATTGGTGAGGAGAAATGAAATTTTGAGTTGAGTTTTGAAAACCTGGAGGGCATGCAGGAGTAGCAGAAAGCAAGGGGAAATCTTTGTATGTAGGTCATGTGTGAAAAGGATGATAGAAGGTGGCTTATGCTTGGGACAAATTAGGTAGACTTTCCTGCTTGGAATGGAGAAGATAGAATATCATATAGTCAGATTGCAAGGTTGAAGCAATAAATGTAGTAAAAGCAATTTATATCATTGTATTTGTTTGTTCACCCGTTTGATAAACATTCATAAAAGACCTCCAAAATGCAAGGTGTTATCAAAAACACCAAGATGAATCATGAATATCGCTCTCAAAGAACTGATAAACTAATAGTGGAAATAAGATGTGCAAACACTTATAATTGAAAGTAAAAATTGTTGCATGAGTCAAAAGTGAGGCATGGATGAAGCTGTAATGACATTCAGAAGAGAGAGAGATTGCTTCAAACTGGGAGTAACTGGGAAAGGTTTGTGGGGTGATGGCAAATTGCAACGAGTGGAATCAATGAGATGATTGAAATAGAAACTGAAAGGTGGAGAGGGGTTATGCCTTGTCCCTCAAGATACGAGAGCAAACATAGGCCTTCATTAGAGAAATAATAGTGACATTATATCTCTCTCCTATGTGAGAGATATTTGGAGAGAGATATTTGGGAATAGAATTGATAGAAATTGACAACGAAATAGCTTTTGGCACAAGGAAGAAAGAAGTAAAAATTAACTAGGGTTTTGGTTTTAATGACTAGAGAGTAGAATTAGCAGAAACAGAATACAGACTGAGTACATTAGTAGGAAAAGTGATGGACTTTTATTTTGGACAAATTCTGTTTTACTATTAGATAGCCAAAATCATCTAGAATGTGATATGGCCTGGCTGAATTGATGCTGTAGGTGCCACGAGGCATGAGGAGAAGAGATGCCTCAAGAAAAGAGATGTACCCATAGAATGTACAACACCAAGAGAGAACACTATTGTGTGGGCCTGGGGTGGTAATATGCCAGTGTAGAGTCATCTGTTGTAACAAATGGACCACTCTGGTGGGGGATGTTGATAATGGGGGAGGCTGTGCATGAGGGGGGGGCAGGGGGTACATGGGGTATCTCTATATAGTCCTCTCAATATTGCTGTGACCTAAAACTACTTAAAAACAATAAGGTCTTTAAAAGAGAAGAGAGAAAAAATATTTATTTTTCTAAGCAATGCATATATTTAATTATTTTAGTTTGAGACTATCAGTTACATAATAAATTAATTATCTTTAGATCCTGCTGAGCGTTTCTTTTTTTTTTTTTTTTTACATCTTTACTGGAGTATAATTGCTTTACAATGGTGTGTTAGTTTCTGCTTTATAACAAAGTGAATCAGTTATACATATACATATGTTCCCATATCTCTTCCCTCTTGCGTCTCCCTCCCTCCCCTCCAGGCAGTCACAAAGCACCGAGCTGATCTCCCTGTGCTGTGAGGCTGCTTCCCACAGCTATCTACCTTACGTTTGGTGTGTATACATGTCCATGCCTCTCTCTCGCTTTGTCACAGCTTACCCTTCCCCCTCCCCATATCCTCAAGTCCATTCTCTAGTAGGTCTGTGTCTTTATTCCTGTCTAACCCCTAGGTTCTTCATGACATTTTTTTCCCTTAAATTCCATATATATGTGTTAGCATACGGTATTTGTCTTTCTCTTTCTCACTTACTTCACTCTGTATGACACAGACTCTAGGTCTATCCACCTCATTACAAATAGCTCAACTTCGTTTCTTTTTATGGCTGAGTAATATTCCATTGTATATATGTGCCACATCTTCTTTATCCATTCATCCGATGATGGACACTTAGGTTGTTTCCGTCTCTGGGCCATTGTAAATAGAGCTGCAATGAACATTTTGGTACATGACTCTTTTTGAATTATGGTTTTCTCAGGGTATATGCCCAGTAGTGGGATTGCTGGGTCATATGGTAGTTCTATTTGTAGTTTTTTAAGGAACCTCCATACTATTCTCCATAGTGGCTGTATCAGTTTACATTCCCACCAACAGTGCAAGTGGGTTCCCTTTTCTCCACACCCTCTCCAGCATTTATTGTTTCGAGATTTTTTGATGATGGCCATTCTGACTGGTGTGAGATGATATCTCATCGTAGTTTTGATTTGCATTTCTCTAATGATTAGTGATGTTGAGCATTCTTTCATGTATTTGTTGGCAGTCTATATATCTTTGGAGAAATGTCTATTTAGGTCTTCTGCCCATTTTTGGATTGGGTTCTTTCTTATTGAGCTGCATGAGCTACTTATAAATTTTGGAGATTAATCCTTTGTCAGTTGCTTCATTTGCAAGTATTTTCTCCCATTCTGAGGGTTGTCTTTTTGTCTTGTTTATGGTTTCCTTTGCTGTGCAAAAGCTTTGAAGTTTCATTAGGTCCCATTTGTTTATTTTTGTTTTTGTTTCCATTTCTCAAGGAGGTGGGTCAAAAAGGATCTTGCTGTGATTTATGTCATAGTGTGTTCTGCCTATGTTTTCCTCTAAGAGTTTGATAGTTTCTGGCCTTACATTTAGGTCTTTAATCCATTTTGAGCTTATTTTTGTGTATGGTGTTAGGGAGTGATCTAATCTCATACTTTTACATGTAGCTGTCCAGTTTTCCCAGCACCACTTATTGAAGAGGCTGTCCTTTCCCCACTGTACATTCCTGCCTCCTTTATCAAAGATAAGGTGACCATATGTGCGTGGGTTTATCTCTGGGCTTTCTATCCTGTTCCATTGATCTATCTTTCTGTTTTTGTGCCAGTACCATACTGTCTTGATTACTGTAGCTTTGTAGTATAGCTGAAGTCAGGGAGCCTGATTCCTCCAGCTCCGTTTTTTCTCCTCAAGATTGCTTTGGCTATTCGGGGTCCTTTGTGTTTCCATACAAATTGTGAAATTTTTTGTTCTAGTTCTGTGAAAAATGCCAGTGGTAGTTTGATAGGGATTGCATTGAATTTGTAGATTGCTTTGGGTGGTAGAGTCATTTTCACAATGTTGATTCTTCCAATCCAAGAACATGGTATATCTCTCCATCTATTTGTATCATCTTTAATTTCTTTCATCAGTGTCTTATAATTTTCTGCATACAGGTCTTTTGTCTCCTTAGGTAGGTTTATTCCTAGATATTTTATTCTTTTTGTTGCAGTGGTAAATGGGAGTGTTTTCTTGATTTCACTTTCAGATTTTTCATCATTAGTGTATAGGAATGCCAGAGATTTCTGTGCATCAATTTTGTATCCTGCTACTTTACCAAATTTATTGATTAGCTCTAGCAGTTTTCTGGTAGCATCTTTAGGATTCTCTATGTATAGTATCATGTCATCTGCAAACAGTGACAGCTTTACTTCTTCTTTTCCAATTTGGATTCCTTTTATTTCCTTTTCTTTTGATTGCTGTGGCTAAAACTTCCAAAACTATGTTGAATAAGAGTGGTGAGTGTGGGCAACCTTGTCTTGTTCCTGATCTTAGTGGAAATGCTTTCAGTTTTTCACCATTGAGGATGATGTTGCCTGTGGCTTTGCTATACATGGCCTTTATTATGTTGAGGAAAGTTCCCTCTATGCCTACATTCTGCAGGGTTTTTATCATAAATGGGTGTTGAATTTTGTCAAAAGCTTTCTCTGCATCTATTGAGATGATCATATGGTTTTTCTCCTTCAATTTGTTAATATGGTGTATCACAGTGATTGATTTGCATATATTGAAGCATCCTTGCATTCCTGGAATAAACCCCACTTGATCATGGTGTATGATCTGTTTAATGTGCTGTTGGATTCTGTTTGCTAGTATTTTGTTGAGGATTTTTGCATCTATGTTCATCAGTGATATTGGCCTGTAGTTTTCTTTCTTTGTGACATCCTTGTCTGGTTTTGGTATCAGGGTGATGGTGGCCTCGTAGAATGAGTTGGGGAGTGTTCCTCCCTCTGCTATACTTTGGAAGAGTTTGAGAAGGATAGGTGTTAGCTCTTCTCTAAATGTTTGATAGAATTCGCCTGTGAAGCCAGCTGGTCCTGGGCTTTTGTTTGTTGGAAGATTTTTAATCACAGTTTCAATTTAGTGCCTGTGATTGGTCTTTTCATATTTTCTATTTCTTCCTGATTCAGTCTTGGCTGGTTGTGCATTTCTAAGAATTTGTCCATTTCTTCCAGGTTGTCCATTTTATTGGCATAGAGTTGCTTGTAGTAATCTCTCATGATATTTTTTATTTCTGCAGTGTCAGTTGTTACTTCTCCTTTTTCATTTCTAATTCTATTGATTTGAGTCTTCTCCCTTTTTTTCATGATGAGTCTGGCTAATGGTTTATCAATTTTTTTTATCTTCCCAAAGAACCAGGTTTTAGTTTTATTGATCTTTGCTAATGAAGGAAACCTTCATTTCTTTTTCACTTATTTCTGATCTGATTTTTATTATTTCTTTCCTTCTGCTAACTTTGGGGTTTTTTTGTTCTTCTTTCTCTAATTGCTTTAGGTGCAAGGTTAGGTTGTTTATTTGAGATGTTTCCTGTTTCTTAAGGTAGGATTGTATTGCTATAAACTTCCCTCTTAGAACTGCTTTTGCTGCATCCCATAGATTTTGGGTTGTCGTGTCTCCATTGTCATTTGTTTCTAGGTATTTTTTTATTTCCTCTTTGATTTCTTCAGTGATCACTTCGTTATTAAGTAGTGTATTGTTTAGCCTCCATGTGTTTGTATTTTTTACAGATCTTTTCCTGTAATTGATATCTAGTCTCATAGCGTTGTGGTCGGAAAAGATACTTGATACAATTTCAATTTTCTTAAATTTACCAAGGCTTGATTTGTGACCCAAGATATGATCTATCCTGGAGAGTGTTCCATGAGCACTTGAGAAAAATGTGTATTCTGTTGTTTTTGGATGGAATGTCCTATAAATATCAATTAAGTCCATCTTGTTTAATGTATCATTTAAAGCTTGTGTTTCCTTATTTCTTTTCATTTTGGATGATCTGTCCATTGGTGAAAGTGGGGTGTTAAAGTCCCCTACTATGAATGTGTTACTGTCGATTTCCCCTTTTATGGCTGTTAGTATTTGCCTTATGTATTGAGGTGCTCCTATGTTGGGTGCATAAATATTTACAATTTTTATATTTTCTTCTTGGATCGATCCCTTGATCATTAGGTAGTGTCCTTCTTTGTCTCTTCTAATAGTCTTTATTTTAAAGTCTACTTTGTCTGATATGAGAATTGCTACTCCAGCTTTCTTTTGGTTTCCATTTGCATGGAATATCTTTTTCCATCCCCTTACTTTCAGTCTGTATGTGTCTCTAGGTCTGAAGTGGGTCTCTTGTAGAGAGCAAATATATGGGTCTTGTTTTTGTATCCATTCAGCCAATCTGTGTCTTTTGGTGGGAGCATTTAGTTCATTTACATTTAAGGTAGTTATCGATATGTATGTTCCTATTCCCATTTTCTTAATTGTTATGGGTTCGTTATTGTAGGTCTTTTCCTTCTCTTGTGTTTCTTGACTAGAGAAGTTCCTTTAGCAGTCTTTGTAAAGCTGGTTTGGTGGTGCTGAACTGTCTCAGCTTTTGCTTGTCTGTAAAGGTTTTAATTTCTCCATCAAATCTGAATGAGATCCTTGCTGGGTAGAATAATCTTAGCTGCAGGTTTTTCTCCTTCATCACTTTAAATATGTCCTGCCAGTCCCTTCTGGCTTGCAGAGTTTCTGCTGAAAGATCAGCTGTTAACCTCATGGGGTTCCCTTCTGTGTTATTTGTTGTTTTTCCCTTGCTGCTTTTAATATGTTTTCTTTGTATTTAATTTTTGACCGTTTGATTAATATGTGTCTTGGTGTATTTCTCCTTGGATTTAGCCTGTATGGGACTCTCTGTGCTTCCTGGACTTGATTAACTATTTCCTTTCCCATATTAGGGAAGTTTTCAACTATAATCTCTTCAAATATTTTCTCAGTCCCTTTCTTTTTCTCTTCTTCTTCTGGAACCCCTATAATTCGAATGCTGGTGTGTTTAACGTTGTCCCAGAGGTCTCTGAGACTGTCCTCAGTTCTTTTCATTCTTTTTTCTTTATTCTGCTGTGCAGTAGTTATTTCCACTATTTTATCTTCCAGGTCACTTATCCGTTCTTCTGCCTCAGTTATTCTGCTATTGATCCCATCTAGAGTATTTTTAAGTTCATTTATTGTGTTGTTCATCGTTGTTTGTTTCATCTTTAGTTCTTCTAGGTCCTTGTTAAATGTTTCTTGCATTTTGTCTATTCTATTTACAAGATTTTGGATCATCTTTACTATCATTATTCTGAATTCTTTTTCAGATAGACTGCCTATTTCCTCTTCATTTGTTAGGTCTGGTGGGTTTTTGTCTTGCTCCTTCCTCTGCTGTGTGTTTTTCTGTCTTCTCATATTGCTTATCTTACTGTGTTTGGGGTCTCCTTTTTGCAGGCTGCAGGTTCATAGTTCCTGTTGTTTTTGGTGTCTGTCCCCAGTGGCTAAGGTTGGTTCAGTGGGTTGTGTAGGCTTCCTGGTGGAGGGGACTAGTGCCTGTGTTCTGGTGGATGAGGCTGGATCTTGTCTTTCTGGTGGGCAGGGCCACATCTGTTGGTGTGTTTTGGGGTGTCTGTGGACTTGTTATGATTTTAGGCAGCCTCTCTGCTAACAGGTGGGGTTGTGTTCCTGTCTTGCTAGTTGTTTGGCATAGGGTGTCCAGCACTGTAGCTTGCTGGTCGTTGAGTGAAGCTGGGTGCTGGTGTTGAGATGGAGATCTCTGGGAGATTTTCGCCATTTGATATTATGTGGAGCTGGGAGGTCTCTTGTGGACCAGCGTCCTGAAGTTGGCTCTCCCACCTCAGCGGCACAGCACTGACTCCTGGCTGCAGCACCAAGAGTCTTTCATCCACATGGCTTAGAATAAAAGGGAGAAAAAGTAGAAAGAAAGAATTAGTAGAAGAAAGAAAGAAAGAAAGAAAGGAAGGAAGAAAGAAAGGAGGGAGGGAGGGAGGGAGGGAGGAAGGAAGGAGAGAAGGAAGGAAAAAAAGACAGAAAGAAGATAAAGTAAAATAAAATTATTAAAATATAAAATAACTATTAAGAAAAATAAATAAAACAAACCAAAACAGACGGATAGAACCCTAGGACAAATGGCGGAAGCAAAGCTATACAGACAAAATCTCACACAGAAGCATACACATACACACTCACAAAAAGAGGAAAAGGGGAAAAAATCATAAATCTTGCTTTCCAAGTCCACCTCCTCAGTTTGGGATGATTCGTTGTCTAGTCATGCATTCCACAGATGCAGGGTACATCAAGTTGATTGTGGAGCTTTAATCCGCTGCTTCTGAGGCTGCTGGGAGAGATTTCCCTTTCTCTTCTATGTTCTTACAACTCCCAGGGGCTCACCTTTGGATTTGGCCCCGCCTCTGCATGTAGGTCGCCTGAGGGCGTCTGTTCTTCGCTCAGACAGGACGGGGTTAAAGGAGCCGCTGATTTGCGAGTTCTGGCTCACTCAGGCCGGGGGCGGGGGGGAGGGAGGGGCGTGGAGTACAGGGCGAGCGTGCGGCGTCAGACGCCGGCACGACGTTGCACCAGCCTGAGGCGCGCCGTGCGTTCTCTTGGGGAAGTTGTCTCTGGATCCCGGGACGCTGGTAGTGGCAGGCTGCACAGGCTTCCCAGAAGTGGGGTGTGGATAGTGACCTGTGCTCGCACACAGGCTTCTTGGTGGCGGCAGCAGCAGCCTTAGCGTCTCATGCCCGTCTCTGGGGTCCGCGCTTTTAGCCGCGGCTCGCGCCCGTCTCTGGAGCTCCTTTAAGCAGCGCTCTTAATCGACTCTCCTCGCGCACCAGGAAACAAAGAGGGAAGAAAAAGTCTCTTGCCTCTTCTGCAGCTCCAGACTTTCCCCCGGACTCCCTCCCGGCTAGCCGTGGTGCACTAATGCCCTGCAGGCTGTGTTCATGCCGCCAACCCCAGTCCTCTCCCGGCGCTCCGACCGAAGCCCGAGCCTCAACTCCAGGCCCCGCCTGCCCCGTCGGGTGAGCGGACAAGCCTCTCGGGTTGGTGAGTACCGGTCGGCCCTGATCCTCTGTGCGGGAATCTCTCCGCTTTGCTCTCCCCTGTTGCTGTGCTCTCCTCCGCGGCTCCGAAGCTTTCCCCCTCCGCCACCCGCAGTTTCCGCCCGCGAAGGGGCTGCCTAGTGTGTGGAAAACTTTCCTCCTTCACAGCTGCCTCCCACTGGTGCAGGTCCCGTCCCTATTGTTTTGTCTCTGTTGTTTCTTTTTTCTTTTGCCCTACCCAGGTACGTGGGGGGTTTCTTGCCTTTTCGGAGGTCTGAGGTCTTCTGCCAGCATTCAGTAGGTGTTCTGTAGGAGTTGTTCCACGTGTAGATGTATTTCTGATGTATCTGTGGGGAGGAAGGTGATCTCCGTGTCTTACTCTTCCGCCATCTTCCCGAAAGCCTCGAGAGAAAAAATATTAATTAAAAAAAAAAGAATAGGAGAGGTCTGTCATCTGACTTCTACACCAGTCGTAGACCAGTGGTTTTCATCAGTTTTCTATGGAGCTCTTCTGTTCCGTGGCAGTGCTTCAGAGGCCTGGTGACCATACAGTTTATGAGTGTGGAAGGGGGGGACTGTTAATAATTATGCTGGAACACCTGGTGCAAACCAGGAGTGTCCTGAAGCAACTGGCACCATTTTCACTCCCTTCAGAGGCCATGGGATGAGGCTGGAGGCAGCCCTACCTGCAGGGCTTCAAATTCTCTGTCTCAATCAGAGCAGCTCTGCTTTCACCTGTTCGGTGTAGGTTATTCTGCAGAAAACATAATTCTAAAGGGAGTTTCAATTGCCATAAAAAAGACTGAAAACTATTGGCTTAGGAAAAAGTTTGAGGTTCAAGAACAAAAAGGTTTTAATGGAGGAGGTATTTTTCAGAAGTTAAAAAAAAAAACCTGGGGCTTCCCTGGTGGCGCAGTGGTTGAGAGTCCGCCTGCCGATGCAGGGGATGCGGGTTCGTGCCCCGGTCCGGGAGGATCCCGCATGCCGCAGAGTGGCTGGGCCCGTGAGCCGTGGCCGCTGAGCCTGCGCGTCCGGAGCCTGTGCTACGCAACGGGAGAGGCCACAACAGTGAGAGGCCCGCGTACCGCAAAAAAAAAAAAAAAGAAGAAAAAAAAGAAAAAGAAAAAAAAAAAAAAAACCTGCTTTTTTTGTTCCCTCTACCTCACAAGTCAAGGGGTGTTAAAATATTATGAAGCATGTGTACTTTTAAAATTACAACTATATTTTTAAACAAACCATTTGTTGGTGATGCAATTGCAAAAGGCATCTAAAATTCTCACATCTATACTTGATTCATAGAATGGCATGTTACAAAGGGGGGAATAGATGATAAGACTATGTTTAAAATTGACTTGTAAGTTGTGACTTTACAAGCCAGGTTTCATCCTGGATCACATTTTTTTTATAATGCTGTGAAAATGAACAACTTTAACAATAACAACAAATGTGATGTGAGAATCAGTTGCTAAAGAGCCCGAGATTTCCTTTTACAGTTCACTAGTGTTGAAAGGTAGAAAAATTATCCATATAACATGTGAATGCCAATAAAAATGCTTAAAAATATCCATAATAGTGAATAAGAACTAAGAGTTCAATAAAAATAAGCGTTGGAGAGATATGTTAGGATCTAGAAAATCATTGAATTCTGATTGATTTCATTCCCAGACTTCAAGTCTTTTCCTTGTATTTAATTTCACTGAAAATTTGAAATTCACACCTAAAATTTTCAATTTCAGTAGAAACTTGACACTCAAAATTTGGGAATAATATTGTGTGTATTTTTCTTCCCCTTCCTCCTCCTCCTATTTCATCTTTCTCTTCTTCTTTGAACATTTACTGAGGTTAGTGTGTGTTTAAGAACTGAACTTGATGAATTTTTGTTTCTCAAGTCTAACTTTGGTTTTCAAGTTAGGCAAAAAGATCAGTACCATCCCCCCCAAACTGAGATGCTATTAATAACAGGATTTCCTGTCTAGATCCATTTGGTGAAGTGTCATTTTTTCCTCATAACTCTAATCTATTTGTCAATATCCTCTCAGAAGTGTCCAATAGAGTCTTTAGGCAAGGGGTACCCTTCACAATGTTATATTCATTCACAATATAGAACTTTATTATGCTGAAATACTATTTGGAGGTTTTAGCGTTTAGACACCCAGTCCCTGCCCTTAGGATACACACAATCCTGTGGAGAAACAGAGAAGCAGAGAGGCAAATAGGCAGTTGCATGTAATGGTAAGTGTCACGATAGGAATAGGCACAAGTTCCCAGGGAACAAGAAACAGGGGACACCTAACTAGGTATTAGGAAATTGAGGAAGATTGGGATAGGATGTCTGAGATGCATCCTGAACACTAGTAAATGTTCTTCATAAAAACTATGTAAGTAGAGATTCAAGTATTCTAGAGAGTTCAACCTCATGTTCATTCATTCCCACCTCATTGTAAAGTCCCTTGGATAGCTATCTCCATGCTGGAACCTGCCACACTGAGACACCTGTGTTCTGATTCGGAGTAAAGGGAAAGGTGAATGTATCAAATATCAGGGAAGTCTAAGATTGAGTGAAATACTGCAGCAGGGCCATGACTTCAGAAGTCAGAGGTCAGTATAACAAGATATAGCTCTCAGTCTACACACTTACATGGGCAAAGATGATCACATGCAAAATTGTTCATTTAAACCAACTGAATTCAAATGCCAAACCTCAGCCCATCAGATCTCAGTCATTTTTGAGGCTCTTCATTCTTTGCTGGGCAAAGTCCTTGGATCTTACCTAGCTCAAGGCTGTGGGGAATCCTCTGGTTATTGGATGTTTAGTCCATGCCACTTATCATGAGGATATTCCGTTTCTAAGTTCATGGTTCCCTAAGCTTGGGCATCTCTGCTGCTTGGACACATGCATCTTTGTCTTTGGAGAGACTAAGAACCCTGGTGCCTGGGCTCATGGCTCTCTAAATGCTCAAAAGGCGGCACACTCCCTTGGAAATCTTTCCCCTGTATGAGGTGCTACAAGGTTGCACCACAAGCCCTCTCAGACCTCTCTCCCCCTCCTCAGTCAATCCTAGAGTGCTCATAGTTTTTCCAGTGCCCTCTCCACTTTCTTATACTTCCCTGGCATAATCGTTCTAGAGATTTTGTTTTAAATAAAAGCAGAAAAAGCTCTCAACATTTGGCTGCTTCTGCTTTGGCTCTGCCCAAATCTTTGAGGCCATAATTACAAAGCTGGCTGCCTGTTAGAAATGAGGGGAGGGAATATGTAGGCAGAACATGCACACTTTAATCTTTCAATACGTTATCCTGCCATTTAGTGCATGGTCCATGGGAAGGAGTAGGGGGAGGAAGTCGGTGCCATTGAGCTAAGCTAGAAAAGTGCCAGGGACCCTGGCCACTCACGTCACCTGCATGATGCTTGGTATCATCTTGCCTGCAGCCTGTAGCAGGCCTGGTGCAGGTTATCAATGCTTGGCCTCCTGTGTCTTGAAGCCAGTGGTTTTATATCTGATGCACTTCAAATCCCCAACAACTTTGTCTCTTTCAAATTGTCAGCGACAGAGCTTTTGGTCTTCTGCTTTGGAGTCATCTTCAAAGTTATCCCATGTGTTCTTCAGCTGCCCTACATTTTCAGGGCAGAGCTGGATTCTCCTTATGCCCCTGGGTCAGAAGTATACACCTTGTGTTCCTGCTGCCAAGGAGACCTGAGTTTTTCCAGCAGAATTGTTGTCATTATTGACTCTCATTATTATTAATAGAATATTCCACTCTATGGCAATTAAGGTTTTAAAGCTTTTTCACTCATTATCCCATTTGATCCTCGTGAGGATCCTGAAAACTAGGACAAATGTATCATCTATGCTTCCTAACTATTGTCTTGATTAGAGCCCTTAAAAGCGGTAGACTGACTGAAGGCTGGCTGATAGAAATTTCAGTTGCTAAAAACATATTCCAGATAACCAGAATGAACTGTTCCCAAGGCATTTATGTCTTATTTCAGCTGAGGACAAATCACTGCACGGTAGCCAAGGTATTCACATACAAATCTATTCAGAACATTATAGGAATTGTCATGGGGGGGTTGAAGGACATTAGTTATACACTTCACTCTGAATCAGATTATATCTCTTTGATGCCAGTTAAAATCTTCATGGGGAAGTTGTTCTCAGTGTAACAAAAGGATCACTATGAACTTTTTTCTTTGTTTCTTTTCTTTCTTTTTCTCACTTCCTCCCACCTTCCCACCTTCCCTCTCTTCTTTCTTCCTTTTTTCTCCCATTCATTCATTTGTTCATGCATTTGTTCATTTGTTCCTGCATTCCTTCCCTCCCTTCCTCCCTCCCTCCCTCCCTCCCCTCAAGCACATGTGAAAAACATCATTTTCTACTTCCAAAGCTCTAAAAGAAAAACTAAGCAATAACGATTTCTCCAGAACTCAAGGGTTATCATTAACTCAATTAACTAAATAGCAAATATGTTTGTTATACATACATAGTTAAAATATATATGTAGTTTTATATTTACAATTTACTAAGGTGAAAGGAACGTTTATTTATTGATCCCCTATAATATGTCAGACACTGTGCTGAATTTTACATGTGTTTTGTCATTTAAACCTCATAACCATCCTTTGAAATAGATATTACTGTGGCTCAAAGTAGTTGAATGTATTTGCTAAGACCTTATAATTGAAAAATGACAGAAGCAGAATTCAAAATCAGTTCTTGATACATTGTCATTCCAGGAGGATGTATTGAAAATGGTATAATTCAAATCTGGACTAGAATCACAGAACATTTAACCTCAAACTAGGAAGTAACTTCAGAGGTCTCCTTGAAACAAAATGCTGCTCCTTTAAACTTCTTTGCCAAGTGATTGCCTAGTTTCTACTAGGACAAATCTAGTAAGAGGTTGGATTATTTTCTTGAGAAATTCATCCTTGTTTTGAGCCAAATTGTGTTTCTCTTTCTTTCTCTATCGCATCCTTTGATCCTGGCTATATCCTGTGTGCGGGGAGACCATACGTCCTACTTGATTCAGGACAGTCTTGGTTTATATGAATCTGTTGGCCCAGCATAATTAGTAATAATCTCTCCTTTTAACTGTCAGAAATGCCTCATTTTGGATGATAAATTATATGCCCACCCATCTATGAGGTCACATAGATTCGACAGTTTTCCAAATATTTGAGGAGAGTCATCAAGCCTCTCATCTCCTCTGCTGGCTAAATGTTCCTGGTTGATCTTTACCACAAATGATACAGTTGCAGGTTTCCCTCAAACCCCTCATAGTCACAGTCCTCTGAACATTTTCTAATTTATATGTTCTTCACTGAGTCTTCTTGGACCCTTGGGGAGTCCAAGCATAGGGTTTGATACTCTATGTGAAATATTGCATGTAAGGGGATCATATTAGTTTTTGTGCGATGCTATAACAAATTAGCACAAACTAGGTAGGTAAAACCAACAGAAATTTTTTCTCTTACAGTGTGGGGGGCCAGAAGTCTAAAACCGAAGTGTCAGAAAGGTTGGTTCCTTCTGGGGGCTCTGAGGGAGAATCCATCCCACACCTCTCTCCTAGCTGGTGGTGGCTTCCAGTAATCTCTGGCATTTCTTAGCTTGTGGCAGCATACTTCCAATCTCCACCTCTGTCTTCACATGATATTCTTCTCAGTGTTTCTGTGTCTTCTCCTTTTCTGTTCTCTAATTCCAGGATGACCCTATCTTGATATTCTTTACTTAATTACATCTGCAAGGACTCTATTTCCAAAATTCCCAGGTACTAGAGGTTAGGACCTGGGTATCTTCTGGAGGAACACAGTTCAATTCACTAAAAGCATATATGCATTGTTCTGAAAAGTGGCCTAATAGATTTTCTCATACCACAGAGGAATCTGTAATTTCCCCAAAAGATGAAAACTGTTCCAGCTTTTCATCTATCCTGCATACAATATTCCCAGCATCCTTAAGGACAGTTTTTACTGAAGTCATAATGCCTGGCACATGGTAGGCTTTTAATAAATATTTGTTTAACAAATGATTGAATGGTTTGATCATTTTAGAGAAAAGTTCCGTCCGAAAATTTGCTTTGCTTATGGCAGCCAATGGATATATTTGTTTTTGAAGGGAAAATGCTAATGCTAATTAGAACTGAGTTGGTTTGTGATTATAGCTAATTGGAGTCACCTACATTTCAGACAAAATAATAGGAGCATCTTCTTGTAAAAAGGATTCCTTACTTTCCTTATCTTACGTGGTTCAGGCGGAAATTGATCAAAACAGATCAGGTCTCCAGAAAATGCCAGGGTTCCATTAGAAACAGACATCTGTCTCCTTTTTTTCCATCAGTCCCTTGCTCCTCTGACTCTAGGCCAGGGATGCTCTGGCTTCCTGGATTACTCTGTTTTTCTCCCTGTGAGAAAAAGAACTTAACGTTGCTTTCTCCACTCCCTGGCAAAAACCTTATTAAGACACCACTCCATTTGATGGGGCCTATAAAATTAACCTCTATATTCCCCCACGTTTTCCCTTGGGGAAGAATTATTTCTTCAAAACCTCATCCTACAGTCAACTTAGATCCCTAATTGTCCCTTTCCAAAATCTAGCACCAGTCTTTTCTGGTATTTTTTATGATGTATTTCACAGCTGGAACATTGCCTTTCAGAATGAAGTCCAGCAATCTGCAGATTTTTCCCAATGATTAGTTATACTACAGTCTCAGCAACCTAGGATAAAACCAGTTTTGAAACCAGTCAATCAACTGACAATTATGCCCCAGTTAATTCTGTGCTGCATGAGACATGTTTCCTCACATTAGATTTCCAATGGTGTGCTTCCAATGTCCAAGATTCTTTTTTTGCAATGTGACTGAATAGAGACCTGATTTTAGTAATTTAATTTTACTGGGTCTTTTTCTTCTGAGTTTTAACAATTTATGCCATGAGGAAAAATGGATTCTAGAAAAATAATTTTAGATTTTTCCCTCACAGCTGAAAATCAAGAAAGGTAGATAAAATGGTGTATCAGCTATTATAATCTTGGTTACTATCAAGGGATTCTTATTGAGCTTTTGGTATTATGTAAATGGAACTTCTTTTGCCTTGATGGAACTCCCAAATAAGACGAATGTAAAATTTTTTAATGTTTATATCCTCCTGCCAAGGTACCAGTTATTTGTTTAGATATATGGCTACAATTCAACAATCTTGTGAATTCCATTTAGTCCACGTATCCGACAGATGAAATAAATATTGCCATGGACTTGAATGCCAGGGTAGAGAGTAGGGTTTCCAGAGCCTTATGTCGACTCATTTTCAAGTAGGAGGATTGTTTCCCCATGGGTCATTCTTTTAAGTGGAATGTTCCTGTTCAAATTAATTTTTGGACTTTAACTTTACTAACACTGCCATTTTAAGACCCCCTCCCTCCTGCAAATACTTAGTGTCCCAGCTATGTTTGTACAGTCCTGGACTTGATTATTTTTCCTTGTCCTATTTTCTGAAATTAGAATGTTAACTGTGTCTGAGTTGTTACAAAAAGTTCTACAAACTTAAAAATATGCTTTTATGGTTTGAAGAGTTCCTGAAACTCCATTCTTATGCCTTTTAAAAGAACCTTCCCTCCTTAGCTCCTAACAGCAAATTGGCATTCTGAAGTTCTCTTATTTGTTCTTTGTTAGACTCATTTTAAGCCCTAATTTGAAGGATTACCAGGATGTTAAAAAATAATAATCCTATTTTAGCAAGTTGTCATAGAAAATGGCACTGAAAAGAAGCTACTTGGGAATGTAATTAAATTTAAATATTATTTTAAACTTATCACTTCTCAAAAACCTAAATATTACAGTTTTTGCACTTATTCCTGGACTTGGCTGTTAGAAAAATAGGGGTAGCTAGTTTAGGGAAATTACTACTACTGAATAGGTTTGTTGAGGGAGATTATAGAAATAGGATTGCTAATAAATATCTAAGAGGGGTTTATTTTTCCCAGCTGTGTAGTTCTATGAAAACAGCCTGAAAGTTTACAAATGCTAAGCCCCTCCAAGATACAAGAGCATCAGATATTCAAAGCCTGATATGACTTGTGAGTTAATCTTTCATTTCCACATGCTTCCTTTTGTCTTGCCTTCCTTCTTTCCATTTTTTTAATGTTTTCCCTTAAATACAATTAAAAGTAATAACATTACCACTGAATACACTAACAGGTATTAAAGAAAAATATTTTAGTTAATATTTAAATCTAATTAATTTTATAAATAGCTGCATACTATTCTGTAGAATATATATGCCACAATATTTTTCAACCATTTTGTATTGGCAAACATATGTTTTGCTATTACAAAAAAATCTTCAATATTTGTACATATATATATATATTTTTTTCTGTGGTACGTGGGCCTCTCACTGTTGTGGCCTCTCCCGCTGCGGAGCACAGGCTCCGGACGCGCAGGCTCAGCGGCCATGGCTCACGGGCCTAGCCACTTCGCGGCATGTGTGATCTTCGCGGACCGGGGCATGAACCCGTGTCCCCTGCATCGGCAAGCGGACTCTCAACCACTGCGCCACCAGGGAAGCCCTGTACATATATTCTTATATACTAATTCTTTTGGGTGAAATTCTTTTAAGTGATTTCTTGATCTAATTGTAAACTTATTTTAAATTTTATTAGTTACTGCCTAAGTATTCTTTACAGATTATAGCAATTCCTTATGACCTTTTCACATAAGTAACAATTCTGACATAATACCATCTATATGGTTTAAGAGGCATGAAGAATAGATCTAGAAAAGCCAGTTTCTCTCCTGTTAGAATTTCTAAAGGAGAGATTAGAGAAGATACAAGAAAACAAACAATAAAAAATGTAACAAACATATCCTCATAATTCTGAAGGAAGAACTAAAACGATATCTGACTTCTTGGCTGTGAGGTAGGTTGCTAGCAAACAATGTCTCTGAGGTACTAAAGAAAAATTACTTAGGTGCTATATACAGGCCAAATTCATTCCAATGTAAGAACAAAATTAAATGTCTCTGCCCACATTTCCTTGGGTGGGTCAGTGCCTGCCCTACTGCCATGTGAGTAGGGAAAGCACAAGAGGCAGAGGTAGAGATGAATAACAAGTGCTTGAGTGTTTCCTGCTCCTCCCTTTTCCTCCCATACTCCAAGGGCTAGATGACTGCATCTAAAGAAGAGGGGTGGGGAAAAAAAGCATTCTGGCAGAATGCTGACTGGCTCCCTAAAGAGATAGGCAATTTGGTAGAAGGATGGCAACGTGGAAAGTTGAGGCCACATTTTAACGCCAGAGGCTGTCTCTCCTGAGGCATGTGCCTCCTCAAGCAAATAGGAAGTAGGGTCTAGGTTTTTACCTTCTCATAAGATATTCTTTACCTGCTCTATTAGTTATTTATTGCTGTATAACAAATTATCCCAACACTTAGTGGCTTAAAACAATAAACTTCCATCATCTCAAAGTTTCTGTGGGTCAGCAATCTGAGTATGGCTTAGCTGGGTGCCTCTGCCTCAAGTCTTCTCATGAGGCTGCAATCAAATTGTCAGCAAAGTCTGTTGTCTTATCTGAAGGCTCAGCTGTGGAAATATCTGCTTCCCAACTAAGTTCCTTATGTGTTTCTTGGCAGAATTTAGTTTCTAATGGACTGGTGACCAGAGGCCTTCCTCACTTCTTGCTATATGGCCTCTCCATAGGACAGCTCACCCCTGGACACATGACTTTCATTAGAGTAAGAAAGTGAGGGAGCAGGAGAGGATAGAACCCAGAGTCTTTTCTAATCTGTTCTTTAAAATGACATCCCATGCCATATTCTCATTAGATTAGCATTGCTAGGTCCAGCTCACACTCAAAAGGAGGAGATTACACAAGTATAAAAACACTGGCAAACATCTGATAGACTACATACCGCGCTTGCTATTGTTAAGTTCCTATGCCTAGTGAAATATAAGCACACAGGAAAGAATAAGGAGAATCTGAGGGATGCAACAGAAAACAAAAGCAGCAAACTAAAGAGCTTATGCCAGAAGAAAAACAATGAATATATCAGAGAGAACAGGGTTTAAAGTAAGCTAAATATCCTCAAAGGAGTATGGGCAGATATTGGTAATATGACGTAGGAAACAAACATTGATTAAAAGGACTGGGGAAGGGCTTCCCTGGTGGCGCAGTAGTTGAGAGTCCACCTGCCGATGCAGGGGACATGGGTTCGTGCCCCGGTCTGGGAGGATCCCACATACCGCGGAGCAGCTGGGCCCATGAGCCATGGCCGCTGAGCCTGCGTGTCTGGAGCCTGTGCTCCGCAGTGGGAGAGGCCACAACAGTGAGAGGCCCACGTACTGCAAAAAAAAAAAAAAAAAGGACTGGGGAAAATTATGGTTTTGAAAAATACGATAGAAGAATTCCATATGTAGAATGTATATCAAAAATATATAATTGAAAATGAAGGTATATGCAAGGTGCAAGAACTAATGGAAGAAATTATCATTAAGAAATGACTGAAATGGAAAATAGAAAACTCAAGAGAGAAAATAAATCAATACATGAATAGCAGGAATCACAGATGAAGAAAAATGTATAAACAGAAGGGAATAAATATTTGAAAAAATAATGACTGAGAATTTCCCTGAAGTGTTTCTAAAACTTAAATATTACTGTGTGTATCTTCAACTCTCCTAGTGAGTCTATAAACAATTAAAAACTCTGTAATTAGAGCAGAAGCAAGAAGAACTACAATCCTGCAGCCTGTGAAACAAAAACCACATTCACAGAAAGATAGACGACGAAAAGGCAGAGGGCTATGGACCAGATGAAGGAACAAGATAAAACCACAGAAAAACAACTACATGAAGTGGAGATAGGCAACCTTACAGAAAAAGAATTCAGAAAAATGAGAGTGAAGATGATCCAGGACCTCGGAAAAAGAATGGAGGCAAAGATCGAGAAGATGCAAGAAATGTTTAACAAAGACCTAGAAGAATTAAAGAACAAACAAACAGAGATGAACAATACAATAACTGAATGAAAACTACACAAGAAGGAATCAATAGCAGAATAACTGAGGCGGAAGAAAAGATAAGTGATCTGGAAGACGGAATGGTGGAATTCACTGCTGTGGAACAGACTAGAGAAAAAAGAATGAAAAGAAATGAAGACAGCCTAAGAGACCACTGGAACAACATTAAATGCAGCAACATTTGCATTATAGGGACGCCAGAAGGAGAAGAGAGACAGAAAGGACCAGAGAAAATATTTGAAGAGATTATAGTCGAAAACTTCCCTAACATGGGAAAGGAAATAGCCACCCAACTCCAGGAAGCGCAGAGTCCCATACAGGATAAACCCAAGGAGAAACATGCCAAGACACATAGTAATCCAACTGGCAAAAATTAAAGACAAAGCAAAATTATTGAAAGCAGCAAGGGAAAAATGACAAATACCATACAAGAGAACTCCCATAAGGTTAAAAGCTGATTTCTCAGCAGAAACTCTACAAGCCAGAAGGGAGTGGCACGATATACTTAAAGTGATGAAAGGGAAGAACCTACAACCAAGATTACTCTACCCGGCAAGGATCTCATTCAGATTTGAGGGAGAAATCAAAAGCTTTACAGACAAGCAAAAGCTAACAGAATTCAGCACCACCAAACCAGCTCTACAACAAATGCTAAAGGAACTTCTCTAAGTGGAAAGCACAAGAGAAGAAAAGGACCTACAAAAACAAACCCCAAACAATTAAGAAGATGGTCATAGGAACATACATACCGATAATTACCTTAAACGTGAATGGACTAAATGCTCCAACCAAAAGACACAGACTTGCTGAATGGATACAAAAACAAGACCCATCTATATGCTGTCTATCAGAGACCCACTGCAGACCTAGAGACACATACAGACTAAAAGTGAGGGGTTGGAAAAAGATATTCCATGCAAATGGAAATCAAAAGAAAGCTGGAGTAGCAATACTCATATAAGATAAAATAGACTTTAAAATAATGAATGTTACAAGAGACAAGGAAGGACACTACATAATGATCAAGGGATCAATCCAAGAAGAAGATATAGCAATTATAAATACATATGCACCCAACATAGGAACACCTCAATACATAACGCAACTGCTAACAGCTATACAAGAGGAAACTGACAATAACACAATAATAGTGAGGGACTTTAACACCTCACCTACACCAATGGACAGATCATCCAAAATGAAAATAAGTAAGGAAACACAAGCTTTAAATGACACAATAGACCAGATAGATTTAATTGATATTTATAGGACATTGCATCCAAAAACAGCAGATTACACTTTCTTCTCCAGTGCGCAGAGAACATTCTCCAGGATAGATCACATCTTGGGTCACAAATCAAGCCTCAGTAAATTTAAGAAAATTGAAATCATATCAAGCATCTTTTCTGGCCACAACACTATGAGATTAGAAATGAATTACAGGGGAAAAAACTGTAAAAAACACAGATACGTGGAGGGTAAACAATAAGTTACTAAATAACCAAGAGATCACTGAAGAAATCAAAGAGGAAATCAAAAAATACCTGGAGACAAATGACAATGAAAACACGATGATCCAAAACCTATGGGATGCAGCAAAAGCAGTTCTAAGAGGGAAGCTTATAGCTATGACAAACCCACAGCAAACATCATTCTCCATGGTGAAAAACTGAAAGCATTTCCTCTAAGATCAGGAATGAGAGAAGGATGCCCACTCTCACCACTATTATACAACATAGTTTTGGAAGTCCTAGCCACGGCAATCAGAGAAGAAAAAGAAATAAAAGGAATATAATTGGAAAAGAAGAAGTAAAACTGTCACTGTTTGCAGATCATATGATACTATACATAGAGAAGCCTAAAAATGCCACCAGAAAACTCCTAGAGCTAATCAATGATTTGGTAAAGTTGCAGGATACAAAATTAATGCACAGAAATCTCTTGCATTCCTATACACTATTGATGAAAAATCTGAAAGAGAAATTAAGGAAACACTCCCATTTACCATTGCAACAAAAAGAATAAAATACCTAGGAATAAACCCACCTAGGGAGAAAAAACACCAGTTTCCAGAAAAGTATAAGACACTGAGTATGACTGAGTAATATTCCATTGTATATATGAACCACATCTTCTTTATCCATTCATCTGTCGATGGGCATTTAGGTGGCTTCCATGACCTGGCTATTGAAATAGTGCTGCAATGAACATTGGGATGCATGTGTCTTTTTGAATTATGGTTTTCTCTGGGTATATGCCCAGTAGTGGGATTGTTGGATCATATGGTAATTCTATTTTTAGTTTTTTAAGGAACCTCCATACTCTTCTCCATAGTGTCTGTATCAATTTACATTCCCACCAACAGTGCAAGAGGGTTCCCTTTTCTCCACACCCTCTCCAGCATTTGTTGTTTATAGATTTTCTGATGATGCCCATTCTAACTGGTGTGAGGTGATACCTCATTGTAGTTTTGATTTGCATTTCTCTAATAATTAGTGATGTTGAGCAGCTTTTCATGTGCTTCTTGGCCATCTGTATGTATTCTTTGGAGAAATGTCTATTTAGGTCTTCTGCCCATTTTTTGATTGGGTTGTTTGCTTTTTTAATATTGAGCTGCATGAGCTGTTTATATATTTTGGAGATTAATCCTTTGTCCGTTGATTCCTTTGCAAATATTTTCTCCCATTTTGAGGGTTGTCTTTTCGCCTTGTTTATGGTTTCCTTTGTTGTGCAAAAGCTGTGAAGTTAGGTCCCATTTGTTTATTTTTGTTTTTATTTCCATTACTCTAGGAGATGGATCAAAAAAGATCTTGCTGTGATTTATGTCAATGAGTGTTCTTCCTATGTTTTACTCTGAGAGTTGTATAGTGTCCGGTCTTACATTTAGGTCTCGAATCCATTTTGAGTTTATTTTTGTGTATGGTGTTAGGGAGTGTTCTAATTTCATTCTTTTACATGTAGCTGTCCAGTTTTCCCAGCACCACTTATTGAAGAGACTGTCTTTTCTCCATTGTATATCCTTGCCTCCTTTGTCATAGATTAGTTGACCATAGGTGCGTTGGTTTATCTCTGGGCTTTCTATCTTGTTCCATTGATCTATGTTTCTGCTTTTGTGCCAGTACCATATTTTCTTGATTACTGTAGCTGTGTAGTATAGTCTGAAGTCAGGAAGTCTGATTCCTCCAGCTCCGTTTTTTTCCTCTCAATACTGCTTTGGCTATTCAGGGTCTTTTTTGTCTCCATACAAATTTTACGATGATTTGTTCTAGTTCTGTGAAAAATGCCAGTGGTAGTTTGATAGGGATTGCATTGAATATGTAGATTGCTTTGGGTAGTATAGTCATTTTCACAATATTGATTCTTCCAATCCAAGAACATGGTATATCTCTCCATCTGTTGGTATCATCTTTAATTTCTGACATCAGTGTATTATAGTTTTCTGCATAGAGGTCTTTTGTCTCCCTAGGTAGGTTTATTCCTAGGTATTTTATTCTTTTTGTTGCAGTGGTAAATGGGAGTGTTTCCTTAATTTCTCTTTCAGATTTTTCATCAGTAGTGTATAGGAATGCAAGAGATTTCTGTGCATTAATTTTGTATCCTGCCACTTTACCAAATTCACTGATTAGCTCTAGGAGTTTTCTGGTGGCATGTTTAGGATTCTCTTTGTATAGTATCATGTCATCTGCAAACAGTGACAGTTTTACTTCTTTTTTTCCGATTTGTATTCCTTTTATTTCTTTTTCTTCTCTGATTGCCGTGGCTAGGACTTCCAAAACTATGTTGAATAATAGTGGTGAGAGTGGACATCCTTGTCTTGTTCCTGATCTTAGAGGAAATGCTTTCAGTTTTTCACCATTGAGAATGATGTTTGGTGTGGGTTTGTTGTATGTGGCCTTTATTATGTTGAGGTAGGTTCCCTCTGTGCCCACTTTCTGGAGAGTTTTTATCATAAATGGGTGTTGAATTTTTTCAAAAGCTTTTTCTGCATCTATTGAGATGATCATATGGTTTTTATTCTTCAATTTGTTGACATGGTGTATCACATTGATTGATTTGCGTATATTGACGAATCCTTGCATCCCTGGGATAAATCCCACTTGATCATGGTGTATTATCCTTTTAATGCATTGTTGGGTTCTGCTTGCTAATATTTTGTTGAGAATTTTTGCATCTATATTCATCAGTGATATTGGTCTGTAATTTTCTTTTTTTTGTAATATCTTTGTCTGGTTTTGGTATCAGGGTGATGGTGGCCTCATAGAATGAATTAGGGAATGCTCCTTCCTCTGCAATTTGTTGGAAGAGTTTGAGAAGGATAGGTGTTAGCTCTTCTCTAAATGTTTGATAGAATTCACCTGTGAAGCCATCTGTTCCTGGGCTTTTGTTTGTTGGAAGATTTTTAATCACAGTTTCAATTTCATTACTTGTGATTTTTCTGTTCATATCTTCTGTTTCTTTCTGGTTCTGTCTTGGAAGGTTATACCTTTCTAAGAATTTGTCCATTTCTTCCAGGTTGTCCACTTTATGGGCATAGAGTTGCTTGTAGTAGTCTCTTAGGATGCTTTGTATTTCTGCAGTGTCTGTTGTAACTTCTCCTTTTTCATTTCTAATTTTATTGATTTGAGTCCTCTCCCTCTTTTTCTTGATGAGTCTGGCTAATGGTTTATCAATTTTATCTTCTTAAAGAACCAGCTTTTCGTTTTATTCATCTTTGCTATTATTTTTTTTGTGTCTATTTCATTGATTTCTGCTCTGATCTTTATGATTTCTTTCCTTCTACTAACTTTGGGTTTTGTTTGTTCTTCTTTCTCTAGTTCCTTTAGGTGTAAGGTTAGATTGTTTATTTGAGATTTTTCTTGTTCCTTGAGGTAGGCTTGTATAGCTATAAACTTCCCTCTTAGAACTGCTTTTGCTGCATCCCATAGGTTTTGGATCATCGTGTTTTCATTGTCATTTGTCTCCAGGTATTTTTTGATTTCCTCTTTGATTTCTTCAGTGATCTCTTGGTTATTTAGTAACATATTGTTTAGCCTGCATGTGTTTGTGTTTTTTACGGTTTTTTTCCCTCTAATTGATTTCTAATCTCATAGCGTTGTGGTCAGAAAAGATGCTTGATATGATTTCAATTTTCTTAAATTTACTGAGGCTTGATTTGTGACCCAAGATGTGATCTATCCTGGAGAATGTTCCGTGTGCACTGGAGAAGAAAGTGTAATCGGCTGTTTTGGGATGGAATGTCCTATAAATATCAATTAAATCTATCTGGTCTATTGTGTCATTTAAAGCTTGTGTTTCCTTATTTATTTTCATTTTGGATGATCTGTCCATTGGTGTAGGTGAGGTGTTAAAGTCCCTCACTATTATTGTGTTATTGTCAGTTTCCTCTTGTATAGCTGTTAGCAGTTGCGTTATGTATTGAGGTGTTCCTATGTTGGGTGCATATGTATTTATAATTGCTATATCTTCTTCTTGGATTGATCCCTTGATCATTATGTAGTGTCCTTCCTTGTCTCTTGTAACATTCATTATTTTAAAGTCTATTTTATCTTATATGAGTATTGCTACTCCAGCTTTCTTTTGATTTCCATTTGCATGGAATATCTTTTTCCAACCCCTCACTTTTAGTCTGTATGTGTCTCTAGGTCTGCAGTGGGTCTCTGATAGACAGCATATAGATGGGTCTTGTTTTTGTATCCATTCAGCAAGTCTGTGTCTTTTGGTTGGAGCATTTAGTCCATTCACGTTTAAGGTAATTATCGGTATGTATGTTCCTATGACCATCTTCTTAATTGTTTGGGGTTTGTTTTTGTAGGTCCTTTTCTTCTCTTGTGCTTTCCACTTAGAGAAGTTCCTTTAGCATTTGTTGTAGAGCTGGTTTGGTGGTGCTGAATTCTGTTAGCTTTTGCTTGTCTGTAAAGCTTTTGATTTCTCCCTCAAATCTGAATGAGATCCTTGCCGGGTAGAGTAATCTTGGTTGTAGGTTCTTCCCTTTCATCACTTTAAGTATATCGTGCCACTCCCTTCTGGCTTGTAGAGTTTCTGCTGAGAAATCAGCTTTTAACCTTATGGGAGTTCCCTTGTATGGTATTTGTCATGTTTCCCTTGCTGCTTTCAATAATTTTTCTTTGTCTTTAATTTTTGCCAGTTGGATTACTATGTGTCTTGGCATGTTTCTCCTTGGGTTTATCCTGTATGGGACTCTGCGCTTCCTGGAGTTGGGTGGCTATTTCCTTTCCCATGTTAGGGAAGTTTTCGACTATAATCTCTTCAAATATTTTCTCTGGTCCTTTCTGTCTCTCTTCTCCTTCTGGCGTCCCTATAATGCAAATGTTGCTGCATTTAATGTTGTTCCAGTGGTCTCTTAGGCTGTCTTCATTTCTTTTCATTCTTTTTTCTTTAGTCTGTTCCACAGCAGTGAATCCCACCATTCTGTCTTCCAGGTTACTTATCCATTCTTCTGCCTCAGTTATTCTGCTATTGATTCCTTCTGGTGTAGTTTTCATTTCAGTTATTGTATTGTTCATCTCTGTTTGTTTGTTCTTTAATTCTTCTAGGTCTTTGTTAAACATTTCTTGCATCTTCTCGATCTTTGCCTCCATTCTTTTTCCGAGGTCCTGGATCATCTTCACTCTCATTTTTCTGAATTCTTTTTCTGTAAGGTTGCCTATCTCCACTTCATGTAGTTGTTTTTCTGTGGTTTTATCTTGTTCCTTCATCTGGTACATAGCCGCCTGCCTTTTCATCATGTGTGTCTTTCTGTGAACGTTATTTCTTACTTCTTAATAGTAGACATGGCATGCAAATCTGCCAAGGTTTCTTCAAGGTGAGGCTCTATTAGCTGTTGAAAGGCAAGGAAATCCTTCTATCTCTAATTTGATTTTTACATAATGTTTTGGCATTTGACTATTCAATTAAACTCTCCTTTCTTCCCTAGCTCTAAAGAGGTAGCTTTTACACTTAAGAAATAAAGTTTAAGGCTCCAAATGTCAAAGGTGAACAAGTGTATCAAAGTAACTGCATTAATTTCTGTTACTTACATATTCACATCTAAGGAAGAAAATGTCATAACCTAGTTTATAAATATGAACAACCTTTTAAATTAAAGATAAATCATCTTTGCATCTGTACTTAAAAGTCAACAACACCATAGGTGAGCATCTGACCATAATTTGTTCATCAATAATTTATTAGTTTTCAGTATTACTGGCTCAGTCCCTTGAGCACTTGGAAATAAGGGAAATGAGATTGCTTGTTCAGAATCAAGAATTTAGGTCCACCTCAGGAGGACATGAAAAGTTATTTTAAAGAGGAAAAATGCCTTTTAGATTTGCAAAATTTGGCTATAATCAGACTAAAGATATTAATCTAGTGAAAAGACTGTAAGTCAGATGGGAGTTGACCAGGTGTGAAAGCATATAAAAGGAAGCTTGCAAAGGCACACCACAGCATGGAAGAGAAAAGCACCAAAAAGCAGTAACATGAATAAAATATTTTAAGTGTATGTATAATTAATGAATAAAAAAAACTATGCTTATAAAGTCTAAAAATTTTAATCATGTACCAAAGTAAAAATCATAGAATCATAAATATTTACATTTGAGAAGAACTCAAGGGGCATATGGCCTACCTTCTCCTCAATAATCCTCTTTCAGAAACATCCAAGAACACCTTCAGTTTTTGTTCTCTGCCCAGCAAGCTGCCCTCTCCTCTTTGGACTGAAGATGTCAATGTGCCTGTCGATTCTGTCAGTTCATTTCTGACCCACCGTAAAAGTAGCACACATAAAACCAACATTTATTCACTAGTTAGATGAGTTGTTTCCTAAAATAAATGGCAGAAATGGTTCATGTAAACAGAGTTAAAAGTAGGGATTATTTTCAGACACT
Organism: Globicephala melas; assembly: GCF_963455315.2. Lineage (NCBI taxonomy): Eukaryota > Metazoa > Chordata > Mammalia > Artiodactyla > Delphinidae > Globicephala > Globicephala melas. The sequence continues at coordinate 31,109,224 of NC_083323.1, read as the reverse complement.
CTGCTGGAGTTTTGGATTTGGGTGGCCTCTGGGGGAGAAGGGTGTATTCTCTTGATTTTCCCATTGCTCCTTTCCCCAGGCTATGTAGTGGTGGCAGGAACTTTAGACTGAGTGCAGGAAGGCACTGGCCTTGAGAAGAGTAAAGTACCCATCACACTAGAGGTTATATTAGCCTACTCATCACTGGTTTGCCATCAACTCTATGAGGAGCATGATACTACTTGTTTTTCATAACCATGTCATGTAATTTTCACAGCATGCCTTCAAGGTAGTTTTATTAGCAGCCAGCCATGGAGATATTAAGAACCTTGTCCGTGATCATTGTTTAGAGTTTATATTTGAACACAGGGCTACCCGGCTGCAAATGTCAGGGGAGACACTAGCTGCCATGACAACATTCTCTTAGTCTCCTTTCACCAATGCCTGGCTCTCCTCTCATTGCCCACCTGCATGGCTCCGCCCACAATCTCTTAGTTCTTTTCCTCTTATAAGGCTTATTACAGTTCATATTATTTTTTTAAAATCACGCATTTATTATATATATACTACTGAAAAACTTGAAAATACAGATAAATAACAACAAAAAAGAATACCCAAAACAAAACAAAAATTGCTTAAACTGTAGTGCTACTACCCAGAGATAGCCATTGTTAACCATTGCTATACTGATACAACTTTAGGTTGCTTCTGTTTTTCTGAACACATTCGTAAATAGCATCATATTATAATACTGCTCTATATCCTGCATTTTATTATCATTTTTCCATTTCTGTAAGTAGACATGTTCATCACTATGTGTGTCTGGGTTTTTGAAACTGTTATATTAATTGAACTTTGCATCAAGTGTCTCAGTTCACTACTTTTAAAGATTATTTGTTTCTGAGTATAATATATTTTTAGTATTAAAAAAACTGTAGTAATTATATCATGTAGCAACTGAAAGCCTCCCTTGTGGTTTGGTTAGTGTACATACAATTCTTTATTTGATTTCCTTCAAAGTAGTTTTTTTAAAAAAAATGAATTTATTTATTTTTTACTACGTTGTGTCTTCGTTGCTGCACACGGGCTTTCTCTAGTTGCCGTTGTGGTGCGCGGGCTTCGCATTGTGGTGGCTCCTCTTGCTGCAGAGCACGGGTTCTAGGTGCGTGGGCTTCAGTAGTTGTGGCTTGCGGGCTCTATAGTGCAGGCTCAGTAGTTGTGGCTCATGGGCTTAGTTGCTCTGTGGCATGTGGGATGTTCCTGGACCAGGGCTTGAACCCATGTCCCCTGCATTGGCAGGCGGATTCTTAACCACTGCACCACCAGGGAAGTCCCTCAAAGTAGTTTTGATATTGGTGGATGTTTCTCTTTGAAGATTTCTTTATGTCAACAGATACTCCAGTAATCTGAGAGATTTGGGTATGTATACAAGGATAGAAAAAGTGTGCCTTGGTACTTATATATTTTAATTAGGGGAAAAATTCTTATTTATTTTGTAAACAAATAGAGATTGTGGTTGAAAAAAATAATGTTTTCTTAGTGTACATTTATCCAAAGTTAATTGGTGAATTTATTAAAAATTAAAGTCTTTTAACCAAATGTAAATTAAAATTCTCAGTTTTTATTGTCTCTTTAAAATTACTCATCATACAATACTTTCAGCCTCTTAAAAATATTAACTAAAAGTACTATTTCAAATATTTTATAAACAAAGCACTGCTCTAGAACACTGCTGGTGAAATATACAGCTCTACATTTGGAAGTTAAATGTATTAGAGAAATATAATGTGAGCCACGATACAAGCCACATAAGTACTTAAAACAGTAGAAACAGTTAAAGCAAACAAACAAAAAAACCAAAACCAGATGACAATCATTAATCTTAATAGTATATTTTATATATGACCCAATATATCCAAAACATTATTATGTCAATACTTAGTCAAATAAAAAGTTTTACATCCTTTTATTTGATTGTAAGATGTTTTACATTCTTTTTTTGTATTGTCTTCTAAATCTAGTATATATTTTGCATTTGCAGCACATTTTACTTTGTACTTAGACACATTTTGAGTGCCCAATAGCTACATATAGCTAGTGTCCATTATATTGAAAGGCACAGCCCTAGACATCAACAACTGTTGATGTAATAATAATTAGCTATATAGATTTAAGACTAAAGTACAAATTCTGAATCCAAACTTTAAACAATCTAGATAAAAACAGTGATTTGCCACGTATTTTTCTTGGGTATGCATTTATGAGGCAATTGGCTCTGGTTAGAAATCCAAGCTAAGTTCAAGCAAAAAGTTAACTAATTAATCTCAATGCAAAATTAGCCTGGAGCACCAATTACTGATTATGTCATGACAAGTACATAGTATATATCTCATATGTTGTTCTGTGATTGATTGGGATTATAAGACGTTGGTCTTTTAGCATTATGCTCTGACTCACCCAGCTGGTCTTGGATATATTTCCAACAGGACACTGAAAAACTTTGGTAGATTGATAATTATTTGTATGAGATGACCATTTTTTGTTAGGAAACCAGAGTTTGGTGATATCTATAGAAAGATATGGGGCTTAGGACAGAAGACATGGAGAATATGCCAATATCCAGATTTCATTTAATCTGTATTCCATTACAGTAAACAGAGGATTGGGAATTTTTGTTCAAGGAGATTGGAGAAGTAAGCACTCTGCTTTATTAGAGGACACCTTATAATTTAATGGATAGGATTTGTAATTCTGTTACTGCTTATCTATACAAAGGATAGAATATTTCTTTGGGTAAATTGGAGTGCTTTTAATTCATCTTTGTATCCTCTTTAGATAACATATTTGGAAATGAGTGAAAAACAGTAGTAATTAATGTTAATAATATATAGCTATCTCCTTTCTTAAAAAATAAAATAATGAACACAAATCTCACATATTAAAAAAGTGACCTTTTAACAATAAAAACAGAAGAAAGAAAACACACACACACACTCACACACACTCATACACAGGGAAGAGTAAGGAACATGAGAATAATACTCCAAAATATTCATTCCCTAAAAAACATATTCCGCAAAGAGAAGAGAAAATCTGAATTCAGTTGAGAACTATTTTTAATCAGACTGTGTGAAAAGTAAATGATTTGATAGTAAGTCCACAGATGAGCCAGACTAAATTGGTTGACTTAATCAGTCCTTTACTACCTGTAAATGATAAGTTCTTTTTTCAAACAGCTGAAATATTTAATTGAAAAATATTCATAATGAATGCTTTATTGCACCCCTTCTTAACTCCAGCAATCCTTTCAGAGTTTTGAGTTTACAGAATCAAATTATTAAAATCATGTTTCCTGTTTGACAAAACTGAAATGGTAAAGCACCAACATTAATGAGAGCATTTTCCTTAGCATAGAAGTTCAGCCGTATTTATTTACTATTTACCATACAGTTTCTCAATAAGAAGCATTTCTCACCTTATTTATTAGCTCATTAAGAAAAATATGGTTTGATTTTTATCCTGCATACATAAAGATTGCTTCTCCTACTTACTTCAGATGATGAAAAAAGATGTCTCCTGGCTGGATGAAGGTGATGAATCTCTCGTTTATGTTTTATAGTTATAGCTTTATGATTAGAGAAAGAAAAAGAAGTAGGGAAATACACAAAACACTAGATCTTGAAGAGCTCGAAGGGAAAACAACAGAACACTTCAAAGCCAGGAATAGGAAAATTTTAGAGCAAAATGCTAAAACAGATTATAAGGAATTTAGAAACTAATATGAATATTTAGAAATTAAACAGTACTTTTCTTGTGATGGTAAGGAAAGTTATATTTAACAGGTTTTCATTCTCTCTTTTTATTCTTCCTCTACTCTGTGATCTACATGACTACACATACCCACAGCTTGCAAAAATCTTTTATGAATAGTTCTGTCAAAATAGGTTACTTCAAGTTGAACAAAATAAAAATCTTAAATTTGAATGCACAGTAAGAAATCATTTCCAGAATTGTGTTCTGTGGAACAACACTACCACTAAAAACCCAGGAGAAAAAGGCCTCTGTGGTCAAAGTTTGGGGAATGCTATATATATTTCTCTTCTGCAGATTTACAATGGACTTTTTCATATTAAGGTTCTGATAAATCCTGTAGTAAAGACTTTGTATAGCCTAATATTTTTCAAATTTATTTAAACAGGAAGGCTGTTTAAAATCTAGCATCTTGTGGAACAAATGTTTAAGAGAAAAAATATTTGGGGAAATGCTACTGTAGATCCATAGTATTTACTTTGGTTGCAGCTCCAAGGTAAATTTTGAGTATTATCAAATTCATAAAACCCAGAAATTAAGAAACTAAGAAACAGATGTTTGGGGATTAGCTAGGCTAGCAAGGTAACTTGCTTATCAAAACCAACATCACAGCCCATGAGATATAAATTTATGCTAGATGCTTTCATTACAAGATCTTTGTTTCTCCAGATGTTTATGTCTCAGAAGAGCCATATGGTAGTAATGCCTCTTTTTTTTTTAATTTTTAAAACAAGCTCTGGCCAATTTCATTAAAGAAAAATTGTGCACGATTTACTTTTCACCAGTCTGTTCTCGCATGCCTCTAATAATATCAGAATCACCTGGATCGATGATAGCCAGTGTGCATACTCTGTAGTATTTTCAACACACTGTGCCCAATTCAATATTATTGCCACTGTAGTGACGGACACCAGTTTTGGCCAACATGGCATAATACTCTATTTCAGATTTCCTCAAGGCTGGCCAGTTGTTGGCAAGGATGACCTGTTTCGCTTTGCCGTGTCCGATCATTTTCAGAGTCTGCTTGTACCCCAGCACGTACTTTCTACTTTTCGTAACCAGTTAGAGCCCAGAGTTGATCGACTCCAGTGACTTCTCCATCTTCTTTGTGGCCACCATCTTCCTGCCTTAGTTGTGGGATGCCCCCAACCAAGAGCAGCCACCAAGATGGCCGGAGAGTGAGAAAGGGGTAGTAATGTCTTTATTCTCATTATAGTTGAATAAATCATGGAAATTTTGTGATCACTGATAAGTAGTTGGAACTGCAAATAATAAGTCTATGATAGCCAAGGATTAGAGATGCAGCATAGTCACTCAATAGCTGTGTGACCTAGCTGTTTACCATCTCTGTCGCTAAGTTTTCACATCCATGAGTTGGGGTAATAGTAGTTCCTACCATGTAGAGTTTTATAAAAATTAAATGAGTTAGTACTTGTTAAAGTTCTTAGAACAGTAGTTTGATAAGTGCTATTTAAGGATTGCAAAATGAAACATAAAATACTTTCTTCATCAGTCTTATGCCTGAACATGGATGTCACAGATATGGATTTGTAAACTGTGGGCAGCAGTTTTGTGTCCCCATGAGTGGTAGGAAAATGGAAAGGAAGAGAAAGAGAAACAGGAAGGCTACCCAGTGCATCAAATGCATCAACTGCTCCACTTCCACACATTTGAGAAAATTTTTATTTTTTTGTCATTTGTGGGGTTTGGTTTGTTTGTTTAAATGTGGTCTTAAGACCAGCATCAGAAACTAAAGTTTAACAGACACTTCCAGTGGTTCTCAAACATACTGGAGTTTAAGAACCTCTACAAAAAAAACAACATAAAGAGTTCAGGTAAATAACGTATTGGTTGACATTCAGGAGCAGAAAGAGGAAAAAATACTATGTGTTGGCATCTCCACATGGTCCCCACGAGCCGCCTGTGTCCCTGATGGTTTTACACTTGTGATTTTAAGACGTTATGGTCTTTTAATAAACTGATCTTTTCTTAAATTAAAAAAAAAGAACCTCTACCAGACACAGTTCAAAGTCTATAACTGTGCAGGGCTTCTTATGGTTGGCCTCGTCTAGTCTGCTCAGGTTCACACCGTCAGTTTGCCCAAGTAACACAAATCTGAAAACCGATGGCTTAACTAAAACTACTTAAGGCATTTCCCCTCTGATGGTGGGAGAGAAGTCTGTGATAGACTGTGTAGGGTCCACAGAGCTGTTCTCTCCTATCTCGGGGCTGCAGGCTCCTTGCATCTTTCTGCTCAATCATCCTCAGCACTTGCTTGTTACCTTGTGGTGATGTGGCGTTGTCCTTCCTCTGGGCATCATGTTTACATTCCAGGCAGGGAGAACAGGAAGGGAAAAGGGCAAAAGGCCCATCCCAGCTGAGCCTGCTCTGCTTTTAAGGAGTTTGCCTGGAGCCTTGTTTGACAAGGAACACTTTTAACTCACTGACCAGGCCTGGGCTGCACTGCTGTTCTTCACCCTCATTTGCAAGGAAGGCTAGGGAATGTCATGTTTTCACTGGGCACATTTTTATGCCCAACAAAACTGCAGTAGGCTCTTTGACATACTCAACATTCCAAGCTTAAAAAAATGATGTTTTCTCAGCCTCCATGCCTCTGTGTATACAATTCACTTGAACAAGACTGCCCTTCCTCACTTAAATATTTTATGACCTTCTCTTCCTTCAACATCAATGCACGTTATCCATCCCTCTGTGAAGGATTCCAATCTCACCCCCAACACCCACCCCGTGTCATATTCATAATCCTTTATTATGGCACTATCATGTACACTAAGTCAGTAGACTGGCATCACTTTGAAGGCCAAGATATATGGCTTATGCCCAGAGGCCAACTACAGCAGTTAACTCACAGTAACTGCTTTAATAACGTTTTCTGAATGAATGAATGAACAAATGAACATATGAAAATTTGAATGAACAACTGAACTTATGAATGAACAGCGGAGCATTGCTGTTTTGGGGTAATGACTTCTATTAGACTCTGCTATTCATTTGTACTCATTCAGGGAAATACTTGCTATATATTTGGGAAGATATTATATTATGAAATTAAATGAAAGTAAGGAGGAGTATAGCAAAAACAATAAATACGTGAGCTCCTCTAATAGAGAACCTATGTTTATTACCTTTCATCTCTATTGCTTCACCCCATGAAGGGTTTGATTCATAGTAGGTTTTTAATAAATGCTGAATGAATGAGCATTGAATTAAAAGGAAAAGAGAGAATAATGAAAGAATTAGCAGGCTGCTTTCATTTCTTAAAATTCCAGCAGTATCTTTTTTTTTTTTTACATCTTTATTGGAGTATAATTGCTTTACAATGGTGTGTTAGTTTCTGCTTTATAACAAAGTGAATCAGTTATACATATACCTATGTTCCCATATATCTTCCCTCTTGTGTCTCCCTCCCTCCCACCGTTGCTATCCCACCCCTCTAAGTGGTCACAAAGCACCGAGCTATCTCCCTATGCTATGAGGCTGCTTCCCACTAGCTATCTATTTTACGTTTGGTAGTGTATATATGTCCAAACCACTCTCTCGCTTTGTCACAGCTTACCCTTCCCCCTTCACATGTCCTCAAGTCCATTCTCTAGTAGGTCTGTGTCTTCTTTCCCATCTTGCCCCTAGGTTCTTCATGACTTTTTTTTTCTTATATTCCATATATATGTGTTAGCATACGGTATTTGTCTTTCTCTTTCTGACTTACTTCACTCTGTATGACAGACTCTAGGTCCATCCACCTCATTACAAATAGCTCAATTTCGTTTCTTTTTATGGCTGAGTAATATTCCATTGTATATATGTGCCACATCTTCTTTATCCATTCATCCGATGTTGGACACTTAGGTTGTTTCCATCCCCTGGCTATTGTAAATAGAGCTGCAATGAACATTTTGGTACATGACCCTTTTTGAATTATGGTTTTCTCAGGGTATATGCCCAGTAGTGGGATTGCTGGGTCATATGGTAGTTCTGTTTTTAAGGAACCTCCATACTGTTCTCCATAGTGGCTGTACCAATTCACATTCCCACCAGCAGTGCAAGAGTGGTCCTTTTTCTCCACACCCTCTCCAGCATTTATTGTTTCTAGATTTTTTGATGATGGCCATTCTGACTGGTGTGAGATGATATCTCATTGTACTTTTGATTTGCATTTCTCTAATGATTAGTGATGTTGAGCATTCTTTCATGTATTTGTTGGCAGTCTATATATCTTCTTTGGAGAAATGTCTATTTAGGTCTTCTGCCCATTTTTGGATTGGGTTGTTTGTTTTTCTGTTATTGAGCTGCATGAGCTGCTTGTAAATTTTGGAGATTAATCCTTTGTCAGTTGCTTCATTTGCAAGTATTTTCTCCCATTCTGAGGGTTGTCTTTTGGTTTTGTTTATGGTTTCCTTTGCTGTGCAAAAGCTTTGAAGTTTCATTAGGTCCCATTTGTTTATTTTTGTTTTTATTTCCATTTCTCTAGGAGGTGGGTCAAAAAAGATCTTGCTGTGATTTATGTCATAGAGTGTTCTGCCTATGTTTTCCTCTAAGAGTTTGATAGCTTCTGGCCTTACATTTAGGTCTTTAATCCATTTTGAGCTTATTTTTGTGTATGGTGTTAGGGAGTGATCTAATCTCATACTTTTACATGTAGCTGTCCAGTTTTCCCAGCACCACTTATTGAAGAGGCTGTCCTTTCCCCACTGTACATTCCTGCCTCCTTTATCAAAGATAAGGTGACCATATGTGCGTGGGTTTATCTCTGGGCTTTCTATCCTGTTCCATTGATCTATATTCTGTTTTTGTGCCAGTACCATACTGTCTTGATTACTGTAGCTTTGTAGTATAGCTGAAGTCAGGGAGCCTGAATCCTCCAGCTCCGTTTTTCTTTCTCAAGATTGCTTTGGCTATTCAGGGTCTTTTGTGTTTCCATACAAATTGTGAAATTTTTTGTTCTAGTTCTGTGAAAAATGCCAGTGGTAGTTTGATAGGTATTGCAGATCTGTAGATTGCTTTCCAGCAGTATATTGTTAACATCATTGTTCTGAGCAAAAAATTTTAGGGTACAATAGATAAGTAATAGTAACAACAATTATTGCTCAAAATAATGATATATAGGAAGCTGGTATTTTTAACTTCTTTTAAGATATGTAGGGTAACTGCATCGAACATTGAAGCTTAAACTTTGCATTTTTATAACCACACATATGACATAACTTTGTAGCTACACACTATTAGGATTTAATTATGAAAACCAGTGCCTTCACACAGAAGTACATTTGGGAAGAATTTTTTCTGTCATTTAGGAAAAAGAAGTATTCTATCTAATTCATGCATAATAAATCCAGATATTTAATTTTCAAATATTAAAGTGGTGGGTCTTAATTTGCTCTGCAAAATCTGGTTTACAGCAGGAGAAGACTGAGACTTAGCCTCTTTGTAAGATAATACTGATGAGAGGCTGGCTTTATGTGTAAGGAGGATGTGCTCTCTTTCAATATGCCAAGGGCCAAAACCTGGGGACTCCAGTTCTTAGAGTGCCCAGTCCACTGTTAAAATTGGGAAGAAGAAGGGTAGCTAGAGAAAAAAAGCTTACCCCTTTTTCATGTCCAGGGACTGGGAAAAAGAAAATGGAAATCAGAAGTAGGATATCAAGGTTAACAGATATTTGGTCCTGTCTAAAGTGTCCATAAGACATTTGGCCCATACCAAAAGGTCTTTAATATTTGGTCCTGTCCAGAATCATTTGGCACAGACCAAATATGCTCATGGACATTTTGGATAGGACTAAACTTCAAGGACCCTTTGGCATGAACCACATGTCTTACGGATGTTTTGGACAGGACCAGATTTTAAGGACATTTTTGTGTGGACCAAATGTCTTATGACAGTTTTAGATAAGATAAAACATCCGTCAAGGGGATATCAAGTTTTGCTCTCTTCCTGAATAGGACTCAAAGAGTAAGGCATGTTCTAGAAGTTGAGAGAAAGAGCAAGGCAAGGTGCTTTTCCCTATCCCCCTACTTTCAAACTTTGGGAAGGAGCCATGTTGGTGTTGGCCTCATAGTAACCTGGAAAGGTGGCTCCTGCTTCCCTGAAGTTTAGAGTTTCTGAGCCACCCTCAGTTCCGTGTATCACAGACACTGATTCAAGAACCACTGTGACTGGGCAACAGAGGCTGGGGGTAAACAGCTAGGCCAGCAAGCCAAAGGGAGGATCCAGCAGAGACTCTGCTGCTAGCTCTAGGTTTACATAAGGCACTCAAATTGAAAGGTAGAATAATATAAAAGCACGGGGAACAATGCCAGATTTGAATTTCACCAGGAATAATCTCCATCAGCAAATTTTTATATATGAATCTATTATGCATAGGAAAGCAAACGATTTGTCTTTCTGAGAATGATTTGGCTGAATTGGGCATAGACACTGAAGACATGGAACACTAATACTGCCATGTGTTGGAATTTATTTTATTAAGGAGAGTATGCCAGTACTTCAGATTTTATCAGGTAGATAAATATGAAATAATAAACAGGTGCTTTGCTTTTTTATCTTGCTTTGCTTTCTAGAAGTGGCCAAAGGGAGAGCAGGCAGGAGGGGAACTAGAAGCGATTTTGATGGGAAAGACACATTTCTCATCATATATTTGAAAACACACTTTATGTGAATGACATATGACACCCTATTCTGTATCATCAAGGAATTAACAATTGAGCTAAAGAAATTTGTTTAGGAACATAAACCTATGATCGTAGTAGCAAAAGGGAGTGCTACTGCAAAAACTTATTGGTTGATCAAGGATTTAGATGCAAGGTTATTAAGCAGTTTGGAGGAGAGTTCAGTATCAGAGAAGGCTCTAAGAAAGGAAGCAGGATTGATTCTTTTCTTAAAGATTATACAGCAACTTGATTAGAAGAAAAACATAGAAAGGCATGGTGAGTAGATGTGAACATTCTAGGGCTGTCCAAGTAGCATTTGCAGAAGCATAAAAAAAGAAAAAGTATCCTTTTCGGATACTTCTGGGGACTCCATGGCTGTGCTTAGGACATAACAGGAGGTAGATAGATGCAGATCAAACTGGTCATAAAAAGCTAAAAAGAGTAGTTTATTCTTTGGGAGAGAAACACTGCAGATTCACTGTAGGTTCTTGAGCAAGATGTTGGTGCCAGAAATGGAGTTCTGGGTATATTTATCACAAGGGAGAGATTAGCAAGAAAGTGAGGAGGGTGCTATCGAACTCAGTGTATGGATGGGGGCAGAAGCAATGAAAAATTAAGAGAATTAAAGAATTGTCAGAATTTAATGACAGAAATATTAAATAGGGTGACTGTTAACCCTGGTTTCCCAGGAACAACCAGTTTATATCTGTTGTGTCCATGTAGTTATTGATAGCACTCCTTTCACTTAGAAAATCAATTATAGTGTCATTTTATATATGGGAGAAGAGCCCAGGCAGCTGTGATGATGAAACTGCCTTGCAGCACCTCTGACAAGTACAGGGAAAATGGGCATCCAGAATGGAGAAGAATTTCATTTTTGACCTGATTAGAGGAAGGAGTAGCAGGATTTCAATGTATAAATGCCCAGTAGACAGTTAAGATAAAAGACAAACTGAGACGTGCATTCCAGAAATTGATTTCATAGTTACCTGCAGACTTCTTTAGAAAAAGCCAGTTTGTACAAAGCTCTACATTTTGATTCTGTATATGAGAAGATGGACTGAACAGGGAATTAAAGACATCTAGCACAATCTACCAGAAGTCCATACACCACCAAAGGTCAAAAATGAAACACTATCATTCAGTGGAAATTTTCAATAAGAGTTTGACTGAAGGAGTCCCATCCTTTCCTCAATTTAACATTCCATCTTACTTCCCACTATTCCTCTTCATAAGTATCTGAATCTAGATGATTGTATCCAGACTAATTTGTCACTACCTGATATTAATACTGGATTCCCCTCTCCTCTTTGCCCTGGGTGTCTGTTACACCACACTCGCCCCCATTTTTTCCACCTCTCCCTTCCTAAGAGCCTTTCCTTAGCTTCTCCACATGCCCATTTCCTACCAGTGCTTTAATGCTCGTTAATTTCAAACTTCCCTGTGAAGTTTTCTTGGCAACACCAAGACTTCACTCAGTAGTATGACCTCATAGCACTTAATATATTTAATGCTAATTGGATTCCTATTTTAATCACATATTTGCATCATGATATCCATTTTTCTATGGTGTTATATGATCTATAACTACTCAACCATTCTATTATTTAACTTTCTATACATATCTTATTTTCTCAAGGATATATGCCTTTTGAAAGTGGGGTTGCCGTCCTTCTCTTGATTTGGTGCTAGTCTGTATTTCTCAAAAACAAAGCAAAACAAACAAAGCATTTTAATGCTTTTTATACTGATGAATGAATTCAAATCTTAACACTATTGCTAATGCATTTTCCGAATATTATTTCAACCTTTACTACAAATTATGTCAATTATATCCCTTACCAAACTTACTAGAATCATCATAATCTTGAGAGATTCTGGTAATTTGAAGGCATTTGACACAAAACATGAGTTCTTTCACTTGTTTTAAAGACATTTTTTACTGGACATATAATAATAGTATCATTTACATTTAAAAATCATATTTATTTAACCTGCTACTTCATGTCATATAATACAGTATAGTGAAGTAAACAGAATATGTTCTGTTTATTTTCAGAAAACAATCCAAATTTAGAGCTGTATATTTCACCAAATTAACAAGGATACAAACTGATTCACATTTCCAAGGTGGCAATGGCACTGAGTTCAGGGTGTGATTTTCTTTCCTATTCCTTGTGAATGTATTGATGAGCTTTAATTATTTAATCATTGAACAAACCTGAGATTTTTGTTGCTCTCCCATGTCTACCACTGCTACAAGTGCATTTACAACTAGCAATCTCATAAATTGTTAAATAGAATGGCACCCCTTTGTGATAACACAGGAGGTGTGAAAAAGGACAGCTTCCAGTTTTACAGAGAAACTCTGAAGGGTTATAATGAATCGAGGGTCAGAATTTGCACCATGATATATATAAAACAAACTATGGAGAGAATTATTATATTAAGATTTCATTGAATTTTCAAAGGTACCTCACAAATTCTGAATGTAGGTATTTCTTGCATTATCTGTTTAATACAAGCTTTAGAACATAGAGTGTGTCCCTGGATACAGCCAGTGTAGGTTGATCAAGAAGTTAACCTTCATGGCCTTCATCAACAACAACTTCCATGAGAGTAGGTGTAATTTACTGAACATCCATCCATCTTGACCTCCAGAAACATGAGTAATGTTCTTATATTTTTAATTTGCCCTTAGTCTGTATGTTAAAGAGCCTGTGTAAGTAGGTGGAAATTAAATGAGTAGAAATGTATGCCTGAAATTCAAATAGTGGCATGGGAAAATATTTTTACTATACTAAATACATCTCTGATGTCTTCAGGGGAAATTGAATAGTATTTTATTGACTAAGATCAAACAATCTCTAATTACCACCCAGAGGCACAAAGTGAAATTGCAGCAAGTACAGGCAGCATTCGGTTGCATCACATAGGCAAGCACTATTCTAGTATGTGCCCAGGCATATCCTTGGGAGCTCACACAAGGTTTACCAGAAAGTCCATCCCAACAGGCATTATATAGGAAGGTCTTTGTTGCCCTTCTCTGCCATGTCCGAGTTTGTTTCTTTTTACATTTGAGGTCCTCAACAAATTTCAATTAACTGGAAGGCAGAAACTAGGCTGTTCTGGTTAACTGAAGTACACAGTTGTTGTTTTTTTTTCCAACTTATATAAAGTATTTATATAACCTGTCAATCCATTATCTATACTAGTAACTGCAATATCCTGAATACACATGAGTCTTTTTGGCATGATTCTTATGGTCTGCATGTTTTATTCTCCTGTATGTAAATCTTCAAGATGTCCCTATTTCCTGCTGGATAAAATGCACAAGTCCTACCCTGAGACAGAAGGAACTTCCTCCAGCGTCTGACTCCAGCCTGCATTTCCTGAGATGCTCCACCTCAGGCCCTAAACTCTAGCCTTATAAAATTAGCTTCAATTCCTGAGTGTGCCCTGTCTTTCACAATCTTGTGGCTTTGTCCATGGAGTCAGAGTGATTTTTTTTTTTTTAAGAAGATGTTGGGGGTAGGAGTTTATTAATTAATTTATTTATTTTTGCTGTGTTGGGTCTTCGTTTCTGTGCGAGGGCTTTCTCTAGTTGTGGCAAGTGGGGGCCACTCTTCATCGTGGTGCGCGGGCCTCTCACTGTTGTGGCCTCTCTCGTTGCGGAGCACAGGCTCCAGATGCGCAGGCTCAGTAGTTGTGGCTCACGGGCCTAGTTGCTCCGCGGCATGTGGGATCCTCCCAGACCGGGGCTCGAACCCGTGTCCCCTGCATTAGCAGGCAGATTCTCAACCACTGCGCCCCAGAGTGATTTTTAAGATTACAAATTCAGGGCTTCCCTGGTGGCCCAGTGGTTGAGAGTCCGCCTGCCAGTGCAGGGGACATGGGTTCGTGCCCCGGTCTGGGAAGATCCCACATGCCGCGAAGCGGCTGGACCCATGAGCCATGGCCGATGAGCCTGCGCGTCCGGAGCCTGTGCTCCGCAACGGGAGAGGCCACAACAGTGAGAAGCCCGCCGTACCACAAAAAAAAAAAAGATTACAAATTCGATCATTTCCTTTCTCTCTTTTTAAATCCTTCAATGGCTTCATTGACTGTTGCTCATGGGTATATTCCTTAACCAACCCCCTCCTCCACCACCCCTCTCGAAAGCCATCAGGTCACTCCTGTCCCTATTGTTTATGTCCAGACCCTGCTCATCTTTATGCGCAGCTGATTACTGCCTCAGGGCCACTAGACTGTGGTATAGTCTCTTAATGCCCTTCCTACTCCATAATCCACTTAGGGTAGTTAATTCTCCTATCAGCCTCCAGGCTTTAACTTCAGTGTCACTTCCTCAGGAAGTAGCCCTGCTTCTCTTTTATCCTCTCTATGCCCAAATTAAATCTCCTTAACAAAGATTTTTATTGTACTTTTAAAAGACAAATCACCTGTAGTTAACCCTTAGAATTCCCCGTGGGATAAAGATGCACACAGGCAGAGACCTTATTGTCTTGCTCACTCTTGTATTCTAGTCTATGCAGCATATGTCCTGGCCCACGGTGGCTTTTACATGAGCATTTGATGATTGATCTATGTTGTTTCTGTTGTCTAGAATTCCACCCTCTGGTGAAAGGCTCTTCATTTTTCAAGACACAGCTCAAATGTTAACCTCTTTTGAGTAACTACCCTGGATTCCTCTCTTAGAATTTGGATTTACTTTTTTCCCCCAGAAGCACATTGTACCAGTAATCATGGGCTGGTATGGGCTTCTCATGTGACGTGGAGGTTGTCTGTGCTCATAGGCATGAGCAGAAGAAGACAGGCTCTTCTTCAACATGTCTGTCTTTGAGGACCATGACTGTGACTCATTGTTTTCACATTGCCAGAACCTAGCGTGGCACCTACATAAAGTGAGTGCTCAAAAACTATTTTTATTAAATAATTAATGTTATTGAGTTTCTCAGTCATTGCATTGATACATTTTTCTCTTTGAGTAAATGGAGTGGAGGAAGTGAATCAAACAAGGATATTAGCTGTCCTGGATTTAGTCTGAGCTTTATCACTAATTTATCAATGAAAAAAATAGTTAACCTCTCTGATATTTTATAAAATAAGGGAGATGTCAGTGATGATTTCTAATGTCTCTTCTAGCTATTAAAAAAAACTTGTAACTAAAGAAGTAGATGTAGGAGCTATAGAATGAATATAAGAATAATTTTAAATATATGATGGACATCTGCTTTTGTGACTAAATTTTTAATAACATTTTGTTCACTTCTAAATATGCCTTTATCTTAAAGAAGAATTTGGAAAAAAAGCATTTATTACTTGAAATGCAAGGACCCATTGAAAAGAACAAGTCAGGTGGCAAAATTCCCTCTATCTAGTACAATGAGTATATATTGAGGTCCTGGACTAAATGCTGGAGCAAATAAGAATAAGATGGAGCCTTACTCTTCAAAGCTGACCATCTCACAGGAGAAGCAGACGTTCAAATAATTAAATGCAGAATAATAGTTAACACTTGAGCACTTACTGTGTGCCAGGCTCTGTTCTAAGCAGTTTACAATTATCTCACTTATTCTTCACAACTTGTGTAGGAAGGTGGTATTATTATTCTTATTTTGGAGTTGAGAAAACTGAGAGGCCAAGTGACCATCTGTGGTTCAACAACTAGTGAGAAGTGGCAGGGCTGAGGTTTGAATCCAAGAAGTTTGGTTCCAAAGTTCATGTGCTTTAATAGCATATTCTAAAACCCTACCTTTTCATACACAAAATAACAGATACATGCAAAAGATCATGAAATATGACAGAGAAGATCATGAAATATTACAGAGAAGAAGTAATTAATTTTGTTGAGAAAGTAGTGGTTAGGGAAGGCTTAAGGAGGCAACACCTGAAGCTGAAGATGGTACAAAGCATGGAGTTCTGATGAGAAACATGCTCTCTCTCCCACCATGTACCAGCTACATAGTGGTGGTCCAGTTACTTAATCTCTCTGAGCCTGGGTTCTCATCTTCAAAATCAAGACAATAAGACCCACATCATAGGTTTATTATGAAGATTAAATCAGATATTACATACTAATATATTTTTCCCAAATGGCTGCTACTATATTCTTGGTCTCACATGTACTTCCAGAACCTGCAGTGCAGAGGTAGAGTCTACCTCCCTCTCCTTGAACCTGGACCGGCCTTTATGACTTCTTTAGGCAATGGAATATGGTGGAAGCGATGCTATGTGACTTTTGAGGCACGTCATAGAAAGTAACACAGCTTCTACCTGATTCTTTCTTGGGATTATTGACCTTGAAACCCAGTCATGAGCTCTGAGGATGCCCAGGCCACACAGAGACAGCCAATGAAGCAGAACTAAGGTTCTTGGTCCTCATTCCTGGCTAGCTCTAACTTCCCAGCATGCCAGTGAGTTATGTAAGTTATGAAGCAAGAAATAACTGGATAATACTTAAATCAGATAATATAAAGTACTTATTGTGGTATATGACTTATAATACATGTTTAATTAAAGGTGGCAATTAACTACTAATGTTATACAGTGGAGGTTAGAATGACAGACCTGGGAGTCGGACTGCCTGGGGACTGCCACTTTCTAGCCTATGTAGTTTAGGGCAAGTTACTTAACTTCTCTATGCCTCAGTTTCTCATTTGTAAATGGAGGTGATAATTGTACCCACTTCATAGTGTTGTAGTCAGAATTAAATGAGTTGCAGTTCTCCCAATAAGCTATGATTTTCATCACAGCCAAGCCTTTGTAGTAGATGTTCCTCCACCTCCAACTCCTTTGTTTAGGTCTCAGTTAGCTAGACCATCCTCTAGGAAACCTTCCACCTTCCCAGTTTGGATGCCCCTCTTATGTGTTCCCATACACCCATGTGCAGACTCTGCTGACACGTGTATTGGGCACAGCTTTCTTCACTCAGAACTCCTCTGCAGGTACCTCTGTATGTGGTGAGGCCACAGCCTGTTCCTCTGTCACTGACACTGAAGCACAGATCTGTTTTAAACTCAAGTCTGCCAAATGGGAGAGAAGTCCTTTCTCCTTCCCCTGCTCCCACCTTTTTTCTCCCCATACACTGCCTTGAAGAAGACCTAAAGCAATGCTGCTTATGGTTCAGTGTGATACCAAGATCCTGAGAAACTGTCCTTTCAGATTTAACATTCATGTGTAGGGACTAGACAGGAGTCCATGGGGCTGCTCTGATAGGCAACTAGAAAGAGAAAGACCTGCTGTTTTCAGAGTTACCTCTCCTCTGTGACCATTGAAGCTCTGCTACTGCCCTAAACTTGTTCCCCAGTCTCTCTTTTTGCTCAGAATGAATTAATTCCCAGGGGGCTTCACAAATCCTTCACGTAAATAGATTTCTGAAGATCCCATTCTAAAATTTCAATGAAAATGACCAACCTGTTCTAAATCTCAGTAAGAGACATATCCCTAGGTGAAAGCTGGGCTCTCCATTGTATTAACAATTGAGAAAAATATCTCCCCTGCATACTCTGTGGCCTCCTGTGTGTGTGTGTCTGTGTTTCTTTTAAGTGCAGGGATGATTTTTAATTCCTTATATTGTGGTAATATCTATTCTCGCTTCTCAGCCAAGTTAAATGCAGCCTCATGTGCAGAAGACAAGTAAGTTAGTAGCAAAAAAAAAAAAAAAAAAGAAAAGAGAAGTTGGCCCAAGAGCACACAAAGCCATCCCCAAGAGTGAATATACTGCCCAGAATGGTTCCTATAAAAATCAGAAGATTGTCCTCAAGCTAATAAAAGTTCAGAGTTAGTTACTGGAGCTTATATTCAGTATAACCCCTCCTGTTTAATCAAACATCTCATATTTTCTGGCATTTGAATGAAAATGATTCCTGGTTTTATTGCATTTTTTCAATTCAGCTAAAAGTCATAAAAGTAGCACAAATTTGTGATATGAATATTAAATATCAGTTTAGTGCTCAACACAATCCACATTCATTCTCACCTGCCATGGCCATGGCCCCATTCACATTCATTCATTTATTATTTATTGAGCAGCCATAGACAGTAAGTGAACAGATGAGCAAGACTGTGTTCCAATAAGGCTACATTTATAGCCATTGATATTTGAACTTGGTGTAATTCTCACATGTCACAAAATATTATTCTTTTCATTTTATTTCAGTTTCTAAAAACTATGTAAACCATTTTTAGCTCATAGGTCATCCGTTAACAGGCAGAGTGTTGGATTATGACTCATCAACTACAGTTTGCTCACCTCTGGTTTAGAGAATGAGGCATATGAGTTCCATTAAAGGATGAGTAGGAGTTTTCCAAACAGACAAAGGCATTCTAGGTTGGGGTAATAGCATTTGGCAAAGACATAAGTAGGTAAACAGGCATGAGTTTTTTGAAGAGCCATAAATAGTAGCCTTGGCACTTACAGTTGGAGGGGGTGGAAGTAAGGCAAACGAAAGGAAACTGAAGGATCCCATCACCATACTGGGTTTTTGGCCTTTACTAAGTAGAATGTGGGAAACCATTGTAGAATCTGTAACATAAGGAGTTTTAAATTTAGAAAGGTCACTCTTAGCAGCAAGGCAGAAAGCCGATGAGAGTAGTCCAAGGGAGAAAGAAAAAAAATGAGAAAATTATTCGTAGTTCAGCAAAAGACACACTTTTAGTTTCATGAAATTGTTTTCTCTACACATGCCACGTCCTTGACTAACTCAGAACCATTGCAGATGTTATTCCTTCTTTCTGGATTTTTTTACTTTTCTTTCATCACTTAACTCCTTTTCATCCTTTAGATTTCAGTTTCAATGTCACTTCTGCAGAAAAACCTTCATTTACCCTTCAGATCAGGATATACAGCCCTGTGACAGACAGTAGGATCTTGTACTTTGTTGTAGCAGTGATCGCACCCAGGATATCTACTCAATGTCTGCCTTCTGTGCTAGACTTTAAGCCACATGTCCACCACTGTACCCTGGTGCCTACTTCATAGTAGATGCTCAGTGAATATTTGCAGTGGCCATGAGGTTGAAAGAGAGGAGGTTACAAAGCAGAACTGACAGGATTTTATGGCTGAATGGTTGACATGATGGGATAATATAAAGTTAAGGATAATTCCTGGATTGGGGTGACAGAATTCTTGGTGGTGGTGATAGAGAATAGAGGATGCAAATCATATTTGAGGCGGCTTGGAAACGTTGATTTTTTAAGTTCCTGTGGGACCCCTAAGGAGACACACCAGAAGACATTATGTCTGTTTTCTACTAGGCTAAGCTGATCATTTCACATCTGTACTAGTGATTGCAATAACCTATGTCCTAGTTCCTGTTTCAAATTCTTCCTATCCAACATATGCTAAGATTTTGAGCTCTTTTCCAAAAACATCACTTCTATTGTGTTATCCCCTGCTTCAGAAGTCGGTAGAAGGCGAATTAAAAGTCATGTTTTCTCAACGCAGAATCCAAGCCCCCTTCAATTAACTTCCTTTCACTGTTTTGCCTTAATTTCTTGATTCCTCAACATAAATATTCCCTGATCAGACTGGTCATCTAATTTGCCTCTGTTTTTCACCATTCTCTTTTCTGTCTTGTCTTGTGCTGCTCCTCTATCTGGAATTCTCTTTTTGACCAACCTAAAGCTTATCTTCCTCTAAAGGCCAATTTAATTTCCATCTCTTCCTTGATGCCTCCTTGAGCAAATTAAATATACAATACTCCTTCCTGGATTTGCCTTAACTCACATGGACTGCTGCTCTGATAATAGTAATGCCTTCCATTTGGGGGAGCCTAGGTGGGCTAGCCCCTCATGTGATCTCCTGTCATCTGTGCAACACTTCAGAGGTAGTTATTATTCACTTTTCAAAATATGAAGACTCTGAAACTTAGATTAATATCTAAGAAATTTATTAATAATTCTAAGAAACCTAATATTGTAACTTTACCAAAGACTCACAGTTGGCTGTGAGTGGCTCCAGGTCTGACTGTTTACAAAGCCCACACTGCTGCTTTACTCTGTTAGAGTAGAAGGAAAATTTTTGGACTTATGAAATGTGAGGGTCTCACTTTAAATTCTTCCCAGCTGAGTGACCATAAGGAAGTCACAGAGCCTTCAATGACCTCTGTCTAATCACCTGAAAAGTTAGAACACAGTCTGTTCAAAGGGAAAAAAGATAGTTATGTGACAATACTTTGAAAATTGAAAAGCGATAGACATTGTACAAGTATTTTGGCTGTTATTAGAGGTCTTGAGTAGAATTTCAACATAAATAAAAAATTGAAAACTCAGATAAAATAAAGCTGAAGAGAATAAGAAATTGTCAGCTTAGGCATTTACCAAAGAAAGTGATTTAGGTATTTAGTAAGGATCAGTTATCAGGGTTCAGTGGATGAATTATCAAGTTCAGTGGATGAATTTTAAAACATTAAATATAATACATCATACATGCTCTCAAGAAACTTTCTTTCCTAAGGTAAATACTGTGTATATATATCTTCATTATGTGTATGTATATATATATAAAAAATACATATAATTAAAATTTTGGATATATACATACACACACACACACACACACATACACATATAATTTGCTTAATTCTCTTTACTTAATTCTCTACCTTGGCAATTTTCAACTGCCGTTTTTGCTCTCTTAGGACCTGGTAAAGGATTGATTATATTTTATAATTATCTCCTTACATGCGCGTCTTCTAGGATTCATCATTGTAGTCTCAGCATAAAACATAGAACCTTGCATATCAGTAATTAATTAATGTGGAAAGAAGAAAAGAAAGAAGGGAGGGAGGGAGAGCAGGAGGAAGAAAGAATCTAGATCACTTTGTGAATGTTTGATTTCTCCTTGGAGAATTTTCTCAACTAAGGAGAATTTTCAAATGCTAGAGTCACAGTGATCACCTGTGTCTAGATCTTCTCATCTTTTGCACATAGATTTTATTCTCAGATTATCTTCCTTCCTGTGGCTTTTTTCTAGCTCCATTCCTTGTCCAGCCCATAACCTTGCTGATTCATTGCCTAAAATCAATAACTAAGATCTTTCTTTAATCAAAAGCCAAGTAAAAATATATTGAATGAATGAATCACGGAAAACTCCATACTAGTCAGTGAAATTTCAAGATACGTTTCCCTGACCATGAAGACTTTCCAGTAAGATTTGGCAGACAACCCCCCTAACATGTAAAGGGGTGAGGTATGGCGTCAGTCTAGGTGTGGAAGACCTCTCCCCCACTACTAGATTTGTGACCCTAGATGTGTCATTCAGTGCCTATGAGTCTCAAGGCTTCACTTATTTAAAAAAGAGTAATAATTCCAACTCTGCAGAGACTTTGGGGAAGATTAGAAATAATGTATCTAAAACATTTAGCCTAATACCTGACTCATGGAAGGAAATAAAAATATATTATTTGAAATGAGTGAGTTTTTGTTAAATGAATATTACCGATATTACAGATAATAAATTGCTTAGTAATTTAAAGAGAGAAATACAGTTAGCTACTAGCGGTGCCTAAGAATATAGTAATGATGTAATAAATATTGATCAATGAGTTGAACAGTGGCTATTGAATTCATTCCCAAAACACATGAAATAATTTTAAAATATTGTTTGATGATGATGTTCCCATTGGCCAGGTTTTCACATCTGATTTATTCCATTGGTGGGAGGAGTGAAATAGTGATGCATTGTGACATTAAACATGGCCAATCATACTATTAAAAAAAAAATCAAACTAGCCTGAGGATCTTAGAAAAATACTACAAGCAACCAAACCCAGTGAATCATAGCAAGAGAAAGTTCTTGAGAAATGGTTTGTTATTTAAGTCTAGTTGAGTTATTATAAAAGAGCATGAGTTCTGTAATGCGTCAACATGGTAAGGCTTCAGAGAAACTAAGAGAAAAGTAAGCACAGGCTGGGAAGTGACATAATGGATGAGGCATTGATGCAGCATGGCTCGATCCGTTTTCACATGGATTCCGTGTAAGGTAGAAAGGTGAAAAGTAACTCCTCTCCTAGAAAATACCCCCAGCTTCCCAGAAAGAGAAACCCATGTTTTCTATTTGCCTGCTTAGTGTATGTACTCATTTTACTATGACTTCCTGAACACGCCCTGAAAAACAGTGACTTTCTGAACTCGTAATGAATTCCACTAATCATCTTTTATTCATAAAATTACTTTCATAGAAACACTTCAATGAACCCCTAAAGCATATTCAGTTCTCACTCAGACAGTGGGTCTACGTACCTTCTAAAATCTTGAAAATCTTCTCCGTCTTCCCCGGCATTAAGAAAGGCTAATGCCATCCCTGTATGAAATGTGCCTGCCCATGATTTTTTGCCCAGCATCCCTGCCACTTACGTGTATTGGTTTTCATTTGGCATATGCTGCGTGTGCTCACGGGTACTCTTCCCTATCACATCACAAGCTATAGAACAGCTGAGCCTTTCAGGGCTTTTTTTTTTTTTGTCACTTTATACAGGGCTGAATTATAGAGATGGACAAAAATGGAATAAAACGGATCCCATTGCACATATTGGCTGCACTCCTTTGGTTTTGTGCAAGAGCTCTCCAAATCCAACCATAGGATGTCAATGAACTGAGCATCCACACATATTTGTAAGAGTCAGGGCTCAGACCACCTGAAAGTATCTGTGATTTCTCTCTTTGGCAAGTTCTCACAATTTCTTAGAAATAGAATTACTTTTGTGTATGTGTGTGTGTGTGGTACTCGGGCCTCTCACTGTTGTGGCCTCTTCCGTTGCGGAGCACAGGCTCCGGGCGCGCAGGCTTAGCGGCCATGGCTCACGGGCCCAGCCGCTCCGCGGCATGTGGGATCTTCCCGGACCGGGGCACGAACCCGTGTCCCCTGCATCGGCAGGTGGACTCTCAACCACTGCGCCACCAGGGAAGCCCCGAGAACTACTTTTAAATCCTTCTACTGTACAATGAGTTCATGTGAGCACAGACATTCCTTTACTTGATCCCACACCTTTTCGGAGACTTTAAAGGCTGGATATGCTTACCTTGTTCATAGGACTGAGGATATCAAATGTTGTTTTAAGATTGATTTGTATTTATGTAAGCCCTGGTGTTATAACTTAAATACTTACACCAGCCTTTTGTGTTTTTTTAATTTTTTTTTTTCCTCCTGAGCTACAAAGCCTGTGACCTGTCATGCCATACTGAGACATAAAGAATCTACAGTCACATTACAGGCTTGGAATGTATGCTTAATAATGTGTTCCCCGGGGTCTTAATTGTTTAGCTAAGCTCTCCCAATTGGTTTACAATTTCTATCTCCTTTCCGCTCCCTTTCTTCCTTCCTCAACTCAAACGTGACACTTGCACTTGTTAATAGTCAGAAATGTTTGATTTTAAAAAAGGTTTCCAGTTTTTCATTTCCTCTCCCAACAAGCATTTTATGTATGTACATCTACTCTAATATGTCTTTGGAGGTTTAGGAGAAAAAGTAAGGCTAAGCACTCCTTGAATTGTAAGAACTAAGAATTTTGGGAAGGGTGGCAAAAACAGGGCAGTTATCTGCCCCCAGACATTCACTTGCCTCAATTTTCTGGGACCCTGACAACCACATACTAGAAATAAAGCAGCGGTCTGATGACTTGATGGGAAGTCATCCTAGGGATACCCAAGTAACTTGTCTCAGCTGTATCACCATCTGGGAAGGATGTCATTATGAGATAGTTTATTAGGTGCTGGAGCCAAAACATGAAGGAAATATCACAAGAAACATTAACTTAGAAAATGGAAAGCTTCCCAAGAATCCAAAGCATTTGCTTGTAATTCGGAGTGCTGTTTTCTACCTTTGGAACTAGAATAAGGCAAACTAATAATAATAATAGTAATACTGACACTTAGTAAAATCTTGAGAGCCTATATTTTGCTACTGTGCTAAGCACTTTCCATATATTATCTCTTCCCTTTTAATCCTCACATCAACCATGTGAGATATTATCTCCATTTTACAGATAAGGGAATTGAGTAATTGAATAATTAATAGCTGATTAATAGTAGTAATAGTTACAATGATAACAGCAATAACAATAATCAACACTATTTTAAGGATATAAGTTACCCAATTTAATCTCAATAACAAGTCAATAATATAGGTTCTAGAATTAGAAACTTTACACAAGAGGAAACTGAGGCACAGAGAAGTTAAATAAATTTCCCAAGGGTACTCAGCAAATAAATGGTAGAGCTGGCATATGGATGCAGAAATTAGTTTCATAATCAAGGCCACTAAGCATTATGCATCTCCCAAGAAGCAAAGTATAAATAAATGTAGATATAGTTAATCAAAACCCACCTCATAACAATAGCTTCTCATTTCACTGATAGAACTCAGGTGGTATTAGGATGAATAAAATAGTGTACTCCTGGTTGCTAAAGCTCTCTAAGCATGACATAAACAAATCAGCTAGAGAGACCAACCCTTTCCGATTTGCCCAGTACATTCCCAGTTTTTAGCACTGACAGTCCCCACATCCCAGGAAATCCTTCAGTTCTGGATAAACTGGGACAGTTGGTAATAGTAATGTAGACCATAAACATTGCTTAACTGGTACCCTAACCCCTCCACCCTCCAATATCAATTTCGACTGGATGTTACCAAGAAGAGAAATAAGACATCCATCATTGGAAGCCTAGCAAATATACCCTATCCTAAGGATCCTGTTATAACGCTTAGCAACTTTGTGGCTTTCAATATCCCCAACTTTTATGCCTAAGAAAGACTCAGTAAACCTGAACTGAGATTAAGGAATTCATAGGCACTAAGAAATAAGTATACCACATGCACCATTTAATTCTTTCTGAATTTTTTCCCTTCTCTATCATACTACATGAAAGCCGGTCCTATCTTGTCTGGGCAGACAGGCTAGGTCCTAAAGGCTGTGACCTTCACTAAGAATTTGGGCTGAGAGTCAACAAGGGCCTTCTCAGGGTACCCAGAGAGTGACCTCTTGTCCCTGGATAGTCTGTGAGAAAAGCTTCTCCAACTAAATTAATTTGTGTGTTTGAGAAAGCCAGTCCTAGCAGCAAATGTTGGAAAACACAAAGACAGTGGCACATCTATACCTGGTGAGGTTTGGCAGGTAATAGGACCCATATATTTAACAATATCAGTAATCACCCTTAGTAAACAGAGCCCTACAATCCTGAAAAGAAAATTGAAATGACTTTACAGCACTACATGAAAAATCCATATTATACTAAAAGCAAACAACCTGCTCATTTGCATTCACACATTCTCACAGTAAGCATTTTTGCCTGTTATATGCTGACTATGCTCTAGAAGCTTGAAAGGGGTAAAAGTCATTAAGATAAAAATATGAAGCAAAATGTGCTAAAAGTACTATGGACAAAGTGCCATGAGATTGAGATGAACTCGGACGTGGAAGCCTTGAAGTCAGGACTGAGTGTGCTAAGGAGACTAGGAAAAGGAGAGCCTTGCAGACAGAGCAAATGTCATATGCAAAGGTGAGAAGTTCACGTGGACATGGTGTTCTAGAGCAATCTCAAACAATTTTCTGTGGATGGGGCATAGCGTGGGAAAGAGGGGCTAGAGGTAAGACTGGCAAAACACATAGCTTTGGACACTATTTGGATAGCAGGCTTTCACATTTGTGTTATGAATGCAATAAGCATATAGTACTAATTTTATTAATGATGATACTAATAAGTAATTAATTGAGCACTTACTATGTTCCAGGCACTTTGCTACAAGCTTGACTTGGATTTTCTCTGGTTAGCATAATTTATCTATTACTATGAAAAGTAAACATGTTATCCAGAATAATAAAAAATAAAAAAGTAGTGAGAAGAGTGGCGATGTTTTACATTCTTGCAAATTTATTTGCTTCCCAGCTTTATTGAGATATAATTGACATATAACTTTTTGTAAGTTTGAGGTGTACAATGTGATGACTTGATACACATGTGTATTGTGAAATGATTGCCACAATAAGGTTAATCAACACATACATCACCTCACATAGTTACCTATTATTTATTTATTTTTTTGTGATGAGAACTTTTAGCAGCTTTCAAGTATATAATACAGTATTGTTAACTATAGTCACCACGCTTTGCATTAGATCCCCAGAACTTATTTATCTTATAACTGGAAGTTTGTACCCCTTGACTATTATCACCCATTATCTACCACTGCCCCCACCCCTGCCCCCAGTAACTACCAATCAAATCTCTGTTTCTATGAGTTTGGGGTTTTTGTTTTTTGTGTTTTTTTAGATTTTTTTATGTAAGTAAGATCAAACAGTATATTTTTCTCCATCTGATTTATTTCAGTTAGCATAATTCCCTGAAAATTCATCAAGTTGTTGCAAATTGCAGGATTTCCTTCTTTCTCGTGGCTGAATAATATTCCTGTGTGTGTGTGTGTGTGTGTGTGTGTACACATACATACATACTACATTTTCTTTATTCATTCACCCATTTACAGACACATAGGCTATTTCTGGGTCTTGGCTATTGTAAATAATGCTCCAATGAACATAAGGGTACAGATCTCTCTTCAGGATATTTCCTTTGGATTTATACTTAGAAGTGGAATAGCTAGATCATATGGTAGTTCTATTTTTAATTTTTTGAGGAACCCCTATACTGTTTTCCATGGCAGCTGTACCAATTTACATTCCCCCCAACAGTATCTGCCCAAGTTGGGGAGCAAATTTGTACTTCCACTCAAATGATGAACATAGTCTCCAATTCTGCCCTACAGGAAGCATGGGCACAGATGCCCAGGAGCTGGGGAGCACATCCTAAGGACCACTTGGGCTGGAAGCCAAGCCAGCAACTGTGCCCAACTGTTGAGCATAGCCTCTGGCCTTATATAACCAGTAAAACAATGTAAAACAATGACCCTGAGCAGCCTCAGAGCCCAGCTTGCAGTACCATCCAGCCACGGAGCCCATTCTACCATCCCACCCAGCAGCAGAGCCCAGCATGTGGCCTGCTGGTTTGATGGACACAGCCTGAAGCCTTTTCCAGGCAGGGAGTCCATCAGTGACCCCTTCCAATTATGGAGCATAGCCTGTGGCCCTACCCAACCTGGGCATCTGGACAGCAACTCCATCTGACTGGGGAGCCCAGACAACACACCCACCCTGTGCCCTCAGAGCAAAGGGAGTAACCATGTCTGACTAGAGACCCCACACCCAGCTGAAATAAAAGGATGCTTATTAGCATCGTAAAAACATGAACATGCAAAACTCATCAGTAAAGATAAATATATAAGGTCAGATTTTCTAATATTGTAATAGTGGTATGTAAATCACAACTCTAGATTAAAAATTAAACAAACGTGTTAAAAATAACCATAACTACAATAATTTATTATTGGATACACAATATAAAAAAGATGTAAATTATAACATCAATAACCTAAAATGTGAGGGGCGGCGAGAAGTAAAAGGTTCTGGGTGCTATTGAAGTTACCAGCTTAAAATAAGATGTTGTGAGATATTTTGTGTAAGTCTCATGGTGACCACAGAAAAAACCCTGTGATAGAAACAAGAAAGATTATGATAAAGGAGTTGGAACATACAGCGACAGAAAGTCATCAATGCACAAAGAAAGACAGCAAGAGAGGCAGCAGAAAACAAAGGATCTACAAAACAGTTAACAAAATGGCAATAGTATTAAGTCCCTACCTATCAATATTAAGTCCCTGCCTATCAATAATTTAAACATAAATGGATTAAATTCTCCAAACTTGCAAATTTCTTAATGTCTGGCTTAAATATAGCTGGTTCTAATATCTGTATCTGCATTACATACATGATATGCTGTTTTTGGTTGAAGTCTATCTACTTGTTACGTATTGAGCTCTTTGCTGGACAGCAGAAATATGATGAACAAAACAAATGTGATCCCTCTATTCATAGAGTCTACAGCCTATGGAGGGATGCAGTCTATCAACCATGGTTACACCAATAATTTCCTAACTGCTCCTGCAATAACAGCTATAAATGAGGAGCAGAGGATGCAGTGAGAGTACCTGACCAGGGAGACTGATCTAGGGTAAGGAATCTGGGATTAGGTGATTTGACGATATAACCACATTACAGCCTTCAGAAAAAAAGAAATGCACATTTTCATATCTTCATTTAAAATGTTCATTTAAAAAAATAAAATTCATTATTAGCAAACTCACATTGAAGCAATCAGCTAGCCAGATGGAAACTTTGCATTCAGAGCAGATTCATGTCTTTCTATCAGCTAGCAATTAGACATGTGAAAGCATATTCTTAAACCATAATGTGTCAAAGATTTGCAGTTTTTAAAGCAATACTGTCAAGCTGCAAAACTTATGAAATTATCCACTTTTTTTTATTACTGCCTTTGATTTTTATGTTCCCAAAAGCAAGGCTTGGAAATCTTCCCATTTTGTTATTGAAGTCACTAGAGAAAATTGAAAACATAACATTTTTTTTAACCTTCTTAAAATTGTATTAGTCTTTAAGGGGATCAAATTTTATTAATTTATTCTCTTTGGTGTACCGAATATCCTGCTTTCTTAGTAGCAATAACGACAATAAAAAGACTATTTTAGGAATCTGGAAATGTCTAGTCAACTCTGCTTTTGAATTTTGAACCAGGAGCCAGAGATAAATGAGCAGCCCTATAATGTTAGACCGGCGAGCACAGTGCAAACTGTTGGTTTAAATTAGCCTCTGCTACTTCCTCTCTCAAATCCAGACCTAGAAGCTACATACAGAATTTCAGAGCATCACTATAACTCAACTGAGCACTGGGAAGATTCCAGCCTGCCCCTGTAGGGCAAGGAGCTCTGACCTGGTAGACAGAAGCAGAGCAGATGAGGGAGGCCTGAGGACAGGCAGATCGCAAAAAGCCAAGTGGAATCTGAGTCAAGCGAGTCCTGTGACTCTCGGTTCACTCCTTTGTCGTCTCCTCCTCCTTGGCCTCTGGAAAGGGGGCTAGTGGAAGAGGAGAGAAAGGACTAAGGAAAGAACTTGGAAAAAGGGAGAACACATTCGCTTCTTCCAAATAGGATGGGATTTAAAATCAGGGTCCGGGAATAAATAGCTTCGCTTCTTTGTTACCTTCATAATTTCTTTCTGCTGGGGCCGGCACTAGAAACAGAGGCATGTAAAAGGCGCTCTCCTCCGCACCTTCAGCTAACCCATTAACTCCAGCTTGAAAACCTGACATGTTCCTATGAAATCTAGACTTCCAGCCTTCTCTGAAATCGATCCTAGAAATGATTTACAAATAATGAGATTTCGACATGGTACGAGGTGAAGAGCTTTGTAATCAGAGACCCACCCCTCCCCCAACACACTCCCCCAAATGATATAACCTTTGGTGAATTAACTTTCTGAAACACAATTTCCTCTATATAATTGGGTAAAGTAATATGAGCTCAAATCTTTTTAAAAAAACTCAAATGAGAGAATACGTGCACATGCAGTATTTAAATAAATCACTATTCAAATAAATATTCAATTATTTCTTATTGATTACAACTTTATTTGAAGGTCGGTAAGAGGTACAATGTCATTGATGGTATACAGAATGCACTTTATTCAGTTTTTCAGAATTTTCAGTAAAGTTCCTAGGGATGTGTACTCTTAAAGATATTTCTAATTTAATTCCTCCTACCCTCCCTCCCTTCATCCTTCCTTCTTCCCTTTCTTCCTTGCCTCCATTCTTTCTTCCTTTATATCTTTCTTTCCTTTTGGGGGGATGGGGTCCAAAGAGTATGCCCTTTTTTGTATTAAATGACGTGTATAATTTTAGAACTCCCTTGGGTGTAGGATTCTTTGTACTATCTATAAAGACTTTAGTGCTTTATTTTAAAAATGCCCAGTTAAAACCTGATTCATCATAATTCAGCCTTAACATCAGAATTGGAAATGCATGAGTAGTCCCATGCACTTGTAATTTAATAGTTACCTAAGTTACTAATAGCACTCTGAACTTAGGGCTATTTACTGTCCAACACTGATTTTTATTATACTCCATATATCACTGCAAGGGAGGCAAATATCTTACAAAGTAAAAAACAAAAAAACACCCCTCAACTCTGAGATTCTAAGATAATTACTCTAGTGTTTTAGTTTCTACACACACAGAGACAAAATTCAGTGCTTTTCATTATTTGACTTAATTTGTCATTCTTTTTAAATTTTTTGGCTTCCTTTAAAATATAACCATACAGGGGGCTTCCCTGGTGGCGCAGTGGTTGAGAGTCTGCCTGCCGATGCAGGGGACGCGGGTTCATGCCCTGGTCTGGGAGGATCCCACATGCCGCGGAGCGGCTGGGCCCATGAGCCATGGCCACTGAGCCTGTGCGTCCGGAGCCTGTGCTCCGCAACGGGAGAGGCCACAAGAGTGAGAAGCCCACATACCACACACACACACACACACACACACACACACACACACACACACAAAATATATATATATATATATATATAACCATATGACTTTAACACACTGCCAGTTTATTACAACTTTCATAAGTTCACTAGTGTACTTTAATTGCTCCCTCCTCCCTCTCTTCCTTTTTTCCTCCCTTTCTTTATTCCTTCTTTCTTTCCTTTTTTCCTACCTTCCTTACCTTCTCCTTTGTTTTGAATCTTAGTCTACACATTTTCCTCAAACAAATGTTTGCAACACTGTGTTAAATATATAAAACAATAGCAAAAAAGAAATAGTGGACCTGTGAAGATAACAAGTCAGTATAGGCCTAGGCGGAAAAGGAGAATGTATTTCTCCATTTTGCCTTAAATACATGCTCCATTTTTATTTTACTTACATAGAAATCAATGAATCTATCCATATATGACCATATAGTGAGTCCATCCTCAGGAAGGAAAAAGTACTCATTTTTCAATTTTAAGTATTAATCTGTAGAGCCCAATACACCACTTATTTATCTGTGGTATATCTATATAGACTAAGAAAATTGCTCCCAGAAAAAAAAAAATACTGGTTTACCACGTGAAGGATATGTTAGGATATCTTTTTTTTTTTTAATAAATTTATTTATTTTTGGCTGTGTTGGGTCTTCGTTGCTGCACAAGGGCTTTCTCTAGTTTCAGCGAGCGGGGGCTATTCTTCGTTGCGATACACGGGCTTCTCATTGGGTTGGCTTCTCTTTGTTGTGGAGCACGGGCTCTAGGCGCATGGGCTTCACTAGTTGTGACACGTGGGCTCAGTAGTTGTGGCGCACAGGCTTAGTTGCTCCACGGAATGTGGGACCTTCTCGGACCGGGGATTGAACCCGTGTCCCCTGCATTGCCAGGCGGATTCTTAACCACTGCGCCACCAGGAAAGTCCCATTAGGATATCTTTTGAAGCTGTGGTGGTAGGGGAATTCTGCTGTTGTGTTTACTCAGAAAACACTTTTATCTCAGTTACCAAGATAAATTTCAGCACATGTAGCACCAGTTAGTACATTCAATATGGTCACACAGCTTTGTAACAACACTTCCCACGCTCTTCCACTCCCATATCAGAAAAAGGCAGACGTTTCCAGATTTTGGTTGCACAGCACAGCTGTAGTGGGAGGGCCTCGGCAAATAACTGGTCTGGATATTCTGGCCCCATAACTTATCTTCTGTTATCATTGTTATGGTCCTAACATAAGTCATAGTTTGGGCAATAGCTCCGCCAAATTCTTTGGGGGTTTATTTGGTTTTAAATATTTTAAAAAGCGCTTAGTAATATTGTCTAACTCTCATATATGGTTGTAAAAAAATTTGTTCGTAGATGTTAAAAAATCTCGTGTACTGGGAAGTATTTCAGTGGAGTAGCATGATATGTTTATTTAACTTAAATAAATTCAATTATATGTGTGCGGAGGGCAGAGAGAGAGAGAGAGAGAGAGAGGAAAGGATCAGTTGATTTTGTCCTCTGTCCACAGGGTGAATTTTTGGCTCTGAGTGAGCATGAAATGGAAGACACGAATCTGCTGTTTGCCTGGTTATCTCAGTTCCCTACCACCTGAGTGTATCTTGCTGTGGTAAGTGTAATCCTCATTTTAAAACACACAGTAAGTATTTTTTTCTGCGACATGGTCTTTAAATGCCTTGCATGCAAGCCAGCTGTCATCTGGTAATTAACCAAAAAAACCAGAATTCTGTACTAACACTGGAGAAGAAATTGTGTTGGACTTAACTAATTCCCACATGAGATGCTACTGTGCTGTGAATCCATCATTAGTAGTTGGAACCATAATTTAGCTAGTATCATCAACAATTTTTTGATGCAAATCAGGAGAAAATTATAGTGTGAATGGGAAAAAGAACCTTGTTACTAAGATGCTGTTAAATAGTTTGGTTTCCATTTTATAATTAAAGTAAGATGCTGAAGACGTTTTTAAGCTGAGACCGGGCTCTCGTGCAAATCTGAGATTGCTGGAATCTGAATCAAGAAGGCCATAGGTTTGCTTAGTGAAAGTGCTAAAAATGAGTGAATGCTTAATAAATGCTATGGCTACTTGTAGAAACTGAGTCTTAAGTTAATAAAAACAGTATTATCTGATTGGACAAAGTAAACAGGCAACTTGATTTTTTTTTCTTTTTTTCTCTTTTGCATTTTGTTATTCTTAATTAATGATGCCCATATTATTATACATTGGAATATAAGTATAAAGGTTTAGTTTACATATCATAAATTGATAGCCCCTCATCATTTATTGTTGAACAAAACTTATTTAGATATACTAGTTACTTAATGCAGAATGAAGAGGGGTTAAATTTTTTAAAATATAATAATAGCAGTAGTAGTAAACATCAATTGAATACTTTGTATGTGATTGGCATGGTGATAAGTGCTTTCCTTACATTATGTAACAATCTTCAGAGCATGTTTATGTAATGAGTATTATTATTATTGGCTACAGTTTACCAATGAGAAAGTTGAGGGGTAGAGAACTTTGCTAATTTTTCCAAGAATCACAAAGAGTGTTAGAGCCAGTTCTTAATCTCTCTAATCTCAAAGCTCATTTAATAAGCTACTATACGATTCTGACACACACAAGGACATTAGAAACAGACCCAAAAACAATTTAGAAAAATTAAAGGATGGATGCTCATTAAATTAGAAGTGGATATGCTTCATTAAAAATCCTTGTAAGTCATTACTTTTTTGTATATTCTTTTCATTCTTTCATTCTTAAACTTTGTCTCACATTCCTTCTGCGCTGCTGCCTTAGAAATTAATGTGGTCAGCTTTTCGGTGTTGACTCCCTCTTTTGTGGTTGTTATTGTTAGGAATGGTGTGTGTCAGTCTCCTTTGCCTCACAATGAGACACCGGACTTGCATGGCAAGAATGCAGAGGCAGTGCCAGGAGGGGCAGCAGGAGGTGGTGGCAGTCCAGCACCACTTACGTTTGACTCCATTAGTGGTCAAGTTTACTTGTTCCCAGAATAATGAAGCTGTAATTGTGAACTTAACTACCAGGCTGGTACTCACTTCTTCTTCTTCACAGTTAAAAGAGTTGTTTATACTCCCAGCCTCCACCACTGTACCAATTTTTCATTTGGGGCACTCCATTCTCCCTTCTGACCCACCACACTTTGAAACTTCTTTGCCAAGGTCATAAATCATCATTTTGTTGCTAAATCAAATGACTATTTTACATTCTTTTTGTAGTTGCCTTAGCACCATCATTAGTCACAACTGACCATTTCCAACTTCTTGAATATACTCTTCTGTTGGTTTCTTTAGCACCATAATTTCCTATCACCTTCCTGGACATTTTTCTGTTTTCCTATGTCCATTTTATAATGTGTGGATTACATGACTGCAGTGGACATTTTTAGCCATTCAATCTGGCCACAGAGGTTGAATTAGGGATTCCACATGACCCAAATCAGGTCAAATAGAGCCAAGGAGATTCTTTCCTAGAACTTCTGTTGAAGCCATCAAGGAAGAATTATGTTCTTTCTACTGGGATTGCTGGTGGTGAGAATGATGTTAAGTACAGTGTTGCTAGAGGTCAGAAAAATGAGGCCATTACTGTGGAAGCAGATAAATACTAAGTCCTGAGTAATTCATTTAAGTCCTGGATCCAGATGGGTCTGAAATCTTAAGTATACTTATGGATTTTTCCATAACATGAGGCAATACATTTCCTTGATTATATGGGTGAGATACTGTGTCATTTGTAAATGAAAGGGTCTTTCATGATAAGATATTCCCCTCCCATCTACCCATCCATTTCCACTGAACTCTAGACTCCATAAATATAATTTTCTATTAGAAATCTCATTTTAGATGTCTCACAGGCCCCATACACTCAACATGCTCACTTCTATCCACCTAGTATCCCAACCAGAAACTCGAGCATGATCTTTGACTCTTTCCTCTCCCTTAGCCACAGCGCCCCATATCCAAATTGATCACCCAGTCCTATTTACCTACTTTATTCCATCTAATTCTCCTCATCTTCAGGGCCCCAACATAGGGTACACCACTATCTCTTGCCTAAATTACTTTAAGTTTCCTAAGTGATTTGCTTGCCACCAGTCCATTTTTTGCCTTGCATTCACGGTGATGTGTGTCCAAAGTGCAAATATAATTATAATCTTCTGTTTAAGACTATATATGGCTCTCCTCTGCTCACAGAGTACTATGAACCTAAACACTTCACCATGGCTCACATCATGATCTGGTCCCTGCTTACCTCTTCAGCCTCAGCTTCTGTTAGTCCCTCCACCCACGCAATCTTCTCACACACGGAACTACGCTTAATCCCAAAAGGGCCATGCTCTCTCTGGACTTGTGGAATGCCACGCTCTTTCCTTTGCTTTAGAACACTCTTCTCCACTGCTGTGCCTGGTACAATTCTATGTACCCAGAGTAAAACTTCTATCAGACACTGCACTCCTCTAAGACAACTTCCAAGTCTGAGTTAAATGCCCTTATTTGTGCTCCTTGAGCTACTCAACCACATTCACCTACTGTAATGTTTAATTGCCTATTTACGTTATCATTGCCAATTTATATCACTCAGCCTGAAGGAAAACCGCTCGAGAGCAAGGGTCTCAGTGCCTTCAGCAGCGCTGCTTCATAACTACTTGTGTAAATGAATGAATGAACAGTGATTAAACAATCAGTCATGCCATAGAATCGACAGAGATTGAGTTTTCCACTTATATAATTGTATAAGCCTCTCTCCAGTATATTCTAAGCAGCTTAGGCTGGAACAAAAGTTTAAAAAATGGGGTCTTTGGATACAGGAATTTCAGATCTTACTTGAAATATTTCTCTTCCCAAACTCGTTTGATTGACGTTACACTTAAAATTAGGCAAAGGTTTATATCGGGGAAAATGAGGGCATGCCCTTAATTTCCCAAATCCATTTTCTTATTGAAACATAGACCTTTTGACCCCAGTTTACATATTCATTTTTAAACTTAAAATAATAAAATTATACAACAGATAGGTTGATAGTTCATGAAGGAAATTTTGCTGCTGTGTGATAACTGACTGAGTGCTTTACACAAAACATCACAGCTGAGAGGCTGCCCTGACAAGCCCAATGCCTCAAGTAAGAGATGCCTGAGGGCGGGAGGACACAAAGCAAGAGAAATAAAGGACACTCTGAAGAGAACCCAGTTCTCAAGTCCCCAGCCCTTCTGACCTCTCCTTACCCCCCCCCCGCCACACACAGCCTGTTTCTAACCTATTACTTGTTGGTTACCAAGTATGAATTCAGATTTCAGTGATTTGGGTTTCTTGGCCCCTAAAGAAACAATCATTTGAATCTTAAAAACCTGTCAAGGAAATTTCCTATTCTTTATTCCTAATTTCTTATTAAGGAAAACAAAGCACCAAACATAAGGAACAGAAAATTCAACAAAAAGTTGGCAAGATGCAAAAGTTCCCAACAGGCTTCCTTGAATATACTTTTCCTCTCCTCCAGTCTGATCATCGCAAAGATGTCAGAGCAATATTGCAAAATTCAAAACTGATCAGATTCTGCTTCAAACTCTTCAACATCTGCCCATTACCTTTCAGATAAAGCCCCTAATCTACAAAATGCCTCTCTTTCTCACCACATGCTGGTCCATGTAGACAGCCCTTCACTTCCCTGAAGGCACCACGTTCTTCTCTGTCGTAGGCTTTTGCACATGCTCTTCTTTCTGCCTGAAACTCACTCCTCTACTTGCTTAATTAACTATTACCCACCTATCAGTTCAAATCTCACTTTCTCAAAGAAGTCTTCTCTGAGTTATCAGAGTGGGTTAAGTTACTCTTACCTTTGACACCTCCTTTCGATGACCTTATTGGAATTACTTATCACCCTTATCAAATTCCATGTTAGATTATAAACTCCATGAAGACAAAGACTGTGTCTGATCATTTTCTTTGAAGCTCTGTTACTTCTCACAGTATCTAACAGCTACTGGTGGTTCATAAATGTTTGTTGAATGAATAAGTATTAATTGGGGGAAAGAGATTAGATGTGTATGTAATTCACAGATCAGGGAAGGTCTCTCAGTAAGGCTTTGTTGTCAGTTGCTTTGGTAGGAACCAGTTCTAATCAGGGCCAATTTCTTAAGCTGTGTTCCACAGCATCTTGTCTCATGGCTTATTAAAAATTTGCTTAAATTTTAATACATATATGGATATACTTAATCAGCTTTTCCTCCATGTTACTAAATATCCTTCTGCTACCAAAATGTATGCATGGACAACTTTGAGATCATATAAAATTACTAACCCTGGGTGCTGAAAATCTTTTATAATTGTGGTCACTTAGCCCAACTGAGAGGTGTGCCAGTCCTTCTATATTTTATCAGCATTTTTTACAACAGTTAAAATCTTCCTGCGAATTTCCCACCCCATCATTCTCTGCAATATCTCTAGTTTCTGATAGCATGTAGCCTCAAATAAGTTTCAGTGATCACTTGAAAACTAGCCTCACCAGAGCAGTCTAGACAAAATCTTGTTTCTGCAGGTAGATCAAGGTAGTAGCCCTTAGTCAGCTATCTCCTGCCCTCCTACATACCCTCTTTTCTTCTAGGAAAGAATCCAGTTTCTTAAGAAGTTGCAGATCTGGTTGGATTAATTCCCAATTTCCAACCTAATTCTTACACTTTCAATTTTTGAAAACTACTTACATAGTTTAAAAGGTGAAAATAATTCCCAATTTCCAACCTAGTTCTTACACTTTCAATTTTTGAAAACTACTTACATAGTTTAAAAGGTGAAATAGTTATATAACGTTTATAAAGAAAATCAGTTTATTTCCTACAGCTTAACTCTTTATTTTTTCTATGATTTTCTTTTAAATTTATCTTCTAACTTCTCCTTTTAATTTTTTATTTCTACTCCTCAATTTTTAATTTTCAAGACTAGCTTTTTTCTCTGAACCTTTCCTACTGCTTCCTGCTCTTATAATGCAATTTAATTTCTCTTCGATTATAATTTCTACAAGAGTCTGTTCCTTTCACTGTCTGTTTCAGTTTTTCTTTTTTTTTTTTTAATCATTTTGATTTCTGTCTTTCATTTTAGAGGATTTTCTCTCAAGTTTGGTGATTGTTGGCTGCCCATTTATCTTTAAAAGAGGATAAAATGCTAATTGGATGTTCAGTGAATGAAAACAGGCTTTTCTACTTCTGGGCTTCACCATAGTGTGATCTGGCTGGGCTGTTTCATTGGACAAGCAGTATCGAAGACTGTCAATATCTACAGATTCCTTTTCTGAGACTGGGCAGTTTTCCAGAGAGGAATTCTGTAATGTAATTCTGAAGAGAATGAGACTGGCTACCAGCTACTCATTCATAACTAAATGAGTCAAGGAGGCCCACTGTTTATATATAGCCTTTTACTTTGCTCCCCTATATTTCTTGTGATGCCCTTGCCTTCGTCTTTATATGGTGTCCCTCATTTTCAGCTTTCTAGAAGATAAAATCTTATCTTCTACTGGGGTACACGGGGGAATTTCCTGACTGTGGGGAGCATGGGAGTGGATCTGGGGTTTGAACTACTGTTTACACAGATTTTTAAAAATAATTTCCCCTTTCAAGCCCCAGCTGTGCCCTACTCCACTTTAGGGTAACCAGTGTTTCCTATTCCTGAGTTTTGCTGGGCTTCTGCATCGTGACTAGCTTGCTTCAGAGGTTCCCACCCTTCTGGATGAAGCTTCAGCTTTCTCTAGTCTTTTAAATCAGTCATTAAAAGACTGATTAAGCTTCTAAAACATAGGTATCACCTTTCTCCTGTTTATTTTTTCCTTGTAGGTTTATACCATTTTTTAAATCCTTTTATGGTCATTTTAGTATGATTTTAAGAGAAAATACAGGAGTTTATGGTCAATCCACCATATTTAATCAGAACTTTGTAATTTCATTCTTTTTTATTGAGATATAATTGACATATACTGTTTAGTTTCAGGTGTACAACACAATATTTGATATTTGTATATACTGCAAAATGATCACCACAATAAGCCTAATTAATATCCATCACCATACATAGTTATAATTTTTTTTCCTTAGGATGAGACCCTTTAAGGTTTACTCTCTTAACAACTGTCACATGTACATTACAGCATTATTAACTATGGTCACCATGCTGTACATCACATCCCCATGACTTATTTATTTTATAACTGGAAGTTTGTACCTTTTGACCATATTTACCCATCTGTAACTTGATTCTTTATAAGAGAATTTGTTAGACTTATACCAATAAATTTACTTCATTCTGAGTATACCAGCCTCCATTTGAAATATCATGATTCCAAAATGGCAATGAAAGTCAACCTAATAGTCATTTCCAAAATTTTCTTCTAAGTGATGATTTTCACAGGACCATCATAGCTTGTCCAGGTCAGAATATGCTTCTCAATATCATGTCTAAATCACTTGGAAACTCAAAAACACACTTATAACTAATTTGAGTAAAAGAGACAGTCTCAAGGAAATAAAAAAAATTTAAATACATTGAATTAAATGAAAATGAGAGTATAACATATATTTTGTGGGACGCTGTTAAAATAGTGCTGAGAGGAACATTCATAGCACTAAATTCTTACAATGGAAAAAGAAAAATTTACAGACTAATGATCTAAGCTCCCATCTCAGGAAACTGGGGAAAACAAAAACACAGATAAGGAGAGACTACTGTACCCTGTTTCTAAATAAGGTCACATTCTGAGGTACAAGAGATTAGGTCTTCAACATATAAATTTTGGAGAAATGCAATTCAGTCCACAACAGTGGGGAACTTCAACTTGTTTAAGAACATGTATAAAAAACCTACAGCTGAGGTTCCCTGGTGGCGCAGTGGTTAAGAGTCCGCCTGCCGATGCAGGGGACACGGGTTTGAGCCCTGGTCTGGGAAGATCCCACATGCCACGTAGCAACTGGGCCCGTGAGCCACAATTACTGAGCCTGTGCATCTGGAGCCTGTGCTCTGCAACAAGAGAGGCCCGCACACCGTGATGAAGAGTGGCCCCTGCTTGTCGCAACTAGAGAAAGCCCTCGCACAGAAACGAAGACGCAACACAGCCATAAATAATAAATAAATAAATAAAAGTGTTAAGTGGAAAAACAGCATAAAAATTGGTCTTAAAAAGAAAAAAACCTACAGCTATCATCATACTTAATCATGAAAAACTAAATGCTTTCCCTCTATGACTGGCAACAAAGCAAGGATGTTTACTCTCACCATTGCTATTCAATCTATTATTGAAAATTCTATCCAGTGCCATAAGCTAATAAAAGGAAGTGACAGACATACAAATGAGAAATAAACTGTCCCTTTTTATAGATGGTATGATGATCTACATCAAAAAAAACACCAAAAACTAATAAATGAGTTCAGCAAGACTGTAGGGTATAATTATACTTCTATATACTAACAATGAACATGTGGAAGCTGAAATTTAAAATATAATACCATTTGCAGTTGCTCAAAAAAAAATGAAATACTTAGGTGTAAACCTAATATGACTTGTGTAGGATTTGTATGTTGAAAAAATACAAAATGAAAAATGTTAATGATAGAAATCAAAGAGGTCTAAATAAACAGAGATATACCATGTTTCCTGGATTGGAAGACTCAACATAATAAAGATGTCAATTTGTTACAGTTGCAATTTAATATAATTCTTATCCAGATCCCAGCATGATTTTTTATATATAGACAGGATGATTCTAAAATTAATATGGAAATGGAAAGAACTAGAATAGCTAAATCAATTTTGAAAAGGAAAAATAAAATGGGAAGACTCACTCTTCCCATTTCTTCTGTGAAAAACCATGTGGAAAGATGAAAAAACAAACTATAAACTGGCAGAAAATATTTGCAAACCACATATCTGACACAACACTCATACCCAGAATGTATAAAGAACTTTCAAACTCAACAATAAAAAACCAAACAGTCCAATTACAAAATAGGCTAAATACATGAAGAAACACTTCACCAAAGAAGATATATAGATGGCAAGTAAGCACACAAAAATGTTCACCATATCACTAATCATCATGGTAATGAAAATTAAGAACATGATCAGATACCATTACACATTTATGGAAACAGCTAAAATTAAAAATAGTGACAAAACCAACTGCTGGTGGGGATGCAGAGAAACCAAATCTCTAATACATTGCTGATAGCAATGCAAAATGTTACAATCACTCTGGAAATTGGTTTAGCAATTTCCATTTAAAAAACTAAACATATGCTAATGATATGGCTCAGCAATTGCACTGCTGAGCATTGTATCCCAGAGAAATGAAAACTTAATGTTCACACATAAACCTCTATGCAGTTGTTGATAGTAGCTTTATTTGCAATAGCCAAAAACTGGAAATAGCCAACATGTCCTATAGTTGATGATTGGCTAAACAAACTGTGGTATATTCATATCATGGATTAATACTCAGCAGTAAAAAGGAAAAAAATTCTTGATACGTGCAACAACTTGGATGGATCTCAAGGATGTTATACCAAACGATAAAAACCAATCTCAAAAATGCATGTACTGTATGATTCCACATATATAACATTCTTGAAATGATGTAATTATAAAGATGGTGATTAAATTAGTGGTTTCGAGGGGTTAGGGATGATGGTAAGGAAGAGGGTAAGTATGATTCTAAAGGAGTAATATAAGTGAGATATTTATGGGATAAAATAGTTTTGTATTTTGATTTCAGTGGTGGTTAAATGAATCCAATGTGCAATTACAACAAAAAAACAAAACACTGTATACATTGTTGTACCAATATCAATGATTTTGATATTGCATTATAGTTATGTAAGGTGTAACTGTGAAAAACTGAAGGATATCTGGCTCCTCTCTCTACTATCTTTGTAGCTTCATGTGAATTGATAATTATTTCAAAATAAAATGTTAAAAGTAATATATAAAAGCTGGGGAGGGGATAGGATGAGGACATTGGTAAAATAAAACTTTTAATAAATTAATAATTATTAATGCAGAGTGATGAATATGGGACATTTTTATAATTATTCTAATTTTGTGTATATTGGGAATTCTTTATAATGAAAAGTTAGAAAACAAAACCAGGGACTATGTCATATTTATTTGTGTATCCCCAGTGTTCAGCATAATGGTAGATGCTTAAAAATATTTACTAAATAACAAACTTCAAGAAAGTCAACCTTTCAGTCTTGCTTTCCTCCTTTACAAAATGAACCACATAGTATTTACCTCTCAGGGTCATTGTGCGGGTAAAAAGACAATAAATATGAGCATTTTACACATAAAAGTAATGAAAAAATCATCAGTGAGTTGTGGGGCCACTTCAAGCAACCTAATCTACATGTATTTGGAGTCTCTGAAGGAGAGGAGAGAGAAGAAAAGACAGAAAAATATTTGAGAATATAATGGCCTAAATTCTCTAACTTTGATGAAAACTATCAACCCACAGTTCAAAGAAGCTCAAACAAACCTGATGACAAGAAACATGAGGAAAACTACACCAGGGTGCATAGTAATCAAATATCTCAAAACCAGTGTTAAAGATCAGACTATAAAAGCAGCCAGAAAAAAAGTGACAGGTACATACAGAGAAACAAAAATAAGACTGATCGCATTGTTAGAAACAATGCAAGCAATAAGGCAAGATGAAATAGATAAAATGGATACACTTATAACTTAAAGTTTAGAAAATAAACTTAAGGTTTAGCAAATATAACATAATCCAGTAATATATGAAGAAAAAATACAATATGAGCAAGTGGGATTTCTCTCAGCAATGCAATGTGGGTTCAACATATGAAAACTAGTCAATGTAATTCACCTATTAACAGGTTATAAAGAAAAAACTGATATAGTTGTCTGCAGAGATACAGAAAAAGCATGTGACAAAATTCAAAAGCTCTTAGTAAACTAGAAAGCTAGAAAGCTCTTAGTAAACAAGGAATAGAATAGAAAATCCTCAGTATGATAAAGAACATTTATGAGAAACCCACAACTAGCACCATACTTAATAATGAAACACTGAATATTTTCCTCCTCGACTGGGAAGAGCCAAACATGTCCCCTCTCTCCACTTTTTTTCTACATTGCACTGGAAGACCTAGCCAGGAGAATAAACCCCCTCCCCTGCAAAAATACCCATATAAATTGGAATAGAAGAATAAAACTGACTTTGTTTGCTGTAGGCATGTTTATGTAGAAAATCCTAAGGATTCTACAAAAAAGCAAGAAAAATTTATAAGTGAATTTAGCAAGATTGCAGATTCAAAGCAATTATACAAAATCAATTTTGTTTCTATATATTAGCAAGGCATAACTAGAAGGAGACATTTGAAAAACAATACCAGTTAAAATAGAGACTTCCCTGGTGGTCCAGTGGTTAAGACTCTGCACTGCCAGTACAGGGGGCACAGTTTTGACCCCTGGTCAGGGAACTAAGATCCCACATGCTGCATGGCACAGCAAAAAAAAAAAAAAAAAAAAATTTTAATAAATTAATAATAAAATAAAAATTTGTCTTAAAAATAACAGTTTAAGCATAAAATATGAGATACTTAGGGACAGATTTAACAAAATATGTTCAAATTTTATGAACTAAAACTACAAAACATTGCTGAAATTAATTAAAGAAGATATAAATACATGAGGGATACTGAGTTTTTTCGAAGGGCTTTTAGTATTAAGACTTCAAATTTTTCCCATTATGACCTATAGAATCAATGCTATTCCAGTCAAAAACCCATCAGGATTTTTTTGGAGAATTTGACAAAGTTATTCTTAAATCCACATGGAAATGCTACATACATAGATTAGCCAAGGTGATTCATGATGAAAAGAGGATTTTTGATGAAAAGACAAAATTGAAAACTTATACTACTTGATTTCATGGCTTACCATGAAACTTTAGTAATCAAAACGGTGTGGTACTGGCATTAGGATCAATGTATAGATCA
Organism: Globicephala melas; assembly: GCF_963455315.2. Lineage (NCBI taxonomy): Eukaryota > Metazoa > Chordata > Mammalia > Artiodactyla > Delphinidae > Globicephala > Globicephala melas. Next base: position 31,065,338 of record NC_083323.1, on the reverse strand, counting down.
ATGGAATAGAAGGAAGAGCAGGAATTTCAACAAAGGAGCTAGAGTAATTCAATGGGCAAAGGATAGTCTTTTCAACAAATAGTGCTGGAATAATTGGATATCTTATACAAATAAGAACTTTGGCCCATATATCATATACACAAATAATCCTGAAAGGATTGTAGGCCTAAACATAGGAATTAAAACCAAAAATATTCTGGAAGAAAGGAGGAGAAAATCTTTGTGGCCTTAGGTTAAGCAAAAAAAATTTTTAGTTATATCACAAAATGCATGAACCATGGGGAAAAAACATGGTTAAATTGGACTTCATTAAAATTAAAACTTTTGCTTTTCTAAAGACACTATTTAAAATATATGTGAAATATATAGCTGGAAGACATTTGTATCCTGATTATAAAGAAGCACAACTATAACTCAATAATTAGAAGACAAAAGTCTGAAAAAAATACACAAAGATTTTTAACAGACATTTCACACAAAATATATATATATATAAGTGACTAATAAGCACAGAAAAAATGTTCAACATCATTAGTCATCAGGAAAATGAAAATTAAAAGCACAATGCATACCACTGTACTACAGTGGCTAAAATTAAAAGACTAATAATATTAAATGTTGGCAAGGATATGGAACAACTGGAATGCCCATGTATTAGTGGAGGGAATGCAGAATGGTACAGTCACTTGGGAAAAAGCAATCCTACTCCTATATATTGATCTACGAGAGATGAAAACATAAGTGCACGTATTAGCTGTATTCATATTAGCTGAAAATTGGAGACAATTCAAATGCCCAACAACTAGTGAATGGATAAACAAATTGTGATATAGCCATACTTTGGAATAACTATTAAGCCATAACTAGCAACTATATACTGATGCATGCAATAACGTGGATGAAAAAGCATTATACTCAATTAAAGAAGCCACACATAAACACTACATGATATATATTTCCGTTCACTTGAAATTCTAGATTAAAAAAACTACATTAAAAAAAAAAAGGATCAGTGGTGTCCAGGGGCTGGCGGTTGAGAGATAGGATATACTGCAAAGAGGCATGAGGAAGCTTTTTCAGGAGATGGGAATGCTCTGTACCATGATGGTCATGGTGGTCCCATGACTGTATATAATTTTAAAATTCATCAAATTGTACAACAAGAATTGACAAATTTTACTGCATTTAAATTATTCTTAAATTACGAATATATTTTAACTATATCATAATCAAGGTATAATGTAAATACACACACATATAATTTATATTTATACATCTGATAGCAGAGGTAGGGTGGATAAAATTGAAAAAAGACTAAAGGATCAACTATACTTCAATTAAAAAAATAAATTAAAACAGACAAATACCCACTGAAAAAGAGAAAAAGAAAGAAAAGACTAAAGGTAGAGAAGACATTAAGAAGTCAGGGTGATCCTGGTAATCCTGAAGAAAGGCAGTTGTAGAGGGAATGGGAATGAAGAACATGAAATACATGTTAGAGATGTTTCAGAATTAGGACTATTCCACAGAACTTGCTAGCCCCTTTTCTTTCTCTTTTTTTCTTCTGGTATAAATAAGAAATCCCTCACCTTAGTCTCAGGCACATTTGATCACGTTTGGTGGTACCAGTCACAAGGAATGTACGAGGAAGAAGGAGATTGGGGTATCCATGAGCCTAGCATAGCCATTCTCAGCTGAAAATAGTGGGAGATTAAGATTGCACAAAATAACCCATGTGCTTTTTTTCACTTTATGTCCACTTTCCCAATTCCCCACCCCAGGAAATTGTGACACAGTTTTGTGGAGAGAGATTGATTTGAAAACCTCCATACATAATTCTGATTCAGTCTCACTTTCTAACAACTTCAGTTTCCCTCTCCAGAACTTGAGTTGAGAACCATTGATTTAAAATCTGATAAGACATACCCAGGGAAGAGAGTAAGATCAGCTTTTAGATATGCTGAGTTTGCAGAGGCTGCAGAGAATTCTAGGGGGCATGTGTGACAAGAAATTGAGATTGAAGATATGAAATTAAGGAAACTGGTTAGAGCTGAGGATGTTAAATTGAAAATTTTCAGTATGGGGACGGTATTTTAAGCCATAGAAGTTGAAGAAATCCTCAGAGAGAGAGAGAAAAAAAAAATAGATCTGAGGATTGAATTCAATAAATTAACCAGAAACAAAGGGCAAGAGGAAAAAGAAGAGTCAGCAAAAGAAACAAAGTAATAGTGATAAGAGAAGTAGGGGAGACTCAGAAAAGTGTGATAACATATTTAGTCAAAGATTGGAGCAAAAATATAAACCAGAGAGGGTAAGAGTCACTTGTACTTATGTGATTTACCTGAAAAGAATTCCTCTAACAATCTGTCTTCTGTGTTAAAGATGAAGGTGAAAGATCTTTGGAGGCTTTTAAAAACTACATATATTATCTGGATAGAGTCGAGTGTGTAATAGAGAAGAAGAATTATGGCATTTTAAAAGATTTATACTGAGATATTTATGCACTCAGTCTCATGTATGTAATTCATTTGCCAGAACATGACTGATCACTTTGCTTTCAAAGAGAGAAAGAGTAAAACCCTGACAGTTACATGTTCAGATGTCTCAATTTCAACTTCATTTTAATTGTAAAATGCTGTTATGTCATTTCTAAACCAGTTTATAAAGAATTACTTTGACATAATTATATAATGACTTCTGTCAATCATCGCTTTTGCAATTTTTCAATCCCAGACTTAACTTAAAGCACACTCAGTGGCCTGTGCAGCTAAATTGCCTTAAATAAAAGCCATGCTATCAAAAGTAAAGAAACTAGAAAACTTTTTAATCATGTGTATATATGTAGATTCCAAAGAGTTCCAATCATAATTCTTAGTCAAACGTATCAGCCTCAAATGATCTACATGGAGACACTGAAAGCAGTAATAAGTCAGTTCTGTCCAAGAAAGTTTATTTAACATCTGTACAATGCCAGACACCCTACTTGATTTAAAAAGAAGGAAGGGGGCTTCCCTGGTGGCGCAGTGGTTGAGAGTCCACCTGCCGATGCAGGGGACGCGGGTTCGTGCCCCGGTCCGGGAGGATCCCACATGCTGTGGAGCAGCTGGGCCCGTGAGCCATGGCCGCTGGGCCTGCGCGTCCGGAGCCTGTGCTCCATAACGGGAGAGGCCGCGGCAGTGAGAGGCCCACGTACCGAAAAAAAAAATAAAAATAAAAAAATAAAAAGAAAGAAGGACATAGTCTCTTTCTTCAAGTAGTTCACAAACTAGTGAGGGAGACAAACAGCTCCTCATCAGCTTCATCACTTGAAAGTTATTTATACGTTTTTAATACTTATTTAGTTTTGTGAATTTCAAGCAATAAATATGTAATTTTAACTTTTTCAGTACCTCTAATTTAAGATGGCAAAAATTGAAAGAAACAACAACCACAAAAAAAGAAAAATGCATTGGCAAGAACAAAAATAAGTATAGCGGAAATGTAGATAAACTTTCAAATTCTGTTTTTTATAAGTTGGTATCACTTATACTTCTGAACATAATAAGGCTTAAAACTGTACTAAGACTTTTGGGATAGACTATTTTTCTTGAGATATTTTTCTATACCCCATTTGTATCAGTCTAAGTTATGCTGCAGTATTAAAATCTTAGTGGCTTAACACATTAAATGTTATTTCTTATTGATACTACAAGTCCAACATGGGTCATCAGGGCTCTGTTGATTACAGTCACTCAAGAACCCAAGCTAATGGAGCCTCCTTCTTTTTTATTTTAGTTTTATTTTTCCAGGTTTATTGAGATATAATTGATATAAGATGTATTTAAGGTGTACATAATGGTGATTTGAAATACGTGTACACTGAGAAAGGATTCCCACCATCTAATAACACATTCATCACCTCACATATTTATCTTTTTTTTTTTTTTTGGTGAGAATATTTAAGTTCTACTCTCTTAGCAGATTTCAATTATACAATATCATATTATCAACTATAGTCATCATGTTATACATTAGGTCCTCAGACCTTGTTCATCTTATAGCTGAGTGTTTATACCCTTTTACTAACCTCTCTCTATTTCCCCCATCCCTAGCCCTTGGCAGTCATTTTTCTACTCTCTGTTTCTAAGAGTTGGACCTTTTTTAGAGGGGGGGTGGTATTCTACATACATATAAGTGATATCATGCAGTACTGAAGCCTCCTTTTTGATGCGTGTTTCCAAAGTTGACCAAATGGAGAGAAAAGGGAATGTAGTAAATTAAATGTGAACTCCTAAAGCCTTTATCAGTCACACTTTTTGGGGGGGTCCAATCGTCACACGGCCATGCCTATCAAAGGAAATGAGAATTGCAATCTTGCTGTGTTCCTGGAATGAGTAGAAAATCACTTTTCTCTTCTTCAGAAACAGCCATTAAGTGTGTGTTAGTTCTTCCCAGTTACTTCTCTGAAATCTTGGTGTATAGTTTTTCCATTTCATTTGGGGATAGTTTCTCTAACCTATTCTCCATATTTCTGACTTTTTCAGTTGCATTTATCCCATTTGGGGGGTTGTTGCTAGAATGTGTTTCATCATTATGATGCTTTTATTGGTCTTCAATTCCTGAGTTTTATAAGAATGCTTTTCATTCCTTTCCATGCTCTATTGAGTACTTCTTTGTACACTTATACAACTGTTTTGAACTTTTTAATTTCTTTTTTTAATCATCCTCTACAATTTTACTAGGTAGAATCATGTAATTTAATTTCTTTGTGTGTTTTTCAGCTGCCTTTTGCTCATGTTTCTTTTTCTTGTTTGCTTCCAGTCTATTTTTTTCCCCTCTTTTTATTTTTATTTTTTCAGGCATAGGTCCCAGGATGATGTCTTTTCTGAATATTACTGAGCTTTAAATGGTGGTAAATACCTGCTGCTGAAGTTGGATTTATTTCACACTCTGCTCTCTTCAAGTTATTTTCTTTACCCGAGGAACAAATGTCTCCTTACATTGCAAAGTGCAGCAACTTTGCCTTAATAGTCTTTAAGTTCTTCTATCTTCCTTTCCATTGACTTATCCCTTACCTTTGGCAGAGAAGCTAAGTCATGGACAATAGAAATGACATAAGCACCACCATGAATTTTCCTTATGTGTTCCCTGTTTCACAATTCTGGGCTATCAAAATCAGTCTAACTGGGCCTTCTAATAAAAAAGTTATTGTATATGTCCTTTAGAATGTGACAATTTGGAGGGGGGGATTTATTTCTGGCTCAAAATCCAAAAACAGCATGTGTTGGAACTAAGCATGTTCTCTTCTCTCAGTCTGGGTGTGCTCCATAATCTAGCTTAGGAGTCACAGCAATCTCTTCATCTTAATGAATATTCTATTTTTACTTGTCTTTTTTTTTGTTATTCTTGATGGGGTTTGAGGTTGAAGGGTGGAGTAAAAATGCCTTTAATACATGGCCTTAGACATTTTCATTTTTTAAAAAATAAGTATTTATATGCTGTGTTCCTATTGAACATTGACCTCTTTGAAGTTATTCCTCATCATTTTATCTCCAGCGCTGAACATAGTGGGCCCTCAACAAATGTTTTTGAATTGAGGTGAAGAGGGTTAAATTTTCAAATATTTTATTGTCTACTTTTGGTCATAAGGGGGAACCAATAAAATATGGAGATATAGCATATCTTAAGACATCATCATGACTGGAAAACCATACCAAACACTCTGTTGGTTTTGGAATAAGATCATCGTTTTTTGCACAGCAAAGCATCAGATTTATGTTGCAATTCAATTTCCAGTGCTTATAATAAATTGCTTTCACTTCTGGTAGGCAACTGGGAAAAAAGAATCATTCAGAAGTATACTATTCACTCCAATGTTAAGGAAAAGCCTATTACTTCAAGTCAATAGCTACAGGAATTCTATTCAGCATATATATCTATACCACAGTCTTCAGCATTTCCAGTTATCATCAACCCACCTTTACAGGTAGTTTAGACACACTGATGACCAAACATGGAAGAGATGGGAGGGTTTCTATTTTGTCTGGTGTAATAATCAGTGTGATCCAGAGAAACAGAACCAATAGGATGTGTGTGTAGATAGATGGATGATAAATAGACAGATATTTTAAGGAATTTTAGCTCATGTGATTGTAGGGGTGGGCAATTCTGAAATCTACAGGTAGGCCAGTGGTCTGGTGACTGAGGCAAGAGTTGATGATGCAATCTCGAGTCCAAGGGAAATCTATAGGCAGAACTCTCTCTTCCTTGGGCAACCTCAGTCTTTTTTTTCTAAGACATTCAACTGATTAAATGAGGCCCAACCCACATTATGGAGGGTAATCTGCTTTAGTCAAAGTCTACTGATTTAGATACTAATTTCATCTAAGAACTACCTTCACAGCAACACCTAGACTGATGTTTAACGAAAACTCATTACCATGACTACCAAGTCAACACATAAAATTAACCAACTCACCTGCCATGCTTAGAAGAATTACAGATTAGCATCAATTGATCCAGCTTTCAGTTCAAGTGCTGCTGTGCTATTTTATACCACAAAACGTGTCCACAGGGGAGTGATGCAGAAGTCTCAAGCAGTAGTCTTTGTTGTGGTATCTAGATTTATTTAGCTTATTCAATATGTTATTGTAAAATGTTCTTGATAGCTTAAGGCATCCAAAAAGTAGCACATTTATAGAAAATGCAACATCATTATTGGAGCTGAGCCTCCGTCCTCCCTACTCCCCCACTTCACATGATGGATAATTTGGAACTCACTCATGTATATGTTCTGTCTAAATTTTGAGATTTATAATGTTTTATAATCAACCTGCAAAACAAGTCCTAATTTCACATGAGCTGAATGAGGACTAAAAATCAAGCAACAAATATTAGGATTATCCTTCCATTACACTCCCTTTGAAAAATGACTCCTTGCTGCCACATGAAGGATTCTCTAAGCTTTAATACTGAGCAGAGATTTAAAAGGATTAACACGAACCACCTTCCAGTAAACACACAGAATGCATTTTAACATCTAGTATTTCATCTTTATTTGAGTAGTTTCAAATTGTAATGTTCTGGTCACGTAGAAAGACAGGCTGGTATTGTCCGTTAGTATTCCTGCTAAGTTATTCACAATCCCTCACTGACCTTTTTGCAGCAAGTTTTTCAGATCTTTTGTTTCGGCTGCTGTTTTCTGTCTTGCTGACGTTAGTTAGTCAGATTTATTGTGCTCCGTACTAGTCAGATTTATTGTGCTCCGTGCAGGGGTTCCCATGTCATTATTACTAATGCTTCTTCCTTTAGCAACCAGTATTTATAACTTCGCCACTTAGTTGCTTTGCCCAACTCTTTGAATTCCTAGGACTTACACCTCACTGGAATAGCACTTCTTATTGCCAAGGTACTTTGTAAACCACTTGACTCTATTTTCATGTATAACTATTTTTAGAGCAAACAGTGGAATTGGACAGACCTGTTCTTTGATTGTTTATTTTTGCCTAGACATTTATTTGGAAGATGTTCATTCTCTTTGGGCTTCCACAGATGACCCACTCGTTCATTCAGCATCTTCTAGTGCACCAAATATGGACACGACCAGCCTGCCCACAGATGAAATAAAAGTTAACACTGTCTTATCATGAAAATAGCTGCAATGTAGGTCTGTTAATATGTGACCTGCTTTTAGTTTTCTCTAACTATGTGAAATACTATCCCTGCCCTCCAATAAAAGGTGCTTCTCATTATAACTTTCAAATGGGTGGTGATAATAGGCACAGGCAAATATTAGATGACTTTGTAACCTTTAAAAAAAAAGCTGTAATGACCGATAATGAGGATTATGCCACGGTACAGCTGGAATAGAATGTTACTGAGATAGCAAGATCAGAGGGATGTTGAAAACCTCCTTGCTCCAATTCGTCTCCCCATTGACCTGTCTCAGTGATTAAATCACCTAGATTCATATAACATTGTGGATAAGTTGACATCTTAAAAATACACATGCCTCTGGGCTTCCCTGGTGGTGCAGTAGTTGAGAGTCCGCCTGCCGATGCAGGGGACACGGGTTCATGCCCCGGTCCGGGAAGATCCCACATGCCGCGGAGCAGCTGGGCCCGTGAGCCATGGCCGCTGAGCCTGAGCGTCCGGAGCCTGTGCTCCGCAACGGGAGAGGCCACAACAGTGAGAGGCCCGTGTACCGCAAAAAAAAAAAAAAAATACACATGTCTCTAGGTGAAAAATGCCTCTAGATGAAATATCACTCCTTAAAACTGTTTGAATTGTCTACTTCAATCATTTTATGGAACTTATTACATAATTTAAGGTTTTGTTATTTATCTGCATTATGTCTGTCTTATTCAGTTTGACTGTAAGGTCCTTTAGGGTGAAGTGAGTGTGTGAAGTTTTCTTTAATTTTTCTACAGTAGATAGCAAAGACTGTGTATGTTGTGGATGCTTAAAAAACTGCTGAATAAATGAAAATAGAAATGACTATATTAAAATTGATTAGCCTATCAGTTTAACTAGAGAAGGTATGTAAGATAAGCATAATATGATGGTGAAGAAAGATATAGGTTGCTGCGACAAAAGTTAGTTTCCAAGCAAAGTGATAAAAATAATTGTTTGAGGTAGAACTTCCAGAATGACAGAGAAAACCTTGGCAAATCTCCTCTGTAAGAACAAAGAAAATACTAGCAAAAATTATCTAACTCAACCATTTCAGAATCCTAGAAATTAACCAAAGGCATAGTTCAAAGTATAAACTGTTTATTTAAGAAAAGCTACTGGGTGAAGAAAATGAAAATACCATCTTAAAAAGATATATGCACCCCCATGTTCATTGCAGCATTATTTATAATAGCCAAGATATGGAAATAACCTAAATGTCCATCGATGGATGAATAGATAAAAAAATATGGCATATATGTATGTGTATTTCAGCCTTTAAAGAAAGAACTATTGCCATTTGTGACAACATAAATAGATTTTGAGAGAATCATGCTAAGTGAAATAAGTCAGACAGAGAAAGACAAATATCATATGATCTCAGTTATATGTGGAATCTAAAAAACAACAAAAAAAAAACAGAAAAAAATCCCCAAGCTTATAGGCACATAGAACAGATTGGTGGTTGCAGGGTGGGGGTGGGGTGGGGGGGTTGGGGGGTAGGGTGGTGTGTGAAATGGGTGAAGGGAGTCAAAAGGTACAAACTTCCAGTTATAAAAAATAAATAAGTCCTGGAGATGTAATGTACAGCATGGTGACCATAGTTAATAACACTGTATATTTGAAAGTTGCTAAGAGAGTAGGTCTTAAAAGTTTTTATCACAGAAAAGAGATTTTTGTAACTATGTATGATGACAGACGTTAACTAGACTTACTGTGGTGATCATTTCTCAATATATACAAATATCTAATCATTGTGTCATACACCTGAAACTAATATAATATGTCAATTTTACCTCAATAAAAATTTGTTTGAAAGACTCATGGAGCTGAATATTAAATATCTGTGCATTTCATTGCATATATATAGTATGTATATGCATACATACTATATATATAGTGTTAATATAAAGAGAAGCTACTGAACTTTAGTAGCAAACGCAGGATCTGTGTCATTTTGTTTTGAAGATACTACTATCCCTCCCCCTCCTTCCATAGCATGGCAGCTGCAGCAACTACCAGCCTCACAGCCACTGAGGGGACTGAATTGTTTTGGAGCTCTGCAAAACCCACATTCCCCAGAGTGTTGTCACTATTTGACCAGACTTGGAGCTTTCTGAAGAAGTCCCATTCTCAGGACCTTGTTGCTATTTAACTTGACTTGGAGTTCAGCTTGGTAGAAAAACGCTACATTCAGGTCATTATTAAAAACAAGTACAATTAGCTGCAGTAGTTAATAGTACAGCTGTCTAAGGCAGAAATACCAGTTGGGACAAATAAGAAGCTGGCCAGAAGTTTTGAGAGGAAGATCTAGGGAACGACCCAACCTTAAAGGGTTTGAAAAGCCCCAAGTATTCCTAAGGATCTGTAGGTCCACGCACATGTGTGCACATGCACAGAAAAACTGGAGAAAGACCCATTTACTTATTCATATCTGGCTGACTTTGGAGCCCTTTGCAAGCGGGAATGAAGGCTAATGAAGACGCATAAAGTGCCTGCACTTTGAAGCATGCTTCAGTACGCATGTAGATCCCCTTGGAAAGGGCAGAAGATTTGTTGGCTGAAGGAAAACTTCTGACAAACCACTGACTGACCACTAAGCTATGCTGACTCAGGAGTGAACCCTACAAATCCAGGCTTAAAAATACAAACAACAAAATAAATAGATAAAAAGCAAAGATTTCAGTGGCCACACACTGCAGGGAATACTCTACAGAATTAGCCATGGAAAGTCATTAAACAAACAGCAGCAGCAGCAACAACAATAAAACAGTAAAAACAAAATCGTCGGGGGTAGTGTCTGATTCCAGAGTTGCTACAATATACAGTTGATCCTTATTATTCTCAGATTCCATACTTGTGAATTTACCTACTCACTAAAATTTATTTGTAACACCAAAATAAGTATTCATGTTGCTTGCTTTTACAGTCATTCACATGAATGTGAGTGCCCAGAGTAGCAAAAATGTAGTCACTCAACATGCATGTTCCCAGGTGAAGTCAAACAAGGTGGCCCTCTGACTTCTTGTTTTAGCTCTCGTCAGAGGTGACCAAAGGATGAAGACAGTAGTGGGGAGGCTCAGGCAAGTTATTAACATTCCTAAACCTCATTTCCTCTTTTGTGAAATAAAATAGTCTACCAGGATGAGTTGCTTTCAGGATTTAAGATTATAATCTATGTGATATATATGTGTAATAGTTAAGTATTCATTAATGTAGTGTTTGCAGTGGCCTTATAGAGCATAACTACCATGAATAGAAAGAATCAACTGTATCATCTAAATTTCCCAGTTTTCAAAAAAAAATTACAAGACATGCAAATAACCAGGAAAGCTTAGCCAATACACAGAAAAATAAAATTAGTCAGTAGAAATTGTCCTTGAGGCAACCTAAATGTTACACTACAGGAAACCATGTTTTAAGGATTAAAGAAAAGTATGACAACTATATCTCACCAAATAGAGAAAATCAATAGAGACAGAAATTATAGGAAAAAAGACAAATAGATATTATGGAGTTTAAAAATATGATAACTGAAATAAAAATTAACTAGAAGGGCTTAGTGACAGATTTCAGTTAACAGAAGAATGAACCAGTGAACTTAAAGTTAAAGAAATAATCAGTGAAAGAAGATAAATTAATAGAGATTACTCAGTATGAAGAACAGAGAGAAAAATGAATGAAGAAAAATGAACAGAGCCTCAGAGACTTGTGGGTGTTTCAACATGTACATAATGGGAGTCCCGGAAGGAAAGGAGTGAGAGAAAGGGTAAAAAACTTTTGAAGAAATAATATCTGAGAACTTCCCAAATTGATGGAAAACAATCTACACATCTAACAAGCTCAATGAACTCTAAATTAAAAAAACCTCAAAGAAGTCCACATGCATACTCATCATAGTCATACTGTTGAATTATCAGTGACACAGAGAATATCTGGAAAGCAGTAAGAGAAAAAAGTGACTCAACAAATACATGGGATCCTCAGTAAGATTAATAGCTGATTTCTCATCAAAACCATGAGGACCAAAAGGTGGGATGACATATTCAAAGTCCTGAAAGGAAGAGACTGTCAACCAAGAATTCTACATCCAACAAAACTATCCTTCAAAAATGAAGGAGAAATTAAGACATTCTCCTATAAGCAAAAACTGAGAGAATTTGTTGCTAGTACACTGCCCTATAGAAAATTAAAAAGGGAACCTGTTAGTCTGAAAAGGAAGGACACTAGATGTTAACTCAAATCCACACAAAGAAACAAAAGCATCAGTAGAGGTATATACATAGGGAAATATTAACTATTTTCTTCTCTTATTGATTTAAAAGACAACTGCATAAAATAATAATTATAAAACTTTGCTAATGGGCTTATATAAAAAATGTAATTTGTGTGACAGTAGTAATGCAGAGGAGGGGAAAGAGAAGAATTTAGATTGAGGCAAACTTTTTTTTTTTTTTTTTTTTTGCAGTATGCGGGCCTCTCACTGTTGTGGCCTCTCCCGCTGCGGAGCACAGGCTCCGGACGCGCAGGCTCAACGGCCACGGTTCACAGGCCCAGCCGCTCCGCGGCATGTGGGATCTTCCCGGACCAGGGCACGAACCCGTGTCACCTGCGTCGGCAGGCAGACTCTCAACCACTGCGCCACCAGGGAAGCCCTGAGGCAAACTTTTAATATAATACTGGAGTTAACTTAGACTTAATCTGAACTAGATTGTTTCAAATTAACATGCACTTTTTAATTCCCCAGAATAACGATTATGAAAATAACTTAAAGAGTGTAGTTTAAAAAACAACAAAGGTAATAAAATAGTACACTAAAAAAATATGTTTAACAAAAAAAGAAGACAGCAGAGAAATGGAAGAACAAAAAAGACATGATGTATAAGAAAACAAACAGCAAAATGGCAGGTGTAAATCCTATCACATCAATAGTTACATTTAATGCAAATAAATTAAACACTTTAAATAAAAAAGTATAGATTATCAGCCTGGTTTAAAAACCAGAATCAAAATATATGCTGCTGGTAAGAGACTGATATTAAATTCAAATAGGTTAAACCAACTCAGAACTGGAGTAACTATACAAATATCAGGCAAAGTAAATTTTAAGGTAAAAGATATATTACTAGAGACTAAGAGGTATATTTTATAGTAATAGATGGGTCAGTTTATCAGGAAGAATTATAAATTTGTGCAGCTAATAACAGAGCCACAAAATATGTGAAACACAAATTAACAAAATTAGATAGAGCAACAGACAATTCAATATTAATTGTTGAAGAGGTCAATACGTCAACATCAGTAATTGATAGAACAACTAGACAGAAAAACAATTACTTGAGGGTGAAGGAAAAATAATTGACTTGTAGCATGGCAGTGAGGCTAAGGTAGGGGTTGGACCAATTTTTCCAAAACAGGTCTGTAGGTCTTCGATGGTATCATTTAAAAATTATTTAATGCTCTTTAAGAGTTGTTGGACTTATGTTTTACTGTTTTAATAATGATTGAATTTTATGATTTTTTGGTTGTTTTAAAACCTATAGGTTTTAAAGCCTATAGGGTAGTTAAATTGCATTGTTGTGGTAGTGTCTTTTTCTATGACATAATTTTTAAATGTATAATGATTCGTAAATAAATATAAGCACATGACAGAATACAGAAAAGGAAGACAAGAAAAATAATGGCCATAGTTCCATAAATTTTGGCTAATTTGAATAACTTTGCAATACACTTGTTTATAGCTAAGTGATAACACATATTGTAATTATTTTCTTAGAATAAATTCCTAGAAATAAAGTTGACAGAGCAACAAGTAGGCCCATTTTAAAAACTTTTTGATACACAAAGGCAAATGGCTCTCCTAAAAATAATGAATCAGTTTATATTCCACCATTATGATATGAGAATCTGTTTCCTAATGAATCTGTTTTCCTAAAGAATTTATGATGGTGAGCTGAGTGAATTATTCAGTAATTTATTTAATTATTATGCTATAGTTGGACATTTCATTCATTTAATAAACAAGTATTTATTAGTGCCTGCTATGTGTAACATGCATAGAGTAATTTATAAAATAAACATGGACTTTGCTCTTATGAACTTTTCCCCATTACACTACTCTACTAATATGATGACTATCTTTTTACATATTTGGATTGCTTTTAAACAAGTCCCAAAAGTGATGATGTAACAGTTCTGGAAGTTCAAGGTTCACAATGCCTGCAAATACTCTTCATTGGAAATTCTATGAACATTAATAAGGCTCCCAAAGGCACACCAGAGGATAACTGAGGGACTGGAGTAAAGAAATCTGGTTCATGCTCATTTTGAAACAATCTTCAAGACAACAGAGTAAATGAAAGTTGGTTCTATGTGTATACGTGAACTAGGATAGGCACAGACTTTCAGAGATAGACTGACGTTAGAAATCTCATTCAAATTCTTAATTTTGCATTTTCACTATTTTTAAAAAGATGTGTTTTTATAGTCTCATGACTGAAAATTTTAGAAACATAAATAGTAGCTAGAAGAACTTGAAATCTTATTAAACTTTCACTATGCCATATAGCAAATATCAGTGGTCCAATAATTATTGATCCTGAAAGGAGTATTATTCTGGAATATAAACACTGTTTATATAACTTTAATATATATAATGTCAAAAGAAGGGGAGTTTGTCCTTTCTAATCATTAACTGATAATAAATATGCCTAAGATATTAAGACATTCAAGTTTCTCCTTATTTGTCTTTCCAGAGAGAGTGGCAGAGAATTTTGAAAGAGCAGCCTAAAAAACCTTGCTCTGACATTGTCCACATAAAACATCACTGCTTTATTAGGGTCTACATGAATATCATAAATGTTACAATTTTGGAGATCTCCTAAGGAAACTGGAGAAATTGTTCTGAAGAATCAGAAATTTTTTTGGCTTTTGAGAAATATTTCCCTTTTTTTGACATGATTTTTGTTTTTATAATTGAAAGTATTAACTTTTTTAAAAAATTTGATTTTTTTTTTATTTTTAAGTATTTACAGTATGTCTAAATAACCCTGTTCTGTTTCCTCAGTTCTTTGGGGTTTGGGGTTATAAATCTATAGATAATTTTATCAAAATTCTAATTTACGCAGCAGGACACTTTATTTTCATAATCTAAAGGACACCCTCAGACACGCTCATGAATAACAGGTTGCTGATTTGCCATCAACAACTCATGTTTCAGCTACCTGGAAGAATTAACTTTGAAAAAGACTGAGGATCTCAATACAATAAAGTTTCACATTTACTATCCATAAGGAAAAATAACACAGACAGCAGCTTGCTATCTGGAGAATTCCAATTCATGATGTAATAAAAAGAAACAAGTTAACACCCAGAAAATGAACTGTTTCTGATCATCAAAGTCACAAGACCTCTGCTTTTTCTGTTTAAAACTATTTATTAACAGGAACTTCAAATAAATTAGTTGATTTTAAAAAGCAGTATGATAAAAAAAAAAAACGTAATGTGATGTCTTAGAAGCTCTCCAGAAGATAAGCAAGTTTCACTTATAAAAGACATTTGTTAAGCAGAAATTGACTGGCCAAAGATGAAAAGCTGTAAAACTTTACAGTAACAATAAAAATAAATCTTTATTAGCTTCAATATGGAAAACTCCTTCCAGAATGAGTGTCAGCAAAAATAACAGGGAATTAAGAGTCCCTATCCTTACTTCTTTAACCTTGATCATAACTTTGGCAATATGTTTCAACATGCAATGTTTGTCTCTGCCAACGGATTTTTTTTACATAAAATGTATAACATAACAAGAAATGATTGTTAGGTCCGTGAATTGCCCTCATAGGAAGCCTATAACTTTACTTACTCATCTAACTGTCCTATGTTACTACTTCCTATTTTATATAATATTGGCTCAGTGCGATAGTAATCAGGCTTCTCAGGAAGTTTAGGTAATGTGTTGTTTTTGCTGATTATCCCATATTTGCATAACCATACATTAATTTTTTTTTTCTGGGAGATTTACTCTGTAGCCATTAAGGTTAGTTCTCAAAGTTCTGGGCAATGGTATACTTAAACCCTTGACCCTCTTATGGGTTAGATGGGACTGTGTGACTAGTTCTGACCAGTGATTTTTGGGCAAAAGTGATGTGTGTAATTTCTAGACCAAGCATTTAATAGCTAATTTTGGATCCTCCGGAACCCTCTTTTTTTCCAGTTACATTTCAGATGTTGGCTACTCTTTCACCCTGGGTCCCTGAATGCCTATAATGGCAAGCAGAAGGACCTACAGGGAAAAATAGATGCCAGAGATGGTAACATCACTTTTGTTTTTTATAAAAATGATTTATGTTCGATTCATATGAATTAACTAGGTTTGGAAATAACTATCTAATTATTTGGTCAGCTTCTTAAAAAAATGAGCTATATCATCATTTCAAGGGTATATTCACTTATTGTGGCACATGCTGATAAAAAGAATTTTCTTCAAGGATCACAGAAGCTAACAATATAAGAAGAGATAATAGTGATACAAGCAGAGCTGGTTTGTTAATTAAAATAAAAATGGAGGCTTTTAACATTTATTCTTCCCTCATTTTGAGTGTCGTGTAAACAATTGGGTCTCTGTCGGAGCTACTCTCTAGAGATCACTTCTTGGTCACTGTTCTTGCCAATTATTAAGGTATATCATTTTGTGGAAATTTTTGATTAAAGTGAATGTAAATAAGCACTTTATATCTAAGCAATATAGTCTAGGGGTAGATATAACTAAAAGGAACTAATCTGTTTTGGGGTTACTGCTCCCTACCTGTATATGTAATGTGTAAATTCATTTTTGGTATAACTTTTTGTTTCTTATGAAGTTGGTTAATTTTTAAAATTAGCATATGAAAATTGCAGAGACATTTTTATTCTAGTTCCCTTCCCCAGAACCCACCAAAACCATTGTCATCGATGAAGGAGGCATTGATTTATACATTTTAGTATTTAGCTACATACAAAAATGTATAAAATACTCTGGCCAACTACTTTGAAATTGGACTAAACTGGACAGAATTAAGGGCTGACTTATAAATTTTCAAAATTTGCGGAGGAAAACAGTTTCCCTAAAAGTGTCAGTCCTATCCAAATATCTTGATTAAAGTGGCAAGATTTTGAGGTGCAGTTAGATCAAAACAGAAGGCATATCATTATGTAAACTTGGTTGGACACAGCATAAAGGCAGAGAAAGTAGCGCTAAAAAAGAAACTATCTTTACTCCTCATTTACATTTTCTATGAATTATAAACCTAGACGAGGGAAACTTCCTGAGGAGAAGTGGGATAAATTATGGAGGTGAGGCAGTAATTGCTATACTTCAGCATCAAAATCCTGTGACTTAAGGCTTTGTTTTAAGCTATTTAAATATCTTAAACATCAGACACTCAGGAAAAATGAACTATCAGGGCAAAGGAAATAAAACATTTGGTGAGATGGTTTCAAAACAATAAATCAGAAACAGAACTGTTAACTACCCTGTTTATTTTCCCTATGCCACCCACCCTATTTAAAACAGAAACTGACTCATAGACTTAGGTAAGGAACTTATGGTTACCGGCGGTGGTGGTGGGGAGGGTGGATGGAAAGGATAGACTGGGAGTTTGGGACTGACATGTATATACTGCTATATTTAAAATAGATAACCAACAAGGACCTACTGTGTAGCACAGGGAACTCTGCTCAATATTCTGTAGTAACCTAAAATGGAAAAGAATTTGAAAAAGAATAGATGCAGGTATACTGATCACTTTGCTGTATACCTGAAACTAAAACAACATTGTTAATCAACTATACGTAATGTAAAATTTTTTTAAAAAAGAAAATAAAGCATATATTTATAAAGTATATATTTATAAAATATAAAATGAGTAATTATCAAAAACAAAACAAAACACAGAACCTAAACATAAATACTATATATAAATGCAGCAAGTGTACATAAGCTAAAAGCAAATGAAAGATCTACATCATATAAAGACTTACCCAAAGAAATAGAGACAAAAATAGTTCAGATACATTGTTCTTCATAATTTCAAACACATTAAAATAACACAGTAACCCGAATAAAAAGAATCTCAAAGAATAAAGTAGCCAAAATGTGATAAGATAATGAGAATATTTGAAAAGGAAGCTTGTAAATCATGAAAAAGAAATTGAAGGGAAAAAATCCATTACAGAAATAAATGCCCTTTCTAATACAGAAGCCATAAAAAACAGATTACTAGTAACTGAAAATACAATCAAGCATAGGTTGATTGACTATAGCAAAATACACACATGCACACACACACACACATATGTACACCCAGAGGTGTTGTAGACTTTTGGAAGATTTCTTCCTAGATAATTTTTAGTTTTAGTTGCTGTTATAAATGGGTTATTTTTTCAAGGTTTCCAGTTTTTGCTAGAGTATTGAAATGCAATTGACTTATTTTTAAATCATCTTTATTAAGATATTATTTATATATAAGAAAATGCCTCCATTTCAAATGTTCAGTTCTGTTAAGTCTTGATAAACACACACACCTGTATAACCTGTGCCCTTTAACAGTCAATCATTCTATTTGCTCCTGGTTACCACTGGTTGGTTTCATTTTAAATAAAATTTGTCTTTCCTATAGGTTCATGTAAATGAAGTTGAATCTGTAGACCAGTTGGAGAATTGACATCTTAACAATATTTTAAATCTTCCAGTCCATGAATATGGCATATCTCTCCGTTTATTTAGGTCTCTTAAGTTCTTTTAGCAATATTTTGTAATTTTCAGCATGCAGAACGTGCATATCTTTTGCTAAATATATTTTGAAGTATTTTACATTTTTTATTCTGTTGTAAATAATGTTTTTAAACTTAAACATCCAACTATTTATTGCTGGTATAGAGAAGTGAAATTGACTTTGTCTTTACCTTATATCTTGCGATCTTGCTTAATTCATGTATTGCTTTTCCTTCTGAGACTCCAAATACAGGTATGTTAGACTGTTTCCTCTTGTCCCACAAGTCACTGAAGTTCTATCCATTAGTATTCAGTCTTTTTTTTCTCTCTCTGTGCTTCAAGTTAGATTGATTCTATTGCTATGTCTGCACAGTCTAAGTTGCTCTTTATCCCATCCTGTGAATTGTTCATTTCACATTTCTTTTTATCTCTAATCATTCCACTTGTTATATTTCTGTAGCTTCTATTTCTGTCTTCATGATTCCTGTTTTGTTTTTAAATCTCTGAACATATTGAGCATATTTATTATAGCTATTGTAATGTCCTTGTTTGCTAATCTATCCTCCCTTTTTTTAGTCTGTTTCTATTGACTAAATTTTCTCCTGACTATGTGCTATAACTTCCTGCTTCTTTGCATATGCAGTAATTTTTTAAATTGTATACTAGACATTGTGAAGTTACATTGTTGAGTATCTGTAATTTGATCTTGCTTTAAAGAGTGTTGTGTTTTGTTCTGGTAGGCATTTAACTTATTTGAAAATTAATTTGATCCATTTAATTTTTATCTTTAAGCATTTCTATGGCATGTCTAGAGTAGTTTTCATTCCAGGTATACTTCAATTTCTTTACCAAGATATGACCCTTCTTGGGGTCTCTTGAATGCCTCAGTGATGACTGAAGAATCTCTACACTGGCTCGTCAGAACTCAGATGTCTTCCTGCCTTGTGCAGGATCTGAGGATTGTTCATCTCACAACTCTTTGCCTGACTTCATTGAATTTTACCTCACACGTGCAGACACTAAAATATGGCAAAGACTCAAGGGACCTCAATGCCAGTTTCTGAAGTTCTTTTCTTTAATAGCTCCTTTGTCTATAAAATTCTATCCCACAATTTCCAGCTGTCTCAACTTTCCTGAATTCCTTCTCCATCTGCTAAACTAAGTGAGAGTACCAAGCTTTATTTGGATTCTCCTTTCCTGTACCCATGGTACGGATATTGCCACCAGGCAGAAAGCCAGGGTGATTATTGGGCTTACCTCATTTGCTTCCTTTCTCTCCTGGACCACAGTGCTGTCTGTTGTTCAATGTCTAAAAATAATTGTTTCTCCATTTGTCCAGTTTTCTAATTATTTATGTCAAAAGATTATGTATGGCCCATATTTCTCCATTATGGTCAGAAGCAGATGTCCAATTAATTGACTTTTATATGTTGATATTACATCCAGCTAATTTACTGAACTCTTGATTATTTCTAGATACTTGGATGGGAGTCTATGGGTTTCCCTATGTGGATAACTATATCACACATTAGAAATAATGACTTTAGTTTCCTCTTTTCCATTTCTTAAACCAGTCATTACTTTTTAGTATCCTTATGGCAAGAACCTCCAATAAAATATTGTCTTATTCTGAGAGGGATAATGCTTGTGAATATACTTACCTGAGAAGTATAACAATTACTTTGGCTTTTACCTTAATTCTTAATTTTCATTTCTAAATCGAGTAAAATTAAATTTAGTATATTATTCTAACATTAGCGAAATAGATTCCATTTTTTTCTATCTACTTATCCATCTATATAGTTATCATATATGGACAAAGGCATATCATATTTTAAATACTATCCACCAAATTTTGACATTTATTTCTGGGGAGTAGGAGTTGGAGTGGATTTTTTTTGTAACTTGAGAGAGCTTTATTATTATTTTTAAAAATTTTTATTGGAGTATAGTTGCTTTACAATATTGTGTTCGTTTCTACTGTACAGCAAAGTGAATCAGCTATGCGTATACATATATCCCCTCTTTTTTGGATTTCCTTCCCATTTAGGTCTCAGAGCATTGAGTAGAGTTCCCTGTGCTATACAGTATGTTCTCATTAGTTATTTACTGGAGTGGATTTTGAAACTAATTTTTACTTTCCTTTTTGTTTCTTTCTGCATTGCTTTAATTTTTTAAATAACAGACTTCTATTATTTTATGAAAATAGTAGTCCTTAATCTAAAAAAATTACATTTTAGAAAGTCAAATAATTTGAAAATGTAGATAGGAAAATATGAAAGTTATTTTCATTCAATACAACCCAATTCCCAAGGGTATACACTAAGTGATGTATATACATCCATATTTTTTTCAGTGTATATACAAGCATTTATGTATGTATAAATGGGTGTATATATGTAATAAATATATGTAAATGTGTATTTATATAGGTATATATGTACATCACATATGTGTGAATATATAAAATATGTATATATATACACATATATACACATATGTATATTATATATGTGTATACAATGTGTGTATATACATATATATAACTAAAAATATACTTTTTCCCCAAATGAGATATTGAATATAATAATTTGCATTGTACTTTTCTTAGTTTAGCAATATAATATATATATTTCTTTATGTCAGTATATATATATAATTTTCTAACTTTGTAAAATTATATTTAAATAACTTATCTTCTATCTATATTTAAACAATAGAGAAATATTGATAGAAAACTGTACATTTGTCACTTTGGCTACTTCTTTCTCTTTTCTACCATCTTTTCCAAAGGCAACACTGTAAATAGTTTGTTATGTAAACTTCTGTCTTCTACACATTTAAATTTATTCAATTGTACCTTTAAATAATATAATTATATATCCCCATATATTTAATTATACATATATACTTAAATATATGTGTACATAGTTTTTATGACACTTGATTTTATACCTAACATATGTACTATAAGTTTTTCCATTTCATTGTATGTATTCTTTTTAATAGAATGTTAATATTTTTTTAGCATAAATGTTCCACCGTTCATTTAGCTCCTCTCTCACTAATGGGCTTTTAGGTCCTATGGCGTATATTACACATTGACTCACTTCAGTCCATTTAAGGTATCTTGGAACATGCTTGGCTGAATGACAAATGTTGAAAAGTTATAGACTACTTTTCTCAGACTCCTTTACAACTCAGGTTCCAAATGGCCTTAGCTTTCGTTGAACAGACACATTCATATATTGAGAAGGCATGCTGGTACTTATGCTGTTTCTGCTAGTGAGCTTAGTTGTGGCATTTGGTTTTATGAAACAGCAGTTACTGGCCTATGCATGGTACCTAGCTTCATAGGTGTTGTGAGGCAGGGTGCTTGACACCCACTTTACTGGCTTGAATCTTGTCTAAGTGAGAGTGGTCCTGGAACTGGATGTGGTGGCAGCCTCACCTTCCCTGCATTCTGGCAGAAGAGGCATGGAATGGTATACATGCTTCCTTGATTCTTCTGATCATGGTGACGGTAGAAACTTGCTTGATGGTACAATTCTATGGGGGTGTTCTGGGAGTCATTTCTAGAGATTCAGCATAAAGATTGCTTTTTAGCCCTTTAGTTGATTTCCAGGCACCTAATTTCCTGTACTAAATCCTTTTCAGCTTAAACTAGCTAGAGTAGTTTCTGTTATCTGTAACTGAACATTGAGTGCAAAGGAATTTTGAACTTAAAATCGAGGGTTGCATGTAATAGAAGCCATATGTTTGGCATTGATTTAGTAATCAAGTGGAGGATGGGGAGGACTCAGATGTTATATTCTAAAAAGATGATGAACTTTGTTATTCGATGATAAAAACTAATACAGTTGTTTCCTATGGTTCAATATACTGACCATGGCTATACCATGGCTATACCATGGCTATACCATGGTCTATACCATTAAGAGAAATGGGAGAAATGGGAGAGACACCCATTATTACACTCGGGTGTGTACTTCTTTCACCTTTACCGAAATTCTACAAGAAAGTTATGTGCACAGTCTGAAGCCAGCCAGTCTGCAAGCAGAGATGGAAGGAAATACAATCCCATTCACTGAGTGCTCTCTGCCTAGCTCTTCAATCTAGGCTGGCTGAGGGTGCAGTAATATAGTTCCTTGAAACAAAATTTCATTAATTCAGTTGAAGGAAGGTTTTAAAACTATTATTGCTGTCCCACAACTTTGGGAAGTCAATAAGTATATTTTAAAGTGTATGTTACCTATGGTATTAGCATTTGAAAAAATATGATATTTAAACAATTGCAGGTATTTTAGAATAAGGACACTATATGAATATATATATTGTTGATGTGTTTATATGAATACCTGTGTTGTTGATTGGTTAACAATTTATGAATGTAATGTATCATTTTTCATTTTATTATTCCAAAGCAAAATAAGCAGCTATCCTTCCCCCAAAAGCCTCTGGGTCTATATTTAGACAAAGAATTAATCCAACCCCAATTCTCTTTTCTGTATAGACAGATGTTTTAGTGCATGTTTAATGAGATAGGCAAATATCGGTGTTCTCAGTTTCCTTTGATTGACAAGAAACTGGCAGAAACTGGAATTTCTGATTTCTTATAATTCTGTTAAGTGAATGTATTAGTATTGTGAAATATTTCGCTACAGATATTGGTTTGGCCAAAAAATTTGTTCGGGTTTTCCATAACATCTTATGGAAAAACCCTAACAAACTTTTTGGCCAACCTAGTACTATGATTTAATAGTTATTATGTGGACAGAAAGACTCTGACATTGGATTAATGTTGATTTTGCATTAATAAGAGATGAGTATATAACTTTTAGAAAAATTAGTGAGAAATGCAGAGCTTGATTATTCTTTGGCTACTATTGCCTCTGTCATAGTCACATGGCACTGTTTAGCCAGCTTTGTTTTAACAGGTTCTTTATTTCACACAACTCACCCTGGAAGGGATTTGATAGTATACTTTCCCAGTTGCTGTTGAGGGTCAGCTCCTAATTAGCCCACATGTATTTGCTGACTGGGATCTTCCCCAGAGCCTGAAAGAGGTGGTGGGCATTTCCTCCACCTTCTCCCTTTGTCTTACTCCAACAATAGAACCAGGTTGCAAGGGTCACTCTAGAAGGAGGTTGTTTACACATCTAGTCTCCCAACTTTTATGACTGACACCTGAGGGACAGGCCCCCAAATTGCCTAGCTCTGAGAGCCAATGGAGCTTGCATTCACGAATCTCAAAATATAGCAAACAAAGAAGCAGTTTGTTAAATGGGTGTGAGAACAATCCCTCCAGCTATATACCCAGGCTCTGCCCAGAGGGAGCAGCAAAAACTCTCAACAAAGTGAGTGTAGAAGGAACACACTTCAACATAATAAAGTCAATAAGTGACAAGCCCACCGGTGACATCCTACTTAACAGTGAAAAGCTGAAAGCTTTTTCTATAAGATGAGAAACAGACACGGATGTTCACTCTCTCCACTTTTATTCAACATAATACTGGAAGTCCTAGCCAAAGCAATTAGAAAAAAAAGAAAAAAAATGCATCTAAATCAGAAAGGAAAAAGTAAAACTGTCACTATTTGTAGATGACATGATATTATAGACTGAAGACTCTAAAGACTCTACCAAAAAAACTGTTAGAACAAATAAATGAATTCAGTAAAGTTGTAAAATACAAACTCTATATACAAAAATTAGTTACATTTCTATACATTAATAATGGACTATCAGAAAGAGAAATTAAGAAAACAATTTTATTTATAATTACATCAAAAAAAACCCCAAAACCCTAGGAATAAATTTAACCAAGAAGGTGAAAAACATGTACACTGAAAACTATGACATTGATGAAAGAAATTTAAGAAGACACAAATAAATGGAAAGATATTTCACACTTATGGATTGGAAACATTAATATTGTTACAATGTTCATACTACCAAAAGGAATCTACAGATTCAATGTAATAACTATAAAAATTCCAATGGCACTTTTCACAGAAATAGAACAATCCTAAAATGTGTATGGAAACACAAGAGACCTTGAATAGCCAAACAATTCTGAAAAAGAATAACAAAACTGGAGGCATCACGCTTCCTGGCTTCAACCTACATTACAAAGCTGTAATAATTAAAACAGTATGGTAATGGCATATAACAGACACATAGCTCAATGGAACAGAATAGAGAGCCTAGAAATAATCCCATGTGTATATGGTCAATTCATTTATGACAAAGGAACTAAGAATATATAATGGAGGAAAGAACAGTCTCTTCAATAAGTGGTGTTGGTTGGGAAAACTGGACAGCCACATGCAAAAGAAAGAAACTGGGCCACTATCTTACACCATACACAAAAATTAATTCAAAATAAATTAGACTTGAATGTAAGACTTAAAACCATAAAACTCTTAGAAGAAAATATAGGTGGTAAGCCCCTTGACATTGGTCTCAGCAATGATTTTTTGGATTTGGCAACAAAAGCAGAAATAAATAAGTGGGACTACATCAAACTAAAAAGTTTCTGCACAGCAAAGGAAATAATCAACAAAATGAAAAAGGCAATGTACCAAAAGGGAGAAAATATTTGCAAATCATGTATCTCATAAGGGGTTAATATATAAAGAACTCAACAAGTCAATAACAAAAGAAAAAAATCAAACAATCTGACTAAAAAGTGAGCAGAGGATCTGAATAGACATTTTTTCAAAACAAGACATACAGATGGCCAAAAGTACATAAAATAAAAAGGTGCTCAACATTACTAATCATTAGGGCAATGCACATCAAAACCAGAGATATCACCTCACTATTGTTAGAATGGCTATTATCAAAAACACAAAAAATAACAAATATTGGTGAGATGTGGAGAAAAGGAAACCCTCCTGCACTGTTGGTGGGAGTGTAAATTGGTGCAGCTACTATGGAAAACAGTATGGAGGTTACTCAAAAAATTAAAAATAGGGCTTCCCTGGTGGCGCAGTGGTTGAGGGTCCGCCTGCCGATGCGGGGGACACGGGTTCGTGCCCCGGTCCGGGAGGGTCCCACATGCCACGGAGCGGCTGGGCCCGTGAGCCATGGCCGCTGAGCCTGCGCGTCCGGAGCCTGTGCTCCGTGACGGGAGAGGCCCCAATAGTGAGAGGCCCGTGTACCGCAAAAAAAAAAAAAAAAAAAAAATTAAAAATAGACCTCCCATATGATCTAGCAATTCCACTTCTGGGTATTTATTTGAATGAAATGAAAACACTACTTGAAAAATATTTGAATCCTCAGGTTCATTGTGGCATTATTTACAACTGTCAAGACATAAAAGAAACCTAAGTGTCCACTGATGGATGAATGGATAAAGAAGTTGTGATAAATATATATACAATGGAATATTATGCAGCCATAAAAAGAAGGAAATTTTGACATTTGGGACAACACAGATAAATCTGGAGGGCATTATGCTAAGTGAAATAAGTCAGAGAATGACAAATACCATTTGATCTCACTTATATGTGGAATCTACCCCCTTCCCCAAATGAATTCATAGATACAGAGAATGGATTGGTGGTTGCCAGAGGTAGGGGTGAGCAAAATGGGTGAAGGTGGTCAAAAGATACAAACTTCCTATTATAAAATAAATAAGTCCTGGGGCTGTAATATACAGCATGATGACTGTCGTTAACAATACTCTATTGTATATTTGAATGCTGCTAAGAGAATAGATTTTAAACGTTCTCATCACAAGAAAAAAAACTTTGTAACTGTGTGTGGTGATGGCTGTTAACTGGACTTACTGTGGTGATCATTTTGTAATATATACAAATATCGAATCATTATGTTGTACATCTAAAACTAATATAATGTTATATGTCAATTATATCTCAATGAAAAAATACGATAAATTTTTTTAAAAGATATGCAAATGGCCATCAGGTATATGAAAAAGTGCTTAACATTATTAATCATCAGAGAAATACAAAGGAAAACCACAATGAGATATCACCTCACACCTTTTAGGATGTATATTATCAAAAAGTCAAGAGATAACAAATGCTGACGATGATGTAGAGAAAAGAGAACCCTGTACACTGTTGGTGGGGATGTAAATTGGTACGGCCACTATGGAAAATAGTATGACGTTTCCTCAAGAAATTAAAAATAGAACTACCATGTGATCCAGTAATCCTACTTCTAGGTATATATCCAGAGAATACAAAAGCATTATTTCAAAGAGATATCTATACTCCCATGTTCACTGCAGCATTATTCACAATAACCAAAGTATGGAAACAACTTAAGTGTCTATTAACAGATGACTGGATCAAGAAAATATGGTATATCTATTCAGTGGACTATTATTCAGCCATGAGAAAGAAGGAAATCCTGCCATAACAACTACATGGGTGAACCTGGAGGGCATTATGCTAAGTGAATTAAGCCAGTCAGAGAAAGACAAATATTACATGGTATCACTTATATGTGGATTCTAAAAAAAAAAAGTCAAACTCATAGAAACAGTGTAGAATGGTACAAACATTCAATTTTAAGATGAATAAGGATCTAATGTGTAACATGGTGACTATCGTTCACAGTACTGTATTATGTAATTGGAATTTGCTAAGAGTAGAACTTAAGTGTTCTCACCAAAAAAAAAAAAAAAGGTAACTATGTTTAGATGATGGATGTGTTAACTCGACTGTGGGAAGCCTTTTACAATGTGTACATATATCAAATCGTCACATTGTACACTTTAAATATATTATAATTTTGTCAATTATACCTCAGTAGAGCTAAAAAAAAGAAATGAGCTATCAAGACATTAAAAGACATGAAGCTTAAATGCATATTACTAAGTAAAAGAAGTTAATCTAAAAAGGCTATATGATTCCAACTGTATGACATTCTAGAAAAGGCAAAACTATGGAGACAGTAAAAAGATCAGTGGTTGCCATGAGTTTGAGGGGAGGGGGGTTGACTAGATGAAGCAAGATGTTTTTTAGGGCTGTGAAATTAGTCTGTATGATATTGTAATGGTGGATATATGTCATTATACATGTCACATGGGTCAAAACCTATAGAATGTACAACACCAAGAATGAATCCCATTGTGAACTATGGTGATTATGATGTGTCAATCTAGGTTCATCAGTTGTAGCAAGTGTACCACTCTGGTGGGGGATGTTGACAGTGGGAGAGGCCAAGCACGTGTGGGGTCAGGGGCTATACGGGGAATCTCTGTACCTTCCTCCTCTCACTCTTGCTGTGAACCTAAATCTGCTCTTAAAAAAAAAAAAAACTATTAAGAAGTTTCTAAAAAGATGGATCAGACTTCCCTGGTGGTGCAGTGGTTAAGAATCCACCTGCCAATGCAGGGGACATGGGTTCGAGCCCTGGTCCGGGAAGATCCCACATGCCACAGAGCAACTAAGCCTGTGTGCCACAACTACTGAAGCCCGTGTGCCACAACTACTGAAGCCAGCGTGCCTAGAGCCTGTGCTCCACAACAAAAAGAAGCCACCACAATGAGAAGCCCACACACTGCAAAAAAGCATAGCCCCCACTAGCTGCAACTAGAGAAAGCCCGCGTGCAGCAACTGAAGACCCAATGCAGCCAAAAATAAATTAATTAATTTAAAAAAATAAAATAAAGAGATGGATCTCATCTAATTCCAAAACAACTCTAAGAGTTAGATATTATTGTAACTCTTATTGTATAGATGCAAAGATGGAGGCACAGAGAGACTAACTTGATCAATACCAGACAGTGAGCAGGTGATAGACCTGGGATGAGAAAACAGTGTGACTTCAGAGTCTGTGCTCTTAACTACTACTTCATACTGCTTCCCAAAGGGACCAAAGTAATAGAATTTTGAAAAAGACTCCACATGGACACAGGCTGCCTTTCTCTTCAGGAATGTGACCATCTCATCAACTACCTCCAGTAAGAGTATTATGAGAACTACCCATAATATTTGCTGTGTTATAAAGCATATACGTATGTGAAATATAGTATCTTGTAAATTTTAAAATTGTCCCTAGGTATTTATACTAAGTCTTCTTCCTGAAAGTCTATATTACAAAAGAGCATTTGCTTTTTATTTGCCTTTGGGTTTTTCAGTGAGTGTTAATCTGAACCTATAAAGCTTGTCCAATGTCAACAATGTCAACAAACAAAACTGCCTTTTCTTTTGTGAATTAATCTGTGACTTTGCATACATACATCCTTAGACCATTCCTGTAGGACAGCAGCAGCAGATTAATTCAGAAAGAAGCAGACAGGTTTCTATGGGTACAGAGAATGCCTATATACTTTCAGTAGATTTACTTTTATGGCCTAAAATTTTAACAAGAGTCTTTGAACAAGCTGTTGCAGAGAAATTCTTGTTAACAGATCCAGTGAAAAGACTTGGGCAGAGAGTCCGGCTGTTACTGCTTTACTTCACTTTACCTAATTAGAAAACCTGCAGATAATTCGTATGGGGTGAAGAGAGTCATTTTAAGTTAAAAAAACCACAACACATTAATTTGCTCATCTCATGTAAGTAAGCTAGAGACACAGATTAAGAACATGCTTTCTCGTATCAGGATCACAATATCCTTTTCCTAAAAAAAGTATTTGTATCACAGTGAAAATTCCCCTTTTCCCTTAGATACCTATGGGAAAGCTTCTAAATATTGCATTTGTTTTGGCTGTAAAGCAAATCATGGGTAACTTGAACCTCTCATCAGTTTCACAATTCTCTGTAGATTAGTACTGCTTCTTCAGCAAATTTTCCTTGATCACAATGGAAATTTGGGCAAAAAAGTGTTTATCTTTTCCACCAGTAAAATAGTGTTATCTGAAGGGCCTACTCTGTGGTATTTGGGATACTTTGCTTGTCGTTTACTGTGAGCAGTTTAGACGAGAACATGAGTCAGGCTGCAATATTTGGGCTGTTTCAGAGCTCGTTCTAGGGCATTTTGTTCAAATCACAAACCACAGTGTGATGGGAGCTCTTACAAATTTCAAAAACACACTCTCCTGGGGCGATATTTTAGTGTGGTTAAATATCAGCAAACCATCTTCCTTACCCTTGCTAAAGATCACCAGGGAACGATGTGGTCCATTTCTGTGGCCCAGTAGCAAAAATGACCATTGACAGAAATAGTTTATATTTGGCATGTGCATGCATGAAGCCCTTCAGTCTAATCTCCCCAGACCACTTTTTTCCTTTCTTCTTTCTGCTCTTCTACTTCACTATTTTAAATCTTTTTCTAAGTTTTTCCTCCCATAATTGACATAAAATATTCCTTCAATATTTTAAGTGTTTAATAACAAGCCTCTGGGAGGACATAACATTATACATATTTTAAAACCTTTTGTTAATTCTGGTGATTTATAAAGATAGGTCTGCCATTAAGTATTCTTATTCCAGGCTCTGAGCAAAATTTTTAAGTGCCTTAAAGAGAGAGCAAATGACATAGTAGAAATACCAGAGTAAGAGAACAGTTAAAGAATAGTTTTGGAAATTATATACAAATTAGGAATTTTAGAGAAATAGTGGCTTCAAAGGAATGAGAAAAAACAAACAAACACATCCAACAATTATTGAATACTTCCATGCACTAGGTACAAAATTACATATTTTTACTATCCTGTGTATGAGAAGCATCTCACATAACTTAAATAAAACTAATTTTTAATAATGAAAACGTTTATAAACATCCTCTTGTTAATTGAAAAGCTAATTTCATCAATGAAACACCACTTCCAATATAAGTAGAGCTTCTTACGCCAGCATAAAATAAAGATGTCCCAGAGTGTAATCTTTTCTGATTAAATGTTGAGCCTACTATTCTCCGTGAACTCCTAAGTAAGGCAGTTGATGTCACATACATCATATCACAGTGTCTATGCTGAGGTATTTTAAAATAAATTACAGACATCTTAGCACACCATGGATTTTCCTTCCTACCTCACAGATCACTGTTTCTTAGTTAGCTTTGCTGGTAGATCTGGAATCAACCTATAGATGTTGAGCTGCCTAGGGCTGAAGCTTCAACACCCTCTTTCTCTTTAAATAACTTTAAACATCATTCATATGCTGATGAGTCTCAATGTCTATCTCCTGCCCTGACTTTTCCCCTGAGCCCCTTAACCACTACTTGATGTCTCTACCTGGATGGCTAATCAGCATTTCCAGCTCTTCACAGTTGAAACAAGTTTCTTGATTCCCACACCCAACTCCCAATAAGGAGTTACATTCTGGGTCCTCTCTCCATCTCAGTAAGTGGTACCACCTTCTATCTAGTTTCCCAACTCAGAAACAATGGAGTGAGCCTTGGTTCTTTCCTTCCTTTTATCCCTTGCAACCAATCCAGAAATTCTAGTCGATCTGACTTCCAAAATACTCGTGCATTGTTCCACTCCACTCTATTTTCTTCATTACAGTTCTAATCCAAAGTAGCATCATATCTCACCTGGACTGCTGCAAATTGTTGTCCCTGCCATCCAAACCATCCATTGTTCACCCAGCAGCCAGTGGTCATTTTAAAAATATAAATCAGATCATATTGTTCCCCTGCTTAGAACCTTTTAATGGCTTCCCATTGCATTTATATGAAAATTCAGTCTGTGATCTGGCTGCCCACTTCTTTATCCTTTTTTTGGTCAAACCTACTCCTTCACTCCCCTCCCCCATTTGTTCATTACACTTCAGCTTCGCTGGCCTCCTTTCTGTCCCTGGAGTAACCAAGTCCTTTACCAATTCATGAACTGTTACCTCTGCATGGCGTGCTCTTTATCCAGATCCCATGTCGCTGATGCCTGCTCATTCTTCAGGTCTCAGCTCAAATCCACAGAAAGCCCTTCCTTGGAAACTCAGCTGAGGTTACTTTTCCTTAAAGCCTCCACATTCACACTCCATCACATCAGCCTATTTATTGCCACAGAGGCACTTGCCACAATCTATAATTCTCTATCTATTTACTCACTGGCTTCCTTATTGTCCCTCCAAGAGAATTTAACCTTTCAGAGAAAAAGGACTTTGCCTATCTTGTTCATGGCTACATTCCCAGTGGCAATCACAATGCCAGATCTATAGATAAGTGCTCGATAAACATTTGCTAAATGAATGAATGAATAAAAACAAAGAACAGAGGAGTTGTTAGAAGAGTGAGAAGTGAAATCATCACGAATAATAAGATGTTACAAGGCAAAAGGGCTTTAAAGACTTCTCTGATGAACCTTCCAGATGAGATAGCCCAGAGGGGTTAAGTTGTCTAAAGCTGAGAAAGTGAGTGCTAAAATCTGAATGTCCTGACTCTGAGTTCAGTGCTTTCCACTAGACAAATGGCTCATAAACTTGGTCCATGATAAGGTTTTCACTGAATTATGTTGAGAAAAATAAGAGCAATATTACATGTGGTTATCTTTCCAAGAAAGAAAGCTTATCTTTCTTGGAAAGAACACCTCTAGCTCATGCCTTTCCTTTCTTTTTGTTTTAAATGTCTTTTCTTTTATAAAATATTGATAATATAAATATTTAAATGTTCTATTTTGACAAAGTAAAAAATTGGCAACTTTAGGCCAATTTTTTGTGTTTTTTATTGTTGTTTTGTTTTTCATTTTAAAGAGACTGAATTTGAAAACTCTGATAATCAAGCAGCTCTAAACAAACCTAGTCATTAAAAGTGATTGAGTTTATAGATCCTACCTTCTACCCCATCAACTCTTCCAATCCTGCTCCAGTGAGATAACAAATAACAGTCTGGTGTATCCTTCCACATCTTTCTCCATACTCACAAAAATGTGCACCTGTGCACGTGCCACACACACACACACACACACACACACACACACAGTTTTTATTTTGATTTAGTACAAAGGGATCATGTTATCATATTATGCACATCATCCTAAATTTACTTTTGTAACCTAGTAATCAATCTGGAACAATGCACATATAATTGTATATCATTCTTTAAATTTTGCATAATATTGCATAGCATGGATGTGCCAAAATGTATTCAACCATTCGTCTATTGTTAAATCTTCTCAATTTCCCAGTTTTTTTTTTTGTCCACCACAAACAATCCTGCCATAAACATCTCTATGTTTGTGTCAATAAATTAACATAAAAATCTCCATCTCTTCCTACATTTACATTTCTTCTCACATAATAGTGCTTTTACTTCTTTAGGAAACATGTTCAATAGTAGAATTGTTAAATTAGGGGGTGTATATATTTTTTAATTTTAATATATTTTGGTAAGAGTTAAGAAATTCAACCAGCATGGCCTATATTCCCAAACACAGTTTTAGCTCCTTGAAACTTCCTGCTGTAGTCATTGTGGCCTTGGCGCAGAGCACTTCAGTTACCTCCAAGACACAACCACTTAAGCTGTCTCTTCGCCGTCTCTATTTTTTTCTGTTATTTGCCACTCTAGAGACAGTTTAGTAGTCTGAACTACCCAAGAGATTAATGTATCTTCAGGTGAGATGGAACTCTATATTCAAAAAGATACCCTCAGTTTCTGCTCCTTATTTTGTATTTCCAACCACTTACCCCAACATGGTAACCCACTGTCTGAAAATGCCATTAGCTCTGACACTAGGGCATAGTGCTGAATGCTGGTACATGTTGCAAAAGAAAGCAAAAATGCTGAAGTCACCTAAAATAAAGCTGCTATGAATTGCTATACCAATTTTAAATTATGGTAGTTTTGCTTATTTAAAAAAAAATAAAACCAGTCACATCCTCACCTGTCAGATTGGTAGGAAGCCCATGGTCTAAGGAGTCTGAAGGGTGGGAAGATTGACCTTCACTCCCCAAGGAGAGAAGCCTGTCACTGCTTTTGGTTCTAAAGGCTTTACAGTCACAGAGGTGATGGGGATGTACCCCGGGTCCAGGTCCCCGCACAGGAACGTGAATTTTCTCCCAAGCCAACCTCAGCCTGGTATTGTTTACAACACCTCAGGCTGGCCAATCCCTTAAAATGCTGCTTCAAGAGTGTCAGAATTGGGACTTCCCTGGTCCCAGGTGGTTAAGAATCCACCTGTCAATGCAGGGGACACGGTTCAAGCCCTCGTCCTGGAAGATCCCACATGCTGCAGAGCAACTAAGCCCGTGTGCCACAACTACTGAGCCCATGTGCCACAACTACTGAAGCTCAAGTACTCTAGGGCCCATGTGCTGCAAATACTGAGCCCACGTACTGCAACTACTGAAGCCTGCACGCCTAGAGCCCGTGCTCCGCAACAAGAGAAGCCACTGCAGTGAGAAGCCTGCACACCGCAATAAAGAGTAGCCCCTGCTTGCCGCAACTCGAGAGAAAAGCCCGCGCACAGCAATGAAGACCCAATGCAGCCAAAAATAATAATAATAATTAATTAAATAAAATTATTTTTTAAAAAAAGTGTGTCAGAATTAATTCTCGTGTCCATCTGCAAACTTAAAACCATCTTGCCCTTTCCTTCACTGGGGTATCTCACTCCAAAGTTTCAATTCTTTTTATGCTCCTGAAAGATAAAGGGGGTCATGACACCCTTTTTAAATAAGCACTGCTATGGGGTAATCTGCCTAACTACCTGGGGTGGTAATTCTGATTGCCCCAAAGAACCCCGTAATTTCCTCCTCCCACCTGTGCGTGCATGCACACACACACAGAGTCAGAAAGGGAGTGATTTGTTTCCTCAAAGGTAGCTTACCAGGCTAAAGACAACAAGGTGACTTTCTGGTCATGGAAAGAAAAAGGGAAACAAATCTACAAGATAAATCTTCAATAAGATGTTTATTCTGCAATATAACAAGTGGATTAAAATTTTGACAAATAAAAATGAATGTGGGGCTTCCCTGGTGGGGCAGTGGTTGAGAATCTGCCTGCTAATGCAGGGGACACGGGTTCAAGCCCTGGTCTGGGAGGATCCCACATGCCGCAGAGCAACTAGGCCCGTGAGCCACAACTACTGAGCCTGCGCGTCTGGAGCCTGTGCTCTGCAACAAGAGAGGCCATGACAGAGAGGCCCGTGCACCACGATGAAGAGTGGCCCCCGCTTGCCACAACTAGAGATAGCCGTCGCACAGAAATGAAGACCCAACACAGCAAAAATAAATTAATTAATTAAAAAACTCCTACCCCCAACATCTAAAAAAAAAAAATGAATGTGCACTCTAAAATATTCAAAATGTGTAAAATCTAATCAGAAATCTGCTCTTGTGCCTTAGTACAGACTACAGAAGAGAGTCATTGATGTTCATTTTCTCATAAACAAATTTGGAACTTATTCTATTCTTTAAATATTTAAACAGCTTCCAAATCGAAGAAAGTTTTAAAATGTCAGTTTATTTACCGTGAATACCTATTCAAGAAATCCAAGAAAAAACAGTCACTTATAGAGTGAGTTCTTAGGTTACATAAACAGGCTGGGCTGCATTTGGTGTTGGGTGAATTAAGATGAGTCTGCTGGCAACATTTTGCATAAACAGTACATGTCAGGCAAAGATTCGACAAACTGTACTATTAATTTACTCCCCCAAATTCCTTAGCTGAAAATGTTCTTCAAATTATTTTTTGTGTTTGTTAAATGTTCTATTAATGGGAAATATTTCTGCTTTACTTTCCTCAGAAGGTCTATATATATATATATACACACATATATATATATATATTTTTTTTTTTTTTTTTTGCGGTACGCGGGTCTCTCACTGTCTCGGCCTTTCCCGTCGCGGAGCACAGGCTCCGGACGCGCAGGCTCAGCGGCCATGGCTCACGGGCCCAGCCGCTGCGCGGCACATGGGATCCTCCCAGACCGACCGGGGCACGAACCCGCGCCCCCCACATCAGCAGGCGGACTCTCAACCACTGCGCCACCAGGGAAGCCCCCATATATATATTTTTTAACTGTGCTTCACTTTGCTTCATGAAGAAACTGAATTGTGCTTTTTATGACTTGAGTTGGTCTGCATAATAATTTAAAAAGAATACATCTACATGTCTGTGTGATACCTTAAGAACTGAAGTTAATCTATAAGTCAGTTATTTGCTGTAAAAAATGACATAAAAATCCTAGAGCCAGACATTTCACGGATTTGGCAAATAGTTGGCTATTGGATATCATGGATTTTCTTTTCATATAAGGCTGAGTGCTAAATGGTTGGATTTAGTATGAATAAAGGGTTCATCTTTCACATTCACTTACTTTTAAAATACAGGCAGTCATTAAAAATCCCACAAAATGCAAGAGTCCACCTCTCACTCCAGTTCCTGAGTAAAATAGGGGATGAATCTCACTAAGGAATAAACTAAATACAATTTTATTTTATAAATAAAGAGCCAAAGACCATGGGCTATTTTAAATATCAATACCATGAGGAAATTTTAAATGGTAAAATGAACCAAAAACCAATTTCAAGCAGTAAAAAAAGATAAAGTGGGAGAAATGATTACAGACTAAATAGCTGTGCTCAAATAGAAAATAGCAATAGGTTGAGCATGATAACATACCAGTTAAATCTGAATTAAAAAGTAGATTTAACTGCCCCCCATTAGTAAGTCAAGAGTGATTATGACGCCCAAAGTGCAATTTGGAGGAAGGAAGATAGTTTTCTGGGTTTGGGTGGCAACTACTGCATTCCAGAAGCAAGCAGTCACAGTCTGCTTTTGAAGATGGAATTATAGAGGCTGTGAGAGTCCTAGATTTGTCCTCTAGTGGGAGTGGCAGAGACTCCTCCTCCAACATGCCTTCCTTACTGGCTAACCCTATTATCAAGCCTCAGAAAGGGCCATGCTTGATTTTGTGATCTCTTGTACTTAAACTGAAAACGTCTCTAAAATCATATTTCAGCCCAAAGGGTGTGTCTTCTTTTCCTGACATTCACAAACTGCCAGATGTTCTTTCAGGCATTCCATACACTGATCTAGATAACTTATAAGCAACTCGTACTAGATACCACATCACTGAAAGTATTGGCTCTTTGCTGTTCCAGCCCTACTGCCAACCCCACAGAGTAAGAGAGCTATGTATCGAGCACTTACTGAGTGCCAGCCATTGTGCTAAACTGTTCACCTGTTGTCATATCACCTTAGCCTCACCCCAACTATATGTGATAAGGACTGTTACTATCTTAAGTTTACACAGAAGGAAAGTAAAGATTAAGAAGATAATAACTTCCCCAGAATTACACTGTGGAACCTGTGTTTCTCATCTCGATGACATCATCCTCTGTAGAGTTGAACAAGCCAGAAACAG
Organism: Globicephala melas; assembly: GCF_963455315.2. Taxonomy (NCBI): domain Eukaryota; kingdom Metazoa; phylum Chordata; class Mammalia; order Artiodactyla; family Delphinidae; genus Globicephala; species Globicephala melas. The sequence continues at coordinate 31,028,708 of NC_083323.1, read as the reverse complement.
TTCTGTGTCCTTCTCGTCCACCTCCTGCATTTAATCAGTCACTAAGCCTTGCCAAACACTCCAATACCCCTGGAATTCATCCTTATCTTTTCATTCCCTATCACTGCCAAGTTCAAACTTTCATCAATTTTCTTTTTTTTGTCCTAAGGATTACAATAATCAAATAATCTCCTAACTGGTTTTCTTCTTTCTTGTCTTTCCCACTGTAATCCTTGAGCCACACTGACATTTCCAGCCTGCCTTTTTTTTTTTAACCTTTTTTCCTTTCCTCCTCCAAGAAACCTCCCAGAATTTGCTGCCTTGTCATTCCTGCCCAAGGTTAATGTGCTCATTTCTGCACCAGTAGAACCTGTGTGTCTTATCAATATAAAACTCATGGTATTGAAGCACAGATAGCTAAGGTATTTCTGTTGCTCCCACAACCATACTATTAACTTCTTATCGACAAGACTCTGTCTCACTATACCTTCATTCATTCATCCATCCAACATTTATTGATTACCCACCTTATGCCAGGAACTTATTTTTTTAATAATGATAGCTATCTTTTACTCATAATATACTTAACTATCCTATGAGGTAGGTATTGTTATCTTTATTTACATTAAGGAAACTGCAAAGTAGGGAGGCAAAGACACCTATGTCAAGAGAAACATTTTGGTTGTATGCCTGGGACTGTGTAAGGGTTCAACAAGTGTTAGTTGAATTTAGCTAAACTTAAAATCAGAGAGCAGACCAGCACTTAAGAGAAACTTGTTCAAGAGGCTAAGAATAGTAGAGGTAGTAAGTAAAGCAGTGGTTGAAGAACTTGGGGACCTTAGAGTCAGACATACACACATTGCAATCCCTGCTTTGTCACTAGAAAGCTACATTACCTCAAATAAATTGCTTTAAACATCAATTCAAACCCTATAAAATGGAGATATTATTAGTACTACTTTAAAGGGCTATCATATTGGTTAAATGTGAAAATACATGTAAAGTGCTTAGTAAGCCACCTGGTACAAAGTAAACCCACAATAAAGATCAACTATTATTATAATAACAGTACAATAACATAATATAATAGGGGTCAATAATAGGCTATTCAATGAGGAATTACAAATTTTCTAGTTAGAGTTCTCAATGTCATTATTTTCATCAATATATTTGTTTTTGTTATTGTTGCTGTTATTGTTGTTATTTTTATAGAGAGCCAATAGGAAGTACAGCATGGGAATGGCCAATAAACATTGAGTATCAACTGATGAGTTCCTCCAGCTTTACCATAACAGGATTCAAAACTATAAAATATGACCCTAAAGGAAAAATAATACTATCTCCTTCTTCCATAATGAAATAGAGCTATTTTGAAATGTTTTACATTTTATCTTTCTTTCATAGGATTGCTGTACCAGGAAGAATAAATAAAAACGAAAGTAATTACTGGGTTAAGAAACTAGGTTAAACATCATAGAAACATTATTTACAAGCTAACTTAACCATCTCAATGGTTGAATGTTGTTGAATTAAAGAACAAATGCATTTTTAAACAACCCTAGGGGTTGTCCTCTTAAGGGAGAGAGAAGAATTTCAGATATCTCAGAATACAAAGAAGGAATTTCTGAAACTTAGAGAAGGCTTCTGGCTAGAACAACAATTAACCAGCATACTCTAGGCCTGAGACGCCAATTGGCCTGACCTGCGGTTTTCATTGCGCTGTTTGGAACAAGATGGCACATTGCCCAGAAGTGGCTGTCCTGTGTGGCGGGTGGGTGAGCACGTGGCCCTTCTTTCTTTCTTCCCATTAGGTATACCCAACTCCACACTAGTGGTCACTTTCCCAATGAGTAAATAAGGCCTGATTTTTGACACACATTCCCCAGGCAAACCAGATTTTAGGAGACAAAAAGTCAAATGTGTCAAAAGGAAATTACAGAAGCCCAAGAAGCCACAAAAGAGTGGGGATTGTGGGAGGTGGTAGCAGGGGCTTTGCTGAAAAGCCAGGGCAAGCATTACTCAATCTTCTCTTTCTATAAACATCGTTAGGATGGAAGCACTAGATTGTGGGCCACTCTAGTAATTCCCAAGCTAATATATTGGGCCTTTTGTGGCTTATAGTCTAGGATTTTATTTTGTTGTATCATCTGTGTAATTTTCAATGTTGTATTTCTTTTGGTTAATCTTCCTTCCTCCTGGGAAGCAAAATGTTCTGCAATAACAAACACTGTCTCTGGTAAGTCCCTAAAACTCCAGTGCAACAGATTGCAAAGCCTGCTGTCCATTCTAAATACACTTGCACTGTTTCTCTCTGAAGCTGGTTGTGTTCATGTCTCCAACTTTATATTCCATATGTGTCATTTTTCTTTGGTCACCAATCATTGATCACTCTTTTCAAAAGATGTTTCACCATGCACAGCAAATGTGTTCTTCAAATGAAATCCACAAACCTGCTTGACTTGGAGAAATTATTGACACCCCAGTAATAGGATAACTGTACCTTTTTTGCTGCTTTTACTATGTACAAGTCTGTATACATGTTTCTAAGTGTAACCTTATAAATGAAGGCTAAAATCTGAAAGATTTTTGTAGCCAGTATCTTAGAGACTAAGAATGTATAAATTTGCTTTTATGAAAACTTAACGTTCCTTATTCACCAAATGGACCACTGTAAGTCAAAGGTAGTCTTACAAATTCTCAGTATTATATTCTGAAAGACTTCCTGCTAAGCTTAGGAATGAAGATAAGGATCCACATTGTGACTCTAATGTACCCCAAGCCCCTCCCCCAACTATATAATTCCTACTCTAATCAGAAAGTATCCAAAAAGAAGATATGTCCATTCCTTTGTAAGATATTTTTCATCTTTTTATTAGATCACGGACCCTTTGAGTGAGTGTGTGTGTGTGTGTGTGTGTGTATGTGTGTGTGTATTTTAAATGTTCATCCTTTCCACTTACACAGCAGCAAAAATCTTCCTCTCCCCATCAAACCCCTCTCAGAATCAATATCACCTGCCTCTCTAGTATCAGCACAGAAGATTCTGTGGTGCTCATTTCTGTTAAAAAACAATACAAAACAATTACAAAAACAATATGACTTTCCCTTTTCAAAATTAAAAGTATGACATTGAGTAAGCTTTGCAAGCTAATATGCTGTCCCTTCAGAGATACAGAAATGTGTACAACCCTGTTGTGAAACACTGCTTTCAATTTTCAAAAGAAAAATATTATTAAATAGCCACATCTACATATTGGTTGAACATAAATGTGCATGACCATTATTTCCTTGTTGAAGAAGTCAAAGAATTTAAGATGCACACGATGTAAGACACAAGCAAGTTTTTTTAGAAATAAGCAGTCCTTTAGCTGAGATTAATTGATGGTCTTTCTGAGAGTAGCAAGGATGGTGGTAAACACAGTTTCTGATTTGTCTGCCATGGTCTTATCAAAAGGCCATATACCCTAGAGTAAAGGGCTATGGTTTGGCACTAAACCAACCTCTATATCTTACTAACCTATCCAACTCTGCATTGTGTGTGTGTGTGTGTGTGTGTGTGTGTGTGTGTGTGTGTGTGTGCAATGGAATAGACACTCTATGCAATTTGTTTTTGTGAAGACTAATGATAATATAGAGAGCCTAGTACAGTGTATAGCATGCAGTAGGAATTTAGTAGTTGATAACAATTGTAATTATGGTTATTATAATTCTAAGAGCAAAACTGTCAAGCAAGAGTTCTATAAATATGTCCAGCAGTACTTGGCCTAAGGTTCCTTTAAGGATACAGCCAGCACTCCTCTCCCCACCATGCAGTGATAATTTCCCATGTTTGTGGCCCCAGCTTAGACATTAATCTTCCAGGAAGCCTGCCCTGTATCCAAGCCTGAGTGAGACGTCCCTTCTATGACTTCTCCTAGACTTTGTGTTATTATAACTATTATCACTTGTATTGATAATGTCTGTAAGCCCTTGAATACATTTTGCTTGACCTGTATCCCCACAGCCTAGTTTGGTGCTTAAAACGTTGTGCATGCTGAATATGTGTTTTTGAATGGCTGCTGATAAGTAATTAGTACATACACTATTAACAGGCTGAAAAGATGCTAACTGAGAAAATTATTCAGATCACCCTAGGAACTGATTCTGGTGGGATTCTCTTTCGTTCCTGTGTAGATTTTCAAATTTGTGAACCTAACTTTTCCTCTTGGTCAGCGTCTTCCTAGTTTGGCATTAACTGAGGCTATTTGACCCTACCTGTCCTCACACAACTTCATGTATTGGATCATGGACCAAATACAGCACCTGCTCTTGCTACCTCTAGAAATGATGCTACGTATACCCTGATTTCCTTCCTGCTCAATCCTACTTGGGTCCTATTGAGAGAACTCTCATTTATATTATCTGCTTCTCCAAAAATCTTTCCAGTTATGCCCTTCACTATGATTTCTAGTCTTTTACCCTAAGGTGACTTTACTTATTGCATGGCTTTAATACCCCTTTCCTTTGGTTTAACCCACATAGTTCTCAGTATGGTTATCTTGACCATGTATTCTGCCTTGTCTTTTCCTAACTTATTCTGGTACTTGCTATCTAATGGATTCACTTTTGCCATTGACTTACTATTTTTTTTTAATTTTTACTTTATATTGGAGTATAGTTGATTAACAATGTTGTGTTAGTTTCAGGTATACAGCAAAGTGATCAGTTATACATATACATTTGTCTATTCTTTTTCAAATCTTTTCCCATTCAGGTTATTGAAAATGTGACTTTTTCTTTGGGATTTGTGCAAATGAAACTCCCTCAAGGAGTGTCCTTCCTTTACCAATAATTTAAAAGACGAGTAATCAAATACCGAATTGTGGTGTGGTAAATTGTCTGTGAAAATGGCCACAATACTTCCTCCCATCCCTGTGGGCTTTTGTAATGTGACTTGTCCACTTCCCCCATCCAGAGGCAGAGTCTATTTTCCCAGCCCTTAAATTTCAGTTGGGCTGTTACTTGGTTTGACCAATAGAATACAGCAGAAATGATGATAGAGGACTTTTAAGCTTAGGTTCCAGGAGACCTTACAGCTTCTGTTCTCACCCCCTTGAATCACTGTGCTGAGGTACCATGTGAGGAAACCTAATCTAACAAACTGAAGATAAAAGGCCTCCTGGAGCAAGAAGAACCCTCCCCTCTGAAGGGCCCTCAACCAACTATCTGACAGCCAGTAGTAATCATCAGAAACATAACCAGCTTATACCATCCATCCCCAGTTAAACCTCCAGATGATTGCAGTTGTATGAATAACTCCAGATGAGAATAGCAGAAGAACTACCCAAGTGAACCCAGCCCAAATTTCTAACTCACAGAATCATGATGAAATAAGTTAAGCCAGTAAATTTTGGGATAGTTTGTTAGATAACTGATAGCAATAGTTAATGGATAATACACATGACTTTCTAAAGAAGCACAATTTATTTTTGTTTGTTTTAAGTCAAATCTGGAAATGTATCCTTTTTGAACCTACAGTGTTATTTCATTGTTCTTTCTCATTCTTATCTAACATTTGTGGAACATCTTAAAATTCAAAATCTATTTTTATATCTATTCCTTTGATCCTGATATCCACTCTGTAGGAAGGAGGCAGAGCAGGTGTTACAAACATCCTCATTATCTGGATGAGGAAATTGAATGCAGAGAGAGCCCTCTGTCCATCCAAGGGCACATGGTAGAGGCCAGGATCATAACCCAGCCCTCTATTCTGCGCAGTGCTCGCAGCCCCCTCTGCCTCAATAGAATAATATTATTTCTAATATTGGCAGAATTGCATTAGATCTAGGTTTGCATTTACCAAATTTTTGATTCTCAATTTTTAAAAAATCCAATCTAATGTTCACTTTTCATCATTGCCTTTTTAAAAAAGTTTTACAACCATGTTCATTTTAAGTAAACTTAACTTAGCTCTGAAGTTTCTGATTCATTTTCGATCAAATTTTTGTTTAACAATAATTCTTTGATGTTCTATAATCCCCTTGAAACATTTTATAAGCCATTTATACCTTTTATCTTTGAATCATCCAGTCACATCTTGCCAAGGTAACTCAAAATTATGTTTCACACTCTTTGTATTAGGTTCAAAATGCACTGTATTTCTCTAGAACTAATAATGAATTTGGTAAGGTTGCAGGATACAAAATTAATGCACAGAAATCTCTGGTTCCTATACATTAACAATGAAATATCAGAAAGAGAAATTAAGGAAACAAACCCATTTACCATCTCACAAAAAGAATAAAATACCTAGGAATAAACCTACCTAAGGAGGCAAGAGACTTGAACTCAGAAAACTGTAAAACACTGATGAAAGAAATCAAAGATGACATAAACAGATGGAGAAATAGACCATGTTCTTGGACTGGAAGAATCAATATTGTGAAAATGACTATACTACCAAAGCAATCTACAGATTCAGTGCAATCCCTGTAAAACTACCAATGGCATTCTTCACAGAATTAGAACAAAATTTTTTACAATTTGGATGGAAACACAAAAGACCCCAAATAGCCAAAGCAATCTTGAGAAAGAAAAATGGAGCTGGAGGAATAAGGCTTCCTGACTTCAAACTACACTACAAAGCTATAGTAATCAAGACAGTATGATGCTGGCACAAAAACAGAAATATAGATCAAGGGTACAGGATAGAAAGCCCAGAGATAAACCCACGCACATATGGTCACCTGATTTATGACAAAGGAGGCAAGAATATACAATGGAGAAAATACAGCCTCTTCAATAAATGGTGCTGGGAAAACTGGACAGCTACATGTAAAAGAATGAAATTAGAACACTCCCTAACACCATACACAAAAATAAACTCCAAATGGATTAAAGACCTAAATTTAAGACCAGACACTATAAAACTCTTAGAGGAAAACATAGGAAAAATACTCTTTGACATTAACCACAGCAAGCTCTATTTTGACCCACTTCCTAGAGTGATGAAAATAAAAACAAAAATAAACAAATAGGACCTAATGAAACTTAAAAGCTTTTGCACAGCAAAGGAAACCATAAACAAGATGAAAAGACAATCCTCAGAATGGGAGAAAATATTTGCAAATGAAGCAATGGACAAAGGATTAATCTCCAAAATATACAAACAGCTCATGGAGCTTGATATCAAAAAAACAAACCAATTAAAAAATGGACAGAAGACCTAAACAGACATTTCTCCAAAGAAGACATACAGATGGCCAAGAGGCACATGAAAAGCTGCTCAACATCACTAATTATTAGAGAAATGCAAATCAAAACTACAATGAGGTATCACCTCACACTGGTCAGAATGGCCATCATCAAAAAATCTACAAACAATAAATGCTGGAGAGGGTGTGGAAAAAAGGGAACCCTTTTGCACTGTTGGTGGGAATGTAAATTAATGCAGCCACTATGGAGAGCAGTATGGAGGTTCCTTAAAAAACTAAAAATAGAACTACCATATGACCCAGCAATCCCACTACTGGGCATATATCCTGAGAAAACCATATTTCAAAAGGATACATATACCCCAATGTTCATTACAGCACTATTTACAATAGCCAGGTCATGGAAGCAACCTAAATGTCCAATGATAGATGTTGGATACAGAAGATGTGGTACATATATACAATGGAATATTACTCAGCCATAAAAATGAACGAGATTGGGTCATTTGTAGAGACATGGATGGACCTAGAGTCTGTCATACAGAGTGAAGTATGCCAGAAAGAGAAAAACAAACATCATATATTAACATATATATGTGGAATCTAGAAAAATGGTACAGATGAACCTATTTGTAGGGCAAGAATAGAGATGTAGACATAGAGAACAGACATGTGGACACAGAGTGGGAAGAGGAGGGTGGGACGAATTGGGAGATTAGGTTTGACATAAATACACTACCATGTATAAAATAAATAGCTAGTGGGAACCTGTTGTATAGCACAGGAAGCTCACCTCAGTGCTCTGTGACGACCAAGGTGGGTGGCATGGGAAGGGTGGGAGGGAAGTCCAAGAGGGAGGGGATATAGGTATACATATAGCTGATTCACTTCATTGTACAGCAGAAACTAACACAACATTGTAAAGCAATTTTGCTCCAATTAAATGTTAATTAATTAATTAATTTTTTAAAAATGCAGTGTATTTCTAACCCGGTTATACTGTTGCTTTCTTCACTGAAGGAATTGCTTTATTGTATCCTTTACAGACTTGTCTTCCCCAGAAGAGGATATTTACCTCATGCAAATTTATTGCTATCTCAGGTTGTTATAGTTCAGAATGGGCTTTTGGAGGCTTGTTTTGAATTCTGAGAAAGCAGTCACATAAACTATGAGGACAGAAATTATAATAAGCACCAATTCTGGGAAAAGCATATTAAGAATAAAATCTTAAGTAAAGCTCATTGAGCCACCAATGCAGAAACACACAGACACACACACACACACGCATACAACTTGGATTACTTATTTAACCGCAGTTTAATTTATAGGTGATATATATTGGTACTCAGTGTTCCATTGAAATACAAAGGACTGTTTCTGTCATCTATCTAAAAGTAGCACTACTAACATTGACTTTACCTCTACTGTGTGCCTGGAATGGTTCTTGTTACATATTACCTGTTTAATACTCTCAATAATCCACTGGGGAGGTAGGTATTTGTTATCTCCAGTTTACAGACAAGGAAATTTAGACTTAAAAGTACTAATGGCTGGGCTTCCCTGGTGGCGCAGTGGTTGGGAGTCCGCCTGCCGATGCAGGGAACGCGGGTTCGTGCCCCGGTCCGGGAAGAACCCACATGCCGCGGAGCGGCTGGGCCCGTGCGCCATGGCCGCTGAGCCTGCACGTCCGGAGCCTGTGCTCTGCAACGGGAGAGGCCACAACAGTGAGAGGCCCGCGTACCGCAAAAAAAAAAAAAAAAGTACTAATGGCTGAACCTCCACTCTATCTTGTACCCTATCATGGGTGTGAAAATTGCTTGTATAAATGTATGAAAATCAGTGAATCTCTGGATTTTCCTTATATGTAAACGAACATATTAAAGTATACACACTGCATAAAATAATTGATGTGAGAGCAAATCCTAACCCCTAATATGCTATCCATATAGCTATCATCATTAAATTTTTCCGAAGAAATCATTAGTCAAAATTATTCTTTAGTGTGCCGTGGAGTAAATGTGTTTCCATTTGGGCATGCAAAACACACAAAGAAATGACAAGAATTAATACCTATTCATGAAGCACACAATGGAACCCCACATTGGGGATTCCTGAGCTGAGGGGCCTGGTCTTAATTTCTATTAGCAAGTGAGGAGCCAATTAAATACTTTGATTGAAAGAGCTTTACTTGTACCTAATTGAAATACACAGCGTGAGAAGAAACTGTATCTTCCATTCCGAATATTCTAAAATGTTGATTAAAATTAGTAGATGATAATTATATTTTTAATTAAAGTGTTAAGTCACTTATACTTTATTCGAAAAAATCTTATGAGAAAGGTATCCCATGTCTATATCTCTATTTCCCAGTTGTGGAAATTGAGGCAAAAAGGCATTAAGTCTAATAGTCACACAGCTAATAAATGGTAGAGTGAAACCTAGATAATCCAGTACCAGACACGCATTCCTAAATTCTCTGCTCTTGGCAAACCCAAGGTTCTTAGGACAATGATACGATATTATATCTAAGAGATTTCGCAAATCATAAATGTAATACCAGTGGAAGCTACTGTTTTGACTAAAGAGTGAGAAAGTCAACAAAGGATTTTAAAGATACAGGCACCAATGTGCACACAGTGTAAGATGATTGCCGTGGGACTACTTGTTCATTGAACTAAAAAACAAAACAAAACAAAGTCAGTAAAAAATAAGGAAAAACGTTAGAGACAATGGAGCACTGACTTCTAAAATAGTTTAGGCATAATTGTCTTAGCTTCTTTTCCTCCTATCCCCCCAACTATTTATTAGATGCAGAGTAGAAGTACATTTATGAGATTAATCATAGGGCTAATTTAGATTGTATTATTTTGAAGACCAAACTTAAGCATATACTTGGGAATAATTTCTTTTTCTCATCTCCTCTTATTATAATAGTTTTGTTTTTTGTTTGTTTTTTGGGGTTTTTTTTGTCTCGATGTGTCTTGTTTTACATGACTTACGTTTCAGGATGTTAGACTACCCCTACCTATGAAAAGACCATTCCACCAGCACCAGCTTCAGTGAGTCTGGATCAAATAGCAGTTGGATTTAATAAGTCCATAAATAAGGCAGTAAGTAAATACAAATGGAGTTACTTTTAAAACTTTATGGCCCAATAAAACCATGTCATTCCCGAGGGATAAGATATTTGAATAGTCAGTATAACTCTGGATATGCAAGGTAATAGAGTGCAAAATGTTTTAGCTATTGAAGTGAATAGATCTGGCATCCTTGATTCCACCACCAATCGCCTGTCTGAGCTCAGGCAATTTATTAAACAGTCAAACTCATTTTCTTCATCAGAAAAACAAAGTTAGTGAAAACATACCTTAAGGTTTTTAGGGAGGACTAAAAAAGATATGTAATGTTTCCAGCAAAATTTCCTTTCACATTGCAGGTGCTTGATAATTTTTAATCTCTTTTCTTCTTCCTTCTGGTCTCCTTCTCCAACTCTCCATCTTCTTTCATTTATGGATTAATTGTGTCAATGAGAACAAAAATGCTTACAGACTTTCAGGTTTAAGCTGTGAATTATCATATAACATCTTTCATGTGAGACTTTTTAGAAAATGAATTAA